>NC_044291.2:9105933-9707676 GCF_004027225.2 Strigops habroptila | reverse complement strand
AAAAACACTCCGCACTGATTACTTCAAATCTAAGAGGTTTAGAAGGGCAGTTTATATCAGCAGACCTCCCTATTCCTCCCTGTAGACGAATTGCTGAAGAGATACTCAACTATTTCGTTCTGTTTTTCCCTCATTGTCTTCAGCCTCTGTATTGATGGGGGGTGTTGGGGTGATGTGGAAGGGTCCCCACTTTTCTCTAGATTTCAATGAAGTCATAAGAAAGCAGCCTGCTCTTCGTTGAATTTTTCACAAAATGCTTTGAAGGTTCAGTGCTCTTTATGAGCTGCATGGTCCTAAAATGGGCCTCTGGTGAAGAAGGAGAGAAACAATCTTTGAGGCAAAAAACCCCTCAATAACCACCTGCTGTCCCAAGCCAAGGATGTCCCCTCTGCCTCTCTGCCACAGGGAAAAGGAGCTGAAGCTAAGTGAAAAATGATCATACAGTTCTCACAACAAATTCCTGAACCAGCTGTGTCACCTGCCAATTGCCACCCTGAACTCACTGCATCCCTGTTTCCTTTTGTCTGGTCTTTTTGAGGATCTGAGCTCTGCAGTGATGGGATTGTCTTACAGCCTGTTTGTACACTCATCTATAAAACAATCTGCCCAAGATGGCCCTGGTCCAGTTGTAGGCCGGTCCTGGAAGCCCTCTGGCAGGAAAGGAGGCTATCCACCCTTTCCAAACACTTCTCTACCTGGGATTTCTTCTCTAAAGTGTGTGTTCATATATATTTTTGTTTTCTTGTTTTGAGCTGGGAGGTTTGATACATTCGTACCTTTATTTCTCAGGGTCTTTTATCTCCTCATGCTTGTCCCGCTAGTTTGTCCCACCCTGCTCAGGAAGGACCAGGGCAGGTTTCATCTAACTTAGGAGGAGGAACCTAAAACCTCGTTCAGAATTTTTTTCAGTGGTTCTTTTTCGGGTTTTAGTCAGTTGGATACAACAACTTCTTTCATTTCACATTGGATCTTCCAGAGAGGAGCCACTTCTAGAAGTGTTAAGTGGAAAAGTATGTTTTTATATGTACGTATCTATAGCTATACATACAATCCCCCCCTGCACACACAGATATGTTTAAACTGAAGGGCTTTCTTCCAGTGTTCCTAAATTCAAAGCAACTGAAAAGCACTTTTAAGTGAATTTCTTCTTAGAGTTTTTCAACAGAAGCAGGGCTCAATCATGGATTATCTTAACTCCTAATCATGTCCAAAATATTTTAAGAAATTATTACACACCATTTAATTTTATTAACCTATTTATCTACATGTGCAAAGAGCCCATAGATGATCCAGGACTGCATTATACTAGGTCCTATATAAATATGAGTTGGATCTGAAACAAATTACAGGCTCAATCTCACCATGTAGGTCAGTCATTAATCTCTGGTTTGCCAGACAATATAGCTACTTTCTCCAGTACAATAGCTACACATCTATATTTTGGGAATGGGATTCAGAAGAAATTAAGCTTGCATGTAAGACTGTAATTGTTGCATCTCCGCTAGCAGGAAACACTAACAGCATCTGTTTTAACACTGATGTATAATGTATTTGTTAATGATCCAGAAAAGTGGGTTGTGAAGATGCAAGGGTCAAAGTCTCATGTAATTAGTGAGATTAGCCAAGACTGGAGGATTTCAGGAGGTGAGGACCAAGCTAGCAGGATGGGCAGGATGATAGCAGTGCTGGCAGCCTCAGAAACACAGCTTATGCTGTGGAAGGGATAACTGGAGCTTCTGGTATGACAGCTGCACCCTGAGTAGTAACTGTGAGGAAGAAGAGATGAGGTAGGTGCAGGTGATGCACTGGAGGGTGAGTGGAAAATCTACTCAGTGCACGGCAATAGTGAAAACAGTAATAAATATGTTAGGATTTCAGTGAGATAAAAAAATGTGTCATAAAATCAGCAAAAGACCCTTTCCTGAGCTGCTACTCTGATCCTTGCATCTAAAGGGGTATATGGAGTAGAAATAGAAGTTGTCAAGATGAAAAACGGTAGAGCTAAAGCAATATTAATGAAAAGTGTAGGGTCATTTAATGTAAAGGAGATGACTAAATGGGGACATGAGAGATGTAAAAAATCAGAAACTATAGGCCAGTGATTCAGCGGCTCCTTTCTTACTTATGAAGCACAAGTAGAAATTGCATGTAACCATTAAATATAGTAATAATAAAAAAACCCCACATGCAAGGAAGCACGATGTTTGTACTTTCTGCAGAGCACACGAGCTAGGGAGCTTAGTCTACATATTATCAAGGCTGAGGACCTGCATATGTGACATCTCAAGACTGTTCAGCACCCCTGGTGCTGCATTAAAGACATGGAATCATGGTTGTGTTTCATGGCACTTGCAGGCCTGGAAGGGAGGGAAGGAGCTGAGTGGGAAACACTCTGGGATTTCCTGCCTTTTCTCCAAAGCAGTTAGTCCAGGCTGTGGTTGAAGATGGATTCCCTGAGGCATCTCTCTCTCTCCAGAACAGGCCTTGTTTTGTACAAGCTTGTCTCCAGGCTGGAGATGGATTTATATTTGTGCTGTATGTAGAAGGTTCAGGGGCTCTGTGGTCTGCTCCCAGATCATTCCCTTCTTCCACTATTGAAATGTGCAGATGAAAAGGGAACAGTCCCATGGTGCTCCACAACCGCGGTGGGTGCGTGTGGAGGTGTGCAGGACCAGGCAGCACCCCGGGGGATGCCGTGTTGCAGAGGGTGGTGGGTGGCTGGGGAGGAAGCCTGTTGCAGCTAAAGATAAAGCCTGTGGGGCGGGTGGGGGATCTCCCCACCACACACATCTGCTCTCGGGCTGGCGCTGCTCCAGGCATCCTTCTCGCCTACCCCACCTCGGCCCAAAGTGGTTGGTCTCTCTGGTTGCTGTCATGTTGAAATTAGCTGGGGAGAGACACTTCACCCATTTCCTTGCCTAGTTTCTATGGTGATATTCCACTCAAGTGTTTTCAGCAGGTCTGAGTTTATTTCCCTGCAGATAAGGCAGCCTATGCTAATATACTGCAGCCTGGGCTCTAGATCTTGGCAACAAGCCGAGGGTTCGTACCACTGAGATGAAATGGCTCTAGGTAGGACGTATTTCATGCTGGCTTTGGCAATAGGTGACATTATCTTGTGAAATAATATTTTCATTGTTTGTTGCTGCTGTTTGACACCCTAAGCTGGAAGGGTGGGAAGCACATGGAAATGTGCATTCTCATGTTCCTCCTCCTCTGTACTCCCTGGTGGAGAAAGCTCAGGGACCACGAGCTCTGGCTTGGTGAAGGCTGAAATACAGTGCATGATGTGGGAGGAAAAATGTGTGAGAGAAGGGTGTTGGAAGCAGTGGGAAAGGAGCTGTGCTGGCAGTGTTCAGGCTGGTTAGATCTGTGTTGACTCCAGGTGAGTAATTCACACCCTTTCCTTCCATGAAGGAGCTGTTGCCATTCCCATCCCTGTCCCACCTAGAAGATCTTTGGGAGTAGACACACCTGTGGTTTTCTCCAGCATGGCCTGAAGGCTTTGGATGCTGGCAAGGGAAGGTGATGAATTTTTCCTCATGTGCAAGGGCGTGATGGGGATCACTTTCCTGCTGCTCTTGGGGCTTCTGCAGCCCCAGTCCAGGCTGCTCGTTGAACACCTTCCCTTATGTTGGCTCATGGGGCTACAGCTCATCCATCCCCATAGCAACTGTCAGCCACAGAGATCCCCAAGGATACTGTCCTTCACTTGTACCCCAGAGAAGAAGGCTTGGTCCCACTGCTTGGTGGACCAAGTGCTGCAGATGGTTGTGCAGCAGCTCAGATTTGACTGTCGTGCTATTTGGGAATGAAGATGCTCTCTTTAGTCTTCTTCAAAGAAGATGTGGTTCCAAACTTGCCTTTGCCCTCAAGCACTGCTGCTGTGACAGGAGTAGCCTCTCCCCTTTGCTATGTGCAGTGGTTTGCTCCTGCCAGACAACACGACATGTTTACTGAGGCTCACCTACCTGAGTCATACTGGCATGTTTGCTGCAGAAGGAAGACAAATAGACTTGGGGAGACGATGGAAAACCCCAACCCAGCAAGTCAGACTGTGACCTTTGAAAGGACCTGAAATGTACAGACCACGATTTAAATGACTTCATATAGTTTCCTGCAGGTGGGTAGCCTAGGGGGAAGAGGAAGACTGGGAATATTGCAGCAGAACTCATGGCAAAGAGTGATGCCGATCATCATGGCTTTGCTCTGAGCAGGAATACTCTGGCCCATGAGGACAAAGAGGACAGGCAGTCCCAAATGCTGGGGCTGTGCCCTGGGGACAAGGGACCCTGCAGTGTTTCATGGAGCTGGCAATGCAGCTGAGACCTTATAAAGGGACAATATCTTGAGAACTGCCCCACTTTGCCCTGGTGATCCTTGGACTCTCAGCTCACGTCTGTGTTATTCTCACTTCTTCACCTCCGTGTCCCCAGGCTAAAGCCTGCTTTGGGGGCTGCCATCTTGAGAAATGTCTTTGGAGCCTCAGTAATGCTGACTCTTCCCGCAGTTGCTGTGTGAGCAGGCAAGAAAGCAGGTCTGTTGTGGGCTCAGACGGCATCTGTGCCTTCGCAGGAAATGTGGTGGCACCATCAAGTCTCCTGCAATGTGACGCAGGTAGTTGGCTGCTTCCCTGATGCACTTCACACCTCTCAGAAGTATGACTGATCTCACCAGTGGCATTTTAACATACCCACCACCAAAGCTCTGGGCTGACGTTTGCAGCAAATTCTGTTCCTTTTCAAAGGGCCGCAGTTTAGAGAAGACCTGTGAAAACAAATGAAGATTTCACTTAGGAAGTTGCAAATTTAAGCTTGTCCCAGGCTCCCCCTGAAGATGTTGCCCACCTCCCACAGTTGAGGTGGTGGAGGGTGGAGCATCATCAAACCCTGGGCTCAGCTCCCACCCCCTGTGATCAACCTGCAGCTTTTTGGCCCACTTTGGCAGCTAGGGACCCTGTCTGTGGAAAGGAGGAGGTAAACCTGGCCCAGGTTGGAGGAGGGATTTCTGGAGGGCTCAGAGCCCATTTGCAGTGAAGGTTATAGAAAAACTCATAGCACACCTCTAAGAAGCACTTGAACCTGAGGCAGCTCCCTGGATGTCCTGGCTTCATTCTGTACAGTATGATCTTGTTCCTCCATAGAGGAACTGTACAGGTATGATCTTGTTCCTCTGTGTTTTTAAGAACAAAATGTTTTCTTGGACCCAAATTGAGGGTATTAATATAGCAGGTGGGGTTGGACAGTTCAGGAAACCTAAATTTACTCCATGTCTTGAGGACACTTATGGATCCAGAGCACTGTCCAAGTCCATGCTTTATAAGGCGAGTTTAGTAAGGTTATAGTTATAACCACTAAGCAAATACAGACAACTGACCTGCGTTGCAGCTAATTGTGCTGCTTTGGTATATTTTTGTCCATCTCAGACTAACAGCTTGTATGTCTGACAGAAGCTTGCTTTTACTTTTCCCCTTCCAGTGAAGGATTATTAATAGATGAGGCATCAACAAAGAAAAGACCATTTGAGAAATAAGATGGGACACTTGCTCTACAGTGGAAAAAAACAACAGCACACACCCACATGAAACATTATTTTCTTTTTAAAGAACATTGACAAGAAAGCCCTCTTCCCTTTGGGAGGCATTCATATCCCCCAGAGTTCATGATTCAGCCAGCATTTTTGCCCTCTTCAAATAGATTAAAATCTGAAGGACTATTTTTCCCCCTATTGTGCTTGAATGATTTTAACGTCGTTCAGATGCTGACTTGCAAAAGGCTGGGCTTGAGAACCATCTCCTTTTATCACCCCTATCAGACTTCATGGGCTTTCTTCAGGCTTGAAATAAAATGGGACTAAACATAATAAAATCTTATGCTTCAGGGTAAAATATGATTACCTGGAAGGATCAAGAAGAAACTGTTTTTATTTTATGAATAACAGTGATTAATGCAATGTGAGTCAACAGTGTTTTTTTTTCTGACAAGCAGTTATGGGCTACCACTGGAAACAGATTCCGTGGGCCAAAGGTCTTTGCTTATGATATGCTGATGGCTCATATCATGGGGCTTGGAAGGTGTATTCTGAGAAGCAAAGAAAATTAATCTTCAGGTTCTTGGAGGCTTTTGGATTCAGAGCTGAAGTAGGACTTCACAGAAGAATAGCACAGAGAAGCCAAAAGTGTTTGCTGGAGAATGAATGTGCTGCCTCTGTTCAGTCATTGAGCTGTTCCTAGGGTGCCACCACCCATGGGATGCTGCTGTCCTGGCCACACTCCCCATTTGGCCTCCTGTGAAACCCAAGATACATATTTGTCTGGAAAATTTCTCCCCTGTGGTGCAGTAACACTGGAAGGTGTTCCTGCTCGTGGCAGGGGATTTGAGCTGCATGAGCTTTAAGGTCCCTTCCAACCCAAACCATTCTATGATTTTATCTCAGCTCAACAAGGAGACTCCAAATGCAGAAATAGTTTCAGAGAAGAATTTATTTTCTGGATGCAGCAACTGCCCCATTTTCCCAGGAATCCTGGTAAAAGATCCCCTTCTTTAGGTAAATGCTTGAGAGTATTGGGAACACTGATGGGAAAAATGAAATATCATCGAGTTTATCAGGAAAGGACTTGTTTGTAGGCCTTGAACCACCTTCAAATCAGCTACCAGGTAGGTAACAGCCTGGAGCTGATCTTTGCTGGGTGGCTCAAATCCTGATTATAGTGCTGGGAGCACGTGAGTGAAGGGAAGGTTTAAAAAGGCAGAGAATGACCAGACTCTCTGCTGATGCTGAAGGGAGAGGTTGGTGCTGGCTGAAGTCTGGGTGCAGAAGGTGGCTGAGCTTGGATCTGTGCTCTGGCATCAGGGGCCAAAGATATATCTGGGGCCAAAGATATATTTGCTCCTGTATTCCTCCTCTTGTCGAGAAGAGGGTAACAGCACATGACTGGTCTAGGTCTTTGCCTCTTGTGTCTCTTGAGAACGCAAGTTTCCTGGAGCTAGATACATGTCTTCTGCCTGTAAAACTCCGTGTTTGTGTGAGGTGTTGGCGAAGGTGAGTTTTCCAGGGCTGTTGTGGTGTTGTGTGGTGTTGCATGGTGTGTGGTTGGAAGGTGGTTGGCTTCTGAACCTTAGGTTACTGTTCCCGTGCTGTAACATCACTTTTGACTGAAACTGCTTGGCATTTTCTCATAGTGACATAGGTGTGACTATTAATTTGATAGAAAAAGCTTATGAAGCCCCTTTGGAAAGAGAATAAAGGCTCTAGTGTTATCTACTGTTATCTGTAATGGTGGGCCATGAAAGCTGTGTGATACAAGGAAGACAGAAGAAGTGCCAGGCCTGTCCACAGAAGAAGGTGGCTGAGTTTGAGACTTCACTGTTAAAGACCTTGTCTCCTGGGTTAAATCAAATAAAAGCTGTATTTCCTCATAGAACCAGTTTTATTTTCTTTATAGAACCAGTTTAATTTTAGCCAGGCCTTGAGTCCCCCATAATTTGGGAGTGCATGTTGGAGAAAGGGAAGCAGGTACAGAGCAGTATCTGGTGGTACTTGATTTACACTATAGCTGCATGTGTGATGATAACTTAGTGATCTAGGGTCATCCAGCCTTAGTTTTCCCAATTTTCCTGTTTGTCTGCTGCAAGTGAGACTAAAGTAGGCTTAGGAGCAGCACATGGACCTTCTGGCATGACCTGCTGTCCTGCTGGCTGCAGATAATTGGTGGCTCAGATACCAACGAGATTTTAAAAAGCCTCAAAGAAGGTGATATAAAAAGGAAGAAAAAAACCCTAAACCTGTTATAGTTCTGGAACTGAGACCTGAATTACACAGAAAACAAGAAATATAATAGCTCCAAAAGCCCTGTTAGTTATATACCTGAAATGCAGGGACCTGCTGAGAATCCAACAGCTTTGCCAGAAGTATAGGCATCAAAACTAATAACCCATTGGCTATACAAGGACCTACACAAATAAGAAGGGCATATAACAGTTGCCATGTGAATCAGAACTTTGCAAACTGTTTTTTCTTTAAGTTAAACCCTTAATTTTATTAACAATTTTATTTATAAAGTACTTTCTTCAAGGCGCTTGAGGTGTTGCACAAGCTGTAAAAATGCACTAATAAAGAAAATAGCCTCATGAAAAAGTATAGAAATGAAGTACTAAAAAGGCACTTTCATGAAGATAGGAGCTGTTAAAAACCATATATTGATGTCAAAATTGTCCCTTCTTGTGCTGTAAAGATTAGTACTTTGCCGCTGGCAGCTCAGATACCATGGCGACAGGACCAGGGTAAGATTCTGAGTAGAACAGGACAGATAAAAAGAGTGAAGTCAAAGCAAAGGATGTCTTGCCAACCTCGTAACGTGAGGTATGTCACCTGTTGCATCAGCCTGGACCAGTGCAGTGTCCTGGGCCCCTGGAGTGAGTTGGTTCTCACTGGGGATCAGAGCAGCACTTTGTTATGTACCTGCCATCCTCTCCCGTGCTGCCTGGGGCCAAAGAGGTGAGCACAATAACTGCTCTTTAGCCTGAAGCATTAATGAACAGAGTACAAGTGCTGTAACCCCCATGCTTATGTATAGTGCTGTAATACCTGTGCTTATGAGTGTGCACAAAAGCTTTTTCCAGTGAATGCAAAGGTGTCATCTTGGTATTTGTCTTGAACTGGGGATCTTGTGGCTCTGTGCTTATTTCATGGAATCATAGAATCCCAGCCTGGTTTAGGTTGAAGGGACCTTAAAGCTCATCCAGTTCCAACCCCCTGCAATGGGCAGGGACACCTTCCACTAGAGCAGGTTGCTCCAAGCCCCTGTGTCCAACCTGGCCTTGAACACTGCCAGGGATTGGGCAGCCACAGCTTCTTACCACCCTCACAGGGAAGAACTTCTTCCTAATGTCTGATCACAATCTCCTCTCTTTCATCTTAAAGCCAATCCGTTAAGGCCATTTAGAGGTAGAAAATCTGTGTCATCCACTCTTCTCTCCCTGTTCCTCACTGTTCCAATCCTGCAAAGTTTCTGGTCCAGGGATTTCCCTAGGGCTGCGGCTCCTGAGCACTAGTGGTCTCTCAGGCTGTGATAAAGGCTGTGTTGTTCTCTCCGTGCATTCATTTGTGTGTGACAGCAGGGACGTATGGGGTCTGTAAGCTGTGGTAGGGGTGTGAAAGGCTGGAGACTGGCAGGATGCACAAGAAGTAGCTTATCAGTTACTTCTGCTGAGCCCAGAGACAGCCTCGAGTATTGCACAACACTGGTGGCACAGCAAATTGTGCCTTTTGTAGAAAAAGTGGGATTTTTAATCAGTGGCAATTGCTATGTGATTTCTCAGAAAGAGGAGCAAAACATACCCCCACTTCCATCCCCACCTCCGCTTTCAGCCCCCAGTTTATTCTGCCTAGGCTATTTTTGACTTTCCAGAGTTACTGGGAGAACAAGATTAGCAACTGATCATTTATGCTGATTTTTCTAAGCACTGAACTGTCTTTCATTAAAACTGTCATTCAAGGAAAAAATGTTAAATTGTGCGTTCAGTTTCACCATGTGCTGCAACTACGGATGCAGCTTATATCCATGTCTCCGGGATGGAGAAATCTGGGTGCTGCTGGTTGCCAATTTGCTATGTCTGGAAAGGAAGAGAGGGGCCAGCAGCTGGAGGGGGCAGCCAGTCCAAGCTGTGCTTGATTACATCCCTCAGTGCTCCCCAAAAAGCTGTTGTGTGGTGGAGTTAGCTGCATGGAGCAGTACATGGGATGTCATAGTGGTGGTGTGTGTGATCCCTGCTTTTATCCAGCCAGAGCTGGAGATGCTATCCTGGCCTGAAGAAAGCAAGGGGTTGTTTATCCAGCAGTGTTGACAAGAAGAGCCCACTTTTGCTTCCCAAAGCTGTGGAAAATGCTTCTCAGCCTCTGATTTAGAGACATTTACGGTCTGAAGCTGGGGGTGTGCCTCTCCCTGGGATGGAGGTGGTGTGGAAACATTCCAGCTCAGTAAAAGCTTTCAGCAGGGATCCCTGGAGGCACCAACCCTGCTCATGTGCTGGGGATGGGAAGCTGAGAGGGGATCTGGCATCCAGCTCATCCCGCTATTAACCCCTCTGTGCCAGGTCAGGCATCCTGCTCCTTCTCCCTGGTACTTTGGTGTTTCCCTCTGCTTAGCTCCAGAGCCATACACAGCTTTGCTGGTACCCCACCACCCCCTCAGCCAGCTTACCCTTCCCTTCCAGGTTTCAACAAGGGCCCTGAAGTTGTACAAGGCAAATAATTGGGCCTGGCCTGTGATCACCTACTGTATTCCCTTTGTAACCACAGGCAGTATCTGCAGCCTTGAAAGGATGCTGCAATTACCCACCTTGCCACCCATTGCTTCTCTCCACAAGCTCCATTTTGATCCACACTAGTCCTGGCATCTTGTAGTGTTACCTACCAGTGCTTTGATGTTCAGAGACTGAAGTATGTCGGAGGCAGCATAAAAATTGCATGTAATTATCCTTGGTCTGGGTCTGTGGGAGCAAGGAAACATCAATATTGATGCGTGACAGCATCTATGTTTTATGTGTGAGCATAAATCTCCTCTCCTCCATATTCAGCAGGAGGTTTTGATCATTGTCTGTGTCCTGCACCATTAGAGAGCTGCTCTCGTGCTGTTTCCTTTCCTCATGGGGCTGGTGCCTGGGGAATGAATGCTGTGATGGCCTTCAGAGCTCATTATAGCCCAGTCCTGGGGGACTGGCAATGGCTGCAAAGCCAGAAACAGTGTGACAGCTTCCCAAAGTGTTTCTGCACCCAGGCCTCTATCTGTACCTCTGCACCACTGCTGACATCAATGAATAATTCAGGCTGTAAGATGGGAAAATGAGGATGTGTGCTCTTATGGTTGGGAGAAGGGAGGTGGGGGGAAGAGGGGAATGGTAAGAATCCTGCAATGGCCATGGACCGGGGAAGGGAAGGGGTCAGGCTGCAATATGTGTGTTAGTGGGGGCATAGCCACTGGTGCAGAGACAAAAGGAAGGGCAATGCTGTCCCTGGAGGGAACTGGATCACCTCTCTTCAGCCAGAGGATGCAGGGGATGTGCTATAGGGGAAAGGGTGGCTGGTGCAGAGAGGGGTGCATTGTTCTCAGCGTTGGGCACACAACACCCCGCATAGGAGAAAATCCTTATTGACTCTGGTTCTCCCTGTCTTGGCCTTAAACCACAGTCAGGATCAGGTGTTTCCCACCTCACTTTCCCTTCTGCACCCAACCTGTGGCTCCTGCTCTGTCTTTTCTTTCCAATGTTGGTTGTGTTTGGCCCTTAATAAGCAGCTGGACTTAAGGAATTTGTGCTTTGAGTATCTTTAAAGGTCTGTCCCCTAAGAGGAGTGTGCTGGGCAAGGCTGGGCAGGATGGGGTGGGGAAACACTGGGTAGTGCTTGTGCAGAAGAGGCAGCAGGTGAAACGCTGCAGCCCTGATGGAGCATGGGATGGTGAAAGGAACCCTGGTGTGGGCTGTGTGGGTTCCAGTGGGACCTTGCTGTGTCTAGGTGAGGTTTGCTCTGGACCGGACCAAACAAGTGAGGGTGAGCTTAGGAATGAGTCTGGACTCATTTTGAAAGGGTTAAATAATAGCAGAGGGAATCTGTGGGAGAATGGCATCATCTCCTTCGGGGCAGAGTATGTGTGTGCCAGGCAGCATTAGGGATGGTGGGTTCTATCTGCCTGCCCAAAGCAGCATCGGATGCTTGTGGCACTGCAGTCTCATGCCCTACCCTGCCCCAAAGTAAATGCACATTCAGGCTTCTGAATTCCTGATCTTTTGCAGCTTTGAAAACCTGGATCTTGAATCTCATGCACTGGGGTCCTGCTGACATCCCTCCGGCATGTAGGAAACAATTGGGTGTTTCTGAATGGGGCAAGGCTGGTAGGAAAGGGCCAAAGTGATGTTGCTACAGGACCTGAGACGTTGACACAGGCTCTGATGGCTGTGGGGTGGTCTCCTGGTGCATGAGCTATGGAATGGGTTCCTGCTGTCATTTCTTGATGCCTTGGGACAATGAAACTATTTAAACCATGCAGGGGTCATGCTTACACCATGCTTCCGAGTGATTAAAGATTTGCCCTGGTCTTCAGGGAGCTGTGCCTGTTCTGCACTGGCGTACCTGGGACCAGCACATGCTCACTACACAAGATTTCACCAGCATCTTCCTACTGCCGCTCATTATTCCTCTTCTCAGGTCTCAGAAGAGGGATTTGATGAGAAATGCCACTTCTCTGGTGCGTGTAACCGTGAATGGTTTCTCCCAGGGGAGGCTGCCATTTTGCTAATACCACATCAAAATGTATTTCCTTCCCAGATATGGAGTAAACCACAGAAATAGCAACCCCCCTTCCACCCCAAACCCTGTCACTGCCTCCTAGTCACAATGAAATTTTCAATTCTCCATACACTCAGGAAGGGATGGACATTTTCTGTGCTGCTTTTCTTTTAAAATATCCTTTGCTTGAGATGGTATAACTTTGGCATAACTTGTATGTACTAAAAGCACGTACAGTGTAGTATCTATGTAACTAAAGTAGGAGCAGCCATGGTACATCATCAGGTTGTCAGTGTCAGCTCCAGTTTGTTTTTGAACTTTTCCTAATTACAATCCAAACACCCAGAATCATTTTTTAGCAGCTTGCTCCCCTTTGTTGAAATGAGTTGCTTTGATGAGGATAATCTATGATGCTTCAAAGTGAGGTTGGGTTCTTGTAGGTAATGCTGTAAATTGAGTACCACAGGGGCTGCTCACACCAAAGTTGAGCTGAGGATGGAAGTTTTGCTCTGAAGTTAAATGCTAGTGCAGCTTCACTGGATAATGCTGGCAGCTTTCCTGGAGTACATTGATTCACTGTGACATTTCCAAGAAAAAAAACTAATTCACAGTTGGTTTTGAAAATGTGGAATTTCTAATGTTGGACTTTGGGTTGAATGTCCCCTATTATCTCATGGAGGATGATGGAGATTTAGGTGGGTGATTTCAAGAGCTTCTCTCTGCTGTCCTTGGTTTGGTGGATTTATTCCTGTACTCATCAGTCTAATCTGATTGCAAACAGCCTGACACTGAGTAAGTATTGGTTTTGTTTTTTAAAAAAGTCTTTCTTTGCTAAAATAAATTTCTAAAGAAAATTACAGTTTATATTCGTCTGGGTGGCTTAAATCTCTAAAGAAATAACTTTTTGCTCTAAAAAAAGACAGCTACCAACAGCTTTTATTTCCAACATATTGTAACTTCTCAGTGTGGTTACAAGCAATCTCAGTTGCAAGGCACTAGTTGAAACCATGACCTAGGGCTGAGATTAAACAATCCTTTTGCAGGTTTGCCCCTGTGTTGGCATATTTGATGTAGTGCTGATCCAATTAAGTTTTCACACAGTGGTTGTATTGTTACTGCAGGACTTCTTTGTTTATTAACCTTTTCTTAGTGAGAAATTCCTTCCATAACCCTCAACAGATTGGACATATGTTAATATTGCACAATAGAGAAGAAGAAGTGTCAGAAGGAGGTGAATGAGCTGCAGTTCTGCTGGAGGAGGTAACCATGGCTCTGCTAGGGCTCAGGTTAAGGGGATTCAGCAGTTTGCAGGCTCACAGTTGCTGTTACAGAATGAAATATTCCAGATGGTGATATAAAGATCTTTTATCCATCTATCCTTCCATTAAAGCTTTCTACGTTAGGTGGTTTGCAACCTTGAATCATCACGGTTTTGTGGAAATAGATTTTGCTCTTCATCCTGTCACTGCTGGCATTTCAACTCTGTTATCTTTGTTCTCTGTTACTGTGGACTAATAAGTCAGTTCAGACATGGTAATGTTTCTGCTCCTTATGCCTGATACGCTGGAGAAACTGTATTGTGGGAGGGCACCTTGTCTCCCAGGGACAACGCAGTAGGGTTGTGCCTGTGATACAACACTCACTTGTAATCCCCTGGGCAAAATGTGAAGGGTTGTCATACAAGGGCTGGAGATGGGTGGTGTGTTTCTCATTACATCAACTGAATGCTAGCTTACAGAGCCAGGAAATTGATTTTGACTTGCTGGTCTCTGCTTCATGTCATTCATCAGGTATGTGTGCTTAATAACAGGTTTGACTGACTTCTCCCTGGAGCCTGTATCTAGAACCTCTGGCTGTAGATGCACAAATCCCTGGGACTCAGGCTGTGGAGCCAGCAATGGTTCCCTGGAGGGGAAGGGCTCCCAAGGCTCTCTGTGCCTTGTCCAGCCCCATGGGGAAGAAATCTCCCCATGGCATTTGTGTGAACGGACCAGCCGCTGCTCACCATCCCTTGCTGTATTGCTGTATTACCAGGACTTTGGCTATGAGAGTTTGCAGAATCATTGTGTGTGTGTTCTTTTAGTACCCAGCAACACTATTATAATGGCTCTCCAAGTGCAGGGGTCAAATGCTCTGTTTTTTTGTTTCCTGCCACTGTTTTTCCCATGCAAATTCTGGTAGAAGTAAGCCTGTTGTAAAATAGTAGTGAAGCAAACCTTCCTCTTTAAGTGGCACAGAAACAGCAGCAGAAAGGGATTTCAGGTAGCCTGAGCTCCTCTATATCGGAATTCACTATGGATCAAGCAAGGTCTCTGTAACAAGTCCAGAGCACATGCTTGACTCCATCCTGAATCAGGGAAACATTAGTAACATACGTTAGTCAGTGGGATTTATTCCTGTGGTTAAATGCATGCTTACAGGCTTTGTTGGAACAGGGCCTGCGCAAATAATAACAGTAAACCTCAAAGTTGTCCTTGTAGATTGCTTTCCATAACTTTAAACAAAACCCAGGCTTATTTCCTCTAAGTTTTGTCTTGTAGCCAAAGTTTTCTGGCCCTTTTTCTTTGTCCTATTGCAACTACCCTGGAGCAACTTGCAACAACCCAGGCTCTCTGCAGCTGATATCCCTGCTTAGATATTTACTACTCCATAACAACCCCTATAGGAATTGTCTTTTTAAGTAGCAACCTGACTTAGCAAACAGTGAAGAGGGGGTGAAGGATATTTGACTCACCAAGTGCTTTCTCTGACAAGGAATAAAAGTAAATAGCTTCTTTAGGCTTTACTCAAATGTTTGTTCTGCTTTGACTCCTTTCCTTTTGAAATGGCACCTATAGTGTTTATAGTATCCATTGAGAGCAGACTGAGCCTGCTGAAAGAACTAAAACATTGGAAAAGACTGGAAAAGAACAAGGCTGGCTCAAAACTCAACACATAGTTCTGTTATATAATTTAAAGAGAGTTTTCTTCCCTCTATTACCCCTAAAAATACAGATTAGTATTTCAAACATACCAGCTCTACAATGTTCATCACTTTGGGAAGCTGGGTAAGAGGGAAAATGCTTCAAACACCTTGGGCACTCCTAGCAATTCAACAGTCTTATCAGCAGACATGTAGCAGCATCCCATTTCCTTCCCTTTGGCTGCTCAGCAGCAGTAGCTTTTCAACCCTATGGGCTGTGCAACAACATGGGCAGCTACTGGGGCCCACAAAGAACCCCACAAAGGCTTCCTAAGGACCTACAGTTCTCCCAACACTGCCCTATTTCTTTTTAATGCCCCAGATATTTTTAGATCTTGAGCGACAAATATAGTTAATGCATTCAGCACTGACGTCAAACCCAGAGCCAGTGGGTAGCTGGAATAGCTAACATTTTATTTAATCATCTTGGTAAGCAATTTTTTTTCCCCCTTCCTTTCTTTTTCAGTTAGTGAAAAGGATCTAGAAAGGCAGTTCAAGTTGGGCCAGAGTATAGGGGAAGGTTTGGTTTGTTTTGGTTTCAAAGAGGAACCTCATTCTCTACCTTGTTGCTCTTCAGGAAACAATTTGTATTGGAAAAGTGACACTGGGATGCTATCCTTTGGGTCTGGCATCGTCAAAATGTTGCTCTGGAGAACTGGTTAGTTATGTTTGTCCCTTTTTGTGTCAAGTCCATGGAGGAAGTGAATTACAGACCTCTTGTGTTTTCCTCTGTAGTTCAGACCCAGATATATTGGCCTCTGGCATTTTAACTGTGCATCCCTGCATGATGCAGCCAGTGCTGGGTCGAGCCATAAGATTTCCATAGGGATGATGGAGCTGTGACCTCTCCCATGACATGAGGCACATGTAGAGCTAGTGTGGGAATTAATCCAAGTAAAACTGTGCAAAAAGACAACCTACCCAAGCACTGAAAGTAGTTGAGGCTGGCCCAACCATGGTTTTGCCATAGATCTCCTGATGGTGTGATCCTAAGCATCCACTGTGCTAAATGACTGAATGATAGGAATGTTTGAAAGTGCTTTTGTTGCTTTGATTTTGTATGAGATAAAGGTGCTTGAAATGTTGGTCGGAGGAAAGGGATGGGCTGGGACAGGTCACGGGACTGAGAATCCAGAGCAGAGTGAGGCTTCATGTGGGGCTGTGTGCACCACGGAGATGGGTAATCTCTTGGTTGGCTTCTCTGCAGCAATAACCACAGACTCCACCTCTTCTGTCCTTATGAAGACAAACCCATGGAGGTCTGCAAGGGAAGGTCCTGCCTCCACAACCACTTTGGCAGGGCTGGGGATGGGGCAGGGGTCCCTGTGCAGGGAGAGGATGCCAGGTCATGGCACTTGCCAGAGGGGTAAAAGCAAAAAGGAGGTGCTTTGGGGAGTGCAGGTCCTGCCTGTTCTTAGCCTCAGGGCACAGGCAGTGCTGCCTGCTGGGGCAGCTTTGCTCTTGTCCCACATTTCCACCCATCAGTGCGTCCATCCCTGACAAAAAGCACCAAGAGGGGAAAAGTTTGCTGATGACACCAACCTGTGTGGTGCAGTCAACATGCTGGAGGGATGTCATCCGGAGGGACCTTGACATGCTTGAGAGGTGTGTCAGTGTGAACCTCATGAAGTTGAACAAGGCTACTTGATCTACTGCGCTCTGGTGAGGCCCACCCTGCAGTCTCTGTCTTCAGTTCTGGGGCAACAACACAGATGGGACGTAGAGCTGTGGGAGCGAGGCCAGAGGAGGCCACAGAGATGCTGCGAGGGCTGGAGCAGCTCTGCTCTGGAGCCAGGCTGAGAGAGCTGGGCTGGGGCAGCCTGGAGAAGAGAAGGCTCCTGAAGGGTAGACTTTCGAGCAGCTCCAGTGCCTAAAGGGGCTCCAGGAATCCTGGAGAGGGGCTTTGGACACGGGCCTGTAGGGACAGGCCAAGGGGAATGGCTTTAACCTGCCAGAGGGGAGATTGAGATGAGCTCTTAGGCAGAAGTTCTTCCCTGTGAGGGTGCTGAGGTGCTGGCACAGGGTGCCCAGAGAAGCTGTGGCTGCCCCATCCCTGGCAGTGTTCAAGGCCAGGTTGGACACAGGGGCTTGGAGCAACCTGCTCTAGTGGAAGGTGTCCCTGCCCGTGGCAGGGGGTTGGAACTGGATGATCTTTAAGGTCCCTTCCAACCCAAACCAGTCTGGGATTCTATTAAATGTTGTGGATGCTGTCTTACTGGGGGAAAATGAATTTAATAGTGCTCAGAGTCTGGTAATTATCATTACCCTGTTTTTTACAGCCAGTAGTGTGATGCTTGAGTCTAATATCTCCCTGACACAGAGCAGAGGTAGGAGAAAATCAAAGCTCTTAACACTGGATCTTAACTGCTGGAGAGCTCTAGCTCTGGGTTTTTTTCTTACATAAAGTATTGGATTGTCTTGAGAGCTGGCCTCGGAGCTCGGCTATATGGGCTGCCACTGAGGAGTTGTCTGTTCCTGTGTGTACCACCCAGGCTTCATGGTCAACCTCTGCCTCCTTCTGGAATGCCCATTCTTTCAAAAAGATGTGGAAAAAATGTAATTTATTATATTATTATTATTTTATATGTATGCAGAGGTTCTTGAAGAAGTATCATTCTTGATAAAAGAATTTGAGTGACAGGAATAAAGATTTCCAGTCTTCTAACACCAGTGAAACAATAAGAATGGTCTGCTTAATGCTGGGGAATTTTGTGTACATCTCTTCTTATGTTTTGCCATTTTCAATCCTCTCTTAGAAGGACTTTTTGGAAGGGTGGTGCGTTTGGTTTGACTCTTCCACAGGCTGAGTGGGAGCAGCAGCAATCCATGTTTTGGCACTTGGCACCTCTGTTGGAAAGTCCTTGCTTTCTCTTTTCAGCCACATCCACTGAGGTAAGGGGAACATGAGCCTTCCTTTGTAGGCAGCTGGAGGATTGAGCAGCTGGGATTGCAAGGTGTATTGTGCTCAGAAAGGACTAAATCTCAAATTACATCCCATTAGCGCTGAACAGTGAGCTGGAGTATACGAGCATCTAAATGCTGCGAGTTAAAACTGGAAGATAATGCAGAAGAGAGATGTTTCTACAGGTAGCTTTAGAGCTGTTTAATTGTTTCCCCTTAAAGGAGTCTGGGGACTTGCTAAAGCTTTTGCTGTGCTGAGTGTATAAGCCCATAAGTAAGTTCTTGTAAGTCATGTAATACCATGAAATAACCATGTTTGCAGAGCACTGAGGTAATATCCCCCTCCACTGAGGGGCTCCCAGTGCCAGCTCTTACCAGCAAGCCAG
Source organism: Strigops habroptila (assembly GCF_004027225.2). Classification (NCBI taxonomy): domain Eukaryota; kingdom Metazoa; phylum Chordata; class Aves; order Psittaciformes; family Psittacidae; genus Strigops; species Strigops habroptila. The sequence continues at coordinate 9,689,145 of NC_044291.2, read as the reverse complement.
ATGGTGAGAAGAACTTTCTGGTGGCTCCAGGCATCGGTTTGAGCTCGGTTAGTCCTGCTCCTATGTGGTCTCCCACTCCCTGCTCAGCCTTTGCTTCTGGTTGTGCCGCACTTTCTTGCTCTGAGCCAGGTTGTTGTTCTGCTTGGTAACTTGAGGTTGTTCTACCTTATGTGTCAGAGAAGCAGAGCTCTGCTGGGGCACCCGCAGGCAAAATGTGAGGCAGATGAGCACCCACACTTCCTCCTGGGAGATGGACCATGTTTCCTTGCTCCCTTTGCTTTGCTGCTGCAGGGCAAAGCTGAGACTCAGTGGAGTCCAAAAGGCACTCTTTTATTATTTAAGGATATTGATAAAAATGACTCCAGGGCCTCTTGCAAGCAGGTTCTGCCTGTGCCTGAGACTGTTTTGTCTTCTGTGAGCCATCCAGTGTGCCCTTCCCCTCCTTCTGCCTGCAGCTCCCGTTATTTCAGCTCTTCCTCTAGGCTCATTCTCCAGGTAACAATGTTCTTCCTCTGCAATAGTAAAACCAAACATTTTTCTTAACAGACAGGTCTCTGTGCTATTATGTGATTTTTTTTCTTTGCTTTGTAAATGAACATTGCAGCAATCTGCATTATAGGTGGTTTTGGGGGCACTTTAGGGAGTTAAAGAATTAGGGTCTCATCACTGTTACATAGCGTATGTTGATCCAGAAATGAGCCGCTCTTGTGATTTATGTGCAGCTCAGGCTAGATTTGGACCCTCACTGGCATTGATTAAGCCACACAGCAATGACTTTCCACCCTAAATTGATTCCTATGAAGGGTTCTGCTGGGATTCCTCTTTTGTCTTTGCCTACTGAGCACATCAGGTAGGTGATCTCAGCTGAAGCTTGCCAAATATTTTAATTCTGCCCTACTGTAGCTGTTGCAAATCTCAGCACGTTCCATAGTGAAGTGAAGGTCAGCATCAAGCTGCACCAACTTTCTCCAGCTCAGATCTCAAATGCTTGAGGAAGGATTTGGGGTGTTGTGGGTTTGGCCAAGATCTTCCTAAGCAGAGTTTATAGTACTGCAAAGCCTCTCCAGGTTTGGGATGCCTGTAGGTGCCACTGTAGTATAAATGCAACTATTTGTCTGTGTTCTAGGAAAAGGAATTGGGCTTGTTCATATTTTTCCTGCCCTGCTGTGGGGCTGCATGGCTGTAGCAGAACAGCCAGCCCCATTCTGTTAGTGCAGGCCTATGCAGTGCGGCTCAACGTCTTCAGTAAGGGGCTCTACATGGTAATTAAGTCGCATATGCTGCTCTGTAAGTACACCACAAAGTCAATACCTCCAGTTCCTTTGCAGACACCCCCTGCCATGGTATTTATAGCCTACCTGCTAGTGGGTGGTGTGATTCTTTCTTGTATTTTCTATGTTTTTTTAAGTTTTCATTCATGAAGGATGAGGCTGCGCCACCCACTCAGGACCGATGCTGTCAGCCTGTGCTGCTGCGAGCAGCAAAGCACAAAGCCCTGCACAGAGGTGCCCACACTCTGCAGGGAGCTGGTCAAAGCTGATAAGGCTTTCTGCTGGCTATGGCCAGCACCCCACCTCCCCTCATCACCTCAGTGCCTCTTGCAGCTGTGGTTCTCATACAGGCTCAGTGCAGATCTCCTTTTGGCTTTTTTAGACCCAAATGCCCCTCCTCTGTGGTTGACACTCTCCTCTTTCCTTCTGAAGCTCTCTTTCTCCCCTTAGTGCTGTCAGCTGCATCTTGTTCAGGCAGACTGGGATTTTTGTGCCCCAAGTTGGTTGTCCAAAGGCATTTACCCTCTTACCCTTCTGAAATTCAGGGCTGCTTTACCAAGTCCCAAGTTGTGCGCCCAAAATTTCATCTTGCTTAATATTTTTTCCATTACTCCACCCCTTTCAGCAGCTTCCCCAGCATCTCCAGCATCTCCAGCACCCACCCTTGCTTGCCTGCATTCTCCTTTGCTGGCATGTTCATCGCCCCCTTCTCCTTGACAGCTTCTCCCCTGTTCCTGATGGACCCTGATGCCTTCCTTGGTGCTTCAGGCCTACGCCACCTTCTTTCTCTTCCATGACTATGGCTTTCCAAGAATAAAAAACTTCCCTTAAGAAAAAAAGTCATGTAAGCCCCAGCTGCTTGCTTTGCTGGAGAACCCTCCACCACCTTCCTGAACTTCCCATTAGAAGGGAGCTGGGATAGCTGCGGCTTTTGGGCTAAAGAGCATCTTGGGTGTCTTATGGGCCTGGCGAGCATGGGAAAGGGATGCAGTGGAAAAACTGCATCACTCAAAAGGGACGCAAAGCTTTGGCTATATCCGAGCAAGGTGCCAGACTTGGAGCACAGCATCCGAGCACGGGGCAGGTGCCTGTGTGCCTCCCTGCCAGCAGACCTCAGAGGAACCCATCCTGCTCGTGCCTGGCATCCGCCCAGCCTTCTCCTCACAGGTAGTGGGTCTGAGACACATGGATATCTGCCCACCAGGACCTGGACCAAACCCACTTGCTTCATGCAAGCCACCAAGCAGCCAGCAGATGGTGGTTCTGCATCCCTGCTGCTCTGGGCTGGACTAGGACCAGCAGCTTGTGGGCTGGGCAAATGCCTGCCAGGCTGCAGTAGCCCCTGAGCTCCCAGGGACGTGCAGGTAGACACGTGCTGGATAGTGCATGTGGACCTGCACAGCACGAAAGCATCGAGGTGATATTTTTGGTCTTGCCCTTCCTTAGAGATAGGGGAAGTCAATACAATAAAACTCACTTAAACGCCTAATGCGAAACTAAACATCCTTGGAGGACAGAGTTATTTTGTAGGCTTTTTAGACAGCTCTTGAGTGCACTGGAGGCCTCCAAGAGCAGTTTGGAGGAATAGGTGAATTTTGTTGAAGAATATGATCCCAATGAACAGACTGCTTTGAAGGAGTAAACTTCTAGATACAAATACAGTAAGTCCTCTAAATAAGCAAACCCAGGCAGGGATCAGTCTCCTCACTTTTGCTTGTGTGGCTGCACATAGGATATTTTCTTTCATCCTCTGGAATCTAATAAAAGAAAACATTTTGAAGAAATTAAGCCAATTTAAACAAGGAGTTGGAGAGAGAGCTCTTCCTGCAGCTCCCCAGTCCACCTCCATCTCTGCCAGGGGAAAGCTGAATGAAAATCATAGTGAAACAAAGTGAGAACAAGGCTAGTGTCCTGCTCAAGGTGGCCTCCAGTGTTGCTCCCCATGCTGGGGTGCAGGTGGTACCTGGTTTTGAGCACTGTCATGCACTGCGATATGGGATAGGGATTGCTCAGACCTGGTGACAAGTGCTCCTTCTGGATACCCTCCATGGACCTGTTTCATTTCAGGAGGAGCATGTGCTTTTTTGTGGCTGGATTCCTTTACCTGCAACCCCTAAGCTCAAGGAGTAAGAGTGGGGAATAGATGTAAGGAATAGAGAACTGCAGCAGAAGGGTTGATAGGAAACTGTGAATGAGCAATTACAAAGCCAAGGCTCTGCTGGAAGAGATTTGGTTTTGGGCAAAGGATTCCAGGAATAGAGAACAAATTTTCCCAAACACTAAGGAGAGCTTGAGCCATAGCAAGTGGTTTTACACGGACTCATGGCAGATCAAGGCAGCTGCTTTCAAACTCTCTTAGTTCCTGGCTCCGCAGACAGCAGACACAGGCTTCTGAATTTCTTAGAGTGGTTCGGGTTGGAAGGAACCTTAAAGCTCATCCAGTTCCAACCCCCTGCCATGGACAGGGACACCTTCCACTAGAGCAGGTTCCTCCAAGCCCCATCCAACCTGGCCTTGAACACTTAATAAACTTTATTTTTACATCTCTTGTAGCTCCCTTTAGAAATAAACCAGCGACCTTCCTGGGAGGTCTATGGCACGTAAGGTAACGGCACGTAAGGTAATGGCACGTAAGGTAACGGCACGTAAGGTAACAGCACGTAGGGAAGGTGGGATGCTGCTGGTAATGTTGCATTGTGCTGGAAACACACAGACCTTCAGACTTCAGTAATGTTCCCAACCTCCCTGTCTCTGGGGCATCTGGAGTGGAAAGTCTGTGTGTCATGAAAGAAGATTGAGCAAGATTCGGCTGCTCCAGCTCTCTGCTGAGCCACCTGAATGAGTCTGGTGATATATGGACCACAGGGGCTTTTGCTTTCTTTTTCCACACGTTTCTACATCTCATCAGCTAAGCTCTTAAGTGCTGCCAGCAGCTTCCTACAAGAGAACATGGGTTTTCTGTCTGATTAACTGGCATCTTTCCGGGTCCCACTGTCTGCAGCTGAAGAGGATTTGTTATCTTAAAATATTTCCAGGTTATACTCAGCAGTTTAAGCTTACAGCTTCTGCCTATTCCTGTGACTTGAAGAGTCATTTACTACAGTTCAAAGGTAATAAAAAGTGTTACAGGATCAGATGGGGTAGCGCATTGCACTGGGGCAGTGATGAACTGGGTTGTGTTTGATCTGGTGCTTGGTCCCAAGTCATCCTGGCTGGTTTTCAGCATAGCACGTGTTTGGTTTGCCATATTGTGCTGCAGTAAGTGACAGCTCAGAGTAAGATGTGGACTGGTTCCCAGTCCTGACCCTGCCTGAGTGGGAGGCTGTGAGGTTTGGATCCCGGGTGCTGTAACTTGGCTGACTACAAGGGGAAAGTAGGGATGTAAAAATACATGTGGGCCTACCCCATTCCTCTCCTCTAGAGCTCAAGAGATGTAATCATCATTGCAGGTCACTTCTACAACACTGCTGAGAGAGCAAGTGCTTGGTGGTCAGGATGTTTCTGGATAATACAACCCCAAATCTCTTCAGTGTGGGTGCTGCTCCTCATCTTCTCTCTGCTCATAGAGCAGAGAGCATTGCCAGCTCGTGTAACTGGGACTGCTCAAACTTCCTGTAGTGTTTCCCTTCCTGTTGTTACGTTTGGACTTGCATGGCTTCCCATGAGTTGCTTGGTTTTCTTTTCTTTTTAAATAAAAGAAGTGCTCTTGGCTGCAGAGTAGAGTTTCAAGGCAGGACTGTACTGGCTCAAAATATAGAAGAATCATCCTCTTTGGAACTGTTTTGGAAAACTCTCTGGCTCCCTCAGCCAGTCCCCAGGATTGTGAGTGGGGCTGAGTGCTGAGATGAGAGCACGTGACTGTCACTGGGGTGATGGGCATAAACCCCATCCCCTGCATTTCACTTTTAGTTTGGTGCCTCAAATGTAAGCTGTGAATTTCTGCCTGGAAGTGGCAGGCTGTCTTCCTGTATCTATATCATTCTCATCTGGTATTGCAAATCTCATACTATAAAAACATGGTAGGGAGAGAGACAATAAACAGAGCAGCCATCGTTGATGTCACATAATGCATTGTGTCCTCATAATATAAATTTTTCCATTTCCTTTTCTAATCTCTAGTAATTGAGCTCAATGAGCCTGCTTGGAGCTGATTTCTTGATACACTTTTCTTTACATCTATTTCTGATTTCTGGCCTCACTCCAGCTGCTTGCTTGATGGTGCATTTTATTTTAGCTTCTTAATTTGCTGTTAGAGTTGTCAACACCATGGAGCCCCCTTGCTGCTTTGCTTTGCTTAAGTAGAGTGGATATATTTCTTAGATTGGTTAACTACTTGGTTGCTGCTAATACAATAAACCTTGCAGGTGTTATTAGAAGACACCTCTTGTATTGGTGGGAGGTGAGTTTAAGGAGGCAAAGCAGGCTGTGCTGCTGAACATGCCAGATAGGGAACAAGCCATGGACATTGGGATGAATTTACTGGACTCACGTGCCTTTGATTCTAATGACGTCCTCGTACAACTCACAGCTGCCCAGCAACAGCCTCAAGGTCTCTTTCCCCATCCACATACAGCTATTTGAGTGGAATATTAAGGGCTCACAAGCTAACTGCTCTAAGTACAGATCACTCCGATCACAGATCTGAGGAGGTCAAAATCTCAGTCTTTGCAAGTCCATGCAGTTTTGTTGAGTGCTGCAGAACAACATTGACCTACAGCTACCTCGGAGCTGGCTCGCTGCCTTTGCAGTTACCTTTCATCCTGCTTTTTGTTGATGCAACAGAAAGCATGTCCATCTTCTCTTTATCCAAGTAACAGATATGATCAAATCAGGGTTGCGATGAGGCAAAATGAAAACAGGAGGCATAAAACAGAAGCACAAATGTTTTCCTTCATCATTTCCTTCTTCCCCTTGGTGGCTCGGGGGTTTATGGCTTTATAGGAGAACTTACCCCAGCATGTTTTTCTTACATTACCCGTTTACATTTTGCACAGCTTGGTTATGCAGGCAAAAAGTCACTGTTTTGCAGGTGTCCTGATACATTTTCACTTTTCCAGAAGATCTTTTTGACACAGCACATACTCCCAGCCACTGCCCTGCTATTGCTAGTTGAAATATCCCAGCTGGTTGGTGTTTACTGCTGCCTGGATATAAAAACTTGGTCCTAGAATGCGTCATCCCCTATGGAGCTTTTTTGTTTAAGCTTTTGTATTGGTTCTTTGGGTTGGTGGTCATGCAAGTAGCTCTTGACACCGGGACCATGCTGTTGCCTGGTGGCTGTATATAAGACATCTTGTTCCATTGCTCACTGGAGAATGATCATTGAGAAAATCAAGCACATGTTTGTAGCCTGTTACTCAAAAGCTGATCTGCTGCTTTGGCTGAATCATCAGCCCTATGCACATAATCGCTGTTTCTTGTTTACCTTGCTTCCGAATTAATCAGCGAGTTGCTTTGGAGAGGAGAAAGGGAGAAGCAGTTGTTTAACCTTGCTTGTGGCAAAATCGTTTTGGATTCCTCATTACTGCCGAATCACTATGGCATCTTGGGCAAAATAACTTCCCTTACGTTTCATACATGGGGCTCATAGTCTGGCACGCAGTTGTGACTATTGCTGCACTGGAGAATGTCTAATTATGCTTATTTCTTGTGTTATGTAGTGAGTAGGAATTGGAAAAAAAGAAGCTTGATCTCATTGTGTTGTGTGATCTACTAAGGCACGGGAATGAATAACAATCTCTGCCATCATTGTCTAGGTGTTGGGTGGGCAAAGCACCAAGGGAGATGCAGTTACACTGTGAGTAGGGTTCAGCAGGAGAGTGTAAAGCTAATGATACAAGTTGCTATTACAAATTGGGCACGCTCAGCCAATGCCATCAATAGCACAGCTCCTTTTGCAGCAAAGAAACCAACTGCAATTACTTTCTGTTTATTAGCCAAAAGAGGATTTTGTTGCTGTTGTTTTTTATTTTTCCTTGAACACAGACATCTGCAGAAGATATACATCAGCCCACTTGTAGCTTGAATAGAAGAGGATTTTGAGCTTGATGGTGATGGAAAAAAACCAATGATGGTTAATAGTTTCTAGCTTTAATTCTCTGCTGGGTGCTTGTATTGGCAAAGGCTGTCCACCCTTAGAGGCAAGTGGGTGGTGATTTGCATAGAAAGGAGGAAAGAAGATGAAGTTGGGATGCAAAGTAGAAAAAGAAATTGCCATTAATCGGAGAAAAGCCTGGATTCATCCCAGTTAGCTTTAAGTACTTGAATGATGTACGTGCATTAGAAGATTAGGCATCTGAGAGAAAGGTCTCCATAGGGCACTTCCTCATGGTAGAATTGCCTCAGGGGGCACCTCTGTGAGTCACAGAGTGAGAAATGAGTGTGCATGGGCAGCTGGTGTGCTACTGGGTTACTCTGCCCTGATTCATCTTTGTGCCAACCCTCCACAGCTCAGTTGTGCTTCGCTTTCCCCTAACCCTTCAATAATAAAACTGGATATGGAGGGAGAGACCTGGGTGAAATGGGAATCATGAAGCTAAATTAATACATCATTGGAAACCACCCTGGCTTTTTCAGGTGGGTTTTTGCAGTTTGCAGTGCAGCCAGCAAGTCTCTGGCCGTATGCAGGGAGTCGTAGACTTGCAGGGTTGGAGCTACAATTACCATCCCTACACTTCTCCATCTTGATTTCCCAACTCTGAGGAGACTGCAGTGTGAAGCTCTGTGGCAGTGTGCCACAGAGCATGTGAGAGGAGTGCATGCTTGCTTACATTTCTCATGCAGAGCACATAAAGCAGTTTTTACAGCCTGAGGTAAAACTTTAATAGTTATTTGATGGTAAATTTCCATGTCAGCTGCTCTGGAATTTGGTTTCAGGGCTGAGCCAGGAGAAACATATTGTAGCGGGGGGATTCCTGGTTACGTGAGAGCCACAAATGTGACCCAGGAAGGCAGAGATCCAAGAGGAGAATGCAAAGTTTGAATGAGAACAGTTGCCTTATTCCAAGATGCAAATGAAACACCAAATGTTCAAGTTCAAGCTGGGGTGGCAGCTTTTTTTCTCCCCCCTTTTGAAGGATCTGGCCACCCCCAGACTGGGTCTGATGTAGTTTCTTTTTTAAACATATTGAAGGCAGAATTCATCATCTTTGGTAACTTTTTCCATATGGTTGTTATTCCTCGTGGAAATAGTTCTGTGTTTGGCTTCCTGTTCCCTGGTCCTCCTTTCCCATGTCTCCCATGTCTGATTTCTATTTTTTTAATATGTATTTTTCTCCTGCTTGAGAATAATTCTGGGTCTTTTGCAATTCATAACTTGAAACTGAGTCTGTGTTGAGTCTGGGAGGAAAGATTAGCAGGGAGCAGGTAGCGCTGCGGTTGTAGCATGTGCGTCTCTAGCTCACTTGCTTGCTTAGACATACTCAGTCATCCCAGTTTCCATGCACATACTCATTCACCTCCTTTGCCAAGTCCTCAGCTCTACCTCAGTGTCAAAAAGAAGGATAATTAAATCCCCATAACTTTTCTGCCTCTCCAGGGTCTTCATATTAGCACACCTTTGTATACAGTCTTCCAATATCTAAAGGGGGCCTACAAGGTACCAGGGGATGGGCTTTTTGCAAGAGCATGTAGTGATAGGATAATGGGAAATGGCTTTAACCTGCCAGAGGGGAGATGGAGATGAGATCTTAGGCAGAAGCTCTTCCCTGTGAGGGTGCTGAGGCGCTGGCACAGGGTGCCCAGAGAAGCTGTGGCTGCTCCATCCCTGGCAGTGTTCAAGGCCAGGTTGGACACAGGGGCTTGGAGCAACCTGCTCTAGCGGAAGGTGTCCCTGCCTGTGGCAGGGGGTTGGAACTGGATGAACTTTAATATCCCTTCCAACCCAAACCATTCTATGATTCAGTGATGTCACCTGTCAGCTACCAAAAGAGAAGGAGGTTAGTGGAACTCTGAGCTTCTCCAAGAAGTGATAAAATCAAATCAACAACATTTGATCTTGTGCTCCTTTATTAGAGCAGTGTTTCTGTCTTTGGGTACTGGGCCTGGGCAGGGAGTTTTGATTCAGAGTCCTGATTCTTTGCAGTGAATCCTGATTGTAACTTCAGCAGCCAAAGGAGGGGAGCATTTGTTGTCAATTGTGCTTTCACAGCCATCTTCTTTCCCTGGTATTCTCACTGACTAACACCTGATGCTGAAGTAGACTTGATCTTTGCTGGAACAACCTTGAGGTGCTCTATTGCTGGTGAAAATCCTGCACAAGTGCCAAGGACTGACTCTCCCAGGGCCAAAAGCTTTGGGCTCTGTTCAGCTTGAAGGATTGCAAAATGACGTTTAGCAGCGTAAATTGGTTGCCCGTGAAAGTTAGGAGCTGATGCTAACTCTGGAGAGAAAGGAGCAGAATATAGGCTGCCCTCCCACACTCTGCTCTGCCCGACACCTGTATCTCAAACCACATTCATCTCAAAAGGAAGAGGATGGGAGCTTGCTGAGCAGACTGAGAATATCCATCTGAAAGCTCTGATGCTCATTTGATTTGCGCTGTCATGTTCGTCAGCATCCACTTCTCCAGTAGTGCCAGGCAGTTGTAAGTACCCTGTTGGTGCTAAATACTGACTTTGTTGGAATGTCTGGTGAATTGCAGGTCAAGCTCCGAATGTCCAGATGGCAGAAAATTGCCCATTAGGTGCCTAATTGGGTTTTCTGGAAGGGAACAGGACCTGTGGCTGACCTGCGTTCCTAAGAGACACTGCTTAGTAATCTTAGATGTTGGTCCTGGAGCTGATTGTCTTTGGGGAGCATAGAGTCCTCCTGGCTCTCCTTGATGCTGCATAAGCATGGTAGGTACCCTCTGTGCATGTGTAACCCAGAAAAGGCACTAAAGTATGTTTCTTTCGCTACTGGGCAACATTAGATGGGGCATGGAGACTAAGGAAAGTTCACTTTTGGAGCTGAAGCTTTTCTGGGCTCCTGGCTGGTGGAGCCGTGAGGTTTTTTATGGTAGCAGGAACACAGAAGGATGTTGTGTGTGATGGTGAGCTCATTAGCACCACCACATGGTAGTGAATCAAGTCCCTGAGAGCAGGCCGAGAGTGATTTAAAGTAAGTTAAAGCCCCTGGAATGAGGAGGGAAGAATCGCAGAGCAGAAGCCAGTTATATGGTAGATCCCAGGCAGGGGAGACTGTGAGAAAGAGCCTAATTACTGTCATGGACTTTACTGGCAAATGATCTTCTCCAAACCCCCCAAGGCATGCGCTGCCAGTGGACACACTAAGATATAGCTGGTGTGCAGAAACCACTTGACTGACCTGGAAAAACTGGGTTCAGTGGCTCTCTGAGGGATCCTCTTTTTTAATATCTATAGGGAATCAAATGCATTTAGTGTTCTGGGGAAACTGTCATGTCCTCACCCAAAGCAGCTGATCTTGAAGAGAACAAAAAAGAAGTTGTTTATTTTGCTTTTTTGCTTGCTTTCTTGGCAGTCTGTAACCATAAGATAACCAGACTCTGTCACCTTAGCTTGACCAGCCTGTGTAGCCCATGTTCATGTGTGGACATTGCTGTCTTCCCTAATGAGATGTGAAACACTTGAGCAAGCCTAGGGAGAAAGGGGTAAGGAGGTGGAAGGAGGAAGCCTTCTTGGGCTGTGCCAGCTGACCTGTACCCAGCTTTCCCAGATAGAAGTGGCAGTTGCTTTGTCTTCTACTCAACGTGTGCTTAGTCCACAGGAGGATAACACTGGTGCAGTGGCAATCTGGAGATTTCTTGTTGGAGCAACTCAGGGTGCTGCTGAGAAGGCAGCTGCATTGCCAGTATCTTATAGATGATGTACTTGGCATTATCCTTGATATTCATCATTGTTCCATTAATTTTTCACATTAAAAGCTATTGCCCTTGTGTAGAAAGGAGTGAGCACAGACATTGACACTGCTGCTTTGCCATGGCCCACCTTGCCACAGAGGGTCATTTCTCTCTAGACATGGAGGACAGCTTTGTTTCCTGCAGCTCCTTTTAGAATGCTGTAGCTACACGACAAACATATTCCAGTTTTAATTGAACAGTGTTACATGCTTTTAACTTTCTTTACTGGAATATCTGAATCTATTAACTCAGTCTGGCAAGAATCTCTGGAAGTTGGAAGAGTGCTATCAATGATTCCTGTTTGTAGCCATGGGGAAACTGAGGAACACACTAGCTAAGTGCCTCCAAGAGCTTGTGTGTGGAGCCTCTTGCTCCGAATGACTGAACTGCTCTCAGATTCCCTTCCTTCCTCCTCAAGTCAATAGTGGACTTTGCACTCTGAGGGATGCTAAATGATGGCTGGTTGTCACCTGGTGTCATCGCTATGTGAGGATGATGCCATATTCACTGTGTTGCTGTGACAGAACATGGCACAAACAGAAGCAATGAAATGTCAAGTATTGGAAGCTGACCTGTGACTCTTACCTTGCTTTGCCCATGTGTTTGCAGACTTGGATCCTCATTTTCATTTTACTTGGTACATTAGAGCTTTCCCTGACTCCACTAGCACTCTCGTTAGGAGCCTTTGTTTTGGGACACACTCAGCTCTTATCCAGTTCTTGTTAGACAGACAAAGGTAGTATTTCAGGAGCCTGCGAAGATCCCACGTTCCTACTTGAAGTGTCAGTCTCAGCCATCTGTACCCCTTCCCACACCCAGAGCTGATGCTTGTGCTTTTGTTTTCTTTGAATCTCCCACCCCAAGGCCAGAACAAAAGCAGCTGGGCTCACATCCTTTTGTGCGTGGACAATTCCAAGGTGTTTCCTACAACCCATCTCAGCCTTCAGCCTGCCTGTGGGTTTGCTGTAAGGACACCCAACATGGGTCTGAGGCAGCCTGGCAAACCTCATACCACTGCTTCCCTCTGGTGCAGCTTGAAACACCAGCCTGATGCCTCCTTCAACCATTTCTTGGCCTTCAGCAAAGGGGGGGGGTGTCTCCCATGGAGCCCTCTGATGTTTCTCTTTGCCTGCAGTGAGCAGCAGCATAGCACATTTCCCCCTTTAATTAGGCTGACTACTTGTAGGAGGCATTTGGGCTGTTTGTTCAGCTGAAGGGTCTGGAAGCACAGCCCAAGGCACCAGAGAGGTGATGGTTTGATGCTTCAGGATGCGATGCTGTGCCAGCTGGACCCAAACCAGCACAGTGTGAGTTGTGCATGACTGCACCAGTGTGACACCCTCCAGGGTAATAGCCTGGGTGTCACCAGTGGGGACCATTCTGCCCTGGCTGAGATGCTTTTGCTCCCAGCAAAGGTGACTGGTTCAGGCAAAGGGCTGTGCTCAAGTGCTGATGGTGGTTTTGGCTGGTGGATATTGTGGCATTGTTCAGCCCCAGCAAGCGTGGCTGTCCTTCTGCCTCTTGGCATCCCATGCCACAAGACACACAGTGGTGATGCTGGAGGAATTTAACTGGGACCATGTTGAGAAAGTAGATTTTAAGGTGTCTCTGCAGGTGTTAGGAGCCATGATGGAGAAGGCTGATTCCATGCAGATTCATCCAGTAGCTGCTTCATAGAACTACAAATCTTGCTCCGTTTGTGCTGAAGACCAAGGTTAACAAGCTCATGAGTGATGCACCCTGATTGTCCCCTCTGACTCAAAGTTTATCATTATTGCAGGATGAACTCTTTTGGCATTTGGATTTGGAGTATTAACCGGTTTCTCAAAGGTTAATAATAAGCAAGGCTGATAAACAAGTAATAAGGCACACTGGTCGGGTGATGAGAGATGTCCAGGAAATACCTGGGTCTTGGTCAATTATGCCTAGAAATAATTCCCTAGAAAGCTTTATACCATGTTTAGCAAGCCCATCTCTAACAGCTGCTTGGTGTGTTCAGTGCCCCTCTCTCTGCAGGAGTTGACTCTGGCTGGTAATTTATCCCATTGAGTTTTAAATGATTTTCTTTGGTGACTTCATTTCAGGCTGTTGTGCTGCTGGTTGACTGTGGATGAGCAGCATGCTGGATTCCTGAAACTTATCCTTACAAATGCATGTGACCCTGTCCTAAAAGACCGGCATTGAACTCCCATTGATGGCTCTCTTTGTTACCCTTGTTAATAGCCGAGGTAGGACAAATGCAAAAAGCTCTTTAGAAGGCTAAAATTGCTTTCACAAGATAAGGAGGAGAAAGATGAGTTTTAGATTATTTGGCTGCGTCATGGTGACTACTTGACATCTGCCCCCTGTGGAACTTCAGGTCTCGTGACCAAAGTGGCTGCTTTGATCCCAAAAGCACTGGCATCACCTTGAAGGCCAAAGTCTTGCTTGCAGCAGCCCCAGATGTCAGGTGAACATGCAGGAGGAGATGTCCCCATCCTGTCCCCAGGCAGCCCTACGGTGCACAGCCAGTCTGTGGTATATAGCCCAGAGATCATAATTTGTTGCCATTCCCTTCAATACAGGAGGTTTCAAATATTCCTATTTCCTGCCCTCTTTTCCTTGCAGTTCCACATGCTTCCCAGCCAAGGGGTTTAGGGAAAGCTGGGACTCTTGGTTTTCTGTGCTATGTGGCTTTTCCAAGCCCAATTTATGCCAGTGGAGAAGAGGGACGTCTTGTGCTTCAGTCTTTCTCACTGTTGTCCCCTTATTGCAGCATGTTGCCAGCAGTGGGGGACTGGCTCTGCCATCCCTGTGTTGGATGGGATGTCCTGCATTGGACATCTCATGCTCCTGGTAGCCACCTCCACATGTGGAACTGGGCCAGGGGACCAGCCTGGCTCTGGAGCACTTGCATAACATGCAGAGCATCTAAGTGGGCTCTGCTGAGCTGCAGCAGGGCTAAAATGCTGCCTCTCATCTATAAATAGAGTGAGTAGGCCAGTTTGCCTTGAGACAAGAATTGTCCCTCCCCCGAGAGCATCCTCAACTTTCATGCCTGATGGAGCTGGAACTGCTAAAGAAATTAATTCCTTGCTATTAATTGCCCCTTGGTCTTCCCTCTCCTTTTGTTTGGGTTTTTAACCTCATTTTTAGTTTTAGTTAGAATGCTCCTGTCCCAGCCAAGCTCTTTTCAAGTGAGGATGCTCTGGTTGTAGGTATGGAAGGACTCTTCCATGAGTGAAGGATAAGAATAGGTCTAGGATAAAGGAAAAATTGAGGGTTGGTTCACTTGAAGAATGCTTTTGCAGAGGTAACTGTGGACAATTTCCTTCTGATAAAGGCAGACAACATGAAGGACAAGCAGTTGAAGGGCTCAGGCTTGTTTGGAAAACTGCTGGAAGCGTTTCCAAAATGAATTCGAGCTTTGCAGGCTGCCAAGTACAAATCCCACAGGACCAGCATGGTGCTGCATGGAGAAAGCTCTGCTCTGCTTGTCTGCCTGCGATGTCCCTCATTGTGACGTCTTTGTGTATGAGGTTTGGTGCCTCTGGCCTCATCGAGCAGGACTGAGTGACACTGGCTTGGTCTCTGCTCCACACTGGCCATCCTCCTTGCCCCCAGCCCTGCTCTGAGCCACCCTGCCAGGCTGTGACCTCCTTGGTTTACTTTTCATATGAGGGTCAGGCCAGAAGCAATAACTTCCCTGCATTGCCCATTGCTGGAACCAAAACTGAGCCGAACCTTAAAAAACGTTCCCATAAATTCTCTTGATTTGTTATTCCAAGTTCAGTCCTTTTTAAAATTTTTTTATTTATTTTATTTTTACTGCTCTCTTAATCCAGCCCCTGAGAACTTGGCAGAAACTTGGAGCTATGCCCCTCCTCTACCAGCTTGAAAATGTTTCTGTATCAAAGACTCCAAGCTACTGGTTAAATACTGATCCATTTTCATTCATTCCTGCTGCAAGGGATAAAGGAATTGTGCTGAGGAGCTAATTATTTTTGGATGTTTCAGACCATTTCTGCAGCCAGGTGTTCTGGTTCTTATTTCTTTCTTGGCCCCAACTCTGCCTCCTGCCAGCTTCTCCCATCGGTGCTCTGTTCTCGTGGATGAGGGCAAATGGTTTGGATTAGCAAAGCAGTGCTGGCATGGTTTCCTTGATAATGTGTGGCTCAGGCGATGTTTGCTTAGTTCTTGCGTTCTCCACCCGGAGCAGCACGTCTGCCCTGGCCCTTCACTGCCTTTCTGCTAATCATGACTCTCTCACTGTGACCTCAGATTTCCTTTTTCTTTAGTAAATGATTTTTTTTTAGGAATTTCTCAGCGGATTTTCAGGAGGAGGCCTTTGTAGAGGAAGCGCTGTCTGTGTGCAGCTCAGCATATCCGGCACATCAGGTCCTGCTGGGCTTCGTGCTTGTTCAGAATTGAGAAATGACTCAGAATAAAGAATAAACCTTCTGTTTTCCCCAGGTGCTGAATGACAAGGGGCTGATGTAAAAACTTATGTGTGTGTGAGAGAGGTCTATCGATAGCCAGGTTGGACATGGCTTGGAGCAACCCGGTCTAGCGGAAGGTGTTCCTGCTCATGGCAGGGGGTTGGAGCTAGATGAGCTTTAAGGTCCTTTCCAACCCAAACCATTCTGTGACTCTGTAATCTATATATACACACACATAAGCAAAATCTGATAAACTGGAAATAAGCCTCTCAGAAACTATTTTGGAGTCTTGTTCCTCTCTTTTCTCTTTGTCATTGGCCTGTGGACTTGCCAAGGTTAGTTTGGAGGCAGAGGTTCGCCTCTCAGATGGCTGTGAGAGGACAGGGATGTGTGTATCCCTCATCACAACTACAGGAGGATGTTCTCTCCACAGTTATCTGCTAGACAAAAGGGAGGCAGGTCTAGGCAGAGGTGGTGGCAACCACTGCTCTTTCCTTCACATGCAGACATTAGATGCTTCATGTGTTTTCCATTCCTGTTTTGGAGGTAGACTTTGAGGAAGGCTCACATCTAAACCAGAAAAGCTTGTTTGGTCCATGTTAGGGCATGAAACCTTACTAGGTGTGGGTATGTTGCTGAACACTGGAACATGGTGATGTGAATGAACAGCACCGGTGGGGTAGGGCAGGCTGTGTGCATCCAGCTGAGTCTTCTTCCAGGTGCCTTAAACTCTCCCACTAGCACTATGAGTGAAGGTGGAGCTTGAAAAGCCAGCTGGCTCTTTCCAGAGAGGTTGGGGCTGTGCAGGCAGCCTTATGGGCATGCGGAGGGGTGGTGGCTGTGATCCCTGGTCCCTTGCTTCCAGGCAGTGTAGCCATCACCCAGGGGACTTGAGTACAGCCTCCTTCATTTGGGTCAATTGTGAGTATAGCTCTAGCCAAGAAAAACTGTATTTCCTTCCCCCCCCCCCTTCTAAATGCTATGACACATGTTTTTGTATTTAACTTGTCATGCTTCTTTCTTGCTTTCATCCTCATTTCTTACCTGTCTGGTAACAAGTCCTATCCCTTAGGAGTTATTGGTTTTAGTTTGCTGCACAGTGCTTGGTGTCCTCCAGACAAAGTATCTTAGGGGATTAGAGGCTATATGTATTTATTTCATGCTGCTTTCTCTCTGGCTTACTGACTTTAACACCTTTGAATCCCACTGAAACATGCTTCTTGTCCTGAGATTTGGAATTGATTGTGTTTCCTCCCCTTTTGGTGGCTTTCCTCACTGGTTCATAAATTTCACCAATAAATCTATGGGCAGCAGTTTTAACACTGTCAGCTAAAAACAGGTTTAATAAGGTCTCTGTGTAAGGAGCCAAATTGTCCTTAGCTTTGATTCTGATATCCTGATCCTAAAATAATGTCTTTTTGGTGGGAGAAAAAACCAGAAGTGACAAGATTGGTTTTCTGCTAGTTTTGCTCTGTCATCCCAAGGTGGATCTGCAGCAGTTACCAGAAAAATCCTCCGGAGATTGAGATGAATCATTTCCCAGTTGAGGCAGGCGCTGGTAGAAGCCTGCATAGCTGGGGGAAGCCGTGCAGCAGGGCTCGTTAATCTCCTCAATAATAAGAACCTGTGGCTTCCTTTTGTGCCACTCAACATTAAAGATGCAGTTGAAACCCACTCGGGAGATAAATCTCCAGGTAAACATCTGTTTGTCTTTAAGCTACACTAGCTGCCTTCATTCATTTCCCCTAAAAAACAGATTGGAATTTATGAGGTTGGTCCAGGTGCCAGATTGTAACTGCCTGGGGACAGTGTCATTTGGGTTGAGTTTGCAAGAAATCATAGACTCATAGAATGGTTTGGGTTGGAAGTTCACCCAGCTCCAACCCCTTGCCACAGGCAGGGACGCCTTCCACTAGAGCAGGTTGCTCCAAGCCCCTGTGTCCAGCCTGGCCTTGAACACTGCCAGGGATGGAGCAGCCACAGCTTCTCTGGGCACCCTGTGCCAGTGCCTCAGCAGCCTCACAGGGAAGAACTTCTGCCTAAGATCTCATCTCAATCTCCCCTCTGGCAGGTTAAAGCCATTTCCCCTTGACCACAGTAATTCAGGGTACTCTGGTATAACTATCTTTGTGAAGGCTGCAGTGGACCTTGGTGGGTTACTGTTGCTTCTGCTATTAGTCAGGCTGGACCCTGCTGCTCTTCTGGGCTTTGGTGATGTCTTCTCCTGTGGCCAGGAGAAAGCTGAGCTGTGTGGGTCTGTGCTTTGGGATGGCCAGGGCAGAGGCAGGCTGGGAGCGCTGCTCATCACAGGGATACCCACTGTTGGTCCCCTCCTCAGCTGTCTCTCTGAATCAGAATAGGCTGGCTATAGCAAGTCACTGAGATGGGTTTGAGATCAAGGACCTGAAGTTCTTCTAGGAGAAGAACTAGAGTTCATGCTAACCCTGAGAGATGCTCTGGGCATTTGCTGGATGGCAATGCTCCTCCAGCATTTGCAGATGGCAATATTACTGCTAAAGTAAGAGAAGAATTGAGCAGGGCCTTGGGGGAAGCAGAGAGACAGAGGAACTCTGAGTGGGACAGTTATTTGCAGCTCAGACACTTATTTAATGTGTCTGCTTTCGCTGCTTTTCAGCAGAACATCTGACCCCTTTGCAGCAGGGTGATTTCCTCCTCCCCTCCTTGTTTTGTCGCAAGTGTTTCTGCTTTTCTTCATTTCATCACTTCTATCCCAGATAAAGCCTCCAAAGGTACTTGCTGCTGTGTCCTGCTTCTGTTTCAGCTGAACTTGCTGATATAGGAGGAAATATCTTTTGGTGGCAGTAGGACATAATTTCTGCTGTGGTCCTGCTGCGGGTGGGAAAGTAACAGGAATCGGGGACTGTAACATGCACTTGGGAACAGTAGAGGGAGCTTGGAGATGGGTGCAGGATCCAAGCTGGGGGATTTTGATCTTTGGTTTGAAGGCTCCAGCTGGAGCTGGTGAGCTCTCCCATGCCAGCATAGCTTCATTCGTGTCCCCATGGAGGGAAGTCACACGGGATATGAGCAGACCCTTATTGCTCTTAGGGTGTGTGAGACCTCACAGCCTCCAGTGGTTATATACTGCATTAGTCTTTATCTCCTTATAATTTTGGGAGGCCCTTGCACTTGAAGAACTCCTTAGTACCTCCCTGTAAAGCCCTTGAGCTCAACTCTGAGCATGTGGTAAGCACTTTGGAGAGCAGGGCTCTTATTCCACATCCTTCCCGAGAAGGAGAGGGAACCTGGGGGGACACATGGGGATGCAATGTGGGCTGGGAGTGAATGAGGCACTCTGATCCAGGGGGAGAAATATTGGGAAAGGAGCCAAATATCCCTGGGATACTTCTCCCAGGTTTCCAGTGGCTTTGTTACGTGACCCTGGGCAAGGCAATTAATGTCTCTCCAGGTTGTCTACTGCAAAGTGCTGTGGGAGCTGCTGGTGAAACCACAACCATGTGCTTGGACCAACAACTGAGGGGACGTGGGTACGACCCAGAGGCCCTGGTAGCATCTGCTGCTCTCCATCCAGCCAGCTTAATAGTAGCTTGTCCTGCTATATTTTTAATGATAAAAGTTTGTTGGTTGTTAGTGGAAATAAACCCTACACCTGGGTGTTTTGTGTGTTAGAGAAGGGAAATGATGTATCAGAGGAATGGCTCGATGCCTTGCTGAGGCTGATAAAAAGATTTCTTTTCAAAGAGCTACCTTATATTGTTCACTGCTTGTGTGTTTTGGGAGTTCATTTGTTGCTTTTTCTCTTTGTTAGTCACTCCTGATAGTTCTCAGTCTAACAATTTGTGGGCTTGTTTTATTCTTTTTTTTTTGGTTGGGTGCTTTTTCACTTTAGGATAAAGGCTAATAAGTGCCCCAAATCCTAATCAACCTGTAAAGCTGCTGGGATAAGCGAGGACCAAAGGGCTGAGCAGCTTGTGTGTGTTAGTGCATGCACAAGGGAAATACCAGTGCTGAGCAATCTGAATGGCAAAAGTCAAAAGCTGGCTGGGTTTATTGTATGTATAACATAGGTACTGTCTGCCTCCCTGGAGCCATGCTAAGTCAGGTTTTACTCAGGCCAGTGCTTGCATTGCTGCGGAATTCACACTCAGCACTGGTGAACAAAGCAGGGAGTGCTCTGTGGATTTAGCGTGGTGCTGCTGACATTGCCCAGATTATAAACTGCTTATGATGCTCGGTGGTGGTGAGCCTCTGAGGAGTGGGGTGAGAGCCATCCCCGGGGCATGGTACCACGGGATTTACTCACTGCAGAGCCTGGATCTACAGCGTAAGCTTATTGAGGTGTTGGTGGATATGTTTATTCTGCAACATAGGGCGAGCTGCTGAGGCTGCTTGTGTATGGCGTGTTGCTTTGTATAAAGTGTTGCAGACATGCCTTTGTTTTGACATGAGAAATCACTGCTCTCAACTGCAGGTTCCCATTCCCCTTTTGGAGGTAAGGTTGGGGAAAACTGTAGGAATGTCTTTAAGGGAGAATGGAGGGAGGTGAAATAAGGTCACCCAAACCCAGATCTAAAGCTTGCTCCTGGCTTGCTGCAGGCAAAGCAGAGCAGGTTGGTTAATTAGTTCTGTCTCAATGGCAGTTTGAGCTGAGCTGTGGGAAGAGCCACATCCCTGAGGTGGGATGATTGTCTCCAACCAGGGCAGGAGTTTGCTACCTTGTCCCAGCGAGATCCACAAGAATATGAGATGAGGTAGTGGCTTTACAGCATCTGGCCGGGATATGGACCCCGACTCCTCTGTTCTGGGTGCTTCTGGCTCCATGATCATAGAATGCCTAATCTAGCTTCATAGATCATAGACTAGTTTGGGTTGGAAGGGACCTTAAAGCTCATCCAGTTCCAACCCTCTGCCACAGGCAGGGACACTTTCCACTAGATAGGTTGCTCCAAGACCCATCCAACCTGGCCTTGAACACTGCCAGGGATGGGACAGCCACAGCTTCTCTGGGCAACCTGTTCCAGTGCCTCACCATCCTCACATCCTTCTTGTTGGTCACTCCACGGCCACTTCTAAAATACAGTGCTAGGAAAAATTCATTGTAGACTTCACCACTCCTTGCCATCTCCAAAACGCAGACAGCAGAAGGAATGCAGTGCGAGCAACAGGGTTTGGACCTGGTGGTGTATTCTCTGCATTCAGCTTTTAAACTGCAAGTGGTTAATGAACAGGGTTATTTGAAAGGCAGCTTGGTTTCCCCCTCTGCCTTAATACTGTATGAAGAGCAGGTGTATAACGAGATCAGGCTGGTGTTTTCTAAGTGCAGCTGAGGCTGATTTTCTGTGCTGAAGGCACCAGAATTCAGAATAAAATGCTTTTAATGTCTGAGAACTGGAAATGAAATGAATGCTTTCAGAGTGCCAGAGGGAGCAAGGCAAAGGCGATGATGAATGTAATAAACTGTGTGATGACAGGAGAGAGAAGAGAAAAAATGAAAACCACGGAAAAGAACAGAGAGGACAGAGCAGGTGTGAGAAATAACATCCATGGGCTGGATCCAGGAGAGATGTGGTTCCTGGCTTGCTTTGACATCAATAGGAGTTAGATGCATAAATACTGCTATGACTCTGTGACTCAGGAATTTTGCTTAATTTTTATTACTATTAACACTGCATTTTTTTGCTCTACTTTTGGCTACATATAGAAGATGGAGACCTCAGCGCTCCCATGGCATGTTCCTGCTCAGAAAAGCCAAGGGGACTCCTGTCACCCGTCATGGGGACAGGTCACCCTCTACATCCTCAGCTGGGTCTGCTGGCGATGGAGGGGTTTTGCCAGGGGATCTCCTGTCTTCTGGAACAGGATTTTACCATGATTTGTTGCCAATAACTTAAAACAACGAACCCAACATAGAAAAAACTCCAAAACTACCATATGAGAAAATGTTTGCATAGAAGCATACCCAGGCTAGCCCCAGCCTCACCCACTTTCATTGGTATGATTACAGCTGATATCAATTTAAGTATTCAAACAAGTAGTATGACTATTCTATAGAATTAGTTCATCCTATTAACTCTCTTGGGCAAAAAGTGCTCAAGACAGGGCAGAATCTAGAGTGTCCACTGTGCGAAAGTATTTTGCAATGGCAAAATTCGTGTTTGGAAAGCTGAAATATGCTTTTCCAATACAATGAAAATGGCTTTTTGGGGGGGAAAGAAATATTTTTCTTTTGTTTTTAGAAATAATTTTTAGTGCGAGTCTTAAAATGAAAGAAAATGTGGCTTCAAAATCAGAACGTTCAATTCAATAAGACAGATTGTGACTGGTTTCCTAAATGAAGTTTTTATGAGTTTGACCCATTCTAGCAGAAAATTTTGATGTAATCAAATTGTCATTTTCTGTCAGAAAACTGTTCTTCCAGAAAACCTGCAGCCACTTCTAATCAATATTTTCCTTTCTTGTGCCCTGGGCATCCTTGAAAATGAATGTCGTGGTGCAGTTCATTGTAATGTTTTTCCTACTCTCTGTGACATAATTTTGCTAAATTGCACCTGGAGACAGAGGAAACTTTATAACCCCCTTCCTGCTCCTGAGCTGCCTCCTCCGCAGCCTGTGAGCTCAGCGCAACTTGCCTCTGTTATATGAAGCCACTGGAGGAGTGAGCTGCTGCTCTGACCCTGGTCTGGTCTCTGCTGCTGCTCCCTGCACCGGACTCAAATCTTTCAATGCAACCCTCCTGGTGTCCCATCCAAAGCCCCTATAGCAGCTTGGAGTAAAGGTGTTACATGCGGGTGGCAGGTTTGCAGGCCCATTGTGGTACTGCACTGGATGCTTCTGGCTCCATGATCATAGAAACCCAAACTGGTTTGTGTTGGAAAGGACCTTAAAGTTCATCCAGTTCCAACCCCCTGCCATGGGCAGGGACA
Organism: Strigops habroptila; assembly: GCF_004027225.2. Lineage (NCBI taxonomy): Eukaryota > Metazoa > Chordata > Aves > Psittaciformes > Psittacidae > Strigops > Strigops habroptila. The sequence goes on along the minus strand of NC_044291.2, from coordinate 9,666,692 downwards.
CCTTCCACTAGACCAGGTTGCTCTAAGCCCCATTGTGGTGTTGGCCCATTGTGGTGTTGGCAGCATCAGGCAATGGGAGGAAAGGGGAACAAAAAGTTTGTGCTGGCCCTCAAAGCTCACACCAGCATCTCTCTGCACTGAGGAGCTTCAGCTTTGCTAAAGAGCAGAGGATTCTCCCTGCTCATTGCAGGGGGTTGGACTATATGACCTTTGAAGCTCCCTTCTAACCGAAACTGTTCTATGATTCTATTCTGTGATTCAAGTGGGAGCCAGGGTGGGTCTTTGCATGTGGAAGCAGTTGCAGGAGTCAATAGGAATGCTTGTGCTCACTCAATTCTCTTCCTGTCTTTGATCCTTAATTCCAGAGAGGGTTTTCAGTCTGGCCTGGCAGCTTGAACACCCTGGCCCAGTTACAGGCATCTGGAATCCAGCTTTGCCTCTGCCCTGTGCTGCTGGAAACCAAGCTGGGAAACCCCAGCACAGCAAGAGGGTTTACTGCAATTGCCTGCCTCCATCCTCGCCTGGCTGATGGGCTGGGAGAGCAGCTGGCTCCAGCCCCAAGGCAAGGGACAGGCAGGCTCTGCATCTCCACTGCATCACACCTGAAAGCCATTTCAGTTCCCAGCTCCTTCTGCAGGGAACAAACTTGCCTCTGCATGTCAGGAGGTTGAGCGATACAGGAGCTCTCAAAGGGTCAGCGTGAAATAAGCCCAAAATGATCTCTGGCTCTGCTGGAGGAGTATATCTTTGGGGTGGTGATTGGGTATAGATGACCTGGGAAGGGGATGAGGTTTGAGTAATTCTTATTTGCTGTCTGCTGTTTTGTCTGAAACACAAAACCTGAGCCTGAATGAAAAGCGTGAGTTTCTAGGGCTGGAGCTGAGCAGTGGGGGCTGTTTAAGCAGTGTGTGGGGAGACAGATGTTTTGAAGGTGTAATCTGCTGTTATACCAAATGATACAGCTGCAAGAAAACACATTACATTTTTTTATTTCTTCATTTATTTATTTTTTAAGCTTTTGGAGTGATACACTTGTGTGCTTCAGTGTGCTTCTGCAGGATGCACCTTCTAGCTATCTATCTCCAGTGTTGTTGCTGGTGAGAGGAATGAAGGAATGATCTTTCCCCAGTCTGGGACCAGCTTGGAGATCAGGAGTAGTTTCTGGTTTGGGCAAGCAGAATAGGTTTTGTATCTTGGAGGAACAAAATAAGATCATCTTGTTCTGTTTTAAGACTCTTTTTGACCTGATCTGGTTTGGTGTTTGATCAAATAGTATGTCTGGTAAACAGGAATATAGGTGTCCTGCTGTAGGGGTGAAGCTATAACTGCTTACTTTGATTGCATCCCTGAAGGTTTGAGGGTGTTTACATGAAGTGGAACAGCCCAAGTGAAGAGTCATGACTTGCCCAAGAGCTCCTTGCAGCGTCATGCTCAGAGCTTTCGGAGTCAGGAGAGCAAACTTTTGAGCTAACCTCTTCTTGATTTCAGGGCAGGAACCGAAAGCAGTGTTGCATTTTTCAAGAGCACTCTAATCATCAGGCTGCTGGGCATTTTGAATCCCTTCTGGTGGAGTAGCTCTTCTACTCTACAGAAACAGCAGAAGCAGCTGTTAAAGCAGGAGCATGGAGGATCCCTCAGTGGATGCTTCAAGCACCCATGCTGGGGTTGGCCAACTGCCTTCCGCTTCCTGCCCAGGTTCATCTGTACTGAGTGAAGCAGCTTCGAGAAGAGGCATTAAGAACCACTCAGCCCTGCTCTCATGTCCTAGGAACTAGGACCCTGTTTTGGCAGATGTGAACCCAGATCTGCTTGCTGGGACACACGCACATATGGCCTCCTGTGAGCTGAACAAATATACCAACACTGAGATCTTGGCAGGGAGAGTCGTGTCATCAGCACTTTGTCCTTCTCTGGTGTGGTTCTGAATTTGGCCTCCCTCTTCCCAATCCCATTTTTTTTTTCCAGCACCAAAATATCTGACGTGGGAGTCAGCAAACACAACTGAACCTAACTGGGAAGTTACTAGGGGCACATTCCTCTAGGTCAAGGTACTCCAAAACCAACTACCCACATCTGCTGAAGGCTTGTTCTACACGTTTTCTCTATTAAAACACTAGCTTCTGATGAATTGCAGCCACAAAACAGGTGAGAGGAACCAGGTCCATGAAGAACAAGTGAAATTGAATGGAGGAGGTGTGGTTAGTAACTCCTAAACCACGATTTCCTCTTTTTGGAGCTGTTGCTGCCCCCAGGAGGAGCAGAACCACCAGTATGGACTTACTGCCTGGGTGGTGAAAGGCCTGGGTTTTGGGAGAGATGGAGCAACTTTGCAGACTGATGCCATCACTTTGGCCATGGGGAAACTTAGGTAAGACCAGCTTCTAACCTGGGTTGCAGCAAGGGTATCTTGCTCAGGTATCTGTTATCTTGGAGCCCTGGCCACCATGGTACAGCTCACCTGGCTGTAAAGGCCCAGGCATGGGCTGGCACAGGGGTGGACTGAGCAGTCCAGGGGCTTCAAGGCATCCCTCTGGGCCTGAATTCTGGAGTTTTGTCTTCCTATTTTCCATTTCTGTTGAGCAATTGGAGGAGAACAAGCTCCAGCATACTTGGTGACCCCTCGGTACTCTTATTGTATTTTTCTCCCAAGATGTGAAAATAAGATTTGTTGCTCCATTTTACTGTTTTGATATACATATATTTTAAAGCTCATTTATGCTGACATATGGAGAATTACTGAAGTTAAAACACCATTTTGAACCACCTAATTTAGCAAACACCAAAAGGAAATGTTTGATTACTCCTTCAGCTCTTCATTTTTCCTGGCTGAGGCTATTTACTGTGTTCAGCCCAAATTAGCCAACACTTCTGGTTTTACTCCACATGCATTTTCCTTTGATAAAGTATTTTCCAGAAGGAGTTTGCTCAGCTCTCTTCCATTCCCAGTGTTTATAATGAGAATGAGAATATTATTTCTCATCCTCTGAGGGTGTTGAATGGGAAACTCATGTTATTTAGGATGCACACCAGTGCTTTTGTAAGGGAAACTGTGTGTGGATTGAAGATGCTGTGATATATTGTGTACAGACTTTATTTTCCTCGAGTGATAGCTGTGTTTGCACACAAGATGGGAATTTCACATGTGTGTGTGCCCCAAATGGCTGTTTGCTGGAGGGAGATCTTTCTGGGGGTCTGGATATCAGTAGCCAACTCTTAATATTCCCTTGGGCAGCTGTAGAAGATTAGTTTCTCCTGTTGCTAATATTGAGACTAAACCTTATGACGTTACCTTATGTGTGTTTAAATTTTTATTAGGGTAATTACTGTAGAATAATTGGGAGCCTTGTTCTGGTTTGACCTGTATCAATTAATTAGTTTCTTCCCCTCAGTGTAAGAGGATGGTGCTCTCCACCATCTGAGGTATAGTGTTTAAAAGTGCATTTTCCACTCCTTCTGCCGTGCTGCTGTGATTTAGAAGGAGAGAGGGGCCCTCTCTCCTTATGGATGGCTTTAATTGAAATCCACTTACCACACAAATGCTTGAAATCTCCAAAGACACTAGCAGTTAGTAGCCTTTGTGTTGATTTTATACATGTGTGTGTGCATATATATATATACACACATATATATATACACACCTTGCACCAGTATATATATGGTGAGGCGCTGGCACAGGGTGCCCAGAGAAGCTGTGGCTGCCCCATCCCTGGCAGTGTTCAAGGCCAGGTTGGACACAGGGGCTTGGAGCAACCTGCTCTAGTGGAAGGTGTCCCTGCCCGTGGCAGGGGGTTGGAACTGGGTGAGCTTTAAAGTCTCTTCCAATATAAACCAGTCTGGGATTCTGTGATTGTCCCATGTTGGAGGGGTAAAAGGCTCTGCGTAAGCCAAAAGAGATCCCTTGTGCTGCCTGCAGTGCTTGTGCTCCCTGTGCAGGCAGGTCTCCTGCCTGATGGGAGCATGAAGCCAGTTTCAGTGCCTCAGCCTGTTCGTCCTCTGAGGCTCCCCAGGAGCAGCACAACCTTGCAGACGTGGCTGGTCCTCAGTGACTTCTTGCTGGGGGAGAAGAGAAGGACAGGGTAAAGCTCTAATTATAAAGCTGCTCCTGACAGATATTTCATGCGCCTAATTGCTGACACAGGCTGGCCTGGGATGTTTTTCTCTCTCCTTTCCTGCTTAAATAAATAAGTAAAAGCAGGTTAAAGGATGCTCATGTTTCAGAGCAAGTTGTGTGGCAGATGAGGGGGGAGATTTCCACAAGTGCTTTTGGCCTGATCTTTCCATAGCTGCACTGAAAACCACAGAGTCAGAGGGGCAGGGATTTATTGACTGGCAAAGTTGGCACAAGGCAGCTTGAATTTTGAAGGCACAATTTGACTTCATCTTCCCAGCCCAGGGAAGACAGGAAAGCCTACAGATGAGTCAATTATCTGGGCTGCAGGCAAAGGCAGGCTGAGCTGTGGAGGAGGATTTGCTGACCTTGCACCCTACTGAGAGGCTGGATATTGTGAAGGAAGACGATCCGTCATTGAGGTGGGGAGCATGGAAAAGTGCTGCCGTGGCTCAACCTGGCCGAAGGCGAGCATCTTGCAGGGATAGTGATGGGAGACGAGAGCCTGTCCTAGAAGAGATGGCCCAGCATGTGGCTGCCACTTGTTTGCTCTTCCAAAATTGCTTGTGGTGTGGTTGTGGTGGAGGTGCTGAAACTGGCTGTGCTGCAGGGGAGGCACTGGCTCCCTTGTGGTTTTTGCCTAGGCATTGAGCTGGAGGATAAGGATTCTCATAGAAGTAATTTAATACATTCATTTTTAATTTGATGCAGTCTCATCAGCTCCATAGCCCTGGGCCTTTCAAGTGTCTGGTGCTGGTGTCAGTGTGGAGCTTGATGAGATAGTACCAGTGGGGAGGCTGGAGCTGGCAGTGTCACACTCCCCATGCGCAGCTCCTGATGAGCCCAGGGGGTCTGCATTGCCCAGATGAGAATCAGGTAAATTCTGCTCTTCTGCCATTCCCATGCTGCTGCTGGTGCCCCCTTTGAAATTATGAGTGGCACAGAGCTCCCGGATAAATGAAGGATTAAAGATATTTCTGTAAGCACATGGGACTCTCTAAACAGCCACATTTGCAAGCAGAGCTGAGCAGCGAGGGCAGGTGGAGGCAACACTGTCAATTGCACAACTGATTTTAGATGCCTTTTCTTCTTCCTCTCCGCTTCATCCAGGTTCATCCAGCTGCATCCAGCAACTACCTGGGGAGAGCTGTTTACAGGCTGAAAGTTTTAAACCTCATAAAGCACAACCTCCAGCCAAACACCCTTTCCCAGTTGCCCCATCTCTATGTGCAGCCGGTGGCAGGCTCCTTCCCAGGCAGTTTTTGGAATGAGCTGGCTGGGTTTTGGGAAGCGCATCCTGCAAAGCTGTAAGAGGCTGTTGTTGGAGACGTGTGCTGTCAGGGGATGCTGCTGGAAGGGCAGGTGTGGGATGCAGCAGGCACTTACTTCCTGCTGCGTCCTCCTGCAATGCGTTCCTCCATCCCTCTGCCCTGGTGATGCTGCTTGAAACCTGCAGCTTTTACGTAGGGAGTGGAAACTCGCCCAAATATCACCTCGTTGTATCAGGCATCCTCAGGAGGGTCATCAGCGCACTGGAGGCTGTTACAAGCTGTTTGGGATGGGTGCTATGTCCTTGAAGGAGTTGGGAGGAGTGGTGCCAAGATCTGATGCTGTGTGGGGACTCTGCACATCACTGTGAAGATGTAGAGACAAGCAGTCTGAGGTGCTGTGCTGCAATGTATAATAGCTCAAGGGCACAATTAAACCCCATGTTGCTGGGTAGGTCATGAGTGCTATTGAGTGGGACGAGGCAGGGATAACTCTACTGCCAGGGATAACTCTGCTGCTGGTGCCCAGTAAAGCAGTGGTGGAGGTGTAGGCCAATATCTATGCTGGTTCTTCTGTGGCATCTGGAGATGTTTGGGTGCTGGATGGTTTCTGAGGGCTGAGACCAAAACCTAGGATAGTTTCCTAGTTTTATCCTAGGAATGAGGATAGTTCCATCTTAAAATGGCAAGCCCTGGAAGAGGGGAAGAATTGCCCACAGACACCAAATTTTCAATCCTGTCAAAATTAGTGCAAATTTTGACTTTGAGGAAACTCAGCTGAAATGTGTTTTCAGTTTTGGCTTTTTTAGATACTTTTCCAAGTCACTAGAGCATCACTTATCGTTAAGGGAGAAAAACATTCTCTTCCGCAATGGCATGAGACAAACAGCACAAGCCGCTGTGCTGATGGGAACACATCCTTCTGGGAGCTTTTGCAAAGTGCTGTCCTACCTCTCAATTTAGAAAGAGGGAAGAAACTCTGGTGGCAATAATGGAGAGGACATCAGATGGTCAGTTATGCATTGGTAAAGACAGTAATTTTTCAAAATGTTCCCCTAAAGATTGTAATTAGTAAAATTAAGTGTCTCAAATGGTAATTTCATTCTACTCAGTAATAGTGCAGAGCACAAAACTCCCTCTATGAAACAATGCACCCAATGTATTTAAGCCAACATCTTCGTGTTGGGATCTGTACAATGTGTGCTTGGTTAAAATTATATTTAGCTCATGCAATTATGGATAATTTATTGTCTGGGGTAGAAGAGCCCTCAAGTTTCTTCCATGCTTAGAAACACAAGTGAGGATGGCTCATAGACCAAAAGCAGCTTTGGTCCCAATTCACACAGAGACTATTTGGGTGGAGTTGAATGTGGGTGACACTGGGGACACCAAAGTCCTTCTCCTGCTCTGTGCCTCAGTTTCCCTTTCCATTCGTAACCTGCCACCTACAGCCAGCAGCACAGTGAGCTGCTTTGGTGATGATGGGATGGTGCTTTCCTTATTGTGTTAATCACTGGGGTCAACAAGTGCTATGTCTTTATTTTAACATCCCCTTAGCCCTCCTGATGTTTTGGAAACAGTCAGAAAAAGCAGGATCCATGGGGCAGGTGCCTTGAAGCAAATATGTATTTGAGAGCATGCTGCTGTGATTTGGGGTGCTTATGTCGATAGCTGAAAGGCTGAAGGTGCTCTGGGACCAGCTCTGTGGTGAGGCATGGGCATCATCAACAGCCAGGAGCTCTGGTCTGCTCCTGCTCAGAGCTCCCCCGCTCCTTTCTTCTTTTGAAGAAGAGGCAGGAGGCTCCCCTGCTTCTTTCTTCCTTTTACTTCTTAAGCAGCCTTGATCTGCTGCTTCTCACGTGCTGAACAGACAATTAGCTTCTACATTTCCCAGTGAATTAGTGGTGGCTGATCCTGTCACTGCAAACATTAGCTGGAAACTTCGTTACAGAAAGAAAGCACAAAGTCGGGTGGCAAAGAAGATAATTGCCTTTCTAATATAATTATGGCTGGGCTGGTGAGCTTTTTATCTCAATCCATATTCTCCTGGTGGTAATACAATAACAGGGAAGGATTAAAATCTGCTGGGTTATCACTCGCCTATGGCAGCCAGAGCCATTTTCTCCCCACAGTGAGAGGAGTCTGTTAGAGAAGATTTCAGGTTAAACAACGGGGAAAGAGGATGATTTTGGAAGAGGAAGGAAAAGGGGGAGAAACCCTTTGTGCTGCTTAAGCAGCCTGAGGGGAGATGCACCATCGTGTGTGTGAGTTTGTGTTCAGAGATAGTCCTGTCCACGGCTGAGCTGCCATGGTCTGATGTGAATTGAGCTGTGGATTTGGAGCACAGAGAAGGTCCAATCTGATTGATGTGTACAGGAGGCAATTTCACCGTTGGGGCTGTTGTGTGTCCTGGTCTGTCAGTGCTCTTCTTTGAGCAGTCCTTTCTGTCACTGTGGAGATGCAGGGATGGGAATGACAGGTTCCTGCTTGGATGGGGAGGATGCAAAATCCATGTCAGAGCAGCAAAACAGAAGGAAGAGCTCCCTGTTCCCCTGCCCAGCCACGTGACAGCACCTTATTTAGTGTTTGGGAAATAGCCTGGGGTTATGGGCTTGGGTCTGAGCTGGTCTTTGTGGTGCTCACTGTGTTGAGGCATGGGACTTCACTGTATCTTCATTTCCCAGCTGGTGAGACCAAGGGAATCTGTTTTCTGTGCTGCTTTTCTATTGCTGCCTTCCCCAGGCTTTCAAAAGACAAATCTACACCCCTGAGACCTCCCTGGGGCACTGTGCTCGCCTCCCCATCCTGATGCCACCAACTATGGGATGCATGGCAGGGATCCGTATCAGCCTCCTGCTCCCAGCCCTCTGCCCTTAGCTGAACCCATACCTAGGGCTGATGCTATAGAAGACAGCTCCTGGTCCTGTCCCACCAGGAAAGCCTCCTTGCTGTTTCATTCTGAGCAACAGTGGTGCTATCACCTCTGCCCTGCTCTCCCTGGCAGGGAGAGGGGAAGAGTTGGTCTGGACAGCTGATGGAATTATAAACCACTGAAAAGGTCAGAGTGATACCGATTGCTGTCATCTTTCACAGAACATAAGAGGCATTAAAATTCTGCTGTCTCATTCATGTAACAAGGGAGAAAATTGTAATGAGAGGGAAATGAAAAGGGGAAAAAAGTCTTCCTTCCTACAGCTGGGTCAGGGAAATGGGAACTGTGCAGGTTCAGCTCCTGTACTTGGCTGTGACTTCAAGGGGTTGGATGTAGCTGTGTGTGCAGGTCCAGCCACATTTCTGCATAGAGTTGTTCAAAATCTTGCTCCAGCGACACTCACTGATGTAATGAATTTGGTGGTCTCAGCTCTCTCCTTGTTTTGGGTTCACCACTTTGGTCATTGGCAGAGGTTGTGTACAAAATCCGGGAGGTGTTGGGGATAGGGAGACATCAATCTTGGAAGGTCAGTTTGATATGATTTAAGCTGGAAAAACAGGATGTGAGGATGAGTTTCTGGCTCAGGCAGAGGTGTTGAGGACTGGGATAGAAATGGCCAGGATACATGTATGTTCAATGTTGCTTGCCCCCACTGTTGCATTCACTCCCCATCTTAATCTGATGGTGCAAAGCCCACCTTGAATCTCTGCTCTTTCTCAGCAATCTGTGTTTGTGTCTGACTGAGCTTTCCTGCCATCACCACCATACCATGCCAGGCTAGTGGAGCTCTGGGGCCCCAACACAAGAAGGATGTGGAGCTGTGGGAGCGAGGCCAGAGGAGGCCACGGAGATGCTGCGAGGGCTGGAGCAGCTCTGCTCTGGAGCCAGGCTGAGAGAGCTGGGCTGGGGCAGCCTGGAGAAGAGAAGGCTCCTGAAGGGGAGACCTTAGAGCAGCTCCAGTGCCTAAAGGGGCTCCAGGAAACCTGGAGAGGGGCTTTGGACAAGAGCCTGTAGGGACAGGCCAAGGGGAATGGCTTTAACCTGCCAGAGGGGAGATTGAGATGAGCTCTTAGGCAGAAGTTCTTCCCTGTGAGGGTGCTGAGGCGCTGGCACAGGGTGCCCAGAGAAGCTGTGGCTGCCCCATCCCTGGCAGTGTTCAAGGCCAGGTTGGACACAGGGGCTTGGAGCAACCTGCTCTAGTGGAAGGTGTCCCTGCCCGTGGCAGGGGGTTGAAACTGGATGAGTTTTAAGGTCCCTTCCAACACAAACCAGTTTGGGATTCTACTGGGGAATCTGACAACAAAAGAAAAGGGCCAACATAAATCCGTGCTTCTCCATGAGTTGCAGGAAACCAAAGGAGTTACCTTGCCTGCCAAAAATGTGGTTTACTAAAGACTGCTGTGACAAGCAACACACTTGTATAAATATCAAAGTGCAACCAGCCATCTGAGCCATCAGCAGCTGAAGGGGTGAGCGGGATTCCCTGAGCCATCGAGCTGGGGACGAGCACCGATGGCACATATGGGCATCTCATGGCGTGATCTGCTGCCCCAGCTCTCCTACATGGCTCTGAAGGTGAGGGAAATGCAGCCAAAGAACTGTTTCCATGTCAAATACTCAGACCCCACTCTATAGCCTATGGGAAGGGAGTATGAGCTAACTTGGGGTGAGGGCAGCCAGGCTTGAAGGAAAGCTGCCTGGAAATCCAGATTTTTCCCTAGTGAGAAATAGTGGAGGAAAACTCCTGGTTCCAGAAGTTTTTGTTTCAAAAGGTAGCTTCCCTGGGAGGTTTCAACCTGATTTGAAGTGGAAATGCCTGCTTTCAGCCAAGCTTTACAGTATCATTGCAGTTAATTCCAACCAAATAAAAATAAAATCTCAAGTCATATTTGAAGTCAAAATGAAACCAAAAAGTTTCGTAATTTCCCACTGGAAAACTGAAAATCATGTTTCCCTGAAAACAAACATTTTTTGGTGGAAAAAAGGCATTCTTCAGCACAAAAAACCCCATTCTTTTGCTGAGTGCTTTTTCTAAGAACTAGCAGTACTTCTTGATTTGCTTCAGTTATTGCCACTAAGATGCCCTCTATTTGCATTTTGTCAGGGCTGCTCTTAATGTAGCAGTTACAGAATGCAGTGTTTTGTGCTTTCTTCTGCTGTTTCTCTTAATTGAGGTAGTGCTTAGTGCTCTCAAACATGATGGCAATGGCCTTGTGCTGAGTGCTGCGGAGCTGTTGGCAGAGTCTGGCCTGAGCTATGGACTGGTCCAGTGAAGCTGGGGAAAGCAGAATGGAAACAGGAAGAAAGCAGAGCAAGTTGCTAAAGGTCCCCAGACAAGCTGGGGCACTGATGGAAGGAGGACTTAAACTTTGTTTAGGTGCTTTTCCCTGTTGGTGTCTCCACAGACCTCGGTGTCTGGGTGCATTTCATTCCCAGCCCTCTGTCAGCATCCCAGTGCCCTGTGTTGAGGATTGATGGAGAAATTACCAAATGAAGTTGTCACCTGTGTCCTGTAGGAAGATGGACTTGGTGGTGGTGAGGATGGGACAAAGCCTGGTTCCTGCCCAGTGCCACCTCACAGCAGCAGCCCATGCCTGGAGCTGCCACGTGCACGTCTGGAGCTGTTTCCCTCTGCCATTCCCAGGGCTACTAGAGGAAGGAATCACTCGGGATACCAAACTGGAGGGAAGGAGATGACTAAGCAAATGTCAGAAACGCTTACTCTGGAAACCACGCTGCATCTCCCTGCACCTTCCCTGGTCAGAGCTTAATGCTGTCTAGACGATGGGCTGCTCTCTGCAAACTCAACATAATGCCAATAGACTGAGAGAATGCCCAGACGTCCTTCCCTGGTGGGTGCGGCCCCAGCACTGCCTTTCTGCGGCTTTTTTCTGCCTGGAGAGCACCAAGTTGGGTGATAAAATGGAGCGGGGTGTCACGGCTAGGGAAGGAACTGAATGTGCAGGGACTGAAGCTGGGTACTACCAGCTCCTTAAGATTTAAACCAAGCAAAATGTGAAGCATCTCCTTCTTAAAAAACACAGCTTAAGCAGGAGGGGTATATTATAAAGCGAAAACAGCAGCATGGACTGAAACAGTGACTTGTCTTGCTCTCTTAATGATTAAATTTGTCAGGTCTTTCAGCCATTCTTGCTGCTACTTGTTGAACCTGACCCATGCATCTTGGACAGCAGAGATTGCCAGAACTCCTTTTGGTTTCTTTCCTCTGCTTATGCTTTTCTCCATTGCTATAGAGGCAAGCCCGAAATGATTTAGCTCCTAACGAATCGCTTAACTCTGGTGCTGAAAAGCTAGGGGGGTTTTCTGGACCATTTCACAGCAATAGGCTGCATCAACAAAAAGCATCTGATGCTGTTGGCCTACATCCCAAAGCCCTCAGTGCTATATTCTCCTTGTCAGAAAGCTGCTGTGAACCATGGGATACTTCTCTCCTGCAGCTGTCTAGGAAATTCCACACGGATCTTTCTCCTGCCCAGTAACGCAGGTCTGCCTTTTCAAAAGGAAAACTTGCTGCAGCAGATCAGTGGTGCCAATGAACAGTATCCTCTGGTGGATGCTGCTGTCTGCCCGGATTTCAGATGGCTCCAGCCCACAGACAAACTTGCCTGCCTGGTCACGGGAGTGAAATGAAGCTCTGAAACCCATGACTGATGCAAGTGCAACGTCCCCTGGAAATCTGCAGCTTCCATCTCTGTTCATCCAGCTTGGAACTGCCCGATAGGCCCAAAGGGACTGCTTTGGAAATTTGGGAAACACAATCATTGCTGCTTGCTGGGACCTGGTATGTCAGGTTTTTAGCCCAGAGCATGTATTTCTCAATGGCTGGACTATACAGCCCAGAAACATTGAGTTTAGGATGAAAATGCTGACAGACTTGTATCTGCAGTGATTCCAACATTCTTAACAGCCCAGTGGAGAGCAAAAGCCTCTGTTATCTGAATTACGAATTAATCTAAGTATGTGTGCCTATCCTGTTATAAGGATGTCGCTTCCCTGCACCAGTGACATTGCTCTGCCCCTGAGGTCCCACACACACTGCTCTGTGGGGCCTGGAGGCACTGCCTGCTCCCATTGCTGACTGTGCATCTATGTGCTCGTGTTAGTTTTGGGAAGGGGATTATCATGCCTGGTAGATGAAAAAGGATGGGCAAAATGGGGGAAGAGTGGGCAGCTGCAGTGTGGATGGTGGAGAAGAAGGAAAGCAGGATGGGCAAACCAGTGTTCAGAAAGTGCATGATCATGGGCATGTATTGAATTGGTGTTGAGGTGATCCTTGTAGTCATTGAACGTTGCCTCCTAAGCATGCAGCAGCTATGCTGTGTTCTCTGAGCATCTTGATTCCCAGCCCATATGTACCCGGGTGCACCTAGCTAATTTGAATTCATAGGCAACAAGTTGTTTCTCAAATTCTTTTTATCCCAGGACCTCAGTGTTTTTTGACTCCTGTGTAAAGTAGCTGAGCGCTACTGTTCTCTTACAGTCATGTCCTGCAGAGGGGAAATTCAAGTCCTCTTGTTGCAGATCTTCCAGCCTGCTGCATGGTGCTGTAGCTGCAACTGGATCCCTGTTTCCCCAGCTTTGTTAGGATGACTTTGAGTCACAGGAACAATTTAATAAAAAGACTTATTCAAACAGTTGAACTGGTATGGGCTCAGTCTGAGCAGGAATCCTAGCCTGGTTTGTGTTGGAAGGGACCTTAAAGCTCCTCCAGTTCCAACCCCCTGCCATGGAGCAACCTTCCACTAGAGCAGGTTGCTCCAAGCCCCTGTGTCCAACCTGGCCTTGAACACTGCCAGGGATGGGGCAGCCACAGCTTCTCTGGGAAAAGTCTGTGCCAGCGCCTCAGCACCCTCACAGGGAAGAACTTCTGCCTAAGAGCTCATCTCAATCTCCCCTCTGGCAGGTTAAAGCCATTCCCCTTGTCCTGTCCCTACAGACCCTTGTAAAATGTCCTTCGCGAGATTTCCTGGAGACCCTCTAGGTGTTTGGGTGATGGCATCTTGGTTCTAGCCACTGAGTGCAGCTAGAAGAAAGTTTATAATGCAACCTTGAAGTTTCTGTTAAGTCTCCTGGGATGGTCTTGTGCACAGGCAGACCTCTGATGGTGTGGAGGCATTGCTGAGATGTATTGCATCATGGTGCCACTATGCTCAGCAGAAACAGCTCTTGGAAGCTGCTGTGCTGCAACCAGCACTCACCTGGGCCTGCTCTGAACCTTGTCAGCTGCAGAACTTGAGCTTCATCTATACAAAATAAGGGGAAAGATGAGGTTTAATTGTCACACTCATGATATACCGTTTCCTAAGCATAGGAACTGATATAGCTAAGTTATCCTAAAAAACAAAAGGGGGAAGTTTACAGTTTCTGTTTTCAGTATGGAAGGAATAAATTCTGACTTTCTCACGTCCACAGCCCAGCTTGCAATAGGTTTAGAGCACGGTACAGATGGCTGTGCAATTATTGCCAACATCTCATTATATTAGATAAGGCCCTGGGTTTATTTAGCAGAAGCAGATGGAGGGAATACACAATATTTTAGATGTCTTGGCAAACTGTGTTTTCCTTAGAACAACATTGCATGTTTGCTGTGAGAGTTCTAGCCAAAAAAAATATAAGAAATTCTAAGAAAGAGGGAGTAAGATATCTTTCTGGAGTGACAATGAGGAGTGCATGAAATAAGAGATATTACATTGCAAGTCTTATGATATCTGGTGACTTATATTAATCCCTGTGACAAGAGAAGTGTTTCAGCTTTTATCTGGAAGTGTGTATCTTTGTGTTTCATAGACTAAAGCTTGAAAATATGACCCCGGCTGCCTAGAAAAGCTGAGGAATCACAGGACAAATAGAGAGCCCTGATATGTTTCAGAAAGGAAAAAGGTCTCGTGTCTTTTAATTGAGTCTTGTTGATTTTGGGGCTGCTTATTTTGTGTGCCCACTGATAATGCTGCATCTCTGAGCAAAGGACACTTGCTGCAGGTGGAGAAACGTTGGGGTTTGGGGTCATTTGAGCATTTTGAAGAGTCCTGTAACTATGTGTAGCATTGGCTGGGAACCAATTCCCTGGCCAGCCTCTATCCGAAGAGAAGAAACCTGATAGAGCAGGCGCAGGAGTGAGGGTCTTTCGCTGCGCAGAGAGACTGTGGCTCTTCCCTCTGTGAGGATGTACCAAAGGAGTGGTGGGTGCTTGTGCACCCGCTAACCACCTTTGATGCTGCTTTGGTATATTGGGTTTTACCGCCTCCACAGTATGCAAGTGGCACCATGAACTGAGTGTCACTCCTTGGATGTAGCATGACTCCCCATGTTCTTGTGCTGGGAGGGTGAACACAATGAGTAGAAGGCAGGAACAGAGGTGCAATGACATGATTATGGCAGCAGAAATCTGTTGATTGCCAGTATTTTGCTACATTGTAGGAAAACCCAGGAACACTTGACATCCTTGCTAAAGCTTATAGCTAGGATGGCTTGGTTCAGTTTGTGGGTGTTTTTGGGTCTCAAGTTGGTAAAGTGCACAAGTACATCCAGGTGTGGATGATGCTGATGATCCATTTTTGTCATCTATTTGGCTGTGCCAGTGAGACTTGGCTGGCTGAGTGCTGGGGAGTGAACACAAAAACCGCAAATGTGGCAGCACGAATGAACTAACTCTCCACTCTCTACCTTCCCATTTATTATATGAATGTTCCTGGCTATTGTTTTACAAGCTGTGTTAATCTTTGCACATTATCTGCCCACCTCTAGATCATTACAACAATCTAGAGCAACTTGGTTTAGTGGAAGGTGTCCCTGCCCATGGCAGGGGGTTGGAACTGGGTGATCTTAAGGCCTCTTCCAACCCAAACCATTCTATGATTCTATGTTACAGGATTCAGGAGTGCAGTGGCAAGGTGGGGTGGCTGGACTCAGGGAAGGCCATCCCTCCTAGCACTCCCTCTGGAAGCTAGGGCGTAGTTCAGCTGGTGGCTTGGAAAAACAAAGCCTGCAGTGCAGAAAGGACCAGAAAACAGTAACCTAACAAGAGGTCTTCTTTCCATCCTGACAGATATTTTTCCTCTTTTTTTGCACCATCCCTCACTGGCTGCTGCTCCCACTATCTCTCCAGCAGCATCAGTTCAGGACCCCAGGAGGAGAAGGCTGAGCTCTTTTTCTGAACCGTTTTGCCTTGCTTTTTAAACACCAGTGTAATTTGATAATGATGACATTTTCTGCTTAACTCTTGAACCAACTACTTCTGGGGACTGGCCAAATGCAGAGGCTAATGTGGTTCTGGTTCCACAGAACACAGATTTCATCACCACTCACAGGGTGGTCTGACAAGGAGGCTCTCGTTTCGCAGGTACTATAAGAAAGGAAGGTTGAGATATGCTTTTGGTGGCTTGGACCTCTTGCCTCCTGCAGTGATGTGCTGCCCTGCTAGCCCACCTGGCAGAAAGATAACCCCATTAGCATTCCCACTATCCTCTGTCCGTTGCCCCATTTTGAACCACCAGCTAGTACAAACCAAAGTCATACTCCTTCAGACCTTCTGGCACAGCAGTGAAACATGGTGTCTAGTTTGGGTGGCATTTTTCATGCACACAGCAACTGGGGAGTTGTATTTTTCAGGAAAATGACAGGTTTAAATCAATTCAGAAATATTTGCAGGTTTGACAGGAATTACTTGCACTAAAAGGGAAAACACATTAAAAGTCAGAATACTTAATTTTAGAACTTGACAAATGAAGCAAGCAATCCCTAACGGAGGGTTGTAACTAGATGATTTTTAAGGTCCTTTCCAACCCAAACCATTAGATGATTCCATGATTCATTGCACTCATCTTCCTCCAAGTAAACATACTTGAAACATTTTTGCTCGCCCTGAAATTCCCCTCTCCTCTCCGTTTGCTACTGAGCTAAACCCCCTTATAGCTTGCCCATACCCAGGAGACCATGGGGTGCGCTGTGG
The DNA here is from genome assembly GCF_004027225.2 of Strigops habroptila. Classification (NCBI taxonomy): domain Eukaryota; kingdom Metazoa; phylum Chordata; class Aves; order Psittaciformes; family Psittacidae; genus Strigops; species Strigops habroptila. Next base: position 9,650,415 of record NC_044291.2, on the reverse strand, counting down.
GACACCTCTCCAGGAAAGTGCTTTGAGTTCCCAGCTCCTGCTCTGTGCATCCTCTGATGCTGGAAAAAAATTCTGGGATGCCTATTTCCAAGGACAGAAAGCAGCCTCTTCTCTCCTTTGTAATGTTAATGTAGTGAGGCTCAAGGTATGACCTACTTTGCAGCCACAGTGAAGTGCAGGATGGTTTTAACTCCTCCATGCTCAGTTTTCCCAGCATGAGCTCACTAAAATGTTTTGGACATGTGCATTTTCCTGCCAGCTCTCATTGCTTATTGCGAACAAGCCCCCTTTTCTGCTCCATGGTGTGGCATGTTCACATCTCTCTTGCTTAGAAGCAGCAAGGGCTTATTTGAGCAACTGCCTCATAACCAGAATATCTGCCTTTATCCTGGGTAGAAGCCAAGCTCTCAGCTCCCTGCACGCAGCAAAACCTCATTCGTTTTGTTTGAGAGTCACATACTGCTTGGTTGTTGTGTGTCTCGCTGGAGCAGAGGAGTGTCTACAGATGCTCCTCTCCCTGTCTTCTCCCTGGAGCCTGGCTCAGGAATTACAGTCAGGAAAGTAGGTTGCAGGTGGTTTTAGGGGGGGAATTCTGCTCTCGTTTTGCTTCGTCTCCTCCCAGGAATCTCAAGCATTTCTGCCATAAAAGAGGAGGAGAGTTGTGTTCATATCTGGGCAGCTCTGTATGCGGAAGGCTGGTGGCAAATTAAATGCTGACTACAAAAGGCTCTTAAATGTGAGACTAAGGAATGAATTGGCTGTTTGTGCCTCTGAAACAGACCAACCCCATTCTGTTGAATATTGTTGTTCCCTCAGTGTATTTTATTTTGCCTTCTGTTCTCTTCATGTTACAGCTAAAGAGAGGTTTATCCTTCACCATAGCGAGGCTATGTTGATGAATACAGTTGGTTATGAGACAAACATGTTTTTTCTGAGCAAGGGGATCAGCCCAAGTTGCTCTGAATAGGCTTTCCTTAAGGACTGGGACCCAGGACATTGTGTTGTAGACGTGATTTGAAGTGAAGGAGTTGGCTTAGATGTAATATTATAGAATCACAGACTGGTTTGGGTTGGAAGACCATCTAATTCCAACCCCCTGCCATGGGCAGGGATACCTTCCACTAGACCAGGCTGCTCAAAGCAATATGCAGGTATCCAATTAGATGCTTAGGCTTGGTATTGGTCATCCAAAGCAGAGGCAGAGAACTGTTAAGCTGGGCCCTTTCACATGGGAGGGAGTATGGAAGGGTTGGGGAAGTCTCCAGGGTGGAGTGATGGAGCCAACAGATGGACCTGGTAGTGCCATAAATTAAGCTGTGCAATTAGTGTACCAGATTTACTTATCGACTCAGACCTGGTGTCGACTCTGTCTTTGGTAGTCAAGATAAAGCTCACACACCATGAAATCAAACTGAGAGAAAAGGGGCATCCTTCCAACTCTTCCAGTCACTGATTGCATGCAGATTTTGCTGCGGCTGGGAGAAGGAGAGAGCACTGACACCATGTAGCTGCAGTGTGAGCACAAGCCAGGCTTGGGCAATGCTGCTTGCACCCGAGGGGCTGGTTGATGGGCACTCCTTGGCTGGGTGCCTCCACTGACCTGCCCTCAAGTCCCAGGCAAGGAAATCAGCCAGACCATGTCACCAGCCTAACACTGACCAAAGTCTTCAGTGGGCACTATGGAGTGAAGAAAGTGAAAAATACTCATTTTGATTTGCACTGCAGCTGAGGTGCCACTCAGCAGACAGACACCCACTACTAACACTCACCACATCCTTCTATGGCTTTTAGTGCCTGCAGCTGCTGTGGTTTCTCCCTGTGAATCATGCTCATTGGCTTCATCTGCTGCCAAGGCATCGTAATCTGTTGGTGATTGGTATATATGAGGGAATGGGGGCAAGTGATGCCCTTTTGCCAGTTGATAGAGATCATGGTGCCTCCTTCTCCACTGTGGTGTTTGTTTGCTGTTGATGTTCTTATAGTCCTTGGAGGTCAGTACCATGAGGACCTAATATTTCTTCTTGCAATGCTTCCAACAACACCTTATTTCTTGTTCCCCCTCCCTAATCCATAAGGACTTGCCGTTTTCCTCCTGTGGCTCCTCCACCTGCTGCCTGACTCCACTGGAGCTCACCTTGTGCAGGTGGATCTTGCACTCTCCTTCATCCAGGAACGTGGGGTCCAGCCCTCACAGACCTTCACTTGGCCAGGAGCTTCCCTGATAGCAAGCTCTGTCTTGGTGGCCACCTCCACTCGTCACAGGATCTCTTGGATGGGTAGATGGTTCCTGGCCGTTGTGCAGGGCAGACACTGGAGAAGTTGGTGTTTCCAGGTAAAGACCATTGATTCAGAGGCTGGGATGTGCACGATGAGGCCAGCGACTTCTCTGTGGTCATTGGTGTGCTGTTGGTATTCCGGATCCTGGAAAGTCTTGCCAACTGCAGCCAGAAGCATGCTGTGTGCTGATCTGGGGTTAAAACGCTCAGAAAGCAGCAGCAGAGCAGCCTCCCATGGCAAATAACTTCAGGGGGGAAAAAAGAAATGGAGAATATATATTTTTGTAAATTTTTAATGCTCTGTGTATGCTTTTGAAGGGAAAACACCAGATAAAAAGCCCAGCTTCTTAGAATGAATATTATGGGTGGTTTTTTTTTTTTTTGAGAGAAATGAATATTTTTCCATAGAATCTATGATTTCAAAAGAATTATTTCTTTCCATTTAAGTTTTATTGTAAAATTCCCAAGTGTTCTTACAGTGGTGTGGGATCAGAAGGACCTTGCAGGTTTTCTCCTTGGGTTGCCAGCTACCATGAACACCACAACAGTGATCCTGGTGGTGGTGACAGCTCCACAGGGAGTTAGGGACTTTCTTCACCCCCTTGAGTGGGGTGGAGAAATTGGGAAGGATTGGGTGGGCAAGGGTCACAGATAAAGGCAACAGTCAGCCTGCGGGCGGCCCACAGATGATGGGGGAAGTGTCTTTAAACTAGTCAGCCAATATTGATGAAGATCTTAGTTTTATTCATTTTTTCCATTGGTTTCCATTTCCTGGGTGTCACTGGGGCTTGTTGAACATTGTCAGCCTATGCCCAGAGCCAGGCTCTGGGAATGGGGGTGATTTACTGCAGTTTCCTGTGTTGCTGCTTCTGTCAGAGGTTTTGGGATTGATACTACCAAGGTGTCTGCATTAGTTGGTGTTCAATATGCCTGTAGAAAGTGGTGGTTGGTGTTTCTTTTCGTAGGACAGCTGCTGTACAGCTGGCTACCTTTATCTTTTATTTGAGGGAAGGTGTCTGGTGGGTATTTATCCTTTTTCCTAATCCCATTGAAGAGATTGATTTGGTTCTTAGGAATGAATGCTTGGGATAAGGTTTCTGGAAAAAAATCCCTGTTCCCATTTATTTTCTAGGACTAGAATTCGTAATAAATAGTACGGTGACATTAAAAATGCCTGCAATTTATGCCAGCGGTTCCTCCTCTAGCAGGACCTGCCCTGGCACCGGTGTTCTCCAGTGGTGACATCCCCTTGGAAGTGTTAATCATTCTTAGTTATTAATCTTGCTGCTTTTTGCTGTAGCTGTATGTTATGTGCTCACAGGCAGACACACTGAAGCAGCTGGACTTGCAGCCAGATCCAGGTCTCTGCTACATGTCTCATGCTGCCTCTGTTGTGATTTATAGACAGTGATGTCAGGAGACTGGGTGGAAAACGTGTTCCATCACCTGCAGATACATGTGTGTGTTGAGTGTGGCCTCACCAGCTGCTCTTTGCTGAGGCTGGATCCATGGTGTGGTTGCTCCTACAAGCAGAAATATGTATAGAAAACCCTGTATTTTTGATCATTTGTTCTTGGTTCTCACTTGGGACATCCGTGTTTCTGTTCCTCCTCCTCCTCTTCCTGCCTTGGGGAGATACAAAGCACCTCTGTCACCTGCTCCAAAAGAGATCATCTGGAAGAGCTGAAATGAATCCTTATAACAGTCTTAAAATACCTAAAGGGGCCAACAAGAAACCTGGAGAGGGGCTTTGGACAAGGGCCTGGAGGGACAGGACAAGGGGAATGGCTTTAACCTGCCAGAGGGGAGATTGAGATGAGCTCTGAGGCAGAAGTTCTTCCCTGTGAGGGTGCTGAGGCGCTGGCACAGGGTGCCCAGAGAAGCTGTGGCTGCCCCATCCCTGGCAATGTTCAAGGCCAGGTTGGACACAGGGGCTTGGAGCAACCTGCTCTAGTGGAAGGTGTCCCTGCCTGTGGCAGGGGGTTGGGACTGGATGAGCTTTAAGGTCCCCTCCAACACAAACCAGGCTGTGATTAATACGATTCTGTGAAATCCACAAAAAGGCAATTAAGGTAGGAGGAGGACAAGGTGGGCATGATCTTGAGGAACAGGATTAGCTTTCCCCTCCTCCAGTCCTCAGGATTTGGAGATCTGGGGCTAAGCTTGAATGAGTTTCAAGGCATTTTCTTTGGGCAGGGCTTCAGCAAGGAGCTTTGTTATCGGGTGACTCTGAAAAGTGCGGTGTTGTAAGACAGCATGTGTCTTGCTGAACCACTACACAGAAATCCTGATCTCTGAGGTACTTTAAGAGATGGCTTGCTAATTATTTATGTTAGCATAACGTTCAGGACAAGAACTTTCCTTTCGTTCTTTGCTTTCTTTTATACCCAAAGGAATAAGCTGCTTTTGTAATTCATTCCAGGCTTTGCTAGAAGAAAAGTTATCAAGCATTTAGCATAAATTTGGTCTCTGTCTCTGGAAACAGATGTCAGTCAGATCTTGTTAGTGGAGGTGGTGATACAGAAAGCAGTATTTAACCAAGTTATTGTGAAAGTGAGGAATGACTGCAGTGGTGCTGAGCCACTGCTGGGCTGGCAGGATATGTGCCCAGATCCTCCACAGCAGCATATCATAAAATCACAGACTGGTTTGGGCTGGAAAAGACCTTAAAGCTCATACAGTCCCAATCCCCTGCCACGGGCAGGGACACCTTCCACTAGAGCAGGTTGCTCCAAGCCCCTGTGTCCAACCTGGCCTTGAACACTGCCAGGGATGGGGCAGCCACAGCTTCTCTGGGCACCCTGTGCCAGCGCCTCAGCACCCTCACAGGGAAGAGCTGCTGCCTAAGAGCTCATCTCAATCTCCCCTCTGGCAGGTTAAAGCCATTCCCCTTGGCCTGTCCCTCCAGGCCCTTGTCCAAAGCTCCTCTCCAGGTTTCCTGGAGCCCCTTTAGGCACTGGAGCTGCTCTAAGGTCTCCCCTTCAGGAGCCTTCTCTTCTCCAGGCTGCCCCAGCCCAGCTCTCTCAGCCTGTCTCCAGAGTAGAGCTGCTCCAGCTCTCTATGAAGAAGAATGTTTTAATGGTCAGCTATCTGCTTGTAAAAAGTCAAATTACATGGAAGAACTTATTTGATGAGATTTTCTTGCACTTAAATACTTGAAACACTGTCAAAGGCAACACCCTAAGCTTATCAAATCTGTGTGCCCGTACAAGCTGTTAAGATACACAAAGGGCTGTAGATCAAACCATTTGTTCATCTTTGTGAGGTTATCTCCTAAAATCTTCCCTTTTGCTGGTTTTTTTTACCTTTCGCAGCAGATTTTCAGCATTGGCTCACCCCTCACCTGTGCTTTGTTCCGAGCTGTTTGCTGTGCAGCCAGGGATGCTTTGGTGGGATTGCCAGACCGTGCTTGTCAGCCAGTTCACTTGATCTCTCTATTTCTCTTATTTTTAATGGTCATTTCTAACATGTTGTGACCTAACTCACAGTGGCTGCTGTGAGCTTTCGGCTGGAGTAGGGGAGAAGGTAAACCAGAAAGATTCCACTTAGGCAAATGTCTTTCCCTCACTGGGGCATTCTTCCATGCATGTCTGAATGGTTTAGAGGAATGGACTGCTGAGCAGCTGCAAATTAGCTTTGGTTTTGCAGTGAGAAAAGGCACCATCTCCACCCTGGGACACCTAGGGAAGTTCAGGTTAGATATAAGGAAGTTCTTCCCCATGAGGGTGGTGAGGCACTGGAACAGGTTGCCCAAAGAAGTAGTAAATGCTCCATCCCTGGCATTGTTCAAGGCTGGGTTGAACAGAGCCTTGGGCAATGTGTGAGGCACCCCTGCCCATGGCAGGGGGGTTGGAACTAGATGATCTTAAGGTCCTTTCCAACCCAAACCATTCTGTGATTGTATGATTCTATGAGACGTGTTGGATGTCCACCTGGGTTTTCTCACCTTGTGTCTCATTTACTTGCAAGGCTCAAATTGGAACTTTTAGACCTAGAGCCACCATCTCACCCCTGTGGCCTTTTGTTTCTTCCCCTCAATGTGGCTTTGTTTCGGAGGCAGCTGTGGTTTTTATTCTCTCTAGGCAAAACCTGGCCAGGGCTGTATTGTTTTTCGGGAGTGGCTGATTCATGTGTAGATGTAGCAGTGACAGCTCAGCTGTACAGTCATGGATCGTTTGTACAATTAAGCTGTGATTTGATAGGATCCTTGGACCAGCTCTCCAGCTGTGGGAGATGGTGGGCTGTGCAGGTTAGCAAGAGGATCACAGTGCTGGTGATGTGGCAGTTAATGAAGGATTAGGGGTCTTGGCTTGGGGGGGAGGGTTTGGGATGTTGCGCAGTTGAAGCAGGTTGTTTTTAGCATCAAGCCTATTTAGGAAGACAAGACTGGAGTGAAGATCTCCAGCCACTGGAACATTTACTTGCACCATGGGACTAATTGATGGTGTCCCCCATTTACTCCTATTTTCTCTTTGAATTTAGAAAGAGAAAAATGAAGTACCGAGCACCCCTCAGCTTGCACCAGGAACCAGGGCTCTGCCTGATGACAGCACAAATCCATCTTAGCTCACTGGAGACTAATTGTGCTGTTAGTAGCAACATTCAAGGTGGATGTAGAAGATTATCTTTTGACTTGAAGTGTGTGCTGTTCCCAGACTGCAGAGGTGTATAAGTGAGCAATTAAGTTGTGAGGATGGAGGGAAGGAGGAAGAGGAATGAAATCACTGGCACGGGTGCAGAAGATGGAATTAGAATTCTCTGCATGTGATGGTTCTTGGTTTTAAATGTCTCCTGTTCAAACTGCATCGATAGAACTGGTGTAATGTGAATTTTCTGGTTGTGAAACTGTAGGAACAGATGTCCTACAGAAGAGATCCTCTGCTCCTCAGGTCCTGACTTGCTGCTACCTCTCTTGCCATCCAACATCTCAGCATGCTTTTTTCCTGATCTCCAGCACGTCCTGCTGATGGACTCTGGCCCTTTCTGCACAGCAATGCTGATCCTGCTCTTCCTTGGTCCATGTTTGGCAGCAGTGCTAAGTCAGTCAGTAAGTCAAGGACAGGGTTTTTATCTGAGTGTAGCTGTGAGTGCTCCCTACACAGCCACGTCCTGCACTGCCAAGTTTGCCAGGCATCCTGTGTAATACACATTACAGAGTAAAACTGTACCTCTCCTTTTGAAAAACTCTGATTTCTCTTGTATTTTTTATGGCAACTGCCACTTTGCTGAATGCTCATCAACCAGTTATCAGGAACCAAGAGAAAGGGCTCCTGGGTAGGTGCAGATACATTGTGGGTGCACACTGTGGGTGCTCTGCACTTCTCAAAGCATCTCTCTGCTCCAGTATGGGACACTTGATGTGTTGGGTGCTGAATTCCCATGGAACTACCTGGGATTCATTGCCCAAGCCTGGCATCCTCCCTCTAGCTCTGCCCATGGCAGCTCTGGAATCCTACTTTCCAGCCAGGTTTCCAGGTCTCTCTTGCCGCAGTAGCCCTTGGGGAAGGCTTGGCAAAGCGTCATATTATGGTCAAGGTTGGGTCCCCCAGGCAGTGCTTTCAGCAGTTGTAGTTAACAAAGTGGTGGCATCTCATATGCTGGGTACCAGGTGGTTGGGGCTCGCAGACCCCACTGGTGGGCTGGTTGCTCAGCCACTTCCACCTAGATAGAACAGCCTGTGGACATATCTAGCAAAACCTCATGGCAGTTGCTTATAATCACTTTAAATAGTGCAGTTGATGGGGAGCTGGTGAGAGGCCTTTCGCTGTGGACTGTGTTAGTGGACCTCTGTTTTAAATCAGTAATACCTTTTTTGAAGCAACGTAGGAAGTGCTGTGGTAATTAATGAAGGCAGTTTTGCCTTGTTCTCTCTGGGGTACTGTGCCTGGCAGGGTCTTCACTTCAGGAGTTTCCATCATTGTGACTTGTGTGACAATATTTCCTCCTTTGCTGTGCCCTAGAACAGTGAATCCGTTTCATTTTCTGTGCATAGCACTTACATTTTGAAGAATCGTTCTGTTTTGGGGCTATATTTCTAACCAGAGTTACTGCAGCAGATCAGAGGACACACTTGCTCCCTGCTCTCTGGATATTCTCCTCAAATAAGCTGCTCTGAACAAAAATTGATGTTGCACACACAGAGTAAATTGTGTAACTAGAAACTGCTTCAGATATTAGGAAATGCCAGACATCAGTACTCGAGCGATTTCTGAATTCATTATGGGGAAAAGCTCATTTCTAGCATAACTGAGGGGTTTATTTCCATCTCAGTCTCCTTCTGAAAATGGTGTATTCTTTCCTATAAGCACGGGGTGCTGCTCTTTGACGGCCTGAGCCAGACCTGCTCTCTGTGTATAAATGGCCTCATATCAGGCAGATATTGTGGATTTTTATAGTCTGAGCAAGGCTCAGCAGCTCTGGAAGAGCATGTGAATTGATGGTTTTCGGTGGACACAATCTGCAGTGTGATCACAGGTAGAAAGTTTAAAGCAGCTTGAATGTTTCCTGGTTTTACTCATGACTTATCCATGCTTTGGAAAGAAGAATTTGTATTTAATGTCAATTTTCCCCCTCTCTCCTCTTTTGCAACTAGTATTCTAGCAACTGCTGGGACTGATTTTGACCTGCGGACCCTGCGAGCCGTCCGAGTGTTGCGACCCCTGAAGCTTGTGTCTGGAATTCCAAGTGAGTGTCATGATAATGTCACCTTACAGCCACAGGGGCTCTGTAGCTTTTGGGGTGTTACATGCTTTTCTCAGCAATAATTCCTTCCCCTGCTTCCCCATGGTCTGTGGCTCTTGCCCTTGCTATGTTCTGATTTCCTGCCATCTCATTTTGCATACAGCCAGCTAGTTTCAGCACTGCTCTTCCAAACTCACAGGTGAGCGGCAGGGATTTGTCTTAGGACTCCTTTGCCTTTTGGGGTTGAATTAATTCTCTGGGCTGTGAAGGTCTGAGGCCCAAATTCTGCAGCTTTCAGGCCACTGAGCTTGGATCTTCTGACAGTTTTTACCAGCAGAGTATCTTGCTGGGGATTTTACCCCTTTAATAAGAAAGGCAAAGAGCGGATAGGACTTGGTCTTGCCTACTCAGTGAGCAACTTGATATATTGTACATGTTAACATGCAGGGTCTGAATGCTCCAGTGAGGAGCTGCATCATGCCTTGCTGATGCCCTGAAGCCATCAGAGTCCCAACCCCATTGCTTACTGCCTTTTTATTTGTCACTCTTCACCAGCCACTCTGAGGGTATTTCATTTCTGAATGCGGAACAGAGAGGTTTTTCCCTGCAGCAAGAGCCAGTGCAAGGGAACCGCTGCTCTGTGGGATGCTCTGCTCCTCTCTGCATTAACTCCTTGGCAGCCAGGCTGCCCTCTCTCCTCCATCAGCTCTGCCCCTGCACTGGCTGCTTCAGGACTGAAATGTTGGTGCTGTAGAAATCCAGCAAGGGGTTATGCTTTGCAATAATTGCACCCAGATTTCCTGAACTCAGCACCCTTTTCATGGGCAGGGATTGAATCTGAATTCCCACACAGGATTGGTCCTTGGCTAGCCTTGGGAAAGGGTCATTTATTAACAGGATCTCTAATAAGGAGATCCTTCTGGCTGTTTTTTCATGGACTTTTTGCTTGTGCAAGGTTCTACAGCACTGTGGTAGTGACAGGACACCAGAGAAGTAAGGTGGCCCTTCAGGGGTGTCCCTGTCCTGGTATGGGTTGTGTGTTCCCCCCAGGGTGATGTGCTCTCCCACCCAGTGATACGTCCTGGACCACCACAGCATTTTCCCACGGAGCTCTCCTGTTTTTTAGTGATGCTGTAGAAGCAGCACAAGCATCTTATTTACTTTTCTTCTACACTCTCGGTATTCTTCCTGTCCAACAGATCTTTATGACTTTTTCCTGCATGCGCCTGTATTGACCTCAGTAGTGCTGTACAGGGTGGCAAGTCAATGATGATCCTTTATTCTCTACACCTTAGGACAGGTCACTAAGGGAGCTTTCAGCTGCTGCTTATCACTGAAGGTTTTTTGTTATGTGTGTCTGTTTGATGTTATCTGAAACCTCCATCTCCAGCCTTATCTCCCCTGGGTTTAACTGAAAATGAGTTTTAGTGCCAGTGAAAAGCTATGGATGGATAGCCCTGGAGACAGGGATGTGTTTCTCCAGAGTCAGGGTGTGATAGGCACACCAACATCATGGCTATTCTGTGTGTCACAGCAGAAGAGGCAGCTCCAGTGCAGTTCAGTGCTCCCTGCCCTCTCTGTCATGGGGGGAGCACCCCCACTGCTGCAGGGTCTGCCTTACAGACCTGGTCCCACTCCAGACTGAGCCTTGGGACTTCACCGGCTTCAGGAAAAGCCCTTTTTGTGTCTCTGAGGCTTAAGAGACCTTTGAATCTCATCTTTATTTTGAATCTCCTTCCCTGTGAGGGTGGTGAGGTGCTGCCACGGGTTGCCCAAAGCAGCTGTGGCTGCCCCATCCCTGGCAGTGTTCAAGGCCAGGTTGGACACAGGGGCTTGGAGCAACCTGCTCTAGTGGAAGGTGTCCCTGCCCATGGCAGGGGGTTGGAACTGGATGAGTTTTAGCTGCCTCCCAACCCAAACCATTCCATGGTTCTATGAATCTGCAACCTGAAGAAAAGAGGTCAGAAAAAGATAACTCTCCTGATTGTTTCTCTCACATTTTGAGTGCATTATGGCTGTTGCATCTTTTTCATAGCACCTGGGAAAAGCAGCTTTGCTTGGTATTGCCAATCCTAAACTTCCCCTTAGACAGCTCCTCTCTCCTACCTCACTGCACTCCTAAGCCCTTGTTTTCCTTCTTTCACTGATTACCTGTTTTTCCTTGTCCCCACAGGCTTGCAGGTTGTCCTCAAGTCCATCATGAAGGCGATGGTGCCCTTGCTTCAGATCGGGCTGCTCCTCTTCTTTGCCATTGTGATGTTTGCCATCATCGGGCTGGAGTTTTACATGGGGAAGTTCCATAAAACCTGCTTCTCTAACGAGACGGGTGAGCTTCGAGCTTCCCTCCCCTCCCAGCACATCATCATGATGCTTATAGTCCCCTTCATCTCATCGGGATGCTTTCTGCCCTGGTCTTGTGTTGCTTTTCCTTTTTCCACGTTCACTGCATTCTCTCCCTCCTTACCCATCTACTCTAAGATTTAACAGATTTTTGTGCTCACCTTACATGTGCTGAACAGATTCTCCTCTCTTCTATACCACCGTGGCACCCCTGAGTGGGTTTCAGTCTACTCAAGACTGAGATGAAGGTGCTTAGGGCTTCCTTTCATGGTAGAATTTATCTGTAGTACAGATACAGAACCAAATTCCTGTTGTTCCAGCTTGTTTAAGGATTTTTTGGGCCAGTTTTTTTGATTCATTGGTCTGTTTCCATTTTCATTGGGTTTATCCCCATGATCAGCTGCTGAATGTTGAACTTCCTTGCAAGGTTTCTAGGGCATGTTGCATGGGTATGAGAACTTTGGGGTGAAATAGTAAGATTGGAAAGACTGGGAGCAACCAGAAAGAAAATAGACGGAAGGCAAGGAGCCTTTTCATGGAGAAAGGATAAAAATGTCATTGAAACAGAGAAAGACAAGGGAAGTAAATGTTGTAAATGATGCTTGTGAATGAGGGATAAACCCCAGAAGATGGAGGTGCAGAGGAATTATGCCCCAAGACCTTGGGCTGGGACTGGCTGCCATGTCACAGAACTCACGCCAATTTAAAACCAAAAAAGCCAATTTTTACCATCTAATTCCTCAAATCTTTAAATATTCTTTTATAGTAGTGCTAGTACGTGTTGGTTATATGGGCTATCCACAGCTGAAAACATTGTTCTTGTCTCCAAAAGATTGCAATTCAAGGTACAATTGACTGTCTTTAAACACAGTCTTGTATTTTCAGTGATTATCACTAATAGGTCTTAATATTGATTTATTTATATGCATTCAAATGGTAATAAAACAACAACCCTGCCAAATCTCTGGGCATCCTTCACAGCGCTTTCTAACAACAACATGGAAGCAGTTTAATATATTCCCTTTACACAGAGCTTTACAAAAGCAGGATGAAAATGTTTCCTTGCTTCTGTTCCTATGTTAGAAAAACATAATGCAACTTGTGAAGGACAGTCAGATTGTGTGATTTGGTTGGATGTGACTAGGAGCACCCTGCTTTAGTGGAAGTTGTCACTGCCCATGGCAGGGGGTTGGGACTGGATGAGCTTTAAGGACCCTTCCAACCCCAACCAGGGTGGGATTCTATCATTCCTGGATGAAGTTTTGGGCTGGATTTGTAGGAGGTGACTATCTTTTTGTGGGGGGGAGTGTGTGTTCATGCCAAGCAGAACAAGTATCAACCCACTGCAGGATCTCTGGGGCTATGCAACAATTACAGAGGAATAACAACAGTGACAATATATAGGTGTGTAGGAGGCAAAACTGTTCTTGGCAGGGAGAAAGCAGTTACGAGCAGGTTTGCATTTTCTAGAAGCATTTTCAGGTGTGTTAAATTACAGCTAAAGTGGGTGATTTTTTGCACCCTTCACTTGCAGGTAGTGGCTGTAGGCTGAGGCTCTTACGGCCAGTGGGACTTATGGGCTGTATTTGCCCATTGGCCTAGAGAGAAGAGGGATTATTTTTTCCTCCCCCCAGAAAATAGTTAATATAAAAGCAGAAAATAAACCCCAAAGCTGTGTTGTCTGCAGATGACGTTCTGGCATCAGCGATGACTGAGAGGTCTCTGTGCAAGGTGCAAGGCTTGGGGACTGAGAGCAGATTTTTGTCATGTGTAAATGACTCTTGTTTGCTGGGTGGCTTCCAGCTAGGAAGTCAGCCGAGAAACTCTTGTGTGTGTTGCGTATCTCTGCGTTACAGCACCCAGCATCTCGGTGGGAGGATGCAGGGTCTCACCTCCCCCTGAATTCACTCACCAGGAAGTGGGGGAAGGTACCCACATGTACAGACACTGGCCCCTGCTTTTCCCAAGGGCTATGAGCTGGTTGTTGGATGAATGATGGGCATCGATTCCTCCTGCTCGGCGGGAAATGGCATGATGGTGTTTCTGGAAAGGCAGAGAGTGGTGAGGTTTCCTGGCGCTTCTGTCCCTTGTGAGCAGAGCAGCAGAGCATCCCACAAAGCCATCAGCAGAGCCTTTTAAAACCTAAGTGCTCATCATCTCCAAAGAGGTGCATTAACAAGCCCAGGCCTGATACCACAGACTCCAAAGGCTGGCTTGAATGTGGAAATGTGAACCTCATTAAATGATGCCTCTGACAGAGGGTAGCAAATTGGTGGAGGAGGAGCCGTTCACGCTTGTTTCTGTTCCAAATCCCCAAAGTGAGCAAACTCCTGGGATTTTTCCTGGAATCAGGAGCCACATGAGAGGTACCAGCTGTTCCTTCAGCACATTGTGAATGCAACAGAGTAGAGGTGTCAACAGCAAACATTGCTACAGCCCTGCTAATCCAGTAGCCTTGGATAGGTCAGTAATAAACCGCAACAGAGAGGGATGCTGGGCATCAGAACACAGCAAAAGGGTTATATAAGGCCGCTGCCACTCAGCCTGACAGGCTGCTCTGAGCTAGTGGAATCATTTATCTATTTTAATGAAAAATGGGTAAAAATTAATGGCAGTGCGTGTTCCAGTGCATGCCTGACTTGTTTTTCCTCTCCCTGCATCCTCTGTGCTGACCTGTTCCTCTGACACTGGATTATTTTTAAGCAGCCACCCTCTGCAGCTAACCCAGCCATGTGCCCCAAAACCATTCCAAGGGAGGAGGGCATCACATTTGTTTCCCATTGAGACCCCCCTTTTTCCTCTGTCTTACCCAGCCATGGGAGTAGGGACCAGTTCTGGTCTCCCTTTTAAAAAGGAGAGACCTTCGTAGTAGAGGTGCATTGCATTTTCAGAGCATTGCCTGGCAATAAAAGGCGAAACAGAGATAAAACTGGATCCTATTTTAAGACACACTCACAAATAGTCTGCAAGTGTCAGATTTGGTATTCTCTTTTTGCTTGTCTCACTAAGCCCTTGTGAAAGCCTGTGGTGGCCCATATGGGAGCTGGAGAGAAATGCCCTGCATTAAGGTGTTGAGTCAACAGGAAAACATGTCACACACTCACATATATATATATATCTATCTATCTCCTGCAGCCATAGTGCCAGTCTTGCTTTCCTCCTGCAGGCTTTGCTCTATGGAATGATTATTCCTAATTATTGTTAGTGCTGATCTTGTTTTCCCCTGGTGAATCTGATTCTGTGCAGTTTACTTCTCCGTTACCATGTCACTTTTATACCCCTTTAATACTTCCTAAATTGCACCTCTGTGTAAATAGCAATATTACTTAGTATATTTATTTACTTTGAAAACCCCAGTTTAGTTTTCTGAACTGCTCTGTGTTGGTGCTCTCAGCATCTCTGGAGGGCTGCAGCACTTCATAGCTGAGTCTGGAAGCTGCTGGCCACCATTCTGGCCATCCCGTGTGGTCCTTAACTATGACAGACTCATCCTCCTGTGCCTTCTCTGGGTCTGAAATGAAACTCATCAGGGAAACTCCATCCCTGCTGCAGACAAGCTGATGGCTGGATGCTTTCCCTGATGTGTACCTGCAATCTGCCCCTTTGGGGCAGAAATATGAAGCTTGTGAAGAGGCTGGAGCTCTTAGTCCACCTCACAGACTGCTGTGGTCATCATTGTGAGGAAGCCATGCAGCTGTGGTCCAACATCTGTATCCGGGCAATTTTGGGGCTATCCACAGGCAGCTCTTGCTTAAGCCACTGGTGTAGAATTTGCCCTTCTGCTTTAACATCATAGGGCTGATATTTAGCACTGAACTGTGCTGGATGAGGATGTCTTTTTGGCTTACAGTGTTTGAAATATGCACCATTTCCAACCCCTTGCTTTTACCACACTGGGGTTTTTCTGTGGCATTTCTCATATATGGCATAACTGAACACTGGGACAAACTATAAATCATGGGTACTTCAGGGATGGCTCCACCCTGCCATTGAATCATCCCTTATAGCAGTATATAGGTGATTACATGGGTTTAATCTCTTTTACATGCCCACAGTGGCACAAGGAAGCCTGAATTCCACTCAGGGAGTGGTGCAAGGAGGATGCAGCAGCATCAGCTGTTTGACTGGCTTCAGTTGGTAACTTTTCCTCCCTTTGTTGTTCTCTGCAGGTGATGAGGTGGGAGATTTCCCTTGTGGAGAGGAGCCACCTGCCAGGCAGTGTGAGAGTGGGACCACCTGCAGGGAGTACTGGCAAGGGCCCAACTACGGCATCACCAACTTTGACAATATCCTCTTCGCTGTGCTCACTGTCTTCCAGTGCATCACCATGGAGGGATGGACCGACATCCTTTACAATGTGAGTCCACTGCTGGGTGCTGTGATGCATTGTGGTAGGTAGTAAAAGGTTGTTCTGGAAAAAATGTAAATTAATTTGTGCTTTTTTTCCCCTATTGATAAGCACCTTATCCTGCTTTTTAGGAGGATTTTTCCTTTTTTCTTCAGGATTGTTCTGCAGGTCCTGTAGGAGCCTACTCAGACTATTGTGGTTTGAGGCTGCAGACTTGCTTACCCACAACATGATGTCTTGTGGCAGCGTGGTGTTGCCATGTGTAAGAACTAATGTGTGTCACTCCAAGATGTTACAGTGCTCTGCTGTAGGGTGGGTGACTAGGAGCATGTTCTCATGATGCCCCATAGAATAATCAGTTACCAAATTGCACATTATAGGGTGGCAAAAGTAGTGATTCATTGATATTTTGTACCTAGAGGTTGACTGGATATAGCCTTTGTGATCCAACTTGCAATCTACACCAGTAAACAGCATCAGCTGGATGTTACACTGAGATCCGGTACTAGTTTTGGCAACTCCAGTACAGCTTTACAAAGCCCTATCAGTGACCTTCACATCTGATATGACTCTGTTGGCTGTAGAGAGGATACACCAGCCTGAATTTCCTCACTTAGGGTCTTTGCTAGTTGTGCCTCCTGCCAGCTAGGACCATGCCTATCCAGCCACTTAAGGTCAATACTTCCTGGTCAGTTTTACTATTTTCAGTTTTATGACTGGAAATACTAAAGAGTAGAGCAACCTTCCCCAGTTAGCAACAACTAAACAACTCTGCTGGCTTTCAGGCAGTGCAATGCTCTCATCTGTGTCTGTAATGTATACCTACACATTGAGGTGTCCTGTCTTGAGAGGCAAGCACCTAACCCTTGTAACAGGTTGGGAATAGAGCCCTTCAGCTGGGTTCCAGCATCTGTACCATTTTCCTCACAAAGCGTAAGAGCTGCTCTTCAGGAGCTCTAAGGGACCTGTGTGTCTGTTGCAGACTTGTTCTCCCCAGCTTTGTGATTTGCTTAGATCTTCACGTGTTCCTACAGTGGGTGTAAAGTGTTGTGGTTTGGGTATGGAGGATGGTCCAGCTGGTTTGTACTTCCATTTTCTATGGTAGTAAAGGACTTTATCAGGTACAGAGCAGGAAGGAGAGAGCGAGTGATGATGGGCCGCAATGTATGGCTACACTGGCTGCTTCTTTGCATTGACTGTAGAAGGAAGGACAATCTGACAGCTGAGCACAGATGATCTGAATTACACCACGCCGTCTAGCCAGAAGTGCCAATGCAGAAGAATAACTAAGGTAGGCGTCAATAATGCCTCCAGACCACTTCACTGACTGTTAGGACTACAAGTTGTCCAGTGTACTTCATTATAGACTCTAGACACATGCTGGGCTTTTCACAGACCTTCCTGTGAGGGTTTCTGTAGCAACAGGAAAGTATTATTAATATCAGCCACAGAAAATTACAAGGTACAATTTTGCTGTGTTTAAAGCCAATATATCTGATTTAATACCTTCTCCACTTGTCCCCCGGTTTCCCCATTTCTTCCCAGTCTCTTCCCACTTAGAGCAATCTCTAGAAGGGCCTGTTTCCTCACTGCATGCCCTTCCCTCATCCTGAAACTTCATCACACAACCAGTTTCTCCCATTCTCATTCAGCAATCCTGCTTCTTCCTTCTAATGCCAACCGTTGTAAGAAAAACCCATTAGCATCCTGGCTGGAATTGATTAATCAATATGTGGTGTATTAGGTCATCTTCTTCCAAACTGCCTTTTGTACCACATGCAAGAAACCAGAGCTACTATTGGGGTATTGATTTTGGGGGTTGCTTTGAAAACTATTATAGTATCATTCTAGATACCTGTTAATCTGATCAGAAGCAGATGTTGAGCGTTTGTTATATATAATGCCAAGCATTGTCTGAGACCCCAGCTTAGGTATGAATCATAGAATCATAGAATAGTAAGGGTTGGAAAGGACCTTAAGATCATCTAGTTCCAACCCCCCTGCCATGGGCAGGGACAACTTGCCCTAAACCACGTGGTCCAAGGCTCTGTCCAACCTGGCCTTGAACACTGCCAGGGATGGAACATCCACAACCTCCCTGGGCAACCCATTCCAGTGCTTCACCACCCTCACTGTAAAGAACTTCTTCCTTATATCTAATCTAAACTTCCCCTGTTTAAGTTTGAACCCATTACCCCTTGTCCTACCACTACAGTCCCTAAGGAAGAGTCCCTCCCCAGCATCCTTATAGACCCCCTTCAGATACTGGAAGGTTGCTATGAGGTCTCCACGCAGCCTTCTCTTCTCCAGGCTGAACAGCCCCAACTCTCTCAGCCTGTCTTCATACGAGAGGTGCTCCAGCACTCTTATCATCCTCGTGGCCCTCCTCTGGACTCGCTCCAACAGCTCCATGTCCTTTTTATGTTGAGGACACCTGAACTGTACGCAGTACTCCAAGTGAGGTCTCACAAGAGCAGAGTAGAGGGGCAGGATCACCTCCTTTGACCTGCTGGTCATGCTTTTTTTGATGCAGCCCAGGATACGGTTGGCTTTCTGGGCTGCAAGTGCACACTGCCGGCTCATGTTAAGCTTTTCGTCAACCAACACCCCCAAGTCCTTCTCCAAAGGGCTGCTCTGAATCTCTTCTCCGCCCAACCTGTAGCTGTGCCTGGGATTGCCCTGACCCAGGTGTAGGACCTTACACTTGGCTTGGTTAAACTTCATAAGGTTGGCATCGGCCCACCTCACAAGCGTGTCAAGGTCCCTCTGGATGGCATCCCTTCCCTCCAGCGTATCAATCGAACCACACAGCTTGGTGTCATCGGCAAACTTGCTGAGGGCGCGCTCAATCCCACTGTGCATGTCGCCGACAAAGATGTTGAACAGGACCGGTCCCAACACCGATCCCTGAGGGACACGACTCGTTACAGGTTTCCAACTGGACATCAAGCCATTTACTACAACTCTTTGCGTGCAGCCATCGAGCCAGTGTTTGATCCACCGAGTGGTCCATCTACCAAATTGATGTCTCTCCAATTTAGAGACAAGGATGTCATGAGGGACAGTGTCGAACACTCTGCACAAGTCCAGGTAGATGACGTCAACTGCTCTGCCGCTGTCCATCAGTTCCGTGGCTCCATCATAGAAGGCCACCAAATTGGTCAGGCAGGATTTCCCCTTAGTGAAGCCGTGTTGGCTGTCACCAACCACCTCGTTGTTTTTCATGTGCCTTAGCATGTTTTCCAGGAGAAACTATGAATGCTTGATGGTTTCCTGTCTCTGCCAGATGTGGGGGTCTCTGGACAGTCTGCTTGAGGGGTGGGGAGTGAGTGGTGTGTGCTTTGCCATAGAATCACAGAATCAACCAGGTTGGAAAACACCTTTAAGCTCATCAAGTCCAACCGTTCCCCAGCACTGCCAAGGCCATCACTAACCCATGGCACTGAGGGCCTCGGCTACATGGTGTGTGAACACTTCCAGGGATGGTGACTCCAGCACTGCCCTGGGCAGCCTGTTCCAATGCCTGAGCACCCTTTGGGGAAAGAATTGTTCCTCATCTCCATCTAAACCTCCCCTGGTGCAGCTTGAGGCCATTTCCTCTTGTCCCATCCCTTGTTCCTTGGGAGCAGAGACCAGCCCCCTCCTGGCTCCATCCTCCTGTCAGGTAGACCTTCAGGTCTACCAGGTAGGTCCTTTCAGGATCACTGGGCAGACAGTGTCCATGTAACTAGGTGCCAGCAGTGTCTCTGTCCCATCTCCTTCAGCCCTGTCCTGCATGCCATGTTGTTGTTTCGCTCACACCCCCCCCCCCCCCCCCACCATGCTGCTCCACTTGCTGAGGAGCTAGATGTACTTTTGCAGGTCAGTAGCTGAGGAAAGATGTGGGTGCTGAAGATCCACTCTGTGCAGCCTGTAAGTTTTTCACAGCTTCAGTTTTCTGCTGTTTTCTGGTCACTTGGCTTTTGTCTTGGTTTCTTCTGTGCCTACTCTGAGCTCACCAAATTTAGAAATAAAACAAAAGCCCAAACCAGGCTGCAACTATGACTGAAAATCCAGTGTGGTGGATGTTTGTGGATGCAGACTATGCAGACCTAACAGCAGTGCAACCAGCCTGTCCACCCAGCACCAATTTACAGCTGCAGAGTAATGCTGCCTGGACCAGCTGGATCCCAGCTGGACCTATAGTGGGTTGATATGGGAAGAAGCTGGAAGGTGTTGCCTCTTGCATCCAGAACCTGAATAGTGGAGTAAGTGAATATGTGCCAAAGTCCTTCTCCTTGGTTTGTGGACCGTAGTAAGCCAGCATATTTAGGCTCAGACAACGGGTGAGTGTTAGGTTATTACTTGTTCAGGGAGTTTTGATTACCATTTGGATCCTCTACTGCTGTGGACAAGGTGGTTGGGCAGGAAGATTTTTGCACTGGTGGAGCTAGTTTCCCTGCCAGCCCCAGCTTTTCTCAAGGAAGCCAGCAGTTCCCTGATGCAGGACACTAATTAGAGCTGAGCTGTGAACTTACTTTCAGTGTTTTGCTTAATTAAGGTTTGCAAAAGGCTGCAGGACCACAAGAGGAAAGATATAGTCTATGTAAGCTGTGATTATGCGTTAGTGAGAAAAAAGACTTGTGCTTTTTCTCCCAGTAACCAACTAGAAAACAGGGAAAGCTGCTGCTCCTCAGGCTTAGCAGAACCCTTCCTTCACCCCTCCCTTTTTTGCTGGGTTCAGCTGGGGTAGGTTTCTTGCCTTGCTTGTGCTACTCTCCCTTCCTGCTGTTAAAGCAGCCAGCCCACACAGGGTCCATTCTTAGGGCTCAAATCCCTTTGATGCCAGCTAGTCTAGGGCCGAGACCCATTAGAGGGAAGTTGAGGTTACGACTGTTTCCTTAATGGGCCATTCATTTCCCTCTGCAAAATGGTGATTGATTGATTGCTCTGCGTCAATAGGGCTTTGTTATTGCTCCTCTTTTCCTGCTACTGCATTTGCTGTGGGGTGTTCTGAAAAGTTGGGGTTTTTGGTTTGCAGTGGTGATGGCTGGGGTCAGTTGCAGGGTGAGGCTGTGCTTTACTAGTTCAGCATTCATTTAACTAAGGGAGAGAGTTTGCTCTGTCCTGAAAGCACCTTTGAGACTGAAAAGTTGGTTTGTGGTGGCTTCAGGCAAGCTGAAGAGTTTGGTGTAAAGAAATATTCAGGGAAGAGGGAGCTTGGGCCTGAGTTTGATGGTTTGGCTCAGGTCTTTCCAAAGGGAGAGGTTTGTTGTGAAGGGTTATTCAGTAATTTCCAAAGGACTGAGATGAATTTATATGTGGACCAGATGCAGCCTTCCTGCAGATTTAGAGAAAAATAGCACCAAAAGCTAGTCTTTGCAATAAGAAATCAACCTTGCAAATATTCACTCCTCCTCCTGTGATGAAGTGAAGAACTGGGAGGGCAGGGAGAATGCAAGCTCACAAATTTCACCCTGATTTTTCCTTGCTGATCCACTGTTTCTAGTTTCCCAGAGTTGCAGTTTAATTAGGGCCAATGCAAGCTTTCTAACAGCACTTTATCTGGAAGGAGGTTTGTGCTTGAAGGAAAAAGACTGAATCATCAATGGGGTAAAGTGATTTAAGAATCAGCTGGGGAAACCTCTTTCCTGACTCAGCAGCACAACGGCATCAGAACAATTGCTCCAAACAAGCTCTTCATGAGCTGCAGATTTGTCAGCTGTGGAACTCTTTCTACTCAAAAAAGGTCCAAGCAGCAACAAGTGATTTGGGAAGGTTGCTGTGTCATGAAGACAGGGAAAAACCTGTTCTTTCAGCAAATGGAGTGCATTTACCTCCTGTTAACTAAAGGCTTCAACGTGATCTGGGAATGCATGAAAATAGAGTAACTAAACTGCTTTCCTCTGTGGGAGGACTTGGTGCAGACTGATCAGAGATCCCTGAAGGTACAGGCAGAGCATCTTTTGGACTGTGAAATTAGGGAGAAAAAGCCTGCCTAGACCACCAACTCACTGTGGGCAGCAATGCTGCTCAATACAGCATGCCCTAAAGTAGCAAACCTGACTTCTTTTCCTGCAGCTGGGACTAGTTTAGCCCCAGGCTGGTTCATCGTCAGGAGCTGTGCCTCTCACCGATGTGGACCAGCCCCTGCACCAGGCTGAGGGAATCATTCTGTGCCCTGGTCTGGTGGTGCTGGGACAGGCTCTGATCTGGGCTCTGTTGCGCAGTGTAGGCACTTTCTGCGGTCAGTAATGTTCACCTGGAGCATCACACTGGGAGTGATGGGAGACAGAAAAGGTTGCTGTGTCCACCTTGTGTGTTACTGAGGTAAGTGGTAAGAGGTGATCAGGTTATTTCTTGTGCCCATTATGTAAATTGATTCACTATTTCCCTATGAAGTATTTTAATACACTAAATATTACTATCAGTCCCGATCTTCCTCCAGATCTAGTTTATGTTTAATTATGCTTAATGTTTGTGAATGACAGTGATTCATTCATCTATTGCATATAGCTAATAGAGGCTATTTGGAGGTGTTTTAAAGAGGCAATAGTATAACTCCTGGTTTCCTCTTCTATAGCAGTAATTCTCAGTTTTTCCCATGCAAGAACCTTACTGTCTGTCACGAAACACTCTCCTGCCTTGGATCCTGATTGCCATGGGAAGCTCACCTTGTTCTGCAAAGTGAGAAAAACCTGAAAAGTCTTGAATTCCCTATGAATTCCCCAATTAAAAGAATTCTTTTACTCTGCGAAGTAGAATTCATTACAAAGCCTGTAACTAGAGAGGAGGTGCACTGGTGTAGCCTTCAATGGAATAGCTAGGGTGGAACTAGAGCTGTAGCTGTGGTTAGCTTGGAGCTCAATGCTTTCCATTGTATACTCAGTGGATTAGGAAGGGTTTTGAGCTCTTTGCTGCGCTCATTACGCCATCAGCACTATTTGAACTAGCTGGTATATACCCCTCCATGAGGTGTAGTCATGCCTTTGCAGTGGAGGTACATGATGAGCTCCCAAGCAGCTGAGGAGTGTGGTTTGTGGTCCCAGTTCTACAGAAAACCATGGGTCAAACGTGATTCATCTGAAGCTGGCAGAAGTCTTGATGTTGACTTTCAAAGAGCTGGGTTTTCACCTTTTATCTTTTCTTTACAGGAGTTCAAAGTTACATGGTGGAATTTGCTTTGCAAAACAGGGACTCCTTGAAGGAAAGGAGAAATGTCAAAGTATGCACTCATTCTCTTTTGATCTTAATGGCAAGAGATTTTCATGTTTCTTCTATTTTCTGCTGACAAATATTAGTGTCCGGTGGGTATTTCAAGACTGTGGACTGGGCCTAACCTAATATGCTTGTAAGTAGGAATGAACAGTTCAAATAAAATGTAAATCTACCCAAAATTGGATCCCACCTAGAACTTTACCCTCCCTGAATTTACAATAGCTTATGATTCATTTGCTATTTTTCATTCCCCTTTGTGTCTTTGAATTTCTTGTTTCTTATACAGATACAGCAATGGAAAGTTTGGATGTAATTGTTGTTCCATTTCCAGCACAACCCAGAGGTAGTTTTGTTGGTGGGATGGTGGATGTGTTGGAGCTTGTAGAAGAGAATCTTTTTACATGGTTGTTTGAGCCCACAAAGTCTTTCTGGGAGCATTTATCTACAAAGATCAAACCACTGACACTTAGTCTTCCTCAGTTGCAAACATGAGTTGAGGAATCCAAAGTGATGTTCACAGGAGGAGGTTGGATGTGAGTAGCACTGGCTGCCTGGACCATGAGATGGTTTTATGTGCAAAACACTCCAGAAAGGTAGAGGGAAGGGTGCAGGTGAATGCACAACATAAAGCAGAACGGGAATAAATTACACAAAGCAGCATCCCTTCATCTCAGAGTCTTGGGTTAAGGTTCCTCTTGGCTTGCTGCCTGCTTGTGAGATTCCTCCCAGGCTCAAGAGCCCCTCCCCACTCTTCCTCCCCTTTCAAGCACCTCTTAAACCTGCCAGTTAAGGCTTAAAGGTGATTTCAGCTGCGTTTTGCTGTCCATTTGCTTATGACTCTGATTTCCTGTGAGGTTATGCTCTTGGCTTTCCTAATGTGACTATCACGCCTGCCTTGGTACAGCACTAAATGCAATAGCAAAGCCTGTGGGACTCTGTTAAGGTGGCTTCGAAATTGCTCATCTTCCTAATACAACCAATGTGCTGTTGTCTGCAGTCTGTTAGGTGTGACCTGAAGCCAGTCCACTAAGGCACAAGTCCATAATTGCTAGATACTGAGATGGATGAGCATGAATGAGGTTTTGTTTGCAGTGATATTTGTGTGTCCTGAGGCTGGCAGCCTCTGGTGTTAGTGGCTGAAGGGGTTTAGGATGAGTTCAGTCTCCTATGATCACTTTTTATGTTTGTGTGTGTATTGGCTCTCCTTGTTCTGAATCAACATATTGAGGAACAAAACTGCTTAACCAGCAAAACTGTGAGCAGACAGGAAAAGGGGGGGAAATTGGCTGAAGTGCTTTCCTTACATTATGTTGACAGGAAGGAGAAGGACAAGGAAAGGTTTTGTTTTGCCACTCTGAATCACACGACACATTTCTGATATGGTTTCTTTCTTTTACACTGCAAACTCTGTTGCATCCAAGGGGCAAGCGTTGCTTCAGTTGATTGTGGGTGTCAGGACTCAGGATTGGAGGAAAGCAGTACCTTCAAAACAGATTGGGGACTGACACCATGCTTGGCATCAATAGCTGCACAATAGCAGCATGAAAACAAGGGTGCTCTCATTTCACTTAGGTTTTCTGTTATTGTGTTGCGTAGAATTCAGAGTGGTTTGTGTTGGAAGGGACCTTGAAGCTCATCCAGTTCCAATCCCCTGCCACGGGCAGGGACACCTTCCACTAGAGCAGGTTGCTCCAAGCCCCTGTGTCCAACCTGGCCTTGAACACTGCCAGGGATGGGGCAGCCACAGCTTCTCTGGGCACGCTGTGCCAGCACCTCACCACCCTCATAGTAAAGAATTGAGCATGAGCTGAAATGCTTTCTGGGAACACAGCACGTGGCCAGGGCCTCAAGGTTTACCTGGGTCTTCAAAGAGGCGGGCATAGCCCAGTTGGAGGTCTGATAATGCAGCACAGTAGGGGAAGTGAGGACCAGACAGATGAAAAGAAGTAACAATGATAAAGCAAATAATGCTTAGAGCTGTGTGAAGAAATGTGCCACTACAGCCTTGTCTATCACAAAGAACCTGTTCTGGCTTCTTGGCTTTTTAGAGCATCTCAGAGCCAAAAGCACACAGCATCTGCTAACAGCTGGGTCATATATACATAGTGTAAAGTTTCCCATAGCTCTGTCTTGGGGAAAGATTACCCTTGGGACCTGATGTTCATCAGCTCTGAACTCTTCCTGTCACATCGTGTTTGCTCTTGGAAACGCGTGGAGAGCCAAGGGAGATGCCTGGGACCAGGCACTGCGTTCCGGAGCCAGCACTGCGTGTGTAATATGCTGGTATCATGGATTAATGATGGAGATGGGAGCTGAGCTGCTGTGCTGTGCTGAGGAGCTGTGTGGATGTAATCGTGCTCTCTTCCTCCTTGCAGTTTCATAAAGAAGAGAAACCTCCTAATGTTGTTAGTGTTAAATTGCATTCACTATTGAGTTAGGATGGCTTTAATTTGCTAATAGGAATCAGACACACAGGTGACAGATAATTGTCAGTATCTCGCTGCTGCTGTCAGGCTAATGGTGATTTCTTGTGTTCCAGTATCATCAATTGCTTACAGGAAAGTTGGGCAGCAATGGCAGGGTTAGGAGTAGGCCAAAAGCCTGGCAGCAGCTTTGAGTGAGGATTGGTGCGATAGTGAATACCTGGGGAAGAAGGGAAGAGCCTACGCTCTGGATTGATGCTTTCCTAGAGTCAGTACTCAGAAGGCAGGGACTGACATAGGGTTGAGCAAGCTCTCGAAGAAGAGCACAGAACAGAGCAGCCAAACCATTAACTTGATTTCGAAACCATGTTGGAAAATCTGGGTAGAGCCTCCCCATGTATGAAACCCATCCCAACAGACAGAGCCTGCACGTGGCCCGTGCATCACCTATGCCCCATTTCTACCTCTTCTGAGGTCTTGAATGGGTTGATGTATAGACCTTCTTCCAGCTGATTATAGAATTGTGGATTTCACCCATGTTTCCTGCTGATTTTAAGCCTGTTTCATCCCATTATGCTGTTACAGCATGTGTTTTGCTTGAATGGCAGGGAGATTTAGTACTATGTAGAAAAATGAATCTTTTGGTCAAAGCTAGAGCTCCATGCCAAAACCGTCCCGAGCATCTTGCTCTTAAGAAGATGGACTGGATTTCTCATCTTCGATTTCCCTAGAGGGAAGCCTCACACCAGGTTTTGGAGTATGTGCTCCTAATGATACCTTGTCAGATATATATATATAATATAGTGGTATAATCAATTGGTGTGTATCTCAGCAGACCTGAGATTCAGCTGAAAAATCCCTTGGAGATCCCTGAACAAGCAGCCCAAATTTCCCTGCCTGGCTGAACTGCTCTGCTGGCCCCTGTGAAAGGACAGCACATGGTAAATGAAGGAATCTGTACAACTGACAGACCCTGTGTGGAATGATGAGCTGTCAGAACAACAGTCTTATATCAGTCCAAATTCTGCCTTGGCTAATATCCATTTATTCATGCTTTCCGCTTGGATTTTGGAGATCCATAGGACCTGCTTGCCAAACGGCTGAACTCCCGGATTTTTTAGGCATGCAGTGTTCCTGCATGGCAGGCTTTGCATGCTTCCTTGTCTGGAAAGTTTTGCAGAAATCCAAAGATACTGTGATAGAAAATGTGCAGCATATTTAGGGTTAGAACGGCTTTTAAACATTTAGATGCCAAGATGGGTGCGATGCATGTCTCTGAACATGCTGGGGTCTCCATCTGTCTGGAAACACGGACTGTCTGACCCTGTGCCCGCATGGATGTTCTCTCTAAGGCTAAAGGGACTGGGACATTTCATCCCTGATTCAGCATATCACCCTGTTCAGAAAAGCTCTTGAGCAGATGTGTAAAGCTGAGAAAGAGTTTAAGTGCCTCACTGAGGCTTCTGCATTTTATTTAATGTCTCAGTGAAGGTATATTCAAAATGACTGTGGGGTGGCCACCTCCAGGTTTAATAGGAGACATTTAAGATATACAGCACGAGAATGACATATATCATCCAAACTCAAAGAGCCCCTTCAGCAGAGCAATTGCTCTCTGAAAAGAAATGAAAATCTCTCCAAACAGCAGCTTAATCATGAGTGCTTGCCAAGAAGTGAAAACTCCAGCTGAAGAAATTCACTTCCAGCTTGACAACATGATAGCATCAAGGGTACAAGCAGCTCTCTTACATGCCCAGCAATTGCTTTCCTCCACAGGATGAAAAAGGCAGCTGCATGCTTTCAGGAGTATGCTTATGCCATGACTGCTACATCTGTGGTTGGAGTGGAAGAGAATAACAGAATGCTTCTAAGGAAACCAAAAGTGAAGACTTTACTTGTTCTCTGAGTTCCTACGGTAACCCAGAATACCTGTGGCTGAGGTTCTCTGACAGAAGCAGCTGGTTGTGGGAGAGAAAGCCTTTGCTCTTTAATCTATAGATCACATACCCTGTGGAAAGAACGTGGAAGGAGAGGGATGAAGGCAGGCTGCTGTAAGAGGCATAATACTGCATTGGTGTGGTTTTGGTCTAGGCCAGTTGGTGATGGGATGAGCAGGATGCTTGTGTGTGGGTGCAAGGCATCTCCGAGAGTGCTGGGATTAGGGAACTCCACAGATGGGTGCTATCAGGGCTGTTCCCTGTGTTGTGTCAGCAGCAGAGAAGACAGGGAAGAGTCTTCTGGGGTTAGAGGTAATCTGTGGTCAGTCTGTTGGTGTACGTCATGAGGGTCTGCAACAAGGTGCAAGTTGAAGCTGCTTTTTGGGAGAAGGTGCTGCTGTTCTCCTTTGCCTACCTTCAGGGTCAGCACTGATGACCTTCCTTCTTTTTATAGAGTCAAGGAATGGTTTGTGTTGGAAGGGACCTTTAAAGATCTTCTAGTCCAATCCCCTGCAGCGGCCAGGGACACCTTCCACTAGAGCAGATTGCTCCAAGCTCTGTCCAACCTGGCCTTGAACACTTAATAAACTTTGATTTTACATCTCTTGTATATCCCACTTGAGACATTGGCCAATGCCAACCTCATGAAGTTCAACAAGACCAAGTGCAAGGTCCTGCACCTGGGTCAGGGCAATCCCAGGCACAGCCACAGGTTGGGTGAAGTGATCCAGAGCAGCTTGAGGAGAAGGACTTGGGGGTGTTGGGTGACGAGAAGCTCCCCATGACCCAGCTGCAGTGTGCGCTTGAGCCCAGAATCCCCTTGTGTGCTGGGCTGCACCCCCAAAGCATAAGCAGCAGGTTGAAGGAGGGGATTCAGGGGGGTTTGGAACTAGATGGTTTCAAGGTCCTTTCCAACCCAAACCATTCTATGTTTCTACAAAAAATGTGGGTAGTTCCCATTGTTTTGACCAGATGTTTCCTAAACAGTGCAGGAGTAATTTGAAGCATTTGATACTGTGTTTTAATAACAGTTAAGTCACCTGCTCATCAACACAAGGGAAGAAGTTGAGTGTATTTGCTTATTTTAGGGTAGTTTGTTTATTAGCATGGCCTGAGGCAAAACCTTATGTTGTTTGTCATTAGACACTTTGAATACGCAGTGCAGCTCTGAGCCAGTCTCAATTTTCTGCAGACATGATGAATTTACACTGTAGTAAATATTTTCACAGTTAAATTTGGAATTTCAGACAGTTTTCATTCAAATTTGGAACAATTTGGCAGGGCTTGTGGTTATGAGGTTTTTTTTTGAGGTTTTTTTTTTTTTTTCCTGTAGCAAACTGTCCTTTTCTATTTAAAATGTCTTTATAAAACCTTGTGAAGCATCTTTAGATGGAGCTGAGAGGATCATGACCAACTGTTTTTGGTTTAGGTTTTTTTTTGTTGTTTTTCCTGAAACAGAAAAATTGTGGTGATAAAATAGCTTTGGACTCCTGTTCTGAGAAGTAGGGTTTGCACTGACAAAGGACTGTTTCCAACTTTGGGGACCCAGCGCAAGAAGGACGTGGAGCTGTGGGAGCCAGGCCAGAAGAGGCCACGGAGCTGCTGTGAGGGCTGGAGCAGCTCTGCTCTGGAGCCAGGCTGAGAGAGCTGGGCTGGGGCAGCCTGGAGAAGAGAAGGCTCCTGAAGGGGAGACCTTAGAGCAGCTCCAGTGCCTAAAGGGGCTCCAGGAAACCTGGAGAGGGGCTTTGGACAAGGGCCTGGAGGGACAGGACAAGGGGAATGGCTTTAACCTGCCAGAGGGGAGACTGAGACGAGCTATTAGGCAGAAGCTCTTTACTGTGAGGGTGCTGAGGCGCTGGCACGGGGTGCCCAGAGAAGCTGTGGCTGCCCCATCCCTGGCAGTGTTCAAGGCCAGGTTGGACACAGGGGCTTGGAGCAACCTGCTCTAGTGGAAGGTGTCCCTGTCTGTGGCTGGGGAAGGGAGCTTTAAGGTCCCTTCCAGCCCAAACCAGTTTGGGATTCTATGAAAGGACTGTTGGACTTGGGGGTTTGCCGTGCTTTAGAGTTTGCATGACTAAGGTCTCAGCTCCAGCTAGTTCTGTGAGCTGTAGATGTATTTACAGGGATGTTTTCTGCTTATAATTAACTAGAGGAGGAGCTGTACTGCTGGAGGTAGTCTTATTAGAAGACAAAATGAGAAGGTGGCGAAATCTAAATAGACAGACATTCTATTCCAATCCTCTGCATGAAGCATGCCTCTTGTTATAATTTTATACAATAGAATCAAGACTTCAATTCATTGGAAAATTTTCTGCTGTGGAAAATTTCTTGAGAAGCTATTGAAAGCAATGCTTAGAGGGAAAACCAGGAAGAATCTAGATCTGCATTTAAGACGATGAGGAAGCCTGTGGATTATTCTTAGAACTGTCATTATCTACAATGATTTATGGCACTGACCCACAATTTCCTATGTTGCAAGTCGGGAGGTGATTGGCTATTGGATAGTTTCAGTGGTCTGGGAATTGGTCCATGTGACTGGTTCTGTCCTGCTGACTGTGGCTGCAGGCCACAGGTTTATTCTACATCTACTTGTTAGACCAACAAAACTTGACTTTTGGTCTGAATGCACCCATGTCTAAATATCACATGTATCCATGAGCAACCAAACTGAACAGAGCTCTAAATGCATGAGTCTGTGTGTATATATAAGTGTGTGTATTTCTCCCTCCTTATGACTTTAGGAGTACATTTGGGAATAGCTTTGGCTCTTCAGTGAAAGATAGCAGATACCTGAAGCCTTGCTGGTTGGCTTTGCAATGGAAGAAAAGACATCAAGAGAGCACTGAATTTATTCTAAGTGTAACTTGATTTACACACGAGTCTTCTCAAGCAATGAATGACATGTAAATCACTCTTGCCTTCCAAGAATTTAAAACTTAGAAGCAGTGCCTGTTTTTCAAGCAGCAACCCTCCCTCAAACCCCGCACCACCCAATCCCAGCTTCTGTGCTAACCTTGCCTTGGGACCTGGCAGTGCTCTCTCCCCCTTCTTGGACAACAGAACTCAGTTGTGTGTTCAGAGAAGAGAAACCTGAAGATAACTATGTGAAGTACCTCTGGTGCTGGTTTGAATCATATTGTATCTTGGAGTTTTGCTGGCTGAATTGGCTGCCCCCTCTGCATCTCAGTTTGCCTCATATTTAGGTGAAACTATGTGAATTACATGGTTTTACTAGCTATTTGGCTTTTAGATTTGTGATGAATATTGAATGCAGGTAGAGTATGTTTGCCCTTTGTTAGACGTTGTTTTTGAGGACGTTTCGGTAAATGAGTCTGGCCTGATGTGGATGCCCCCGTGGCACTGGTGGGCTGAGCACTGTGGTCATCAGCAAGGCAGTGCCTTGGTCTGCTGTCTCAGCTAAAGATTTCAGATAAAGACTCGAACTCAAAAGTTTTGGGGTTGCTCAAAGGTTCTGAGGTTTTTGAGTCTGAAGAAGAGAAAGCTCAGGGCAGACCTTATTGCTCTCTACAACTACCTGATAGGAGGATGGAGCCAGGAGGGGGCTGGTCTCTGCTCCCAAGGAACAAGTGGTGGGACAAGAGGAAACGTCCTCAAGCTGTGCCAGGGGAGGTTTGGATGGAGCTGAGGAACAATTCCTTCCCCAAAGGGTGCTCAGGCATTGGAACAGGCTGCCCAGGGCAGTGCTGGAGTCGCCATTCCTGGAAGCTTTCACAAACCATGTAGCCGAGGCCCTCAGTGCCATGGGTTAGTGATGGCCTTGGCAGTGCTGGGGAACGGTTGGACTTGATGATTTTGAAGGACTTTTCTAACCTGATTGATTCTATGGTTCTATGATTTGGACGCCTCTGGTTACAGCTTTGGTCTTTCTGGGCTCTGCTCACCATTGTGCAATTAACTTGCTATGTGACCTTGCAGAAGGTGCTCATACATGTAAAATGCCTGTTCCAGGCAGCTTCAGTGCTGTACCTGCCCCAGTGGTGTTCACAGGGTGCCTGGCTGTGTGGTTGCTGGGGTGGTGCTTTCTCCTGAGTACCTTCACCATGGGTCTGACCTTCCTTACCGTGAACATACATTACCTGTTTCCAATAGGAATTGTCTAGACCAAGTTTACACTCATAATTAAACTCTACAGCTGTTTAAAAATAAAAGAAAGAGGAGGAGAGATGACAAAAATAAAGCTTAAGAATATGGGTAGAGTCCCTTGGCCAACCTGTGATTTTTGACAGTGAAAGAGCTTTCACAGTGCCAGGCAGGCTCATGAATAAAATAGCTGAGTGAGTGCACAGTAGCTGGGGAAAGAATGAATTTTTTATTAAGAAATCTGTTAGCATATTTATGTATTGATTTATTGGTGCCATAAGGCTTTGCATCAAGGCAGAAAACATCAGTGGTTTTGCTTTTTTCCATCTCAGCAGCTCTGTAAAGCTGGAGAAAGGAGGAAACAAAGAGATGGATTTGCTTCTATTTAAACTTGGCTGAATTAGCATTATTATTGTATGCAACAACTACTTAAAACATGTTCATACAGGGCTAGAAGTATTGTAGCAAATTAAAACGCTGCTAGCTCCTAGGATTATACTGAGTGTCTTCTGGTATTTGGGTTGATTTTATGCATTTAGATGCTTTCCTCTGAAAGCCTGGATCCTGGATTTATGTGCTCAAGAGAATTACACCTCCTTTCTTATCTGAGACTTTCTTACTTTTATCATTTGAAAGAAAAGCTGGGGACTGTAGCGATAGGACAAGGGGTAACAGGTTCAAACTTAAACAGGGGAAGTTCAGGTTAGAACCTGACTTACTGTGAGGGTGGTGAGGCCCTGGCACAGTTTGCCCAGAGAAGTGGTAAATGCTCCATCTCTGGCAGTGCTCAAGGCCAGGCTGGACAGAGCCTTGAGTGACATGGTCTAGTGTGAGGCATCCCTGCCCATGGCAGGAGGGTGGGAGCTAGATGATCATAAGGTCCTTTCCAACCCAAACGATTCTGTGATTCTATGAAAATGTGAATCCTAAAGTATTAAAACCCAATGGGCTAATTATGTAGGTGTATGCATTTAGTTTCCTTTTGTATGTATTTATTTTTTAAGCAATAATCTCTTCTGCTTGAGGTTTCCACCTGGACTTCCTGCCCCATAGGAAATGGTGGGAGCTTTGCCCTCTTGTTTGATGTTGTGAAGATTTCTCTTGAGCTCTTCCGCTCTCTGTTTTTACTGCCCAGTATATGAACTGATTTCTCTTCCCAGAACAGAGAGTGCACATAATTCTGGTTTGTGATGAGGGTGGATGAGCTTTATCTTATGTTTAGGGTACCTGTGTGTCTGCTGGGGAAGGATAAGGCATGTGCATCACACTTGCTGCCTGAGCATTGTGTGTGTGAGTTTCAAATGTGCTTTGGCTGTTGTTTTGGGACCTCTGTGTGTCTGGGCATCCCCACAGGGTGTGAGGATGAGCAGGCAGAGAGGGATAGCTCTGGGGTTGGATAGAAGCAGCATGGCCATGTCAGGGCAGAGTATAGCCAGCTCTGTGGAAAAGCAGCAAGATATGCATTATCACCTCTGCAGGGCACTGGCTCAGTCCGGAGAATCGTGGTTTCTCTGGCAGGACATGGGGCAGGACTCCTTAGAGCTGTGTGGCTGCATGGTGTGATGGGCACCGCTGCCTGATGTGAAGGCCTGGGCAGGCAGGACCACCACAGTGCTTCCTGCTGTAGTGATGTTTAGAGGTAGAAATGAAACGCCTTTCCAAATTATTGTGGCTGGTGTGATGTTAAAGCCAGTGACAGTAAGACAGTGGTTTCTGAGAATATAAGTTGATAAATGAATGCAAATTAAGTTATGCTTTTAAGGTGATTTTCTTAAGTCACACTAATCCCTCTTGCCTTCTGCTCGGGTATGAGTTGCTGTTGCATTGGATGCTTCTGCATTGTGGCTGCTGCCTTTTGTATTCTCCTGCCCTGGACAGGCTTTTATGCAGCTTCCAACAGCACCACCACCAAAAGGTGCTTTATTGTTAGCGCCCCAAGCTTGTTCGGATTTGGCTAGGCTCTTGCTCTAAGGGGCTAAGAGCTAATGCCAGGCCTGGTGTCTCACCCCTCACCCATAGCTGGTGCTGCCAATGCTCGTAGAGTCTTCAGTATAGGCTGGATGTGTGTGGTTGCAGATCAGTTTGGTTTGCAGGATACGAAACACTCTGGATTTGATTTTGATCCTGGTAGTGAACAGCTCTGTGTTCTGCTCCTCTGAACAGCAAGTGGCTGTGGGCCTGGATGCAAGTGACCTCTCTTTGGGGGCAGAAAGACTATCTCCAGTTCAAAACATCATTGATTTTCGTGTCGAGAGACTGGAAGGATTTTCAGATCTTTTTCAGCTGACGCCAACTTGTGAACCAGGAGTTATGGGTGGATCTGAGGAGTAACTGGGGGATTTGAACAAGGTGGACTGTTGCTACAACAGTGAAGTGGACCAAGCTCTATTCTGGAGGTAAAATGGAATTGTGGAATAACTCAAAGTCCTTTTGTAAAGAGAGAGGATCTTACCAGAAACAGTGGTTTGAGTGTAAATGTGCCAGGAGTTTATAATGCCCAGAGGGTTCAGTCTGAGCAGGTGTAAACCTGGAAATTGGTTGTCTCTGGCCAAGGTTTGATGTGAAGAGTGCAGAGGCCAGTGGGCTCTCTGGATGCTTTTGTTGCAACTACCGGCCTCAAGACAACAGGTAATCCATCCCAAAGGGCCCCCCAGAGAACACATCCTTTGCTATGAAATATCTCCTAGCATCCAAACCCCAATTGAGACCTACCATAAAGACACGGAATGCAGTTACAAGGCTGCAGGAGAAGATCAGGAGACCTTCCAGTCTTGAGTTGTTAGCTGGACCTCATATGGACCTTAAGGCTTCCTGAGATCCTGTCCATCCCACAACCGCAGGTGGAAGCCTCTAGACAAGTTTTCCTCAAAGCACACATGAGCAGAGATAACCACAAGGGTTGAAGCCTGACTCCAAATTTCCCTGCAGCTTGCTTGGGCTGGGGCTCTTCCATTTTAATTCACTCCCTCTTTAATTCACCCTTTAGATATAAGGCAGAGGTTCTTCCCTGTAAGGGTGGTGGAGCGCTGGCACAGGGTGCCCAGAGAAGCTGTGGCTGCCCCATCCCTGGCAGTGTTCAAGGCCAGGTTGGACAGGGCTTGGAGCAACCTGCTCTAGTGGAAGGTGTCCCTGCCTGTGGCAGGGGGTTGGGACTGAATGAGCTTTAAGCTCCCTTCCAACACAAACCAGTCTGATTCAACGATTCTCTCCGTACAACCTGTTCTAACAACCTGAACCCACTGATCCCAGATGGAGGGATGCTCATGGGAGGTATCTGAACCCAGATCAAATCCGGTTTTGATGTACATAGCATGTGTGGGAGTGTAACTTGGGCTGACCACTGTTTTAATTAAGCAGCCCATTTTTGCTTTATCCTTCACACAGATGAGCACACCAGGCAGGTGCTCTGTCATCTCCATCCTGTGGGGGGTACAAGCCCTGAGCATCAACTGGAAATGCACCTCTCTGCCGATTTAATTTGGTTCAGAAGGGTCAATCACCAGCACTGCCCTATCCCCGTCTGCCTTATCCCTGCAGAGCTGAACAACAGATGCTCTCTGCAAATGGACTGTAACATCTGAAAGTCAATAACCAAAGTTATTGAACTGACTTTGCACCAAGTTTGTATTTAAACTGAAACTGGGAGGAAAAAATAAAAGGCCTTTTTTTTTTCTTTCAGATTCTGGTGTTTTGTATAAACCAGCACAATGGGTCAGGACTTGAGAGATGGGACTTCTCTTGCTAGTCTGCTGGGAAATGTGGAAGCAACTCTCCTTTCACCTGGCTGCGACCCAGTTTAACCTTCTGTAAAGTTGGGGATAGCAGTAAAGACCTCCTCAGTGCAGGGCTTGGTGGTGTTTCTGGGTGAAAATAGCTATAGAAAACTTAAAAGATAAAAATTTATTAGGGTTTTTGTTTCTGGGTTTTTTTTTTCCCATTCTTCTGTTTTCAGTTGATCCAAAGAGATGTGGGGTAAAAAAAGGAAAAAAAGGAAAAAACTGAATATTTTTGAAAAGTAGTAATTTTTGAAACCTTTTGGTAACTGAATTACCATAACAGAGACAAATATTTCACAGCTCTATTGAATGAGATGTTCAGGCATGACTTTCTCAGGGATGTGAGAAAGATGCTGTACTCAGCTCTTACCTCGATATTATGGATGGGATACTGAGGCCCCTCATTATCTCCTAGACCCATGGACTTATTTCTGAAGGTTGCTGTTTTAAGAAGTAATCCCTCTGGTTACCTTTTGTGGTCTTCTTTGTTTAAAGTGAAACCTGAAATACAACAAAGCTATTCAATGTCCTGCTGGATTTTAGATTTGAGATTACCTTCTTAAGGGGAAGCCAAGTGTCTCATGCTCTAATATGACAATACACTGGGCCACACTCCACCAGGTTGGATTTTGGAGCGGAGGTATTTTCTCCAGGGCTTTCAGCAGAACGAGGTCCAGACTTTCCAGCAGGGATTTTGCTTACAAATACAGTGCAAATAATGAGTATTTCTTAACTAGAATGGGCAAAGCCTATGCTTGACCACAGCTATGCATTCAAGGACATTAGATGTGAGTTAGATTTGGACTTGAAGCTATGAAGTTCATATGCAGCTGCTATACCTCATTCTCCATCTATGAAAGCACTTCGTAATTCCCAGAAGTGAAGATCAACCCTTTGGGATACGACGGTAATGTGGACTGTGTAGCATCCCAGAGAAGTGGCTGGTTTAAATGTCATTTGAGTCTGTGACTACTTTGTGACTAGTTAGGTCATCGTTGATTCCACAGATTGAACTTGGAATGGCTTTTCTCAGCAAATTTGGGGTTTTGCCTGTACACCTTCTCATGCAAGGTCTGTCTGTCTCTGATGAAGAGCTCAGTGGGAGCAGAGTTGTGCCCCATCCCTGGCAGTGTTCAAGGCCACGTTGGACACAAGGGCTTGGAGCAACCTGCTCTAGTGGAAGGTGTCCCTGCCCATGGCAGGGGTTGGAACCAGAGGAGCTTTAAAATCCCTTCCAAAGCAAACCATTCTGTGGTTCTATGGAGTTAGTGCCAAGAGAAAATGTGCTGGGTAAGGCTCCATGTGCTCATTGTACATGCTTTTATTATTTTTGGGTTTGTTCTTATTAATTTCTATGTTCACTTAATCCTAAGAATAGGAACAGACAGAAATAAATCAAACAGAAATAGCGTTGCTAATTAACAGGAGTAGTGAGGAGCAAATAGCGAAAAATCAGATGAAGGGTAAATAGAGTTCAGCTCTCCAAGACAGCTCAGAGTTTTCCTCAATGCAAAAGCACTTATCCAAGGGAATATTACACTTTAATTGCCCCAAATAAGTCAGGCCCTGCCACTGATTAGATTAAAGTGAGTAAACTCTAGGTGTGCTACACATTTTGATTAAAAACATAGTAAAGAGCTAATGGGCTGTGGTGGTTCAGCTTTGGCCAGATCTGTCAGATTATATCGCTGCTTTATTGAACCCCACTCTGGAAACATTTCCAAAGGATTATGTGTTAGCCCATTAATTGCTTGTTTTTCACATTGATGGACAAAGTGGTGGCAGAATTTCTTCCTTGGAGAGCTGGGGCAATCGCCTCAGGGTTGCTACTCCTGTCAAAACTGGATGACAGAAGAATGTGGGCAGCAGAATGGCTCCTTGTTCAGAGGCAAAGAGAGTTCATTTGTTCCTCTACTCGTAAAAAAAGTGGAGTAATACTAAATGGGTTTCTAACAGCTTGAGAGCCCAAAGCAGCATCTTTGCACAGCCAGGGAAGCCTAGCTGGAGATCTGCTGGCAGGACCAGCCTAGACCTTGTTCTGGGATTTGTTACTCAGGTTGGTGCTGGTACGTGGTGGGATGGTCTGTGGCTTTACCTTTCTGTAGATGCTGCTCTTAAGGTCTCATTTAAAGCTCCAAAGTTAACAGAAGAACACCTATAAAGGCATTTTGGCTGCCTTTAAGCACTGGCAGAGGAGCTCTGGTGAAGGCTGCTGCACAGCTACTGTCTTTGAGAGGTGGCTGTCACCCACAGCAGTAGCTTAAGGGAATTCAACTCTGAGCCATGAAGCTTGAGGTATGCTTCCTTAGCTCCAGCTGTGAGCAGGAAGGAGTTTGCATTGTGCTGACTGCACCCATAGAGGAGTGGATACAGAAAGGGGTCTGCCATGGTGGGTTAGTCCCCCTTGCATGGGCAGGTGGCCTGCACTGACATCCTACCCTATGCAAGCTGAAGTCATCAGGAAGTCTGTATAATCATATTAATGATATATTTACCATAAAGTCCATGTGTTCACATGTGGGTCTGTGGTGATAGAGCTGATCTGGTGTAGCCTTGTGTGTGGACATCCCTGAGCGCTCTCTTCCTCCCAGTACAGGAATAAAGGGACTGCAAGTGGAGAGAGTGATGATTTTTGGAGAAGGGCAAAGAGAATGATGGTGTTTTTATCAGAAACCTGGAAATCAGGACCTGAAAGGTGAAATGTTTTTGCAGCACAACAGTCTCCAATTGGGATATCCAGTCCCTGCTGCCTGCCATGCAACCTTTTCCTATGGCAAAGGTCTTTGTTGTTGCTTTTGTGTTGCTCAAGAGGATTTAACCATGTTTGGCAGTATTTAATAGGCAATTTGAAGAAGTTATTTAAACAGGTGGTGTCACCGCCTGGCTCGCTTGGCCCTTGGTGTGTGCTGAAGGGGGTTGTGGGCATTGCAGAGAGGTTGCAGGTCTTCTGTGTGCACCAGCTAGGAGAAGCTGTCATCTTTGGATTGCAGATCCACCAGGTCTCAGCTTCACCACTGGGGCATGGCCTTAGTATGCCAGTTTGCTGGCCACTGCTTGGTGGCACTCATGCCCGGGTATGTGGTAGGTCGTATTGCAGAAGCTGGAGGAGGGTGTAAGGTCATGGACAGCTGACCTGTCTGCTTAGGGAAAAGAGAGGTGGCAGGATTTTGGGGATTATTCTGTGTTTGACTTGCTCTAATTTGCAACCCGGAAATCCCCTGAAACCTGATTTGCCAAGCATTGACCAGAGGCAGTCACTTGCTTGTGTAAACCAAATTCCACTTGATTGTGTGCTTGTTATTTTGGGATTCCAGAACCAGGAGCTCATCACTGATGCAAACCATGATCAAGAAAGAAGCTGCCCAGGCTTCCCTTGTGGGGGGCTGCTGGGGCTTCTTCTGCAGGGGCTGTCATAGTTAACCCACTACAGTATCTCCCCACTGCTGATGGAAGCCTCCCTGGCAAGGAAGTGCTGTGGAGTATTCACATGCTCCTTCCCCTACCAAACCAGCTCCTGCTCCCTTTGATCAGCCCTGTTTGAAGTCAGCAGCGTGTGGGATTTTGCCGTGAGGCTGGCAGGCTGTGAGGCTCCCTGATGATGCCCAATGTTGGGAACACTGAGCTAGAAGTAGGCAGGGTCCTGGGAGAGCCGACGTGGTGCTGCCAGGATGGGGATGAGCTGGGAGAAGGATGCTGGAGCAGGGAGGGCTCCACTGACCACTTAATGGTTGAGGGGATAGGGTGGCTGGAGCAGAGCTGCAAGAGGCTCCAGCAACAGAGAAACTCATTTTAGGGCAGTCAGGCACAAGGGCTCTGCCTCCCCCCAGGCGCTGGGAACATGGGCCATGGCCGGGGAAGATGAAAGGTAATATAAAGGCATTTCTGGTCTCTGCAGCACACTGCAAGCAGCAGTAGGCTGCTTTCAAGCCAATTGTTTCAAAACATATCTTTAAATGAATTAATAATTTGAAGCAGCTGCCATCTTGTTAACATAATGAAGCAGTGGCCTAAGAGCTCCCTGTGTCCGAGAGACTGAAGCGAGAATTAATACTGGCCTTTCTCTGGTGTTGGACAAGTCACAAAAGGTTTGGTTGTAGAAAGTATCTCGTGCTTTGCTGGAGTACACTCCGTTCTCTTGGGCTATATTGGGACCTCAGGGCATTAATCTCCCTGTGTGACAGGAGCCTTTTAGCTTCTGCGTTTGTTATAGATGACAACGTTCACTTCCCTGTCTTTGTGTCTGCCGAGAGGTGGCTGTGCTGTCACTGCCTGGGGATGCTGGCAATGTGCTTGGTGCTGCATGAAGGTGCTTAAAGGCAACTGTGCAGAGTGTCAGCATATAAGGTTTTGTCCTTTGGCACCCAGCTGTGACCTGGGTGCTCCTGCTGAGCAGGGGTATCCAGGGTGGATGATGAAGCAGTCACATGGAAAAGGCTGGAAGGATGCAGTTGGGGATCTAGGCTTTTAGCAAGAAAACACCTCCAAAACCAAAATCATAGAATGGTTTGGGTTAGAAGGGACCTTAGAGTTCATCTAGTTCCAACTCTCAAGAAGGGAAAGGGAGGCCCCAGCTGTGAATAGGCACAGTGGATGCATCTTGGCACAAGTGCTGGGGCAGGGGTGGAAGCAGCTTGGAGCTGAGCAGAGGTTAGGCAGAGGGAGCCGTGGCTCCTGGGCTTGCTGGGAAGAGCACTTCGGGGGCTGGACAGTTCATAAGGGCTTTAGGTGCCTGAGGTACCATACTGATCTCTGGGTCTCCATCGCGATCCCAGATGCATCCCTTAGACTTTCCATGCCTCAGTTTCTCTCTGTGCACACCTTGCCTGGGGGAGTCTTGTGCTGCCAAGTTCAAGGGACATGAGGTGTTCGATGCCGGTGGCTGGGACACTCCTGGAGGCTCCATGTGGGCGCTGTTTGTTCAGGGAGTGCTTCTGAAGAGCCTGTGTCTGTTACTGACCAGTGGGTTCCTCGACTCCTGGGCAGTGAGAGAGCTCTCCCATAAGCCCTTACTGCATCCGGATGGAATTCTGGCACATCATGACAAGTGTTTCATTTCTCCTTCTTTCCTGTGTTTAGGATCAAGTTGCATTGACAGTCAGCCAGGCGTTACAGCAGTGTAACATGCTGCACATAGACATTGATTTGATCTCTTGGCTCATCCTGCTTAATGAGCAAGCCTGGAGCCAGGCCATGGCCCAAGCCTCAGTGGCTCTGTGGGCAGAGAGCTGCAGCCTCTGCTCAGCACAGCCAGAGGTGCCTGTGAGAATCCAGGCTTTCCCTGGAGGAGAGGAGTTCAGTTTTCCTGGCAGCAAACAGGTTTGATTCATTAAAGCATCTCACCATGGCAGAGCCTGTGCCATAAACTGTGATGGGGTTTGAGCACGCTTGGGAACACTGGGAAAGATGCTGCACATCCGGGAAGGCTCTGCTTTATCAGGAGAGCTTTTCTGTCAACCCTGTCGCCTGGTGTTTTGCCCTCTGGTTTGTCCTGGATCCCTGTGTGTGAGGCAGAGCAAACAGAGCGAGGCCCTTCCTTGCCCTGAGCATAAAATAGTCTAGCAATTGCTGAGAGGAGGGTGGTTAATTAGTTGTATTTCAGCACATTTAATTTCTAAGGGCTTTGATCGTGGCATGGAATTGTGGAACTGTCGCCAAGTTTGGGCTTCAAATGAATAAATAAACGATAAATGATCATTTGGCAGCAATGAACCCGCTGCACTCTCTTTGCATGTTTATGTGGTTTCCCTTTTCCCATCTGTTCCCTTCCTCTTCCTTGTGGGTTGGTTCTCCAGCCCCCCTTGCCTGGCTGATGGCAGATCCCAGCCTCGCAGATCGGGATGTGCTTTCTCCAAGCGGAGACGTGAGAGCTGCCACCGCTGGCAACAAAATGGGAATTGAAGAACAGCTTCTAAATCTAAAAACATGGCTTTTGCTCTGGTAGTCCCGGGAGAGAGGCTGGAGCTGAACCAGGCACTTTTCCCATGTGTTGGAGAAAAAGGCACCGAGGACAACATCCTTGTTTCCTCCGAATCTGTCCACAGGGATGTGGTGCAGGAGAACAAGGAAAGGAATATAGCTAAAGGCAGAGAGAGGGGAATTGAAAGACAAAACAGAGAACGCAGAAGTAGCACAGCTTGGGTGGGATGACAGGTATCGCAAAAAGGCATTAAAAAACCATAATGAGAGGTTGTGCTGTGCAGAGTTTTCTCTGTCTTTCTGTTCCCACTTCCCAGCCTGTTTTCCCTTCAGATTCATTTGTCTGTCACGCTGGTTTTGCCTTTAGCAGGGGTGGTTTGTGATGAGGTTGGTTCCCTACTCCTCTCAGGTGAGTCACTGATCAACTGACATAGATATTTCTGTAGATTTTTTGCTGTTTGGAGCAATGCCTGTAGTGTGTCTGATCTGGAGTGTGTTCCTTGAGGAAGAATTGGTGCAGATATGCACAATATTGAAAGATGTCACAGAAATTATTTACTTGCATCTGTGCTATAAACGTTATAACCTGTAAGTAATGCTATGACATCGGTCACCCACATCACATGTTGGTTTTGCTTGTTTATTAGCTGACTTCCACTCTTTTTGAGGTGGCATCAAGTGCGTGCTTGGCTGAAACAAAGCCCATTTAAAGCACTTCTTTCTGTGAATCCTTCTGGAAGCAAAATTACGCTTGCAAATATGGTTGGGAATAATGGCCCAAAAGCACTCTAGATAATAAGTAAAAGGCACCAACAGCAGTTAGAATTAATGCATTTTTTTGCAAGCTGGTGTCTGAGAGCTCTTCTCTGCAGTCTGTGCCAGCCTCTGTGATGGGGCAGTTAGGTGAGCTCTGTGTTCCTGCTATTCTTTACTTTCTGCAGAAGGAGGAAGGAGGAGGAGAATGTCTTTGGGTCTTGTCTTCTCTTTTTGCTTCCCTTTTCCCCTCCCTTCCGCCCAACAGCAGATTCTCAAATTGCTGCATTCTTCACTCACAAGAG
Organism: Strigops habroptila; assembly: GCF_004027225.2. Lineage (NCBI taxonomy): Eukaryota > Metazoa > Chordata > Aves > Psittaciformes > Psittacidae > Strigops > Strigops habroptila. Next base: position 9,608,362 of record NC_044291.2, on the reverse strand, counting down.
GAGAATTTGCATTTTCCTCAGTACTCAGCTTCAGTAAATGGCAACGTGGCATTTTACATTTCAGCACTTCCTTAAAGAGCTCCCTTGTGGTTGATGAATGCAGAAACTTTGTCATAAACTAAACCGCCTTTCCTTCCCCTCCATCGAGGCTGCTGCTTACTCAGGGAGCCTCAGACAGGGTTTGATGACAGAAGCCCAAAGTGCTGAGTCAGCAGATGTGGAATTGCAATCACTCTGAAGATGCCTCCTTTCCTTGCAGACTTCTTGTCTTCTGCTCTGTGTATGTGCACAGACTCTGGGCACGAAGCCACACTGCCTTAATTGCAGCACAGATTAATGCAGGACCACGGTTGCATCCCTTAGTTGTGGGTCTCAGTTCAGATGTGAGTATGACACTGATGCACAGTGCATGGGAAGGCAGAGTTGAGGTGGGAAGGGAGGAGGTTGGTGTCCAAAGTCTGACCAAAGGTAGGTTGCTTCAAAGCATGTTTCAGCTCTGCAGCAGGAGCAGCCTGGAACTGTGGGATTAGAGGAATCTTCTCACTGGAGCAGACGACAAATTATAGTGTGGACGGTGGGACAGCCACCTTGGTTCACCAGTTCTTTTTCTGGCATTTCAGCTGGTGAATGTAACAGAACAGACATCAGTGGTGGACAGCCCTCTGGAAATGTGAGGGGAATCTCCCCTGCACTCTGCCCTGCAGTTTCCATATAGTACTTTGTTTCTGATGTGAATTAATATCTGTTTTATTTTGTCCCTTTTCTTTGATTCCAGACAAACGATGCTGCAGGAAATACCTGGAACTGGCTTTACTTCATCCCTCTCATCATCATTGGCTCTTTCTTCATGCTCAACTTGGTGCTGGGCGTCTTATCAGGGTAAGACACCTAATAACTTGCTTGTCTCCACCTTGAAAGGAAGATGTGTTGGAGTTAGCACTGTGGGATGATGTAGCTGAAAAAGAGAAGATGGGGTGATACATCACACTGTACATTGTCCTCCTACACACATTTCCTACCCTGTCCTTTCCTTGCAGTGGGGTATTTCTAGAAGACTGTATAGTCATATATGGGGGATAAGCTGGTGAAGAATCATTGAGATGATTCTTCCCTATGAGGGTGGTGAGGTGCTGGCACAGGGTGCCCAGAGAAGCTGTGGCTGCCCCATCCCTGGCAGTGTTCAAGGCCAGGTTGGACACAGGGGCTTGGAGCAACCTGCTCTAGTGGAAGGTGTCCCTGCCCGTGGCAGGGGATTGGAACTGGATAAGCTTTAAGGTCTCTTCCCACCTAAACCATCACAGGATTCTATGACTCTGAATCTAGACCCAAGAGTTAAGTGAGCTCCCTGTCATTATACTGACTTGACCCTGTGTACCCAATGCTTACCCCTGCATCATGTTGAAAGCCCACCAGGATCCCATTGATGCTCGTGTAAATATTTCAGTGCTGGAGCTGGACATCAAAGGTTTCATAGTGCATTTGGTGTAGCTGAGCAGCATGGAGAAAGAGGAAGCTCAGGCAAGAAGCAGTGAAAAGATCTCAGGATTTTGTTTTGTTGCTTTGGGTTATTTTTGGTCATGGCGTTTGTTTGAAATCTCCGGCTGTTTAAGCCAATGTCTGGATTTTGGGGACACACTGGTCTCTTGATGTTCAAACCTCAGGGGTCAGCCAAGGATTTGGTGTTTGTTGCATATGAGTTTTGGGTTTGGGCCATTGTAGAGCTCAGGCTGCCAGGTTTGAAGCCTAGCTGGAACGTCCCCAGCATCTGTGAAAATCTGATCTGGAATTAACAACCTGAATCATCTTAATGGTTTGCAAGCTCTTAGACTTTGCCACCTCATTTTGCACACAGTTTCTTCTTACCCCATCCACGCGATCAAGATTACATAGATCTATAAAGGTCTAGATTTATTTCTACCTCTTGGCAGCATGGGAAAAGAGAAAGGAGTTAATGCTTCTGAGTGGTAAAAGCCCTTCAGTGCTGCACCTTTGCTTTTTCTCTTAAGTTACTAGAGAAGGAAAAATGTTTTCCAAAGAACAGATTCTTGCACAGTTTTATTGTTTTGTCAAGGTTCCTTGTCCTGAAAGCACATGCTGGAGACAGGAGGATGGAAGCAGCAATATAGTTTTGTTTGAGGACTGGCAGATATGCTGCTACAAGAGAGGGTCATGGGTGAGGCTGTCATACACTATGGTGTTCCTTCAGTCTAAGAATAATGGTCGTGATCAAGAACCGATCAAAGCTATTCATTGGACCAGAGGCTATGTCATGGAGAGCTTCGTGGCCATACTTATCCGATGTATGATTTAAAGTGAGCACCAGAGCCAGGGCTGAGTGTGGTTCTTCAGGGATGCATCTTCCTCCTTCCACCGTGAAGTCAGCCCACATTGGCCAAAACAATACATGTGATTTAAAGCAAAACTCTAGAAGCCTGCAGGCTCGTGTTCCTTTGTGCTGGATTCAAATGTGTTTGGTGACCAAAAGCTGGAGACCTCTGCCTGGCTCTCTGGAAAGCCTCTTGTTGCTTGGGGCAAAAAATGAATATTATATAGAATCATAAAATAGTTACACTTGGAAAGGACCTTAAGATTGTCTAGTTCCAACCTAAATGTCTGTCTTCTATTAAAAGTGCAGCTTTGTGCATTGGGGTTCTCTTTGCTTAGTGGTAAGGATGATGGTGTCGTCTTCACAGAGAGAAGCTTTTAAATTCTATTTTGCATAGTGGTTTGAAGTCCTTGGCTGGAGCAATGTGGGGGGGAGGCTGAGGAGAATAAACGTCATAGCACAGGCATTGACCACACTGCTCAGCAGGATGCTGGTGGGCTTTATTGAGCAATGGAGGTAACTGGGTATGTCTGAATGAACCAGATGAGAAGGCACCAGAGAACGGAAAGAACTTCTGAAAGCAGAGAGGATTGTAATTATATTCTCTAGCCAAAAGGCCCAGAGAGCACTGTAGAAAATAAAGAGAAATTTCTGCTGGAGGTTATTCTTTGCATAGAGAAAGGGTCATTGGCAAATGACTTCCATAGGGTACAGTTTCACTCAAGGACATTATGCCATCCATGTCCTAGTGACAGAGTCAGCTAGTGGCTCCTGTATCTGAGACTCTTGGCAATATCCCACATTCCTGTTTCAATAAAACAAAGTTGATTTAGTGACAAATAGTCACTAGTTTCCTAAGCTTGTGTGTGATCCTCATTACTGTCCTCTTTCACAAAACCCCTGTTGTTCAGGTTGTATTTTATTTTCCAATACTTTGCCATATACGTCATAAGTATCAGTGGGTTAAGCTTCAGGATGGCACTGTCTGCACTTTGGAAAACCACACAAAAAGCTTTCACCTGAGCATTTTTCATTGCTGTTAGTTTTGAGCTATTTCCTCTCACATATTTGTGTTCCTCAGTGGGTGATAAGAAAGCTACAAATTTCTGAAGGAGGTACGCAGATGCCATCACAGATTACGGCAATATGAACAATCTGAAATGACAAGTTGTTGAGCTTCCTACTGACACTAGATTATACAGAGTTTTGCATAACTCTTGGAAAATGGGATTTTCTGACTTTCTGGAGTTATTTGTGAACCCATGTCCACACCGGGCAGATGAATGCGCTTAGCTCCTGGGTTGAGTGGGCTTAGCTCCTAGGTTGAGCAGTCTAAGTGGATTGACCCAAGTCTCATCTGTTACCAAATGTGGACACATTTGCATTGCAAATGCTACGGAAGAGATGACACCTGTTTTAAAATAAAGAGCAAGCAGCCTTTCTCCTCTGCTGATTCTTCTGGAATTATAATGAAAGCAAAGGCAGGGAAGTGACAGGGAGATGTGGAAATCTGTAAGTGTCACTGAAAGTGTGGTATAAAGATAACCCCTAATCTTGGGCCACAATTGTATGACAGAAACCTCTGAGTACCTGGTTAAAGATGTAATTAAAAGCATGTTGACTCCATAATTCGGATTAAATGAGCCTCTGCCTGCTGTACAGTGTGTCCTCTTCATATGTGCTGATCAAAGCACTGCCAGTGCTCTTGAAATGGGTTAGTGTTTAAACATCCCCCCAGACCTTTAAACTGAAAGGTCTGCTTTCAGTTCCCTTCCCCTCACTGATGCAAGCACTAGGGGCCAGCCAGCAGAGCTTGGCTCTGCTTGTGCCACTGAATACCCAGATTTCCCCAATGATCCCAGGACATGGGCTGTGGACATTGCCAACATCTTATTTCTGCTGGTGTAATAGAGATGTTGGGCTTTACTATGTCTTTACAAAAGAAGCATGTTGCAGTGGATGCTGTGCTATACACAGTGCTAAGGGTGGGTGTCTGGCTGGGGAAACTGGTAGCAGCTCCCTATTGTGAAGTTGCACATCACAGCTGAGGAGAGACTGTGCTGTTCTCTTACTATGAATAGGATTGAAAATTTTCCTGGAGTACTGCAGAGTCATAGGTACACAGCTGAACTGTGATTGAAACAGCTCCTAAAATCCAGAAACTGCCTCTGCTTGTTCATAGATGCGGGGCTCTCCAGCAGGAACACAGCACCCTGTTTGCTGTGGAGTGGTAATGCGGTTTGTGTCCCTTGGTGGGGATTTTCCTCTCTCCTCCTCACTATGTATTCCCCCTGCTTTCTGTTTTCCCTCTCTGGTGTTTGATCCCTCTGTGAGCTGATAAAACCCAACAGCCCTGCAGGATCCAATAGTGCAGAAAACCACAGATTGTTTTCTTCTGGAGGAGCTTTTATTGAGTGGCATAGCTGATTCAAGTGAAGATGGGACTGTGTAGGGCCAGGAGAGAGAAGCAGGAGATTTCTCTTCACTTTGGTAGCATTAAGACATTTGGTAGGCTCATTTGCTTTCTGCATGTGGAGGTCTGCCCACTTGATCAAGATGAGCACATGCAGGGCGAGTTCTGCTCATCCGTGTGCTGGGAAGCACGTTGGGGGGACTGCCCAAGCCTGATACCTCCCCAGTCACAGACACAAAAACAGGGAAAAGGGAAACATAAAAATCCAAAAAGGAGCTCAGGCACCTGATTGAAGTTCTGTGGCACCATCATCCACCCAAAGGATGAACTGTTTTGTTCAAACTAGAGAGCTGCCCTTGACTTTATGTCTGTTATAACCGTCAGAAGTCATTCTAGCCATGCTAACGTTGTTCCAGAAAGCTGGGCCACCTTGGTTCCCAGAAACTGGGGTAGCATTTTGTAAAGTTTCCAGTGGAGAGTGGAAAAACAGGCAATCCATCACAGGGAATACCACCTTTCTATAGAAAAAGAGATTGTCTGCTTCTGGTGGCACCATGGGAACGTTCTGGCTGCAAGTCATGGCAAGAAGGGTAGACCCCAGGTGCCTTTCAGTTTCCCCTAAACACAGGATTGTTTACTGCTAGGGATGTCATGGGATTTAGCTTCAATTCTGACCAGGAAATGCCCTGTGATGATCCTGATAAACTTTTTATTGAACTCTGCACATGGTTCTGCAGTTTACAGTGAAGAGGGAGTCATAGAATCACAGACTGGTTTGTGTTGGAGGGGACCTTAAAGCTCCTCTGGTTCCAACCCCTGCCACGGGCAGGGACACCTTCCACTAGAGCAGGTTGCTCCAAGCCCCTGTGTCCAACCTGGCCTTGAACACTGCCAGGGATGGGGCAGCCACAGCTTCTCTGGGCACCCTGTGCCAGCGCCTCAGCACCCTCACAGGGAAGAACTTCTGCCTAAGAGCTCATCTCAATCTCCCCTCTGGCAGGTTAAAGCTATTCCCCTTGTCCTGTCCCTACAGGCCCTTGTAAAAAGTCCCCCTTCAGATTTCTTGTAGGATCCCGTTAGGTATTGTAAGACTGTTACAGAATTTATTTCAGCTTTTCCAAATGATCTCTTTGGGAGCAGGTAACAGAGGTGCTTTGTATCTCTCCAAGGCAGAAGAGGAGGAGGAACAGAAACACAGATGTTCTCCATTGAACTGAGAAGTCCCAACCAAGGCTTATTCCTTGTCTAACTTTGCACTGTTTTCTTGCTGCAGCCCTCTGCCACCTGGGCACACATCTCCATGTACACCTTAGCATCCCGGTGTTCCCTGCCTGGACAGTGATTTCCAATGCTGTTTTTCTCACTCTGCTGCTGTTCCCTCCCAGCCCTCAGCATGCTCTCAGCACAGCTAGCAGCTTTCTCCCATGGGCTGGTGGGATTATGGAGTTTTCTACTGCTGGGGTGTTGAGTTGGGTATTAGCTTTGCCTGGTAATGAACTGGATGATTCTGTGCAATACATTTGTGATTGTTTGAATGCTTTGGATTATACAATGCAAAGAGGATAAACGTTGCCATGGGATGCTGTGAGGAAGATGATTGAACTTATTTCAAGGCTAAGTGCTTTTTGGCACTGCTTCATGCAGTGGTGGGGATGGCGAGACAGCAGGAGTGCTGGCCAGAGAGGGCAGTGCACTGTGAATGATGCATTTGAATACTGAGTTTGTTTCTCTCGAGTGTGAAAAGTGCTGCTTGTCATGTCCTCAAATATTTATGGTGAAGCCTGAGGTATTTCCAGACCAGCCTGTGAAGAGAAATGATCTTTCCTGAGGTTTATGCATCTGGCTGCAATAACCAAGTGTGGAGAGGCAGTGCAGTGGCCAGTTTACATCTTCCCTGCTTAAGTATTACCATAATACTTCAGGCCAGGTTGGACAGTGCTTGGAGCAATCTGCTCTAGTGGAAGGTGTCCCTGCCAGTGGCAGGGGGTTGGAACTGGATGAGCTTTAAGGTCCCTTCCAACCCAGAACAGTCTGATTCTGTGATAACACAGTCCAGATCTGCTCTGTCCTGAGATGTGCAGCAGCTGCCTCTTGTTCTATGAGACCACCTGGTGTAAGAGCTGCAGGGAGATGTTTCAAACGGATGCAGCATCTTTGTGACAGCAGGAGCCTGGCAAGGGACACAGCTACAGACCATGCTGGCACCTTGCAGGCAGACCAAGGTCAGGGTAAATGGTGCTTTAATTCTTTGCTGCTGCACACTGTTTTGAGCAGTCTACAGCATAGGGTGAAGCTCTCTGGGCAGAGTCCCATTAAACACTCTCCTTGTATGCTCTAGTCTCCCTGGGGTATATCTGTTTCTAACTGTTGTACCTTGGGTCACTGAGGTTTTTGTGCTGTTAGAGCAGCTCCCTGGGAGGAAGCAGAGACCCATCTAGACCTCGCTGAACCAGCTGTCTCAGGGACTTGCTCTGCTGAGTTCCATGACATGTTTTCCCATCCTGAGGAATTTTGCCAGATTGAGATCATAAAACTTCAGCCTGCAAAGACAATCAGAGGCTGGAGAAGAATCAGGCTGATTAATTTGTCATAATGGCAAAGTGTTCTTCTGTCCTCCTTCTACCTCATTACAGAGATAATCATTCATTTTCCCTGCACATTCATTCCAAGTTCACTGTTACCTGCTGTGATCTGACTTTGGCTGCTGTTAATTATTTGCAGCCAAAGAGCTGCATCATGAAAGAGATGAGGTTCTGCTTGCTTTCTCATTGCTTTTAGGCTTTCCCCAGTCTGTGCTTAAAAAGGAGCAGGAAGACAGGGCAAAAGCCCTTATTTTCTTTCGTGTTGTTCCTTGCTCATCCCCCTTTGTAACAAAGCCATTGTTGCAAACAGGAAACATGGGAGCAGCATGTGTGTTTCTTGCAGAAGGGGTCAGGCAGCAATGACTTCCCACATGAGCTTCATCTCACCAAGCTAAACGTCCTATCGAATGTGGATCCTTTGCCTCTTTTGTGGTTTTGGTTAGTATAGGAGAGATGGACTGCTTTTATTTGTTCTTCTGTTACACTGCAATAAAATTAAAATCTGTAATATAGGAATGATACATAGGAGACCTAAATTTTAATATCCTGGGGCCACTGCTTTGGACTCAGTAGTGGAGACTTGATGAACAGAGCGAGAGGTTCATCCACCAATTGCAGTAGGCTGATCCTGTGAGATAAATGATGCTTTTTAATCCTTTTTCTCTCTTTGTTGTTGCTCCCTTCGAGCCAGGTTTGCCCAGCTGTGGCACTCACAGCATTTCAAGTCGGATTAGGTGGAATCAAAGTGAAATCGGCACCAGCTGAACATAAAGACAAAAGGAAGGAGGATGTATGAAGGCTTCACCTCTGTGCTGTTCCTCTTTCTAGAAATACAACATGTATCCCATATCTGGCTTGCATTTGAAACATCTTCATGCTATGTTCAGTGATAAAAGTGACTGTGAAGCCTGGCTCGGTGCTGAGAGATCAGTCTCTCAGTGATACTTTCATCCTTTATCAGCCCGTTGAGGAGAGCTATATTTTCCCCCTCTTTAGAGCAATGAGGAGGAAGCAGAAGCAGCTGTATCTGTGCTGGATTGATTGAATCAGTCCCAAACGGTGGATATAAGGATGGGTTATGCAGCTGAGGCAGCTGAGTCTATATGTTTGGGCTCAGTCTGGGAGAGATGGACATGCCTCCTCAGGCCATGCCCAGTGTGATCTTGGCCATCTGTAGCTCCAGGTGAGATAGAAACGTATAACACTGTGTGTCTTTGGGATTTCATGCAGCTAACGGGACAGCCTGTGGTGGATGATGAGAGACAGAGCTTTGTCGTCTTCTGCACTAAGAAATCTTAGTCCTCTGCTGGGCTTTTCTTGTTTAATAACAAGGTTCAAAATTCTGACTTTGAGTAAACCACCTTTATGGGCAGGAAAACAATATCTTACAGGCACTCAGTGTCACTGGCATAAGGAAATTCTTACTGATGTTTTTCTAGGTAGATCAGTTGCTTGGTTTCATCTTACTCCAGCAGTTTCTGGTGTGATGTCTGTGTGCTCCTGGGATGTGTTTTCTTTCACCTCCCTCAGATTTTCTTCTTGCCTAAATGAGGTGCATTTCCATGCTTTTTCTTCTTGTTCTAGATGGGCTTTCTAATCAATGTGCTTTCTTATGTTCAGTGGTAACCTGGGCCAGATTTTAGAGGTATTGAAAACAGAGATTTAACAATACATGCATTTCGTTTCACATTTTCAGATCACTAAGTTGGAGGCATCAAATTAGCTTTAGTTTTGCCTGCAGGTTTCTCTGCACTTGAGGAGTTTGCCTGTTAATGAGAATAACCATACCTCAGCTCATCCTTGAAGTCTTCCTGGGCCTTTCTGTGGTGAAGATGTCTCATGCTATGGTAAAGAAACCCATGTCCTTGCTGATCTCATTTTGTTTGCAGCCCTCCTGGGTGCAAGGTTCTGGCTATGAACACAGCTGAGCAACATCCTCTTGGGGTTGCACCTTCCCAGCTGGAAATTGCACTGTTAGTCTATTTACTCCTGGATTTATTTAATATTTTTCTTTCCTAAGCTAAATTTGATTCTGCCCTCCACCTATATTTCCAACTCATACGTTAGTGTACTAAAGGGAATGATGCTCTCTCTCCTCTTCCCCCCTGTCCCTTCCTCTTGTCCCTTGCTTTCTGAGTGCTGCAGTGAATAATTCAGCCCCTGCTGTGGCTGCCTTTCTTCCTCTCCTAGGGTGCCTTTTGTTAGAAACACCAAAGGTTGGTGCCTTTGAGATGCTGGTCTGCAGGGTGTCATCCCTGCAGGACTGCTGTTCTGCTACTGCCTCCCTGGCAGACCCTTTCAGGCTCTCAGAGCTGTGTTGTGAGCTGAGGTGGGTCCTTTAATCCCTAAAAGCTCAAAGAGTCACTGGTGCTGCTGTTGATGATGGTTTCCTAGTGACAGAAGCAGACAAGCTGTGGCTGCCCCATCCTTGGCAGTGTTCAAGGCCAGGCTGGACGAGGCTTGGAGCAACCTGCTCTAGTGGAAGGTGTCCCTGCCCATGGTAGGGGTTGGAACTGGATGAGCTTTAAGGTCCCTTCCAGCCCAAACCACTTTGGGATTCTATGCCAGTGCACCCTGCTGAAGCAAAATGCTGCAGGAATCAAGGAAAGATGATGTCCATGGTCCCTGCTCAGATCCTTTGCTTCGCTGTTGTGATTCACATACCCCCCTTCCTATCTGGTGTCCTGCCTTCCTTTGCACTGCCCTAAGTCACTGCACCTCACCACTGCACCTGCAGTGCCCTAAGTCACCTAACCCTCACCATCCTCACAGGAGGGGTGAGGATGCTCTGCAGGGTCCCGGAGTCTTCCTGTGCCTGCATCCAGGACACTGAGTATCTACTTTTCTCTCTTTCCTCTCCCCACTGTCCACCTTGCTCCTGCTCACTCTCCATCTTGGGCTCCCTCAGTGCCTCTGTCTCTCAAAACACATTTCCATAAAGTAAACTAAATATTTAGCACAGCCAAGGCTTTGCGTCTTTAGTTGCATAAACAGTGACAGTCATAAAGGTGTTGGGCTTTTTTGTTGCTTTCCACCTTATAAAGGATTTATCGTTCTCCAGGAAGACAAAAGACAGAGTTATGAACCCTTAGAACAAATTCTTTCCCTGGAGCAAGAATCTGCTTTTCTATAAACACGTGGATGCTTCTGCTGTTAGTGAATGAAATGTTAGGAGCATTAACTGGATCAGACCTGGTGAAGCAAGCCCCGAGGTGCTTTGCAGGACTGTGTGTGTGAGGGAGCAAACTCAATCACACAAGTACTGCAGGACCTACACAATGGCAGGAGCACAAGGAGGTTTGGCTGAGCAGGAATTTGCCTTCCAAATTCCAAAAAAATAATTTGCGTTATTGTAACTGGCTTCACCCAAGCAGTTGGGATTTGGTTGGATTAGGACAAGGTGGCAAACCCCAGCATCAGAAACTGACCTGAGAGGGAAAGGAAAAGTTAACTGAAGGCTCTTTCCCCATTTCCTTCTCCCAGTTGATTAACCAAAGTAACTGGTAGGAAATGGACTTCCTCCCATAAAATGCAATTGTTTCTGCTTGCATATGGATGCTCTCAGGATGCTGAGAGGCCTGGAGGTGTGTGCAGTCCTTGTGCTGAGAAGGCACAAGACACTCTGGAGGACCTCATAAGTGACATACAGCCCCTGAGCAAGTGGTTGCAGTCTGCCAAAAGCACAAAAGATTTGGTTTTACTGAAAAATGCGGATAGTGTTGTGCTCATCTTACTACCTCTCTCACCCATCATGTTTGTATGTTTGGGTGCTACAAGTGCATGTTCTTATCTCTTCAGTCCCTTTGCAGCCTCTTAAGGAAATTCCTACCTCAGTCTTGCTCTTGTTGAAAGCTTACTGAGAGTTAGGTGCATAATTGGCGCAAAGTTTCTTTTGGGGTTCCTTTCTTGCTGAATGTAAAAGGAGTGGATTGAAGCAGAAATTTTGAACACATCACTTTCCATCCAAGCAGCCCCAGAGTAGCACAACACATGATTTTGTACCGCTGCTACTCCTCCAGCAGGTGTTGTGATGCTTTTCCACCTTGCCAGGCAGCCACAGAAACTGCTGTTCTCCATCTTCTACCTCCAGCCTGTTCCTCCCTGCTCCTGAGTGACATGGGCTGCTTACCAGGCTGCTGACAGGTATCAGATCTGTTCTTGGACGCTGCTTCACATTCAGGCAACCAAGCTTACTGACTTGGCCAATTTTGTTTCTCCACCTGGAGAATTCCTAAGTTTTGGCCTGCGAGTAACTCAGTGAAACATCTGCAGTGCTGGCATGTTCCTTTGCCAGCAGCTCACCCACTTGAGTTATCTGGCTCCTCTCCATTCCTGAGGGCTGTATTTCTCCAGGCAGGACTAAGTCCCTGGACATCACATGCCATCCAAGAGCAACTTAACTCATTCCTTTGATGTACTTGGACTGGAGACGAAGCCAATATTGATTTTTCTTTTGGTGTTTTTTTTTTTTTTTTTTTTTTTTTAAATTTACTTATTTTTCAGACTTAAAATTCCAGAAGTTCTTTACATCTTCCAGGAGTCCCTGGCAGAGTCCTTCTGAGATCTGTGCTTCTTTCAGCTCACTCTGAACAGTGTTATAGATTCAGTAGCTGAAGGCTGTTCTCCCATTTTAACATCTGAGGTTTCATGAGATCATGTGTAGCTCAGTGGTATTACTCTGAATGAGCAGCTAATTACCTGTGTTGCTATTAGGAATTGCTAATCATCAGCCCCATTAGTGGCAGCTATAACAGTGATGCCGATCATCTCTCTCTGCCTCTTCCCTGTGAGTGGGAAGCATTCCTGTCTGCTTTCCCAGCAGCAAACCTGACTTGCAGAGGTTTAACACTGTGATTAGTCTTGCAGCAGACTTGCTGTCACCCTGGGAGTGGGCCATGAAACCCAAGACCAGGAGGCACATTCCATAATGTTCCATCTCAGCTCTCTGCTGTCATATAGGAAAGTTAATCAGAGTCTCAGGGGATGATGATTGTGGGTTGTTTAATTTTCCCCTTTTTGGTTGCTGTGACAGTATTTTTAATTTAAGGCCAGCATGGATAAAATACTTGTAAGAACTTCATTGGTTTATAGTCTTTTCCTAACCTGATAGTTACTCACGAGCTGACCTTGTGTCTTTTGTGGCTGGGGGGGTGTGTGTGTGTGTGCTCCTGAATTTCCCTGAAGTGGCTATTTCAGTGCATACTTACACCAAGATTTATTGTACTTTTCCACCCACCAAGGTGATAAGCAACAATCATCCATTTTCCTGGTGGCTTTAAGCACCAACCACTCTTGAGAAGAAAAATGTGACAAGTTGGGCTTGAGTGGATGTCATGTGGTTTCCATGATGAATGCCCTTCCTTTGATTTCTGTTTGTTCCTGCTGTCTCTATAGAATCAGTTATTCACAACTGTCATGTTGTAACTAAATGCATTGTAGTCATCTATTCAGAGTGTGGCTTCTTCCAAAGCAATGTCTACTGTTGCCGTGCTGCATGTAGCAGTACCAACCTTTCAGCTTTCCTCCTCTTAATCCCTATCTGGACAGTGCTAAAAATGAATGTTTTGGAAGGCTTTTGGGGCATCAGGAGGTTGACAAAAGCCAGGTATGAGAATAGGTGAACATCATTATTCATTCCAGAACTGGCCCAAGTTCTGGAGGACCACCTATGAAGACAGACCTGGGCAGGAGGCAGCATATTGCCTGCTCAGGTTTCCTTCTGGTGATCCGGGAGATTTTTGCCGTCAGTGGCAATTCTGCCAAATAAAAGGGGAAACTTACTTAGTGCTACCAAACATTCCCATGGGACTTTCTGTATTTTCATTTAGAACTGGCAGGAAAACTTCAACTGAAATGTTTTTAGATGAAATATGGCATTTTGATGTCCCATGGAAGTGTGTGTAGCTGTACAGAAACTATTGAACATTTGCAGCTTTGCACAGTTTCTCCCTTGTTTTCTTACATGTTTAAAGTTGAGATTAAAGGGACAAATTCTAGGTAGCTGTTACTTTCCTTAGGCCAGATAGGAGCTAGCAGAGGATGAAAGGGTTTGCAAGGGAAAGCTCTCCCTTGCCTGCTCCGGAGGGATGAGGGAACGGTGCCACGGTTCATCTGTTGCCCTTCCTGCCTGCTCTAATCCTTCATGAAGGACATCATGAAGTGGTGGGACACTGGCGCAGATTGCTCAGAGAAGCTGTGGCTGCCCCATCCCTGGCAGTATTCAAGACCAGGTTGGATGGGGCTTGGAGCAACCTGCTCTAGTGGAAGGTGTCCCTGCCCATGGCAGGGAGTTGGAACTGGATGAGCTTTAAGGTCCCTTCCAACCCAAACCAGTCTGGGATTCTATGAAACTCCCCACCAGGTGTTGCCTCCTGCTCCCACCCGGCACAGCCTAGCTTTGGGATGTTTGTGGTGGCTCGAGCCTGTAGAGTCAGGAACCATGGCCCCTCCATGTCCAGCAATTTAAATGCATGTTGTCACCTTGTGCTGTCTGATCTCATTCTTCCTGCTCCAGAGAGAAATCAAAAGTGAGAGGAGGTCTGTGGCCCCAACCAGCAGGCACTGAACCAGAAATGAGAACATTAAAAAGGAAGAGGGAGAAAATCAGTGATCCAGCTGACACGTGCAGGATCCTGACTCATCTGGCAGACACATGCCGAATGCCAAGGAGGAGCTGTCTGTTGAGAGCAATGTTTCAGCTTCCTCTATTTCAAAGATGGGGTCATGGGCTGCCCTGTCAGGTGGGGGGACAGGAAAGGGGAGTCAGGAGACTTGGATGCGCTGCCAAAATCAAGGTAACAGCTCAGCTGATGGCAGGTCTCACATCGGTGGCTGGTACTGGTCTGCGTCGCAGTGCTGAGCCAAGTTCTTCCTACAGTCTCTACTCCATGGGTCACACAGTCCTGCCAAACAAAGCAAAAGTGTCAGCTTTGAAGGGTGAAGTGTAGACTGTGAATGTAAAGGTGACTCTGGCACTTTGCAGGTTGTTTTCCCCATGTTCTTTCTCCTTTCTCCCATCTTCTCCTCACTGGTGTTTGAGGAGCATGTGTGGGTAATGAATTGGTGACTGGGTGAGATTTTACGCATGAACAGTGCCTGACTACAGGTTTGCAACAACTATCAGCTAACTGAATATTTGAAGGATGCAGCAGAGTTAAGATCTCAAATAAGAGGGATGAACCACTGGTGTACATGAGGGACAAAAGCCCAATCCCACATTTAACCATATAGATCAAGCTATTGTGGGAGTTGCTCCAGTTTGTGTTCATAGCAAGGGGTTGCAGAGGCTGGTTCAGAGCTCCATAAATGGCAGATAGGCATCAGAAACTTGCCAGGGGTGATACAGATTAGCTTGGGGAAACTCCCAAGGTGGGTGTCTTAGGGTGGTGGCTGAACTGTTGTCTCAGCATCATTTCAAACTGACAGACTTGGGTAAGGTTTTTGCAATGGTTGGATGAACCTCCTTCTCCAATTTCCCTGTATTGTCCTGTTCTAATGATATGATGTCAAGATACATGCTTTCCATGTGATTTTTAGGGAATAGCAAGATCATTGTCACCCTTAACCCAGATCATCTGGGCTATTTCATCTTGATCCCAGTATACCCATCCTCACTTGTAGCTCTTATTTGAGTTGTGTTTGTCAATCATCTTGAGCATGGGAGAACTTGAAGAAAGGCTAACAGAGAAGAGATCTCTTTCAACACCAAAGAAGTACTGGTGTCACTGTGACTTGATATTGATATTTTGCTTCTAGAGAAGCCGGGCAACAACACGTAGCATGATGTGGTTTCCACTCACTAGTGCTGTCATCGACATCACAAGCTTCATAGATACAACCTGAAAGACAAAAGAGGGGCTGTGTGTTTTTCCTGACCACTTGTGGCGTGCTTTCTCATTCTCTATCCATAGTGAATTTGCCAAAGAACGAGAGAGGGTAGAAAATCGTCGAGCTTTCCTGAAACTCCGCAGGCAGCAGCAAATTGAACGGGAACTGAATGGATACTTGGAGTGGATCTTCAAAGCAGGTAAGGCAAGAGATCTCCCATCCTTGTTCAATATGTCTTGTGGCAAGAAGAGTCTGGTGGTGACAGAGAACTAGTCCTCAGTGTTGAAGGTAACGCAAGACTAGAGAGGGCCCAGGTAGCACTTGTTATTTCTGTTGGGCTTGTTTCTAAGCACTCAAACTAAAGTTATTGCAAAAGATCTCAGTTTGGTTAAGCAAAATGAAAGGAGCTGGGCCAGCTTTCTTTATTGCTGAGATCAAAGCAGTTGTCTTAATACAGTGTGATATAAAAAGTGATACAGTGCCCAAAGTCTCCACAGTGAGGAAACTGTTCCCTTGGATGAGTCATTTGTGTTTTATTTACTTTCCATCACAGCTGTTTTATAAACCTCTCTTGCTATGATGGCAAAATACAGTTTTATGAGCTATAGAGATCACTTCCGTGGAACTCACCCCAGCACACATTAACATTGCTTTATAACTGTTATAACTGAGCATTGCACTTTATTGCAAGCAATGAGCAAGTTCAAGGACCCAAACACACAAATACAACAAAAAAATAACATGCTTTGCTTTTCCTTTTTATCAGACAGTAAAGATTACCAATAACCTTTCTGTGTCACAGAGTAGCTGACATAACCACAGTGCAATTCATTCACTTAGCATCAAGAAATCTTCTGAGGTTAGTTTGCTTCCTTGCTTGCTTTTCTGAGAAACTGGAACATCTGAGCAAAGTGAAAATGCCTTTTAAAACACTGATGGGGGGAGAAAGAAATGGTGGTTTCTCAAATGGATGTTCAGGTGCCTTTCTAGGCATGTCAGCTTCACCCTTGCTCTTTACGAATGGGGAAACTGTGGTCCAACTTTATATAGTGACTCCCCTGACATCAACTGATGGCAGAACTGGTCCTAACCTGTGGGCTGGTGCCACACTAAAAGCCATGTCATTATTGGTTGTTTTGAAACCCATACTGATGCTAGAGGCCAGATGTGCTAAAATGTGCTCATGTAAGCAAGTAAATGTATGGTCACAGCATATCATTGTGCATGCAGAAGCTGTGTACAAGCCAGGGGACAGAGCATCCTGGTGGTGTTCTGTGGGTAAGCTGTTCTTTGTCTGGATTTACAGCTTCTGTTTCATGTGCACAAGCTGGGTGTCAGCATCTGGAAAAGCATTTTATGTGGCTCTTGCTGATTTGCTTCTGCTTTCTCCTCTGAAGGGATCTGCTGGCTGATGTTCCCCGGGGAGCAGGGCTCTGCCCTGCTGCAGGTCCCTCCCTGGGGGGCAGTGGTGTGGGCATGACTTTTGACAAGCTGGCCGGAGATAAAAAAGGCTGAATCGTTGAAATGTATACCAGGAAGAAGAAGCAGCAGTTGATATGGTGTCTGGAACCCCTTATTTCCTATAGCACTATTCAGCGTGGCAATTGAGTGCCAGCTGTATTGATGGACTTTTATTCACTGTGACTGTTCCACAGCAACTGTCCTCAGTTAGGTGACCACACTTCATTCTCTGGCTCTGTAGGATTGAAAAAAAGAATCATTGACTTTCCATTTATAGTTTGTCTTCCTATGTTTTTAGCTTTTGTGCTACGTCAAATTCAAATTACTGGTTTATTCAGTGCTCCATGGTTCTCCTTTGGCTCTGATGCCAAAGGCTTTTAAGGTTTTTAATCTTACTTTTAAGGCTTTCATGATTTCTCTAAATCTTGGCCTCCCCATCCATAAAATAAAGAAAGATGAGAATTCCCTTGCAGGGTTGCTTCCTTTAGATTTGGTGACCGTTCTGCCAAGAAGAGCCATGCAGAGGTCATTAGCTGAACTTGTCTGAAAGTTGAGGTGGAAAAGTTATAAAACATACTGCCAATCTCTGCTCCAGCTTTGCATCCCTGTGGGAATGGCTGGCTATTCTATTTCTGTGTTGCCAGTGCTGAAAAAATACCACATTAATATGCTGTAAAATGCCCAACTTTTTATTTTGTCTAATAACACAAGATCCAGAAGGTTTTCTAGAACAGGAAAGTGTATGCAAAATAGCTGAATCGGGGAATAATAAAAATACTCTGTAAAAGCATGGTTGAAAATACAATAGGAATATAAAGAAAGCTTCCAGTACAGCTGAATAATATCAATAATTAAAATCAGCTTAGCAGTGTGAGTAAATCTTTGGATACAAAAGGTATTGTGAAGGCTAACCAAAACAGAATCGAGTGTTTTGAATTCAGGAGCTTAAATCTGTGACTGCCATAGATGGGGATTTTGCATTTCTGCTTCAGAGGCCAGGATTTCAGCTAGGAAATGATCTTGGATTTCCAAACTAGACAGTCTCCCTTGTCCAGGACTGTGTGTGTGACAATGTTGTTATTCATGCAAATATCTAACTGTTTTTAAATTCCTCTGGCATCCTTGCCCTCATTGAATCTTGTAGCAAGGAGGTCAACGTGTTAACAGTTGGTTTGATTTAAAAAAGAACCAAACCAACCCACCAAACAGTATGTCCTGCTCTCGATTTTAAATATGTTGCCTTTCTGCAGTGAGAAGAAGAGCTCAGGAGTGCACTTCCTATTTCTTTTTATTTCTTTCTTTCTTTGCTTTCTCTGCCCTACCTTGTTTCATGTTCTTTTCCTGCTCTAAAGCATTCAGAACCCATTTGCTCAATCCCCTCCCTTCCTATGGAAGGATCTCCAGGCTTCTAATACTTATAATATCCTCCCTGAGCAGTTTGTTCCTTTTTTCTCATTTATTTTTGATGCAAGGTAGGAAAGCTGCATCCTAGTGATTCATAAAGTGGCATTTAATGCTTTGATAGTTTTTGCTCTGTAATGTTTTACATATTCTCAGTAGTTGCTGGAGCTAGAAAGAAGGTTTCCTTGTTCTTGGTAGTTCTCAAGTTTTTACCTCAAGGGCTCTGACTGGTTTAGGACCAAGGAAAGGAGTTGAGTGTCTAAAGTCACTCCTTCATATGTACACTACCTCCCATTTGTCGACATATTTAATTCAACATTGTTCTCATCATTTATTGGCCACTCTTGAATGTCTTTAATGTTTCTCACAGCCTCCCCTACTTGTAATCTGAATGATGTTGCATTACCTCTTGCTGTACGTATTGCGTTAAAAACGCGAATCAGATAAAATTTGAAGGGTTTTTACTATCAACCCTTTCTTATACTGAATTTGTAGACACTTCAGTCCTCCATAAGGGAACAATGCAGTCTTTGTTTCCTACCTTTTAAGTGCTGACTCGAGTATGTTCCAGACCTGGTCTAATGACTTGTCTTATATTTGTGGTGTAAGAATGAAACTTCTTTTATAACCTGGCTCTTCAGTAGCTGAATTATATATATATATATTTTTTTTTTTTTTTTCTAGTGGTATCTTTAAATTTTTTTCCAATGGTAAAGTAAGAGTATAAAGAGGAAGAAAAATATTAATGAAAAGTGCTTGTGAAGTTTTCAAGGAGGTATCTTGGCAGAGCTGACAGATTTTGTTGCCAGCTCATTATCGATAAATCACCAGAAGTACAGTTGTGGTTGAAATGGAGGCAAACATAGCTCAGGCTGTATTAAATGTGGATTGTTGAACACTGCAGCATATCTGCTTGAGGGATCTATACCAAGGTGTTTTAAACAGTGGCAACCTTAATGTGCAAATACTTGTGTGAGTTATACTTAATACAGGAAGCCTGAATTGATAAAGTGCTTAACAAATGCTGCCTTAACAAAGGGTTGGAGAATGAAAGAGAAAATTATAATGCAGATAAATGTGCTGAATTTAGACATGCATGACTTGAAAGAAAAAACTTAACCCATAGTCTGACCAGTTTCCTTAGAGTTTGAATTTACTTTCTTCACTTAGGATTATACAGAGGCCAGGCAGGATGTTTCTAGCTTTGCTTATTTCTCAGGTGCCTGTTGAAGAATGGATACACAGGGTAGTCAGGAGAGTTTAAATATTTTCAAATGACATAACAGGTGATTTCACGTAAAATTCCCATATCATGAGGTCAACACTAAGCAAGGAGTCTGGAGCATCTCTCTGATGAGGAGAGATAGCGGGAGCTGGGCCTGGTCAGTCTGGAGAAGAGCAGCCTGAGAGGGGATCTCATCAATGCAGATCAGTAGCTCAAAAGCAGGTCCCAGGAGGAAGGTGCCAGACTCTTTCCAGTGGTGCCCAGCAATAGGATGAGGAGTAATGGCCATAAGCTAAAACACAAGTTTCACCTCAACATGAGGAAGAACTTCTTTACATTGATGGTGTCAGAGCACTGGAACAGGCTGCCCGGGGGGGTTGTGGAGTCTCCCTCTCTGGAGACATCCCAAACCCACCATGGACACATTCCTGTGTGACCTGCTCTGGGTGGCCCTGCCTTGGCAAGGGGCTGGACTGGATAATCTCCAGAAGTCCCTTCCAACCCTGATGATTCTGGGATTCTGTGGAGGAAAATCAAAACTCAGTAGAGGTTTGGGGTATGTCATGCCACCTTAAATGACTTAGAAATCTGTAAGCATCTTAGGAGACTGAAAATCTTACTGCTTTGAAAACTGGTGTGAGTTGCAGGCCAGAAGCAATGATCAAATCCCATAGTCTCTTGCATCTCACAGAATTTAGGTCAAAAATTTGTATGGCAATTGGCATGTCAAGCTCATAAACATTGACTCTCTATATTGTTTAGAAGTGAACTGTAGGGATCAGGTAGAAACAGACCTTTAATCTTAAATTTAACCTTGAACAATAAAGTCAACTGTCTATATCTTCGTAAATTCTTTGAAGGGACCAACTCTTCCCACCACTAGAAGACAGCTGATATATGTGTAAAAGGTGATGCTTGGCGCTGTGTTGTTTGTCAAGGCACAGGACAACAGTTCTCTTCCCTAAACACCTCTTCTTCAGTTCAACCAATATCAAATAGAGTCTTACTGGTGATGAGCAAATCCTGTCCTGTTCCATCCGCTTCATGCTAGGGCAGGCTCTGCTCTTCGTTTCATGTTTTCATTGGGCTCTGTGCAAAGTCTGTACCAAGTCAGTTTGAAACTGTGCCTTTCAGATGAATTTAAAAAGGGCTGAAGCCAAGCGATGTAATCCATGCAAATGACTCTGCTACTGCTGCTTTCTCCATTAAACTCCTCAGAACTTGCAGCAACTATTAGGCTGTCATGCTGCATTTCCAACTGAGAGCTAGAAGACCTCTGCACAGAGCAAAGCACGCTGAAGCCCACAAATATTCTTTTGAAGATGTTTCTCTTAGTTAACAAGGACATGCGTCATTTTGAAAACACTTTGCTCAGAGGCTGGAAGTCTTTCACTTCAGAGCTAATCAAGTTGCATGTCTTTTGCATTTTAATTCTTTGTAAGTCCATCTCTTTCACACAGCACTGATTTTGAATGCCGTTCCTTGACACAACAAAGCTTCGTGAACCTTAGGTTTCAGCTTTCTGTAGAAGAAACAGAGCAACAAGCCCCTTGGTACAGCTGGGAGAAGACGCCAACAATCAGTGACAAAGGGCAGGAATATGAGTGAGAAGGCAAGGGAGGGTAATTGCCAGAAAGACAAATTTGAGTTCCCTGTGAGCAGGATGGCTTCTTCTATTCTTCTTTTATTCACTTCTATTTAACAAGTCTGAAGCTTCATCAGTTAAATTCAATTGTTATTTCTTTTTCCTAACTTCTGTTGCTTGTTGAATGTGAGTTATTCTAATTGATCCTTCTTTGGAGTCCACAATGTCCTATGTTCCCAAGCTAAAGAGAAAGAGAAGGGGCACCATGTTTCTCTGCTGCTTTTCCTTTATTGTTCACTTTGCCGCTTTCTCAGTATAAGGTTTGCCTTTATTTCCGGTCCTGGAACATGCTGTATATTGTTCTTTTAATTAATCTTTCTGCTGGGACATCTCTCACCCTGATATCCCAGTGAAGTCCCTGTGCCTTTTTTTGGAGGCTGGAAAGTTGCTGATCTGATACTGTCTTTGTTGAATATTATTTCTAATGTAGAAGCACTGTTGTTTGGAGGTTTTCCAGGCATCCTAATTATCTTCTTCCAGTCTCTGTTACAGCAATGACTAAAGGCAACGCAACTTCTGATCCTCTGCTTAGGATGTTGTATGGCTTTAGAAACAAAAGCTAGCAATGATGACTACCCTGCTGAGCTGGCTTTTTAGCAGGCTTTAAAAACCATGTAAAGCCCCACTAGGGTAAAACCACTTTGGTTTCCCAGAAGAGTCAAGACAGACAGAAGTAACTAGAGAGAGAGAGAGAACTGGGGAGAAATGATGTGGAAGAGTGTTGGGCTTGAGGGAATTGCATAGAGAAAACTTGGAGTTTGTTCATTTTAGGGGAACAGTAAAGCTGAGCCCTGTCTATGGATGGAGATATGTTTGAGCACCAACTCAGGGCCATGAAGTCTGGGGGAAAGGCTCAGCTGGTTTGCAGAGTTGTCTCAAATGAGCATGTACTTTGTAGATGAAAATACATTGGTATCAAATTGTCACACCTTACACATTCTGAGGTTCCACTGGCATTTATAAACGTGGTTTCTGAAACCTCAGTATAGCTAAACCTCTTATCAGTCTGACTGGGGACACAGGTGACACTGGAACATCAGATGGCATCAGCACACCATTGCAAATCATGATGATTATGTACCCAGACAGTTCACAGTCCCCAGAGGCAATATGGGGACTCAGGATTGTTCCTCTCCTGCTGCCCAAAGGACAATGGAAAGTCATGACAAATTGTTACAGGAACATGCAACACAAGATGCCTCTCAGAAACAGGGGAAAACAAGAATTCCTTTTTCCTACTTAGAGATCTTTGACTATAACCAGTGCAATGATTGTCCTGCACTGGTACGAATCAAGTGCAGGACTGAGCTTTCAGCTAAGGGAATAGGCTTTCTTTCCTGGAGTGTTTTAGTGTTTGACAAGACGTGGCTGAAATCAGCAATCATCAGAACATTGACCAGTAGGTGTGCTGGCTCTCGCTGGGATCTTCTCTCTGCAGACACAGCACACTTGCATTGCATTCACCCAGGAGTTGTCCCTGAAGAGCAGCTGCCTGCCTTCTGACCTTTGCCAGCTCATTATTTTCATTGCTCACCTGTATGTAGTGTGTCTGCTCCCTGCAGTGGCTTGTATTAATACCAAATACCATTTAATTACTAGATGCTGTCTAAAAGTCTGCCTTTCTTTCTGGGAGTGGCAGAAGAGTTCCTTTGGGATGGGTTCACTTGCCCATGCTTGCTTTTTGTTACAAGACCTGAACATACATTCTACTCCAAATGGTTTTGACTTTTCACTGTGATTTGCTAGTATGTAGAATAGGAAAGAAACCACATCTGCATTGTGCAGAGGAGCACAAAATGGAGAACCCCGGAGTACTGAGGGCTGAACTAATCCCTGAATCGAAAGGAATGCAGAAACATCTATGTGACACTACTGATTCTACCAGCACTAGGAGCTAGACTTGTTTTTTATGCAGAATCCTGTGCAGTGATGTGGGTATATCACTTTCAGATATGACACAAAGCTTTTAAAATCACACTTCATGAGCAGCGTAGGCTTTTAAAAAAATCTATAGGAAAATGTCCACTGTAAGAGTATCTCAAACTCATGCTTCTTCCTGCACAGGTTTGCTTTATGTTTCACATCTACAGCCCTTTTGTCCAGCTGCCTTTGGGAAGGGGTCTCCATATCTGACCCATCTTTTCTATGTGACTGCCCTTCTTTTAGAGTAGTCATATTCGTTGTTAATTGCTGTTTAACTGCTTCCATATTTTTAACCTCCAAACACCAGTACAGCTTTTCCCTAAGGCAAGACTTTGGAAGAACCTTTTGGTTTCTGAGGTGCTTGTTTGAGAGAAAAGTCTTTGGAATTGTCTAAAAAAGTCCATTTCACTTTCCTGGCCTGTCTTAATGAGCATCAGAAAAAACCTGAATTGTACTGGCTTGTGGGTTTTGGAAGGATTTCATACTTTTTAATATGCAGATTTTTAACTCACCTGACATTTCCCTCCCTCTCAGCTCTCCTTTCCTCCATCTCTCTGGTGCACTAGTTTGCATATTTTCACGGAATCATAGAATGGTTTGGGTTGGAAAGAACCTTAAGATCATTCAGCTCAAACCCCTTGCCACAGGCAGGGACACCTCACTCTAGACCATGTTGCCCAAGGCTCTGTCCAACCTGGCCTTGAACAGTGCCAGGGATGGAGCATTTACCACTTCTCTGGGCAACCTGTGCCAGCACCTCACCACTCGCATAGGGAAGAACTTCTGCCTTAGATCTAACCTGAACTCCTCCTGTTTTAGTTTAAATCCATCACCCCTTGTCCTATCGCTACAGTCCCTGATGAAGAGTCCCTCTCCAGCATCCTTGTAGCCCCCTTCAGACACTGGAAGCTGCTCTGAGGTCTCCATGCAGCTTCTCTTTTCCAGGCTGAACAGCCCCAACTTTCTCAGCCTGTCTTCATATGGGAGGTGCTCCAGCCCCTGATCATCCCCGTGGCCTCCTCTGGACTTGCTCCAACAGCTCCACGTCCTTCTTATGATGAGGACATCAGAGCTGCACTTTTGTTCTTCTCTGCTTGATTTTTCCAGTCTTCCTCAGTCCTGGATATTATTTTTCAGCCTTCTCAATTTACTGTCTTGTTAATGGATTATTCACTTTCTTTCCCAGATGATTAATAAAGAGATTATATAAGGCTTGTGCTGTAATGCTGATCCCTCTAGTATTCTTCTAGGCAGTTTTCAGCTACACACTTTGATGTTTGGCCTCTGGTTTGTTTGTATTATTTCTGTTTTGGAAGTTAGCTTTCCATCCAGGCAGGCTTAAATGGACTTTAAAGCAAAATGTGGTGTAAAAACAGTGTCAGATCTTTTAGTAAGATCCCAAATTACATCAAGCATGTGAAAGAATTTGTCATTTATAATAACATAAAGAAGTGTACAGTTTATCAGCTGCCAATTCAATATTTCTTCTGCTTTAGATTGTCCTTTAGAAAATCCTCACATGATTTTCCAGCAGCGAGCTAAAATCTGTGGTTCAGACTGTATCAACTGTAGGTTTCAATATTGGCACAGCATGGTGCGTACTGCAAATGGACTAGGGTGATGATATTTGCATTGTGAAACTTCAAGAAATTTGGTTGTCTTTCATGCAGATAAAAATGAGTCAGTTTGGGGAAGTTGCCTTATCAGGGTTTTCTGAATTCTTCTCCTCTAGGAAAGTATAAATTTGTATTTTGCAGATGAGTTACATAGGGATAGAAAACCAACCATGGTGCTCTAGCACGTCTTGTGCAACCTGAATCGTGCTGGCCAGAACTCCCCCACAGAAACTTGGCAGTGGATTTTATTTGGACAAAGATTTAATGCGATGGCTATTTGGTGATGTTCTGTCTCCTGTGATGTGGCACAGCTGACATGCAGCAGCAGTCCCTGCCTGTGTTACCCTGTGCCATGAGACAGAGATCTGTTTTTCAGGGGTTGAGTCTTAGTCTACTTGATGGAGGCAGAAAAGCAGCCATCGTTTACTTCTCAAACAGTGTCTCCAATGTGGCTGGGTATGACATCCTGTGGCTTGCAGTCTTGCCTGGGTCTGAAGGTTTTTGGTCTCCAGAAGTCCCTTGCGGATGATACCTGGGTAAAGAAACTGGAGTGGGTGGTTGATTGTGAAGAGGGCAGTCATGGAAGAAGCGCTACGGTCTTGCAGTGGTGTGTCTGGCCTCCTACCCCTGTGCAAGAGGGACACAGGATGAGACACACAGTACTCTGAGTCATCCCTTCCTCTACAGACTTCTTGTACCTGGGTGGCACAATGGGGTAAGCTTGGTGGCAGCCTGCACAGATGTC
The DNA here is from genome assembly GCF_004027225.2 of Strigops habroptila. Taxonomy (NCBI): domain Eukaryota; kingdom Metazoa; phylum Chordata; class Aves; order Psittaciformes; family Psittacidae; genus Strigops; species Strigops habroptila. Next base: position 9,583,198 of record NC_044291.2, on the reverse strand, counting down.
TGCTGCATCCAGCTCAGCTGGTTTTAAAGAAGGGATGTGATAAACCTGAAGTTGAACCTTGCTGTTTTCCCTTCTTTTTACAGAGGAGGTCATGCTGGCAGAGGAAGACAAGAATGCAGAAGAGAAATCTCCTCTGGATGGTAGGTTGTTTTGCTGTGTGGTTTTTCCTCCTGTGATACATGAGAGGTTCACTTGTGTATGCTGACATGGCTTTCCATTGTAACCAGTAGGGTGTGAGAAACGCTCTTGCATGCAGTTGGCATAGGTTGGGCTAAAGAGTCCCTTTTCCCATATCAGGTTTTTTTGAGGTTGCAGGTCGATGGTGAGCAGTTACGTGACATACCACCCTGGGATGGGGATCTGCCCTTGGGGTTCGTTGGTCCCTTTTCTGCCTGTGGGACCACACCAGCGTGACCGGTCAGCCTCTGCCAAGCGTGGCTGGCTGTGTCTACGTGCAGTTTGTGGTGGGGGTAGGCTACAGAGCGGATGCCAGAAGAGAAACGCATTCACCAAGAGAAGGCAGGGCTCTAAACCAAGGTTTCCAAATGGATCTGACAGAGAGACTAAGACCCCTGTTACTTGTAAGCAGTAAGACATAACAGGGTGTGGTGATCCTACCTTCTGATGTGTGACCCTAGTGATGCAGGATGGCTGGAGGTACCGAGCTTCGGATGCAGGCACAGCGAGGCTGCAGGGACTGCTCTCCCTGCGCCTCCAGACAGTTGAGCTCTTAGAATGCGACAGCCAGTCGAAGTTCAGTTAAAGATTCTTCCCTCTCCCTTTTCTGACCATCTTTCGTCCTCCCATGTCTCCTCCTTTCCCCTCCCCTCCCTTTCCCTCCTCTTTTTTTTTCTCCTCCCATTCACTGTCAGGGAGGGCCGCCTCGGAAGGGCCGATTCAACAAGGCACCGCACCGGCAGAGACTAGCAGCGGCAGCAGCTACAACAGTGAGTGGATTGCAAATCACCAGGGGCTTAGGTGGCACAGCGGGGCAGTGCTTCTTCCCCACAGCCCCATGTGCCCAGGTCACCGGCCATGTTTCCTGAGTGGTTTTGCACCTTAGTCCAAGCCACACGGCTCCTTGGGGCATCAGGCGTCCGGCTGCTGGTCCTCCTTGGCCAGCATGGTGACCTGTGCTCGGGGAGGACTTGGGGACGGAAGAGCTGGGGCTGCAGAAGATCAGGGCTGAGGTGTGCTTGGCAAATCTTCGTGCTTGCGTGCGGGTGCGTGGGGTGTGTGTGTGTTGTGGAAGTTTGTCCAGCACGTGGGTGCAGCCAGAGCTGTTAGTCTCAAGGTGAAATGGGCATCTGGAAGAGTAGTCTGTGAGCAAACTAGAGGTGGGTACAGGCCATGGAGTAAAGACCCAGGTATACTAAAGTTCACTCTATACTAGTAAGCTAAAGGAGCCCGGCAATGTTCCCAGCCTTGAAGCCAACTGCTATGGAGCAGCCCATATCTATGCTGGTAAATTATCTTAGTTGCCAAGTATTGCATCCAAGTTGCCTGAAGAGATGGCATGACCTCGTTGCTAAACACATGCAGGAGTTAACTGGGGGAGAAGATAGAGAAGAAGGTGTTAAATTCACACCAGGGAGCATTGTAAAACTTTATTCCCAGGGCTGGTTACACTCCAGTGCTGGTCCTGGACCTGCTGGAGTGTACTGGGACAGATGCAGCCTGCAGGACCCAAAAGCTGGTAGTGCTGGGACTGCAGATTCAGCCTACTGCTGGGTGGGGAAGAAAAGAGCGAAAGCACTTTTATTTGCAAACAAAATGGGATCCAGATCACAGATTCAGAGCATCCTCTCCTCTTTGAGCCTCTGAACCTGGGTGGCGGTCTGGGTGTTTCCTTAGAGTGACAGAATCACTAACACTTGCCCTAGCTGTGGAGGAAGAAGCACATCGGTTTCTCTGTCAAGGCAGGAGATTTGTGTAGAGTGAGGGGATCTTCTTGTCCAAACCTACCCCTGGGACAGTCGCTGCAGAGTGTGTGGTTTGCTGTGTGTGCCATCTGACCAGTATGTATCACCACACCGTGGGGTGTCTTACTGCTGATAGCAAATGGTGCTTAGTTACTGTATGTCTTGAAGCTGTTACAAAACTGTGTCAACGTGTTTTTTTCTGCTAGTTCTCAAGGTTTCACAGGTAGGTGGTTGTGGAACCAGTGTCCATCTTACCCCTCGTGCACTGGGTGAATGGTGCAGACCTCTCCAAGCCTTAGCCTACAGTTCTCTTTCCCTGTCAAGTAACACGATGTAGCAATGTTTCCCCTCCCCACAAGAGATGCTGTTGTACAAAGTGTGTTTTCAAAGAGTTATGACATCCTCAGAGGGAAGGAATTGTACACTGGGTGCTATTAAGAGGATGATTTGTGGCAGTTGCTTTTGACACAGCATTTCTGCTCCTTGAGGCATTGTTCTGCGGTAAACTCTTTCTGAGCACTGTAAATGTAACTTCATAATGGTGCACACTGTAAACAGCATTAATGTTTTTAATGGTTAGAAGCACTCATCTCATAATCCACCAGGGTTCAGAAAGATTCAGTGGCCCTGCCCAGCCTTTCTGCTGTGCTAAAAGGTCCAGCAGCTGCAGTGGCTCCCCCATCCTCCTGCATCTGCTGGGCTGAAGCGTAAGGATGCAGATCTGTGCCTGACCAAGCCTTCAACATCTGGAAGGTCAAAAAATGAAACCACCCTGGAATTAAAGCATGCAGAGGCCCTGCAAGGTTGTAGGTTGCCTAATTTGCTCCAGCTTACCCTTGTGTGAGAGCTTTGAGCTGGCATTGGGAAGTAAATGTTGTCCCTGGAGAGTGAAGGGAGGGGGAGAGAGAAGCCACTCTGAATGCTCACGGGGCTTTTTCTCTTTAATTTGCACACAGTGTTGAAAAGAGCTGCAATAAAGAAGAGCAAAAATGACCTGATTCATGCTGAAGAAGGTGAGGACCATTTCACAGACATTTGCTCCGTTGGTGAGTACTGGCTTTGCATTCCCTGAGGTTCAGATCTCCACCTGAACGTGTTCATGTCATGTTTCCTCTGAGCCACTTCTTGCCTCCAGAAGATGCAGTTTCAAGAAGGAGAATGATCACTGCTCTTTGCAACAGGACTCAACTTCCCAAAACAAAAGGCTTTGTGGCTTCACCCTGTCCCCACGCTGCCCTGCTCAGCTATTGCATGCTGCACCCTTTAAAGAGCCCTGCCTAAATGCTTGAAGACTCCGTGCTGTGTTGGCCATAGTGTGATTCTGCTTGGAACATGCTCATTCATGCTAATGAAACCCAAATATGCCAAATGGTGCTTCTAAGTCTCAGCTGATGAAGGAATGAGAGGAAGTAGACAGTCACATCTGCCGCTAATGCACAGCGTGTGGTTTTGCAGCCTTTGTTGTGTCAATGGTTCCTGGGAAATGCTGGACGGAGGCTCCAATTCTCTTGTCCTTGCCTTATAAGAAGATCTTAAGGCAATTCTCTACATTTTTAAAGCTAGATATGGAGATACCACACTCGTGTGCATGTAATTACCCACATACCTCCAATGCAGAGTGTGGCATCCTGCATAGGGTAGCACTGATGGTGTGAATTTGGCATCTTCAGCTCTGGTGAATAAGACACTGTCAGGCTACAGAGGTGCTGCTGGTGCTGCAGCTAGCAGAGAGTCAGCTTGCTCCTGAGACATTGCTGGGGGAGAAGCAAGAAGCAGGTCTGGAGTTGCAGGGGGAGGCAGGCTCTGAGTGCACAGCACCCCATATGAGGTGAGCTGCTAGGACATCAGCAGAAAGACCTTTTGGTTATGGGCTTTTACTTGTTGGCTGGGTACACATCTTCCGACTGCTTCAGAGTTAGCTGTTTTGCTTATTCCTGTCCCTGTTGTTTGAGTCTGTGTTCTGTTTTGCTGCTGAAGCAGCAGATGTTCTCATTATCTTTCAAAGAAATGTCTTGGCATCCCAGTTACCACAAAGCGGCAAATCCTGGATGCGTAAGAGGAGCAGCACAAACAGTACATTTGAGAGTACATGTCCATATATGCTTGCAAGCATGAGTGCCTCAAACACTCTTTGGAAATTTGGCATTAACATTTTAAGAGATTAGAGCTGCTGCTGGATTTGATTTTTTTGCCCTTTAAATCACAGAATAGTTCAGGTTGGAAAGGACCTTAAGATTATGTAGTTCCAATGAAGATCTGGTTGCAGGAATTGAACGTTGCTCAGCATGTTACTGACCCTATCACCCACTGTTGAACCCCTACAGTCACCCAGCCAGAGCAGACTGCAGGTTTTGTGAATAATTGACACTTGTATGAGAGGCTTGTTGCTGAAGGAGGACAAAAATGCAGCAACTGTGTGCACTTTTGTTGTGTTTTATTCTGAGCAGCTCGGATCCCTGCATGGATAACAAGGAATGGTCATTTTTGGAACATTTGTGGCAATAATTATGAGATCTTTGCACTCGCATCCAAGTCCCTCCAGGCTCTGGGCACCCATGCCACACAAACAGATCTTGAAATTCAGTGTTTCAGGTGGCAACGGATGACGGAGCATCTGGGCTTGTGGACAATCTGATGCAGAGCTGGGAACTATCTCGGGAGCATATGGCAGGGAAAATAACAGCAGTGCTTTCTACTTTCTGCAAGTGGTTCACCCACTTGGGAGAAGTGTTTTTGACTTTGATTCATGGAACAAGGCAGAAAAGAAGAAATGGATAAAGCAGATACTTGTGCAGGCTCCTGAAAAGGCTGAAACTCTGCATAACATAATCAGATCAGACGGGCAATTATGCATAAAGAATATGTTTTTGAGAGAGGGATTTTTGGATGGTTTTCTATAATGTTTTGCTGATGGGAGCATAAGGAGTGTGGAAGAACTAACAATATAATTACTGAGTGAAGATGCAGACCAGAGTGGTAGAGACTCTGACAGGTCTCTTGCTGGCCATTGACTGAATACATTGCACTTTAATTCAAACATAAGTACCTCAATGAGCCTTATAATTACATTATAAAGCTCTATAGTGGTAAAGACTTCCCAGTGTGTTGTCTGGAGTTGTTCTTAACATTTATCCTTTGCTTTCCTCCAAACTCTCAGCCTTTCTTTCCACACTAATAAGCGTGCAGCAGTAGATGGTGGCTCCTTCTGGTTTCCCACCCTCTACACGGCACCAGGCACAGGACATTCTTAATTGCCAGACAGTGAAGGTTGGAGAAGTGGGCGTTTTCTATGTAGATCAATTTAAATACTGCTGCTTTTCTTTTCTGGAAGATCATTAGAGCCAGTAGAAAGGGGGCAAAAGGACAGCAGACTATGGCCATGCAGATCTGAGAGTATAGACTGACTTGAATATCTGAGAAATCTTTATCTGCCAAACAGTATTACAATACGGTGTAACCTCTATTGTAACCTGTATTTCATCTTGTTTTTTTAAAGCAATAGATGAGTAGTATGATTTTGGAGTTTTTTTTTAACTGCTGAAGGCAGGATTACCAAACCAACAGAACATCACACTGAGCTTTTCCACAAGGAGCTTGTTCAAAGCCTGGCCAGGGTCAGCTCTGCATTTGGTATGTTGGTGGACAGCCAAAATGTGACATGGAGCAGAGAGCTTGCTTTCTATTGGGAACACAGCACAGCACGCTCTTGTGTAGCTGTGAGGCTTGGAGAACCCATTGTCGTCACATCTGGATGCTTCAGCCTTTCTATGGGTGCTGTGTTTGATGTTATTGCAGGATAAAACAGGGTGAGAGTCCCACCCCTGCCAAGGGTTGCAATAAGGGAGCACACTAAAAAAATTCTGCTGCCACAGCTTAAACACTTTGTTCATGTAACTCAGCCACCTCCAGCGACAGCCCATGCAAGTCATCTGCTCTTATGGTGCTTTGTCCAAGACAGGACCATGTGCGTCTTGCTCAGCCTTACTTACTGGGAGGCTCTATCCCATGATGGGGAAGGAGAATAGCGTATTATCTTAGAATCATAGAATGGTTTGTGTTGGAAAGGACCTTAAAGCTCATCCAGTTCCAACCCCCTGCCATGGGCAGGGACACCTTCCACTAGAGCAGGTTGCTCCAAGCCCCATCCAACCTGCCTTCCCTTCCTTTCCATTCTTCCAGGGATGGAGCATTCACAATTTCCTTGGGCAGCTTGTTCCAGTGAAACAAAACATCTTGCCACAAGCCCTCTATGAGCAAGGTTTGCTAGCAGTCTCTGAGGGGTGCCAGCACAGCAGGAAACAGGTAGTGGGCAGCCTGCAGCAATCACGATTTTCGCTGCTGGCAACGGTGCCTGTGGCTGTTGCAGATGAACTCCAAGGGATACATGTGTCTGACTAACTTGTGCTGATTTCTCCTGCCTCAGCACTGGCTGGAGATTGCCTTTTCATCATTCATTTGAAGAGTGCCTGCTGCCACAGGGGGAGAGCTTACATTAGAAATCATTTCTTCCGTCAGCTTCCTATTGTTAAAACATTTGACTCTTTTCCAGGTTTTCAGACTAGACTCAAAATGTAGCTGATACAGGCAGAATTGATACAAATGAGTAGCTGTGCCCAAAATATGAAGTGGAGAGGCACATTGAGCCCTCTGCTGTAGAAATACGCGAAGTCAGAGGGTGAAATAAGGAGACTTCACTCAGTTCAGTAGAAAGGGCCGGGTCTTTGCCTGGTCCTTGGAGTAGGGGAAATAGGGACTAACTTTCCTGTTGCCAGCTACCCGGCTCCAAGAGGATGTGATCACTACGAGCAGTGATACCACTGTGCCAGGTTCTTGCAGTATCTCATCAACCAGGAACCCAAAAGTTATGAGTCAAACTGGGACATTCAAGATTGCTTCATAGAGTTGGATGCCTGTTTTGTTTAGATAGTGGAGCTGGGCATTCATTCGTGAAGTCCTAAAATCCCAGCCTTCATCCCTCACGATGTCATTGCAAGCAAGAATCCCTTGCTCAGCCCATAGTCAATGTGCCCAGCTTTCTGCTCAGCTGTGTTTCTGGTGCTTGGGTGTGGATCTGTGTGCCCAGGAACATCCTCCAGCCTTTTGCTGGCTGGGATGTGGTGTGGTGACTCTTCTTTCTATGCCAGGGTCTCCTTTTGCCCGTGCCAGTTTGAAGAGTGGCAAGAACGAGAGCTCATCCTACTTCAGGAGGAAAGAGAAGATGTTCCGGTTCTTCATCCGACGCATGGTGAAAGCTCAGAGCTTCTACTGGGTCGTCCTCTGCGTGGTCGCCCTCAACACACTCTGCGTTGCGATGGTGCACTATGACCAGCCAGAGAAGCTCACCACTGCTCTGTGTGAGTACTGGGGTCTCCATCTGTCCTCTGTCAAGGTCTTCCATTCTTGATCATTCTGAGCACTGCTGTCACATCACCATGAGGTCTGGTTTTCACCTTCCTATGCCTCCCTCAGATGAGGGTTAGAAAAGCATTAATGAATGATTCTAGTAACTCATGAGTAATTGAGTCCTACAATTCAGAATAAATTTACCAGGACGTGATACTGGTTTGAGATGGGAATGTTATCCTAAACATTATCTGAAACTCAGATGCAACCATTAACATGGCAGGATTTGTTCCTTAGCAGGCTTTATGAAAGGAGAGGGAATGGCTGTCTACTTGGGTAAAGGCAGGTTTCTCTATCTAATCAACATCTGCCCAGAGTCCTGCAGAATTCATGCCACTGTGCAGCTCATCTGCACCTATGGGTGACTTTTGCTGTGGACACACTTAAAGCTCTGCCAGCTCTGATGTCCCTGGTGTAGCAGCACATGCAGTGGGCAGTGCTACCTGGAAGATAAGAATGTCTGTCTGCTTATAGAATCATAAACTACTTCACTGCAGTTATAGCAATTACTGTCATGTTCTTTAAAAGGTTGCAATTTTACAGAAGGTCTTGTTTGATAATCATGTCTTCCTTACTAATGGTGTGTGATTAGATGGGATAGATGTCACGATGCCCTTCTGTGAAAATATGTACAACTGTGATGATAGTAATACCACACAGAAGATTATACTATATCTGTGCAAAAGCTTTCATTTTAGCTTGGTTCCTGTAGTCACCTATCAGTTTAGTCTTCAGATAGTCTATAAGTGCTTTTGAAGTATGATTATTTTTATTTAAATTGCATATTGTTTTGTGCTATGCTGAATAACAAAGAGGCAGTTTTCTGCAGCCAAAGCCTTTAAACATCAGTGTTACACTGAGGTTGCAGGCTTGCTTGTGAAGCCTGTTTTAACAACTGTGGAGAGTGAGAGACAGAGCTTTTTTGGCTATTTTAATGAAGGTTGTGAGTCCTAGAGCTGGAAAACTTTTAACGTAATATTATGGTGATACTAAAAGTGGGACACTGAAAGTTCATCCTACTGAAGGGAAGGGATGGAGGGTTTGTTTCTGGAAGACAGAGTCATTGCATTGGCCACTTCTGACTATAAAATGGCCAGGAACCAATCTGTTGTTCAGCATGTGGTATTCAGATGTGGCTAGTTCAGAATTTGTTTAGTAAAACTTCTGAAGCAAGAGAACAGAAGACTAGGAAAAACTCCCAAAACACTGCAGTCTAACTTAATAATTTTGACTTAGATCTTTACAGATACTTATCTACCTACTTCTCCTTGATTTCTGTATCAATTAGAAAGCTAAATATTTCTAGCCCCAGATCCTCAGGTTTTACCTTATTATTAGGAAGCCAACGTTTGAAGTTTTTTGTTTCATAGACCTAGAAGTCTAGGACACTCACTGCTCTGGCTTCAAAACTTCCCTATTAATGCTTGCCGAAACATTTAATAGCACCAGGGAACTGGAGCACTAATGAGAGTTGTTTAAGAAGGACAAAAGCTTCTTTCAACTCTGTGTTTATTGTTTGTTTTGGAGTTTTCTTTTTTCCTTCTTTTTTTTTTTTTTTTCCTCCCTCCAAGATTTAGGCTGAAAAGAGAGACAGACTACACAGAAGTAATTTTTGCTTATTCATTTCCTAAGATTAACAGAGGATATAGTAAGCTAATTTGGCAGAATAATTAAAAGTTTAAGGCTTAGGATTTCCTCTTGAAGTAAGAATAAATGTTAGAAAAAACCTAATTTTAAGTCTTTCAACTCAAGAAAAGGCTTCAGATTTACAAACTCAGTTTTGGGAACACCTTCTGGGTAACTTTTCTAAGAGAACATAAAAAATCCGTGAGCCAGAAAATTCTACTTAATGTTCATATGAGAGCTGGAAGAGGTGTTTCTGTTGATTAGAATTAAAGCTACACCTCCAGGTGGGAAATGTATCTGGGACAGAGGCCACAAATTAGCCTCCTAATCTACCTCAGCTGAAGATGAAAAATAGGGAAGGTTGAGATTGTGTTGTGCCTGGGACCAGGCGTTGGGTGGATCCTTCTTTCAGGAGCTCTGCATGTGTTCATAATATCCAGGATTATGAATTAGTTTCAGAAACACTTGGTAGTATACTTTGATTTCTTGGTGTTAGGGTACCACCTAGCTAAGAACAAGGCATCCTATTGACTTATTTTTTAATGTAAAAGTCAGAAAAACAGCATAGAACCTCTTGGGAGTTAAATTCTCATCATCCTCCCAGCCTGTCTTTGCATGGGTAATTAACTGAAGGTTTCTGCCCACTTTCCTGGGGGATTGTGGAATCCTAGAATGGTTTGTGTTGGAAGGGACCTTAAAGCTCCTCCAGTTCCCACCCCCTGCCACGGGCAGGGACACCTTCCACTAGAGCAGGTTGCTCCAAGCCCCTGTGTCCAACCTGGCCTTGAACACTGCCAGGGATGGGGCAGCCACAGCTTCTCTGGGCACCCTGTGCCAGCGCCTCAGCACCCTCACAGGGAAGAACTTCTGCCTAAGATCTAATCTAAAACAAGTTTTCATGGCATAATCTTTCCGGCTAGTTTATCGTTTATTATTGATTGAAGGGCATATTCTATGCCTTGAGAGATGTGGGACTTTGTGTGGACTGACCGATTGTTTTGTTATTATGGTCATGGTAAGACTGGACTTGGCCCCACTCACCATTGCATGCCCTAAACCACAGCCAGCCTGACTTAACCCCGCAGTAAACACATTTAGCTGTGGCTTAGCCCTTGAGAAGTGCTCCTTGAAAGCTCTGTTCTGCCCCAGATTTGTGTACAAATCCATTAGATATAGGCAGAACAAGATATCACAAAACCGGGGGATTTTAAACAGCTCCTGGAAATACTCGGCAAAATCCTTTAACTGTGAGAGTGACGGAGTTTAAAAACGGCTTTAAGGTTAATCCATGATGAATGAACTTCACTACACAGGAGCAGGACTTGGTTAGTCTGATGTACAGCAAGAGAGAAGTAGCCAATTCTAATTATGTTGTCTCAGGAAAGCTGCTTAGAAATGATCTGATGAAGAGTTTTGTGTACTGTAGCAGTGGGAGACGAGTCTTGGAGGATCCACTAAACCCTGAAACTCTACCTAGGCACCTCTAATTCAGTTATACCTGTCCCTCTGGGGAGAAATCTAATTACGTTACAGATTAATTCTACTTAACAGTTGGCAAAAGTCTTCATTTATTTATTTTTCCTTTGGTCTTTTCTTTGAAATTTTTTGTTCTTCAGTTGTTCTGATTAGCTTTCTCTGCTTGATATTCCATAGTACTGCAACTGCTTTGGAAAAGGAGCTGTAGGAGCTTTAGAAGAGGCTTGGGATTCCTTTAGTTTAGATTTGACGAGGAATTCTTTGAACTCTTGGGGTGTGATGAATAACAGAACATCCTTTATGGCCCTGTAAGTATCCCCAAATTAGATCAGAGATTTTCCTTCTCTGTATGAAAAGACTCCAATGCCAAATTGCAATAGGACTTTTCCCACACTGCACATGGGCACGTGGCATGTTCTGCTCACTGAAGCATGGACCTTCAGTTAAATAACTTGCAGTTTCTTATGGAAGTATATATTTCATGCAGCCACCCATGTTTGTCATCTGTTTGCATTAATTTCTACTGTTGCCAGTATCCTCAGAAAGCAGAGACTTCTGTCAGAAGACAACTCTGTAGTCTAGACTCAAAAAGCATCACCGAGATCTTGTAGCAGCAGAGATGCATCGTCAACTGAGGGCAACAAACTGACAAAATCCATAATGTGGGCACACAGTGGAGGTGCAGGATTAAGGTATTTTCCAGTTGGGAACCAGAACTCTCTAGCCTCCACAGAGTGGGCTTTAGGGAGCATGGTGAGAAGGTTTTAGGATCAGTAAGGCTTCACTTGGGAGCCCTCTCATGGGTCCTCCCTTCCCCTGTGGCTGCCCTTCCTGAAGCAGCACTCTCCATGTTTCTAAAGCTAACGTTACAATGATCCTTAACTTGCTCCTAAATTTACAACTGTCTAAAACCAAGATCCAGAATGTCTCCTTGCTGATAAATACAATATTTGAAAACAGTATTTTAGCCATTTTGGCCTGAGAACATCTTCCCTGTGTGCCATGCTACACTGCACCTTGTGTCTGGTGCAATTAGGCCTTTTTGATGATGTTGTGTTTGCCTTTGAAGTAGATAGCCAGCTCCCTCTGGATATAAATATGCAGCATTTGCAACTGCGAGTAAAAAGGCTTTCTGGAGTGAGCATATTTCTCTATGGCTGCTGAACATTTCACGTCTGCTTTGTCTAAGAGGAGGAAGTCGTACTTCATTGAGGTTCTCTTCGTGGTTGATTTAATGTGTGAGGAGGATGAGGAAAGAAAACCAGAGCATCTACTCCTAACGACAATGGACTTGGGGACAGGGCAGAAATTGAATTAATCCATGGGTGACTGACAGAAAAGAGCTGCTAACTGTCTAATTCAAACGTGCAGGGCAAAAAGATGCTAGCACAGCCTTTGCCAATGGCACAAATTTGAAATGAAATAAGAGCATTTGTATCAAACTTTTTTCCCTTAAATCACATTACAAAATGCTTCTGCTTAAGGCGCATTAAATTACATGTGGGGTCTGAATACCAGGAGGTCCAAACAATGTAATTTCATTTGCAATTATATGGGCAAGGCCATGTCAGAAGAAATTGTGTTTCTGATCTGCCACTGGAGAAGCTGATTCATTGCAAGTCAACTCCCTCTGCCCAAGGAGTTCATTGTGTTCATATTTTCCTCACCTCTTTGCCTCCACCCCTTGTAGTCACAGTGCTATGATTTGTAGTACCTGGTACCTGCCGAAATATAGCTGTCACTGCCTGGTTTGAACTCTGCTCTAGATGGAAGTCATCAGCTGTGAAGGGTCAAGCTAGGTGGTTCTTTAAAGAGTAGCAGAAGAAAGTTATTTCGTGGATGTTCTGAATTTTCTAATGTTTCCTGTGATTTTTTTTAATCAAATGTTTTTTGGTTCTGTTTTACATAGAGAGTACTTTTGCTAGCTTTTTTTCTCCTATGACATCCTGATTTTGCATGTGTATTTGCAGGATGTGTCAGTCCGATGATGGAACATTGCACTTGATACCTGTGTTTTGTTCGTACTTCTGCCAGATGAATGACTGAACACTAATTTTTGTTTCTTTCCTCCTCCTCCTCCTCCTTCTTCTTTTGCAATGATGAAAATTGTCTTGGCAAAATGTACTGAGATCTGTTGGTGAAAAGAACAGTAAAACTCCCCTTACCTAGGATTTTTGTTATTCTGTGAAAGCTTATGGAGTGTACTCGGAATGTAGCTCTTAAAGGTGAGTGTGGTGAACAGATAAGAGGATGAGAATATCCCTGCCAAAGTGAGATATGAAGCAGCAGGAGGATGTGCAATGCTTTCTGTAGGTCTGATCTACAACCCCTCACTATGATTTTAACTTTTGTCTGCTAAGCAAGGCCACCAGTTTCAAAGCACTGGCTTGGTATCAAACCTTGTGATAGGGAGACTTTCCACTGAAGTCATTCCAATAAACACCGTTGGGCTTGCTGAGCTCTGCCGAGCATGAAACCGAAGACCTAAGTGATAGCTACCCAGCAAGAAGAGACTCTTGTCAGCACAAACACTGGGCAAGCTTTCCCTCTGGGCTAATGAAATAGGTGACAGCAGCAGCAGAAATTCTTCCACACCCAGAGAACATGCATCTGCTTTATTGGGGGAGTTTTGCCTTCTGTCTCTTACCATTTCCAAAGTACATGTGGTGTAGAATGGAAGTTCGGGATGTGGCCTGTAAGCTAGCTTAAGCCTCGAATTTATGGGTCCGGCTATTAATAATTAAGGATTTTAACATTCTTACTAGTTCACAATTGTGATCTTTTTAATTCTGTGCAAGGAAGTTCAATACCGCTGAACATGTGTTTTTTAAAACTATGTATTTTTGTATTTCTGAACTTGTCAGCCGTCTCATTTTATGCCTGTCATCGGTTTCCTGGTCCCTTTCTCATACCCTCTGCACTCACGTAGTCAGATGGGTTGCCAGTGTAACTGTGGATAACTCCCTACACTGGGATCCCTTGTGTTGGAAATAACTGTTTGTTCATTGAGCATCTGATATCAGAAAGGAGAGAAAAGTTGTAGCATGGTGCAGGTGTTGGATCTTGCTTCTCTGAGCGAGATCCAAGCTCAAAGGGAGATAGAGGTGTGCTTGCTCCTTCATGTGCTTCTCCTGAACAGTGAGGTTCAGTGGATGGAGCCTACCTCTCAGTAGGAAAAAGGCTGAGAAGTCAGCAGACCTCATACTTTGACATCTTATTCCTCAAATGTGAACACTTTGCCTTTGATAGTTTCCTTTAATGATATTGCTTCTATTTTCAAGAGGAGTAGGTTGCATGGTATAATTAATACTCTCCTGGTATTTCCTTCTCTATTGCAAATGTTGGCAGAAGTGTCCTTGTAGGCTCCTCACTGAAGTGTTAATAAAACCTTTCTCATCTGATTAATGCTTCCTGGATTTCACTTCACTTTATGCCTGTGCTATTTCATGACTGCCTTTCATTTGAAATGTAAAACCCCTTTTTATTTTTTGATAATTGAAGCTGTATTTTTTCCCAAGCAATTCCAAAAGACAAGAAGCAATGTGAGATGGGCCTGGGCCAACCACACTCAGTATGAATGTGCGAGGCTGTGCATGGAGTAAAAGCCATGCAGTCCCTCATCTCTTTCCCCACACACATTAGCTGAAGCCACATATTGGAGGTGGTGTACAAAGCACTTGGGATTCAGGATTATCCAGCTGAAATCTTCCTTCTTGCCACTTGCATGTGTTCTTCCATGTGTTGCTCCTTGCGTGTCCATGTTCACCTTCGAGAGAATTTTGGTACCATCTTTATTATTCCTGGAGTAGTAAAAAGGAAATTATAGAAGATAACTTTCCTGTAGCATCTGTGCAGCTCCAGCATCTGAGGACCTTCTGTACTGCACTAAGCAATGTGATTAATCTCCACTCTTTGAGGTTTGAGTCTTTTCCTCATTGTTTCTCTAGAGGGAGAGGTTTGCCTTATGCTACTTGTTTTGGTAATGTAGAGGGTTTTTTTCCCTTTTCATGTTTGTTTTTTAATATTCCATTGTTGCTGTTGCTTGTTGGCCTCCAGGTCTAAACTTGCATGACTTAAAATGCCAAAGGCAGTGTTTTCTGTAGCTTCAAGTCCTAAAAACTTGATGTGGAAATTGCAGTCTCCAGCTATGTTCTTTCTGCCCTTTGTTTCATCATAGGTGACAAATTTCCTCATCAAAAGCTTCACAGCCTATTTGTCTGTGCTATGTGAAGCAGAAGGAAACAAAACTTGCTCTTCCATAATTATATGGTCATACTGACATAATAAAAATAAATGTGGTTATGTGCTAACAGTAGACACAACACCTCTGAATATGAGCTGTCGAAGGCAGCAGTTCTGTTGGATCTGAAGGTATTTTTATCATGAGAGGATGTTACAAAAGCTTACACCCTGCTCCCAAAAGTGCCTGTCTTGTGTAGGTACAGAAGTCTCAAACGCAAAACACAAATGAGCGCATTTGCAAAACATTATCTGTGCAATTAAATGAAACCTTTAGCAATGAGACCTTTAGATCCAGAGCTTTCTTTTGAAATTCCTTTACAAAGATGATGAGGGTGTTATTTAATGCTCATACCACCTTTCCAGAGTACACATGGAACACTGCCTTCACAGTTCCTGAAGGCTGAATACAGCTCATGTGCATATAGAAATAATTATGTGAAACTGTCCTCGGGGTCCTGTTTGCCGTTCCAGAGGGATTTTCTCCTGGCAGGAGGCAGTCTGTGTTGTGAACAATTACCATTGTTCCCCACATGAAGAGATCTGCCTACCGAGGTCTTGTGGACTAATTTAATCTCTTCTCCTGTTTACAGATTTTGCAGAGTTTGTTTTTCTGGGTCTGTTCCTTACTGAGATGTCTTTGAAGATGTATGGACTGGGGCCAAGGAATTACTTCCACTCTTCATTCAACTGCTTTGACTTTGGGGTGAGTCTGTGTGGATGAACGTGTGGTTTTCCTTTATTCAGTGGGGCTGGGCATTTAAGGGTGAGTATGGGAATCCATGGGAAATGGTGCTGTGAGTGTGCCTTCTGTGGGAAGTAGTCATTGTATAAATGAGATGCAGTGAAACACATTAAGCTTCCCCTAGTTATCATCCTTTTTGAAGAAATGTGACAGCTGGGGATTGCATTTCCTCAGCAAGCTACAGGGTGTTTGCAGCATCAGCACCAGTAAATGCTCTGATTACTGAGAGATTCTCTCTCCCATTTAAATGAGGTGATTGAAAGACAAAAAACCCTACACATCTTATTGCTCATCTCCCCAGCCATCCATTTAATGGCCTTTACCTCAAGATACATAGGCAGCGCTTTTCAGACATGAGTGCCCAGAAGTAGAAGTCTAAACACATGATTAGGTGACAGAAAGGTAATAACTCACATCCTTTTATTTAAGAAATACAGGCTCCCCTTTTCATGCTAGAACTATAGCATTGAAGTGTCAATAATGGGGCCAGTTTTGACTCTGTCTAACAAGGAAGATGGCATGCAGATCTTAATTTATTCATTAAAAGCTATTAGGCTGTCATGTGTCTTCACAGAGGTTAACTCAGCATTTCTTACCTTTTGAGTGGGCTGAGCACTGCATCCCAGAGCTGGAATCAGTCTAGAAGGTTTCTTTAACAAACCAGATACAGCCACAGGCAAGAGGGAAACAGTTCATTGTAGAATCATAGAATAGTTAGGGTTGGAAAGGACCTTAAGATCATCTAGTTCCAACCCAGCCCTTCTCTCCAAGATTTAGTCTGTTGTCTCTAGTCTTTATCTGCCAAAATACTGGGAGTGATTCTTCTCTCCCATGGAGCAAAACTCCCTGCTTCAGGTTTGCTCTGGCAATGGAGGAAAGGAAGTGTTCTTACCTTCAGTAAGTGACCATTCCTAAATCCAAGGCTGCAGGTATTATAGAATTCTAGAAGAGAAGGGACCTTACAGCTCATCTAGTTCCAACCTCCTGCTATGGGTGATTTAGGAGCTTGCACTAACCAAGAAATGAACCTACTGGTCCCTCTGCTTTGCATCATGCTATTGTAAGTGCAGCACTGAAATAAGCTTTGCTGAGTGTTTCCCAGGAGGTAACGCTGTTGGTCTGTTTCTAAGTCTTCCTCCTTTAGAGAATTCATAGGCATCCAGCTTCTATCTATGTTTCTTCCTCCTCACCCACCTTCCAGCCTCCAGAATTAATTCAGCTACTTCACCCCCTCTGGGACATCACGGGGATCTAAACTAAACTAGTCAGTTTAGTTTGACAAACCAACAAGATGAAACCATTCAAATGCAAAAAGCGAAACAACAAATCAGAGCAGCATCAGTCTTGGGAGTAACAGTCCAGTGGGGTCTCATGTGAAACAAGCTCCCAGGAGGCCGTGTTGAAATGACAGCAAAATTAATTATCAAAAGACACACAGAGTGTCTCAGGAAAGGTTTCTGCTGATTCATGAGGGAGTCTCAAGAGTGATAGACTGTGGGAGAGAAGTTTTAGTTCCTTCTCTTTCAGATGGGAGGAACTGGATCAGCAACTGTTGTGTGTCTCCCTTTCCTCTTCATTTTCTCGAAGCTCAGGGTACAGCATTTCTTGCAGAGCAGCTACAAGCAATGCTGTCGTTTTGAAACAACATCCATGTTTCTGTTTAGGAAATGGATTTGTTTCCAAGCTGCTGAGTCTTCCAGCACTGCTCAGGTACTCAGATACAGCTCTGCCAGCACTGACTTCCCATTAACGCTCCCTCTCACAACACAAGCCGGCTGCTTGCGAGGTCTGGTGACAACATATATAGTGCTTTGTGCAACTGGGGAACGCGGTGAATGGCAGCTCTGAGATGCTGGGTTAATGCAAGTAATAACTGCAATTGGCAGCCAAATGCCTGTCTTCTCTTATTAACTGTGCAGTAACCTGTGTGGGTATAATCGTCCTTTGCAATTGTGCTTAACCCATTAAGCACATGTGCTTAACCCATGTGCTTTTTGTAATAAAGGATTTCAGAGATTTCATTATCACTTGAGGTTAATTCTCTGTCAACATTAAAACAAACAAAGAAAACAAAACAAAACCTAAAAAAATCACCTTGATTTGGGACTATTTTTTCAATAACCTGAGAGCCTGACTGATGATGGGATGTACGTGCTAGAGATTTGCAGGATCTCTTAATAGCTATTACCTTAATTGCTCTCCTAAAGACTCTCAGTTGCCAGAAGTTTTGGGTAATCTTGCCCACAGCTAATGCTTCACTGTTCTGCAGTGCTGTGTATGAAGACTTCTGGTGCTTCAGATGGGAGGGGGAGGATGGAGCAGTGTCCCCCTGCATCTTCAGGCTGTACAGACTCAACTGCATTGGGTGGGAAAATCAAGCGTTGACATTTGGTCTTCCCCTTTTTAGACCAGAATGCAGAAATTTCATAGAATCCCAGCCTGGTTTGTGTTGGAAGAGACCTTAAAGCTCATCTAGTTCCAACCTCCTGCCACAGGCAGGGACACCTTCCACTAGAGCAGGTTGCTCCAAGCCCCTGTGTCCAACGTGGCCTTGAACACTGCCATGGATGGGGCAGCCACAGCTTCTCTGGGCACCCTGTGCCAGCGCCTCAGCACCCTCACAGGGAAGAACTTCTGCCTAAGAGCTCATCTCAATCTCCCCTCTGGCAGGTTAAAGCCATTCCCCCTTGTCCTGTCCCTACAGGCCCTTGTCCAAAGCCCCTCTCCTCAAACAGAAGTTCCTTAAGAAGTTGGAACAAGGTTTTTTAGTGCTGTTGGCTAACTCATGACATTGCTGAAGCCTCCAGAAGAAAACCAGCACAGTCCACACTCTGATTCTTGTTCTGTCATCAGCCTCTTCAGGTGCACCACGAAGAAATAAGCAGAAGTTTTTCTTTATGTAAAATGGACTCTTGTTGCAGGTCATCGTGGGAAGTATATTTGAAGTCATTTGGGCTGCAGTGAAACCAGGTACCTCATTTGGCATCAGTGTCCTGAGAGCACTTCGACTGCTGAGGATATTCAAAGTAACAAAGTAAGTCCAGCTCCCTTTCTGCTCAGAATAGACTTTTAGTACCATATGGAACCTGTATCATCAGCAGGATAACATTCTTGTCTGTCCTAACATTGTATGGCTGCACTGGCCCTAACAGAGGGCTGGAACAGAAGAAAACTGCAGGTGCCCTTTCCTTGGCTGGGCTATCCAGGTTACTGGCAGTTTAGGGAGTTCCTGAGCCTGTGTTTTCATCCACAAGGACTTTTAATAGCCCTTTCCCCACCCTCATGTAAAGGCTTGACTATTCTTGGGAGAAGGTTCCACAGCGCAGTGATGAGCATGACAGCATCCATCTTTTCTTTGCTTTTAGGCTTGCTTTAAACAAAAATCTCATGAGCTGATCCCTTATTTCTTGTGATAAGAGAAAAAAGTTCATCAACTTTCTAAGCTCCATAAGCTGCCCAATGTCCTTATCTGCTGCTGATCCAGTGACTGTTCCTTATGTATTTAGGAACTGGAAAACCAAGGTCCCCTGATTATTGCTAGATATCAAATCCTGGTGCCTGAACCACTGTGTTCACACAAATATGAAATGTGTTGCTGCTGCCTGTGCTGTGTCTGCTCTGGGTATGTCTGAGGTTTTCAGTCTTGAGCCTGAGAAGCTGAATTGTCACTAGAGTTGTGTTGCCACAGCGTTTCAGTTGTCTTCATGCTCATGCATTGCATTAACATGTGCTGGCAGTAGTAAACTGTGCAATTTAGAAATCCATCTAGAGCAATTTCTGCAGGATTTCAAAATTATGGTGTGAAAATTGAAGTTCCTGCTGTTGTTTTCCATCTTCTTCTTCTTTTTTACACCATTTACACCATTACCTGTTCATATCTCCCCTCTCTCCATCACTCCCTTACTTGCTCTTAGCTTGAAGTAACAAAAGGGGGAACAGCATCTCCCTCCAAAGCAAACCCAACTACCTCAAATAGATGGAGCACAAGATGTCACAGTTGAGAACAACAGTAGTTTAAAGTACCCAGGTACTTTCACAGCTATCCAGGCACATGGGTTTTGTCAACTCTGCAGGATTTGCTCATTTGTATTTACTAATCATCATGTAGATCCAAAATCTGTCTGTGACACTGTGTCATTTTTACTGGGGGACAAAGGAGTTGGAAACATGAAGTTCTATGGATGTTCAGCAAAATAGGTAGGTGCCTGCCCTCCAAATGTCACAATAGTTTACCTGTGCACTACTATTAGTTATGGAAAACTGCAGGATTTGTAGGAAATTCGTAGCAAGTCAGCAGTTAATTTTATCCAGAGCTACTGAGATTTAGTGTATCTGATTGTGCTTTGTACTTTTAAATAATTTTGGACATTTTTACATGTTAAAATGATGGGGTTTGCAAGTTTTGACTATTCAGGGGTTTAGCCAACATAATAAAGGGTTGAGCCTGAGATTTAACTTAGCAAAGCATATCATGGAGCCAGCTGACTGCTCTCCCCCTTCTCCGAACAGCAAGTGAAACTCTCACCCCAGTGGTGCTGAAGTTCCCTTGACCTCACCATGTGGTTTTTGAACCTGACATGACAAATGTTTTCATTGTGTTACCAGAAGCCAGGTCCGTCCCCCCCCCAGCTCACATGGAGGTATCTCAGAGTTGCTGGCCCATGTTATCCCAGTACCTGATCTGCACAGCTCAGCCCTAGCATCATTCATGGAGACTGACCAAAGTGGTGACACCAGGCACCAATAACTGCCTATGTGCTCTCATTACAGTCTTTATTTTACATCCTGACCCTCACTAGTTTTCTTTTTTCCATCTCTTTCATGTAAACTTTTCTCTGAAACTCCCTGCCCTGTTTTTATTTTCCTTCGTGTTTAATAGAAGCCAGTTGCACTCCACCTGCCTTGAATAATCAATGGTATTAGACCTTTACATATCTCCCAAATCAGTGACTGCAAACAGCAGAACAATGCAATAGTTAAGAAGTTAAATTACAATCAGCCTGAAAGGGAGCAGAAGGCTGCGCTCTGAGGGGACACAGCCAAAGAAGGCCTAAAATCCAGCAAGGAGGACAAGGAGAAAACAGTTTCATATGTTTTCCTCTTTGTCATCACAGAACTGAATGGGAACTGGCACTTGTAGAAATGCAACTCCTAATTTATAGCCTGTCTCTATGTAGTCAGGCAGGGTTTGGTGCTGAGCTATTCCAGGGCAAGACAGAGCCTCCCCATGTATTTCATGCCCAGTTGTGGTAACTGCTTTTGTGTCAGGCTTTGCCTGAAGCCATTGTGTCAAGCAGGGAGAGCCACCTGATCAACAAACACTTCCTCCTTCTCCAAGGATAGAAGCTCAGCCCCTTTGGCTGAAGAGCTAACCCTGACTAGATTTGGTCCCGACAGTGTCCCCTGAAACTCTCTGTCACTGTATTATGACATAACTTTTCTTGGAATAGGCCAATGGGAATGCAAGATCCTGCTTCTCCTGGGATGCACATGTCAGTATCATTCTCAGCACAGAGAAACATGGGGTGGTTCAGTTCTCCCAGCTACACGTGTGGGAAGGAAGAGGAGGAAAACAAAGATAAAGAGAAGAGAAAGGATGGTGTTTCTGTGCTTCTGACTCAAGCTCTGAGCTTCTCTCCCCATCAGATAGGAGAAATCCATGGGCTTCCTTCTGCTGGATACCCACAGCTGCACTGCAGGAGGGACCTTAGTGTGCGTCTGTCCCTAAAACTGCAGCCAGAGGACACAGGCCAGAGAGGTAGAGCTGCTGCTGAGAGTGGCTTCTGAATAGCAGCTCTTGGTGCTGGGGGTGAAGAGAGAGAAGTCACTGGAGAAGAAGAGAGGAAAATCTCCCCCCATGCTCTCAGACTCAAAAACTTTTATCAGAGGACACGTGAAATGGCTCTAAATTGCTGAATTCCTCCTGCCTGCTCCAGCCGTGTTGTTCTGCCTGTCTGTCCAAAAGGAGATTGTCAAAGAGCTCCTCTACTAGATAGCTCTTTCTGCATTTTCTGATTCATTAGTTTTCCTAATATAAATGCTCCCTGTCTGTTCCCAGCAGGGCAATAAGGCCAGGAAAGAGAGCTGTTCCTGAGCACCCTCCCGCACGCTGTCACTCGATGTTCCTGCCTGCAAATGTGCCAGGAGCCATCTCAGGGGACAGGAGGGATAAAAGCAAACT
Source organism: Strigops habroptila (assembly GCF_004027225.2). Taxonomy (NCBI): domain Eukaryota; kingdom Metazoa; phylum Chordata; class Aves; order Psittaciformes; family Psittacidae; genus Strigops; species Strigops habroptila. Next base: position 9,561,606 of record NC_044291.2, on the reverse strand, counting down.
AACTTCAGTATCTGGCCAGAGGCGACTTGAATGTGTCAGTCAGGATTCAGGCTGAGCCATTCTCTCTTGCCAAGTCGGAGTTAATGTCCCAGATTTGTTTTAATTGTCCGAAGCTGTTGCTTGGTCCTGGATGCTTAAAACATGTGGTTGAATTGCCCTACACTGAAGGCATGATGCATGAATGGAATGGATTCATTGTGCATGAATGTGTGTGTTGAGCATCTACAGAAATAGCTGAACATGTGGGAGTTTAAGTTCACTTGTAGATACTGGCATCTGGCAAGCTGGGTGGACACACCACAAAGACATTGCACTGGAAATGAGCTGATTCGTGTCTTACAAAGCGAGGTTTTCACTGTCCCCATTGATGACATTGATACATTCCTGGTTTGACACCTCTGCTGGCTGCCATGCTGGAGGAGAAGATACAGAACACTTGAAATCTGCAGCAAGAAAGGGGTTACTGAGGAATTAAACCAAACACTGTCACTGCATACAACTACTCTGCATGGGTGCACATGAGCCGAGGTGATCATCTCTGCCCTTGAGATCCTACAAGAGGTTTTGCCCCTCAGTGAGCTGTATTTTCCAGTCAGGGAGATGTTGATATTCCTGGCCATTCTTTTCCTTTTTTATAATAATAGATTGTATTAGTTTCTCACCAGAGGCTCTTCTCCCACTCACGTTCTCTCTTGGATGCTCTGATCTCCAACGCAGGTACTGGAATTCCCTGAGGAACCTGGTGGTCTCCTTGCTGAACTCCATGAAGTCCATCATCAGTTTGCTCTTCCTGCTTTTCCTCTTCATTGTGGTGTTTGCTTTGCTGGGGATGCAGCTCTTCGGAGGACAGTAAGTATAATTCATCACTGTCCTTTCAGGGGTAATCCAAAAGCAAGCACCTGGAATGCATACGTCAGAGAGAGGGGCTGCAGAGATGAAGGGTTCACATCCTGGGTGCAGATGTCAGACTTCCTGGGATGCTCAGAAGTCATCTCTGGTTTATAGGAAAGCAGGTCCTCTTCTGCTATTTTGCCTGGAGCTGAATTCTTTCTAGTAACTCTAATTCACAGCTCCTGTGTCATTCTGTGGTCCCCATGTACATCCAGAGCTCTGGAACAGGACTGAGGAGGCAGCACTTTTTTCTACTGTTAGGGGAAAGGCAAATTCTTTCCCTGATAGCCAGGGTGACACTATATTTATTCACTTGGAATATTTTTCTGCTGGAAAACATAGCTCTGTTGAAGCTGATTTTTCTCATTAGAAATGTTGTTTGTGATGAATTTTGCAAAAAGAAATATCAAAATATTACCATTTGAGCTGCAGCATGGATTTTGAAACGAGAAAACATGTTTGTTGTCTGTTTTTCCAAACATTTACTGCTCTGTCTTTAAAATGTTAAAATGAAATAATCTACTAAAAAGATAATTTCAGGTTTGACTTTCACACTTGAAGCAAAAAACCTCTTGGAGTGACTCGTTCTGCAAAATCCTTTGAGATTTCTCTTGTTCCTTTTAATTGTGGGTGAAAATGAATGTCAAAGCATCCAAATTTTCTTCAGCAATAGAATTGAGTTTCTGCTAATAGTTTTGTTAAGCATCATCTCAGAGATGTCTGTTCCCCTCTGCGATTGCCTGGGGTGTTATTACCAGGTGGAACAAATGTTGCTCCCTGACTCAGTTTACAAGGTATTACGAGACCTGCTTGTCCCTTACTGCTCTTGGGTTTATTTCTTCTTTCTAGATTCAATTTCCAAGATGAAACACCAACCACGAATTTTGATACCTTCCCTGCCGCCATCCTCACAGTATTCCAGGTAAAGCCATACCTTGTCCTGGGAGAAAATGAATTCCTGGGCATCTCTTTCTGTTTATAGTGAATTAAAAAAAAACTAGAACAAAAGATTTTTTCTTAGGGAAAAGATATTGATATAATAGACATTTCTGAGCCTGGCTTAAAGTCTGTGTGCGCCCAAGTTCTCTTCTTCTGAGGCCCCTACCTGGGGCTGCGTGCTGGGATGGCAGTACTTGCATGTGCCCCACTGCATGAATGTCCTCTCTGCAATCCTAGACAGTGGTTGACCTGTTTCTCTTTCTCTTGTGGTTGCCATAATAAAATGAGGAGAGAGGCCTGAGCTAGCTCCAGGCAGTGAGGAAATAATGTAGCATTTTGCACCGTAATAGCTCAAGATAAGATAATGCTGGATAAGAATTAGTCAATGGGGGAGCTCAGAAAGAGGCCTCAGCCTTGGGCGAGTTGGTGTGATGGCAGGAGGAAGTCTGCAGCTCTGACAGCAGCACTGCTCAGATTTAAGAGCTAAATTTTGCTGCTGTTCTCTGCATGCCTGTATTAAACCGGTTATTTCAGGTGTTTCAGCAGAGATCTGGGGGTGCTGCTCCATGTGCAGGCAACACTCACAGCTTTGTGGAAGACTGCCTGGCATTTATAGCATTGTCGTATTCTTGATGTGGACTTGATATTGGATCCAAACTTTCATAGGTTTCAGCAAGGCTTGGCTTATGTATTCCAGTGTCATGTCCCAAAAAGAGGGGAGGGGAAAGAGGGAGGCAGGAACTGGTGAAAATTTCTTTATTAAACCAGAAAAGGACTCTAAAAGAAAATGTGTCCTATGGCCTCTGCATAAGCAGCTTCATATGGGTATTGCTTCTCTCCAGATGTGAAGCAGGTTTGGTAGTACTTACCTCTCAGGATATTGCAAATCATGGTAGATTAATATTTGCATAATATTTTTGATACTCATCAAAGAAGGGGCTTATACAAATGTAAAGGTATTGCCACAGAGCCGGAACTGAACCTGAGTCAGGCTCCAGATATGAGCCCCTGGAAATGTTCATGTTTTAGTTTGCTTTGGGAGTAGAGCTGTCTATTGAGGATACATAGCTGAAATATTTCCTTTTTATTCCTGAGGCAAACACGCCTGTAAACGCAGTGGCTGTGGGATGAAGGAAAACACTGTTGGTTTGATGATATTTGTATAGAACCTTAGAGCTATGAATTAAAACAGGCAAAACTCATCAGCACTGAATTAGCTCAGAGCAGCCTCACTGAGGCTTTTTGATAACCTCTGCTCCCAGTTCATCCCCCCTTCTCCACTGAATTGCAAATAATGTGTCAATGTTTCTTCAATATGGGCTTTAGATTCTCTTCTAACCTTGTCTTCATAAACTCAGGCAAGAAGCAAAGTGGGCTTCTTTGGTTGCTGCTCTAATGAGCAGAGTAGCATCATTCAGTGAACGCATTTGATGCGTTGAACAAACATAATAAAGCCAGATACAGCCTGTCTGTTCCTAACCCCTTTGGAAAGTCCTTGTTTAAGAAGCAGGTTTCAAGTGTTCTGCAGCCTGCCTTAGCCCTGTTGATCTCAGCAGATCTGGCTGGATCACGGTCCTCTGTCACGTGTCTCCCAGGAGGTATTTTTGTCACCTGGAGTTGGCTGAGCTCAGTGTTGGGTGCAGCTGAGCACAGCTCTCCCTAAATGCCCTTTGAAGAGCATCACGTGTTTCTCTGCAGCTCCTGGCTCCCAAGAAAGTCTTTGTGAGCTGAATGCCAAGTTGTGTATAGACAAAATACAAACACAAACTGTATAATTTGTCTCTAGGCTGAGAGAGCTGAGCTGGTTCAGCCTGGAGAAGAGAAGGCTCCTTAAGGGGAGACCTTAGAGCAGCTCCAGTGCCTAAAGGGGCTACAAGAAAGCTGGAGAGGAGCTTTGGGCAAGGGTCTGTAGGGACAGGCCAAGGGGAATGGCTTTAAACTGCCAGAGGGGAGATTGAGATGAGCTCTGAGGCAGAAGTTCTTCCCTGTGAGGGTGCTGAGGCGCTGGCACAGGGTGCCCAGAGAAGCTGTGGCTGCCCCATCCCTGGCAGTGTTCAAGGCCAGGTTGGACACAGGGGCTTGGAGCAACCTGCTCTAGTGGAAGGTGTCCCTGCCCGTGGCAGGGGTTGGGAACTGGATGAACTTTAAAGTCCCTTCCAATACAAACCATTCTATGATGATGTATATACACATGAAAAATAACTAGTTGCATCTCTCTATTCCAACAATCGCGTTGGAGGTGTATATACAATATCAGTAAGTGCAGAGACTCTAAAAAGCAGAAAGAGGTGTGTTAACTATACATGCTCTGCTCCCTGAGAGCTGCTATGTAAGTAATTACATGCTGCTGGCCATTAAGGGGCAGAGTACTGGTGACCACTGGAGATGAGAAGTCACAGTGGCAGGATGGGACCAAACCTCAGCTCTGCTGAAGGGTGCCCTGCTGAGGTGTGCGTTGAAGAGCTGGCTTTGGCTGGATGTCTGAGTGCTCTGGCTGCCCTTGCTGACCTGCCTGAGAGATCTGATACTGAGCTGACATGATTTTGCATTTACTCAGGCCCTTCCTCAGGAAACCATCTCACTTTAAGGACAGCCCTTTGGAATGGTGCGGCATGATTCCTCTACAGCTGAGTGTCTCCCACTGTTAATGTGCTCATTAGCCCATTAAGGTTTCACAGCAGCTCTTGACAGTTGTGTTTGTTCCATCACCTGGTGCCTCCTCAGCCAAGCCTAAGTGTTAAATGATGAGAGGCACTCCACAGAATGTTCATTTGGGGCAGCCAAAAGCAGTTTCGAGCCCAGGGAAAACCAAAATGTTTGGGCTTCACCTCACTCCAAAGTCCTCATTGCTTGCACCCCTCCTTTTGCAATGCTGTCCTTTCTCTCCTATAGCAAGAAGTTCTTATAGCATCCATAAACAGAGACTTTAGAGAGCAGAAAGGCTCTTATCTACTGCATGTGTTCTGCAACCTTCCTTGAGGGTTGCTATCTAATGGCTGAAGTAATTCCTCCAGCTGATGGGTGACAGCACGAGCAGTGGGAAGGACACCAGGTCAAAGTGTCTGTCCTCTTGCCAGGGCATCAGAGCATCCTGACCTCTGCTGAGGCAGGCTTTTGCAGAGAGATAAATAGTTTAAACTAACCAGCTGGACTTGCTTATGTGCAGTTGTAATTTGTGATACCTGCAACTCCTGGTCTTCTGCAGAGCATAGAAGCATTGCCCCTGCTTTCCCTTTCCATGAATGTTTGTATGAACAGAAATCACTTTATGGTTATTCCCAGAAAGCAGGAACAGTTGAGGATTCATGGAAATGATGTGAATGCAAGTTTGTGAGCAGTGCTTTGCATAACTGAGTGCCAGAGTTGAAAGCCCAGTGCTCTGGTTCATATTCTCTGATGTAAATCCAGGGTAACTCTAATGGTATGGGTTAGGCTTGGGCTCTGAACTGTGGTCTCTGAGTTATTTGAGGCCAGATTTTGCATTTAGGATACAAGTTTGTGTATGCACTGTATGTCCTTGAATAGATTTACATAGCCTATTGCTGTCATCAGCACCAACCCTGCAGCAAGAATTTTTCTCTCCATCAGCAGCTGATGAGTAGTCTGGAATGTGTAATTGTTTTGAGTGTGCTGTATGCACGTGGGGCTTGGTTACTACAACACGCATCACGCTTTGGGCTTTTTTTCGTTCTTATTTTCTTCTACTAAATACAAAGACAACTTCCCATTTAGGAATTTGAGCTTAACATCCCAATAGGCATCTTATAATATACTAAAAGTAACTACCCTTGACTCTGCCATGGCAGGTAGATGAAGCTTTGATGTGCCCAAAATGTTGCTCTGTTACAGTCATTGGTGAAGAACAGGAATGGCAGGGGACTCAGATGGTGCAAGATTAGCATCTAGCATGACAAGGCTGATTTGAGTCTTAGGTGTTTTCACTTGTTCTGATTAGTTTTGAAATTATTCATGTGTTTGCTCATTAGCCTCAGATCAGTGTGCAGAGCCTGCAGCCAGGACAGCTCTGCGTAGCCAGGCTGTGTTCACCTCTGTACAAGGACACAGGAGGACCAGAGTCCCCTTCAAGCTACCCTCATTTGTCCTCACTCATACACATTGGTTATTGCTTCTGCTTAACCCTTTTTTTGTGGTTTGCGGTCATCCAAGTGACTGAAGGGTCCCTGTGGCCTGAGCAAGCAGGAAACCTGGAGAAGAATCCATTGTGGTGCAGCCTCCTGGCAGTGGTGGCACTGCCCAGTGCTTGGCATTTGGAGTATGTTCATGTGTATACCAGGGCTGTCTGCAGCCCTGAGGAACAGAGGAATAGTTCAAGAGAGTCGCAAGAGCTGAGCAAACCCTTACTGTATGAAGTCAATGAAAGGAGTTGATACTGGCATAGGTCCCACTCAGCACTTAGAGGTCAGAGGTTTTGGCGGCCTGTGTAAGATGCTGTGCATGGAGTTGTTGAAACCTGGTATCTCCACATGACTTAAAAATGGAGAGCAGGGAAATCTTGCTGGAGGTGAAGTGTTGTGGTGCATGAAAGCCTGCGGTTGGAGGAGGGCAGCAGGCATGTAACCAAGAGCAGGCAGGAATGGGGCAATGGGGGTCCCTCACTAGTGGTCCTCCCTCCTCCTTGGCTCGTGCCAGAGGAGAAAGCTGCATCCAGCCTGGGGTGAGGCCATCCAGGGCTGGGGTTTGATATCCAAAAGTGCAGCCTGCCACACTAAGATGCTCATCCATTTTCCACCTAGAGACTAGTCCTGGATTGCATCAAGGTGCCTAGTTCAGTTCCCCCAAACCTTCCTGACTTTGTCTTTCCTTTGACTCATCCTTTCTTCTCTCTCAACTTTTGCTGTGCAGATCCTGACAGGGGAAGACTGGAATGCTGTGATGTACCATGGAATAGAGTCACAGGGCGGCGTCCGCGCAGGAATGTTCTCCTCCATCTACTTCATCGTCCTGACGTTGTTTGGTAACTGTATCCTTCCACATTGCCTTCTGCTGGAGGCACAGTGGGCCATACACCCTTCATGGGGTTCTAGAAATACCTGGTTTTGTTTGAATTCTCACACCATCACACTTTTTAAACCCAAATGATTGGTGTAAGTTTGCTCTCTACAGGGTAAAAGGCACAGGTAAGTTGTCCAAGTTGGTGTCACTTATCTGATGGCAATGTGAGCATAGCCTTCATTCATTTCAATTTTTGTGGTTTACCTAAAGATTGTCCTATTGTGAGTTAATTCATGTTGTTTGAAAACTGATTGAAGTCAAGTCAGAGCAGGACCTCGGTAGCTTGAATATCTTCCCAGAAGGTTTGCACTAGGTCAAGGGAAGGAAGAACTGAAGTTGGTTTGGTGTGTAGATCATCTTCCGATCTCTTGGAGCCTTTGTCTACATATAGCAACTTAACCAGCTATGTTCTTCCAAACACTTGAAATTCTCTTGTCTCCACCTAATGCTAAAAACTTAAGTCCAGATCTTGGATTTTGGGCTCCGTATTTGGTTGTGTTCAAAGAACTGACACATGAAGTGTCTGAAGATGTTTCGTTCTGCTTAGTCATGGAAATCTCTTGAGGGCAACAGGAAACTGGGACAAAAACATCCCAGTGTGTCTTCTGGGACCAGGAGCACTCTGACATGTTATGTCTCCAGAGATGTGTAAGGAGGCAAGAATTTAGCAGTCAGAAATGGAATTTGGAAAGGGAGGTTGTATTTTATGCTGAAATGTTCAGAGATTCTTTGGTCTGAGGCTGGGTGTGATAAGGAGAGCCAGGAGAGCTCAGCAATTGTGACGGCTCAGTTCCTGTCTCATGATGAAGGCTGCTAGCGGGTCGATGTTGTGTAGTATTACTCACATTAAATAGCATAAAATCGTTGGTGTGAGATGTTTGCTGGCTGCAGCAACAAGCTGTGTGGAATCAGAGCATCCTTAAAAATGGAACCTTAAAACCTGTCATGTATATGAGGCAGCCTGGCTGGTTTGTTTGTTCTGTGAAATAGGGATAAGAATGCTGAGCAATGCCGCTCTGCTTGAGAGCTCTGTGGAAGGATTCCCAGCAATGTGAACCTTCTTGTTAGTGGCAATCTGAGTGTTCATCTTTTCCTAGGAGCCCTGTTTGGGTGGCGGCATTGGCTGGGTACCTAGGAGAAAGGGAAGTGTACATGGGAGGCAATACTTGTGCTAAAGATATAGAGTTGTTATAGACCCCTTCAGCAGGCGGACAAGATGAGATGAGAGATCTGTGCCCATGGACTGCATGGCAGAGCTCCAGCCCTTTCCTTGCCTGAAATCTCTCTATTAGCATGAGAACGGAGGCAGGGAACAGCAGAGCAGACAGAGTGCGAGCTGTGCCTGCCACACAAGTGTGTCTCTGAGGGATTTATCCCATTAATGTGTGCTGTCAGAGCCGGAGCAGCCATGATGCTGGGGCTGGCTCCACAGCTCTGCTAAGACATCCAGCTTGTGCCCCCTTCAGAAACACAGGGCTTTTGAAAACTGGGTCAATGGAGAGCTGGGAGGGAGGGAGATCTTTAAATCCTCAGGGCTTGGCATTTGAAAATGAGATTAAGCTATAATCAGGCTTGACAGCAGAGCTGAGGGAGACACTTTTACCTCAGAGCAGCTAAGATCCAGCATTTTTGAGGAACGGGATAGAAGTTCTCTTCTTGCACCTTTATTTCAGAGGGGGGTCATGCTTGTCCGTTAGCTTTCATTAAAAGGGAAAGAGCAGGGGGTGCTCAAGAGGAGGGAATAAGGACATAGTTCACCTATTGCCACTGCCATGAATTTGGTATTTGCCTCTGCTTGCCCTGGCAGAGTGGTGAGTCAAAACTTTACCCACATTCTCCCTAAATACCTTCCTGGCAGAGAGCAGCTGTCTTGCTTTCCCTTACTTTTCCAATACCTAAAGGGACTACAAGAAACCTGGAGAGAGGCTTTGGACAAGGGCCTGTAGGGACAGGACAAGGGGAATGGCTTTAACCTGCCAGAGGGGAGACTGAGATGAGCTCTGAGGCAGAAGCTCTTCCCTGTGAGGGTGCTGAGGTGCTGGCACAGGGTGCCCAGAGAAGCTGTGGCTGCCCCATCCCTGGCAGTGTTCAAGGTCAGGTTGGACACAGGGGCTTGGAGCAACCTGCTCTAGTGGAAGGTGTCCCTGCCTGTGGCAGGGGGTGGAACTGGAGGAGCTTTAAGCTCCCTTCCACCACAAACCAGGCTGGGATTCTGTAATTCTGCTGTCCTGCTGCTGAGATAATCCAGGGGGTGACTTTCCTGGCTGCTTCCCTGGAATCTTCTCCAGTGTCCCTTTCACTCCCCTTGCCCACAGTCACATGCTGGTGGCATATCTTTGCTTCAGCTCCTGTGTACTGAGCAAGGAGGATGTGTCAGGTATGATGCTTTAATTCTCCGAGTCCTGCTGACAGGGATAAGTTTGCTGCAGTTGACTTTATGCGAGCACAAACACAGAAAGAGGGGAAAGCTGGCTGACAGTAAACACCACTCATAAACCCTTTTATAATGTCCTGGAAGAAGGCTTTCCCAGCTTCTAGTGGTCAGAATTATAAACCTGAAGCAGATCTATTAATTTCTATGGAGATTTACATCCCTGTTGGAGAATTGGAGACCTGGCCCACATTGTCTCTGTAGAAACTTAGTCTGAGAGGACAGAATATAATAATAGAATCAACCAGGTTGGAAAACACCTTGAAGATCATCAAGTCAACCATTCCCCAGCACTGCCAAGGCCACCACTAACCCATGGCATTGAGGGCCTCGGCTACACGGGGTGTGAACACTTGCAGGGATGGTGACTCCAGCACTGCCCTGGGCAGCCTGTTCCAATGCCTGAGCACCCTCTGGGGAAGGAATTGTTCCTCATCTCCATCTAAACCTCCCCTGGTGCAGCTTGAGGCCGTTTCCTCTTGTCCTGTCCCTTGTTCCTTGGGAGCAGAGACCAGCCCCCTCCTGGCTCCATCCTCCTGCCAGGCAGTTGTAGAGAGCAATAAGGTCCCCCCTGAGCCTTCTCTTCTCCAGATTGAACCCCCCCAGGTCTCTCAGCCCTTCCTCATCACACTTGTGCTCCAGGCCCTGCACCAGCTCCGTTGCCCTTCTCTGGCCCCTCTACAGCACCTCAATATCTCTCTTGTAGAGAGGGGCCTAGAACTGAACATCAGCTGCTTTAACAGAGGATTTGTAGAAGCCTTTCTCCATCACATGCAGACGTGTTTACCTTTAGACACCCTGGGCAGGAGGGGAGAACTGAGGCTGGTGTGTGTGGTGGAGGATGAGGGGTTAAATCTTTTCATGGTCTGTTTATGCTCGTGCTGATATTTCAAACAGTGTTTCAGTAAGGTCAGTGCTGTCCCTGCTTTTCACCAGTGACAGTTTTGATGCTGAGAGCAAGCAGCAGGCAGTCATTTATCTCTGAGGGAAAGCTGAACCGTGTGACTTGCCAGGGACTTAAGTTGTCATTAACTGTCAAAACATAACCAGGAACATCTGAAAATCAAGTTTAGTTTGCCAGAAAAGAGCAGTCCTGCATTTTTGCAGGAAGGGAATTACTCATTAATGTCAATGATGCCGCAGTGCCACAGCAACGTTAAGGACAGGCAAGTCTACAGGGTTAGAAACTTTGAAACTTAGAAACTTTGTTTTTCTAAGTCAAAAGACTCTCAGGTTATGTTTCCAGTGTCAGAGAGTCTGTGTGGAGCCAGGGTGAGGTACAGTTCTGAGCCTCGGGACCACCTTCCCAAGGAGAGTCCCACAGCCCAGCGGTCACCCTAGAGAGGTCAGCCTAGGCTGCTTAATTATAGATTAGATTAATGTGAACTGTCTTTTCTGCTCTAACTTGGGGCTTCACAAAGATCTTCCTGCTCTGCCTTACAGAACTCCCTCCAAGAAGTTTTAATAATGTCCTTTTTTTAAGGCAACTTCTCATTTTTCAGCTGTGAATTTGCCACCAGCCCTCCCCACACAGACATCCACTGCAGCTGAATTCCTTAGGTGGGGCTTTTTGGTTTTATTTTCTTGTATATCACTACCATTGAAATCAGTCTAAGCCCTTCTGGATGCGGATCAGCAAGAGGCACTTCAGTTCCTCTGCACAGAGGAGTTTTGCTTTCAGTTTTTGAGCATTGGTGAGTCCATTTTTAAGGGTTTAAGCAAACTGGATCAAATCTTGCTGGAGAATTGGCACTGGTGATGATGAGTTTGTTTGCAAAACCTGCTCTTTTAAACATGACGGACTCCTTTCCTTTCTCAGAGCTGCTCAGGGTGTTGTGATTGTTCTTCATGCAGAATAAAGGTGTGTGAGTGCCAGCTCCCCCTGCTTCTCAGTTGTTTCTTGGAATCCATTTACATTTTCAAGGGATTATTGCAAGGAAAAGATGCAGAAACTTTGTTTTTCTAAGTCAAAAGACTCTCAGGTTATGTTTCCAGTGTCAGAGAGTCTGTGTGGAGCCAGACCTCTGTCTGAAGTGGTTTAATGGAAGTAGTATGATGAGAGTAACAGCAGGATTTGGATGATTTTCTAGGAAATGACACTGTGTCTGTATTCACTGTTATCCACTTAATTGATAAATGGATGCATCTGTTGAGGAAAAAAACCCAAACTACAAAAACCTACAAAGGAGCCTGAAATGAAAAGCAGCAAATGCCTTTCTCATGCTGTCCTTGCCCTTAGCTGCCATGCAGGAGAGCTGTACTGGGTTCAGCTGGGCAGCGAGGTCCATGGGTCTAACCAGGTTATCCAGCCTGGACAAGAGGCTGGAGTTTGGGGGATGTTTGGAAATCCCCAAGCTCTGCAGAAAAGGCCGAGGGACCTTTTTTGGGGGCAGAAATACCCAGGTCTGCTGGGAGATGGATCAAACCAGCCTGATCTGTTAAAAAAATTAGTGAATTCTGTTTCCAGTGGTCGATGATGTTACACAAGACATTTTCAGCATGTGTGTGTAGGAAGCAGGATAGGAAAACAGTTTTATTACTGAGACATTTATTCCCAGAGCAGGAGACTTGGAAGTGTTTCCAGCTTCTTGGAAGCATCCCAGAGGAGGAAACCCAAACAGTGCCGCCATGGACAGCGGTGCCTCAGCCTCCTGCCTGCACCCCAATCCCACAAGTGACAGGTTCCTCTTCCCAACCACTGGTTAAAAGGAAATGGGGAAATAGGTATCTCTGCAAATGAAATTTGATTGAGCTCTGATTTCAGTGCAGGAGAAAAGTGATAATTTCAGCATCACCTTTCCCTTTTTCTTGTTCTTTGTCTGCTGGGTTCACTGGAATTGAGGTCCTTCCACCCTGCTGTCCTGCTGAAATGGAGGAAGGAGCAATTGATGGGCATCACATTTTAAACCTCTGTCCCAGAGGAATTGTCTTCGCATGATAAAAACCTCCTTTCCATTTTATATGGCATGGAGAAAACCTGATGGATGACCTGGCATTTGCCTGGAGAAACTCTATGTCACATTCTCTGTGTGGTTTGGCAGTCAGGATGCAGATGCATCCTAAGAGATCAAACACAACTCCTGCTTCCCACTGTCACAAGCAGAGGCTCCTGTTTTGATAGGCATTCAAGCTCTGGAGACACTCATCTCAATGGGAATTGGAGACGTGAGTATCTGGTTCTGAATTCTTGGCTGAATTATGTTTGGTAAAAGCTCTTGAGAGGGAAACAAGGAGGCTTTGAGCTGGTTGTTTGGGCCAACTTCAGTCCCTGGCTGCCCTGGGAAGTCTCCTGGTGCCATTCCAATGTGGGGCAACGGCTCTGCAGCCAGCTTGCTGCCTTGGAGGCTGCTGGAGCATGGGCATTACTGGGCAGGCTCCTGTTCAGCAGTGGTGACTGCAGCCGGTGAATCAGCCTTGCACTTCTGCTTGTAGAGAAACCGCAGGTGCCTCATACAGGCATCCTTCTGAGAGATGGAAAGCAGAGGGTTGCCAAGGCCAAGCTTTCCCAGTATCTCACTGCAGGTTTTCCAGAAGCCTGGGAGCTCACATCTCCTCTCACGGAGCTATTGCCTGGCTCCCCTCTGCACACCAACCTCATCCCTCTTCCCTGCAGCATTGCTTTGGGCATTGCTTCCAATTCAGGTCCAAAACGGGGTGCATTAAACCAGTAGGAAATAACTGGGTTAGTTGTGTAAAACTGCTGCAGTCCTTTCACTCAGTTTACAGCAACCTGCGCCTGGTCCCTGACTGGGATTTGGCTCTGGTGAGGACAGCGCAATACAAACACTGCAGTGGCTCATCGCTCTTGAAGCCTTTGGAATCTCCAGAGGGGAAATACTCATGAAATCATTCTCATGTACATTCATATTTAGAGGAGCAATCATAGTGTTACAAAGCTATGGAGTGACTCTCCTATCACCAGGTAATGTGCAAGAGCAAGGTCATAGAATCCCAGACCAGTTTGGGTTGGAAGGCACCTTAAAGCTTTTCCACTTCCAACCCCCTGCCTTCGGCAGGGACACCTTCCACTAGACCAGGTTGCTCAAAGCCTGCATTTTCTTCTTGGAAGGTTTTGCTTTGTTTAGACTTGGTTTTGCTTTGTTTGCTCTCCTTTCACATGCAAAGGTATCTGATTTACAATTGTTTCGGTGCTGTTTTGCAGACACATTGCTTGAATAACAACAAAATATATGAAGACACAAGTAACAGCTGAAATCACTAGGTAGAAAAATTAAAGTAAAATATGAATAAATAATATAGGCAAACGTTCTGTCTTAGTGATATAATGCAGTATTCTGCAGAAAGAACCAAGCTAGCATGAGCACTGTGGTTCTTTAGCTGTGCTACATGCAATTTGGCCTGGGCTAATGGCCTCTTTCCCAGAAGAACTCATTAACTTGGGCTGGGTGTCCTAACAGGCTCTTCTGCAGCTGTGCTCTGCGGGATGCTGCAGCACTGAGGATAGAGGATTTTATGTGGAGGTCTAATTTTCATATCGACTTCAGTGTGATAAGTCATGATGATTTCCTCCCACCAGTATGAAATAGAGCAGTGATCCGAGCTTAACTTTCTCACGGTACCCTATGCCTTTGTATAGCTGTATGTATATATTATGCAAATGTTGGCTTTAAAATGACTGATTTCCAGGAGCTCTACTGGTTGTCCTTTGAAACAAGAGGGGAAAACTGAAGATGAAATCCTGTGTGTGTGTGTCTATGGGCAGGACCATAGGTGTGGATTTTCTGGAATGAGAATAAGGGTCCCTTGTGTCTCCAGGACCACCATGTGGTCTCATACCAGTGGCACCTCTAGCGTTGTAAAGCCCCTGTGTGTATTCTCACCAGGGATATGTGCTGGGAAAGAGACAAATGGGTGTCCAGCACCCGCTGTCCTGCACAGCTGGCTCCCAGGAGAAGCAGGTGGGTTAGAGATGAAGACAAAGCCGTGGTGCAAGAGGTTGATGTGTAATATACTGATGATTTTAAGAGGGAAAAGAAGGGTAGTGGCAGCAGCAGGGGAACGATTTGCTCTATCTGCTGTGTGAAGGTATTTTCCTTAGCTGTTCTCCAAAAGATACGCTCCTGAACGTCTTCTTGGCTATTGCTGTGGACAATCTGGCAAATGCCCAAGAGCTGACCAAGGTATGTATGAGATTTCTGTTTCTTCAAACTCAGACCACAGCTGCTGATCTAAAGTCCACGTTGCCAACCCTTCCAGGCACCCTGAGATGTCCTCTAGAGCCTGTTCATGTGGTATCTCTGTTTACCAGTTTTTGTTGCAGAGAAGGACCTGGAGGTTTATTCTTGTTCAGGTTCGTTTCATTTCAGGCTTGTTTCAGTGAACTATTTCATGTTCTTCAGCTTTATTTTATCACAGAGTGGGCAGTGGGCATTGCTTACCTCATTGCTGCATGCAGGTGCACAGGCATTGGTAGCATTTGCTGTTTTCAAGAGCAGAGGTGAAGCAATTGAAGGGTTTTGGCTGACCTGAAGCTTAGACATTGGGAAACACAGGTGTTGTGTTGCTGCTTCGGTTGTCACACACTGACGCTTCATACCTTGCTGAGTTTTGGGATAAATCAAAGAATTAACATTCTCTGATCAACTCTGGAACACAACTTGCAGAGGCTGCTGTGAATGCTCACTAAAGAGGGTATAATTTTCCTGCCTCTCACCAGACGCAGGAGAAATCTGAGGCACCAGCCCAAACACCAGCAGAAAGCCAAGTACTGGCAAGAGATGGAAATGACACCAATGTAACTTTACGTGCAGGTTTATATTGGAGCATTCCCTATGGAGAAAACCACCTAGTCTCACTATAGTGCAGGAAGGATTGCAAGTGCTGCAGTTTCTATTATTATGTACTTTTGATTTCTCATTGTGGCATACTCACCTGTATTTATAAGGCAGCATTAAATTTTGTGTGCACATTTCTAGCTTGTTCTCACTGAGCAGATAAAAACCTGCACACCCCATTGCTTGTGCTGCTGCCATCATAGAATCACAGACTGGTTTGGGTTGGAAGGGATCTTAAAGATCATCTAGTTCCATCCCTCTGCCATAAGTCAGTGGCAAAAGTAGCACCATATCCACCTTAGCAGTTGTATTTTACAAGCTTTAGCTTATATACTCTGTAAGAGGATCACTAACCGTGTGCTTATGCAGCAGCAGGCAAGGATGTTTTCTCTTTCAGAGTTGTAGAAAGGTGCAGTACTTCATGGATACTCAATGCAGCTCCACAGTTCAGGGACACTGAGGCTTCTAGGGGTTTCCTATCCCACTCCAGCTGTTGAGACCAAAGCAGCCAACCCCTCTCAGTTAAAATTCATGTCTCTGCAGCTGAGATACAAAACAAGGCTCCAGCTCTCCCTTTGTGCTGTGGAGCTGCATGACTGGCTTCGGCTTCCAGCTTTAGCTGGAACCTTGTTTCCTGACAGCTGATACCCAACACAGACTGTACAAGAAGGCCGGTGGTTCTCAGGTGCATAGTAAATGTTCCTATGTCTCTGAGGCCATGTTCTGCATCCCTCCTCTCTCATAATGCAGCTCAGGGCTGTGTTTAATCGCTCTCTGTTTTTCTCTGGGAGGTTTTTCGTCTGCTCCTCAGCTCTTCCTGTTCTTTCTAAAGCCCCCAGAAACCTCCAGCCTGGAAGGCAGCATCCTCCCAGCCTGTTCTGGAGATCTAGGGGCATGCCTTGCATGTGCTGAGAGAGAGAACCGGGCCCTGCACAGTTCTTGGATAATGAAGCTCATCCTACTTCTTTCTTAATCCTTTAAGTGCTTTCTGGTGAATATTTCAGGAGCTGACTGGGGCAGTTAGAAACCTGTCTTTGTTGATGTTTATAAAGTATAATTAAATATTGATGGATTCTGCAGCATTGCCAAATCATAAAGCTTCTTGAGAAAACTTTTTTTTTCTTTTTTGCTTTAATTTTATTCCTCATCCCCCCAAATCACTAGGGCTTTCAAAAGAAGAGGGAAAAGATAAAAGTAATCCCATTATATGGCATACCTGGAGAATGAGGGATTTCTTGCTAAGTAAATATGATCATGCAAACCCAAAAATGGCCCGGAGATATAATTAAGTTACTCAGGAGTCAGTTGATCTCAGGAGACTTTCTTGACATTTGTGTGTAAAACTAATCAAGATTAGTGCTGCATATAATGTGGGGAAACCATAAGCAGTTTGCAACTGCCTCTGTTTTGGAAAGACAGAAAGGTTTCCTGCTAAACGTCAGGACTGAAACATTCCAACTAACATTTCCAGTTCTGGATGCTAATTTGGACTTCTTTTATCATGGCATTTGAACATTTCTCAGTAGCCTTAGCTGGGCTTTGTGACCTGTAACAGAAGTTATCAGAGTTGTATCTATATTTAACTTAAGCTTGATCATCCAAAGTACTTGTCTGTTTTGTAACAGACACTGGAATGACTCATTTTGGGGAAAAAAAAAAAAATCACCTTCTTTGCCTTCAATATCTAAATAATCTGCTCTCCAGCCTCCTCCTCTCCCTCCCCAGGTCTCTCTCCTTTCTGTACTGGCTCTCCTTTAGCATCCTTTAGCACTGACTTAAACTCTGCCAACTTAATTTCTAGTGATACCTCAGAACTGTCCTGAGTCTATCTGGGCTGCCTACCCTGTAGTTATTTCCATATATTGGCAGGTGTTTCTTCCTATTCACTTGTGGTGGAATTCAAAATTCACCCCAGAGTTTGCTTTGAAAATCCTCTCTCTGCTGACATTCCCACATCATCTCCAGTAACACACAGCAGCCCTTCATCCTCCTTACACTGGCACGTAAGGCCACCACAAGTGACCCGTATTTTCCTCAATATCCTAAAGTACTAAGTGTGTTTTCTGATCTCCGTACACTGCCAGCAATCCCTGGGGAAGCAGTATAAACCCATGCAATGTGGGGTGGGAATGATGTGTGAATTTTACATAAAAATATATTATAAAGTTGAGAAATCCCCAGAAATAGTGGACTGAAGTGAGCAGCAAACCCAGGAGTCTTACAGGTGTGAAGAGCCCTCCTCCTCCCCCCCAGTGGAGAGGTGTCTTTAATTGGGTGAACTTGATAATGAACAGTCAGTATCAACTATGCGCATCATTATGGGTAGCACTGAAGGTGGGTTTTACCGTGTGATAAACTGTGTGATTGAAATGGAGATTTAGAGCTCTAGAAAACAGAAAGCAAACATGAAAGAGAGATGTCCTTATAGGTAGGGCCTTTGTATGCGCTTGCACCTCTATGGTGATGGTGACAGTTGACTGTTGGTGGAATGGATGGATGAATGAATGGATGGATGGATGTTGCCATCACAGCTCAGAGCTGGCTTCAGTCATACACCATCACACCGCTGTATGTTCCAGGCAGAACAAGATGAGCTTGCGCCCCAGTGAGACCTGGCAATGTAAGTATTAGGCAAAAAGTTAATTAACTTTTGTAGTGATCTGCAATCTCTGGATGAAAAGAGCTACAGAAATGTTATTAAGCAGTCATCTGCTAAAGAGTATGCTTATTCTGAGTTGGGGATGGCCTTATTTGTAATGACAGCAGATATTTTCTGCTGTTACTTCAAGATATGGAATCCAGCAGAATTATTGATGAACCAGGATGAATGGAGTAGAAGCTACAGATTCTAAAGAGATGGATAAAACTGCACCTGGTGCTTTAGGTTCAGAGAAGGAAAAATCAAAAGCCTTTGAATGTATGTGATTTTAACACTGCTAGAGGGTCCTGAAGAGAGGAAACAACTTGAACATACCTGTGGAATGAAAGGAAAACCTGAAAAGCCTTCTTATCACAGGCTTTCTTCCTCAAAGGCTTCATGTTCTGCAGATACCCTTTGGCTGGGGTAGAGTTAATTTTCTTTACAGAAGCTAGTGTGGGGTGTTGTTTTGGATTCGTACCGCAGTGTTGATCATACAGGGACATTTCAGTTACTGCTGAGCAGTGCTTACACAGAATCAAGACCTTTCCTGCTCCTTACATGGGGCAGGCTGAGGGTGTACACAGAGTTGCAGGGGATACAAGTGGGACAATGACCCAGACTGACCCAAGGAATATCCCAGACCATATGGCATCATACTTAGCATATAAAGCTGGGGAAGCGGGGGACATTGGCAGTGGTGGCATGTGTCTTCCCAAGTCACTGTTATGCGTGATGGAGCCCTGCTGACCTGGAGAAAGCTGAACTCCTGCCTGACCATGGGAAGTGGTGAATGAATTCCTTCGTTTGCTTTGCTTGTGTTTTTTGCTTTACCTGTGAAACTGTCTTTATCTCAACCCATGAGTTTTCTTACTCTGATTCTCTACACCATCCCACCAGTGGGGAGTGAGTAACAGGCTGTGTGGGACTTGGTTGCTGGCTGGGGTTAAACCAGGACAAACTTGCTTTACAACAAGCTTCCAAACCATTGACAAATTTACTGGAAGTTGCCAGTTGAGAAATATTGACTTTGTATAATTATTCAGCAGGGCTTTTTTTTAATGGCCTGCCTCAGGTTCTTCATTCACTGCAGTAGGAATTTACTTGTTATAGACCCACTAATATTTGGAAAGGAAAAAAAAACAGGAACTTTATAGTAGCAAATGTTTTTTGATTCATTTTCCATCATTTCTTTTTTCTTGTAAAAGAGAAAAGAGTTTCAAAATGAGTTCAGTGTGAGCAAGTAACACCAAAATCAGGGTAAGGAATTGTTTATGCATGTGGTATTCAGGATAGATAAATCTGGATGATTTCCTGTTTCAGAGCTAGATGTCTTGCTGTCTGCTCTCATTGTTTTAAGCATAACTCATTCGCAACATTACCACTGAAGAGCAGAGGTAGATCTATGGCATTTCATAAAATTCAACAGCAGAGCCTGTGACTGCTCTCGTTGTGACATGTGGTTATTCCCTGAGTATGTGTGATGCTGCCATTGCCATCAGAGGGTCTGTGTTTATTCTGCCATGATTTTACTGATTGCACTGCCTCGAAAGTGTAAGGGAAGTTTAACCTAGACCACCGCTGAAGATGAACCAGGTTGTTTCTTTGCTTTTTGCCCTCATCTCATTGCTTGAGACCCTGTATTCTGAATTTGAACAGTGTTTCTCTTGCCATTACTATGGGTAGGAAGAAAATAATCACAGTTACGCTCTGCAGGAACTTGCAGTGCCAAGAGAGGTTAAAAATCCATGTGGTCTGGGGTGTATGCAGAAAGCATGAGTATAACCATCTTTCTGATGGTTATAGTTCTTGGGTCTACAGACTATGCTTTAATATGTCTCCTCCTTTCTGCTATCGCTCTGTAAGTCTTCAGTGATTCAACTGAAATAAGTGGAAATATTGGAGTAAAGCTGGTGTGAGCAGGACCAGTCAAGTCTGTTGTTTATTGCACTTACTGTTTCAGAAAAGTCATGCTAGGAGGAAGTCATGAAGGATTTAAGAGTCCATCTCATGCATTTCAATAGGACTTAGGCTTTAGAGTGATGGGGCTCAACTCACCCCAGAAATGTCACACTTATGGTCAGGTCTCTCCCTGTTCTGCCACAGTCTCCTTCCCCAATGCTAAGAGGAGACCCAAGAGAGGTAAGAAGCTTTGCAAGGAAGACGTAATCTTGATAAAAATGTGCTGAACACTTGACCAAACCTTGCATTTCTCATCTCAACCTGCTGTTGCTGGCACCAAGACCCTACCCAGGAGTCCCTGAAAGAAGTTATGGAATTATGCCTTATATTAACGAGTTTCCACTGTTCTCAGAGTGTAGTGGTGATGTTCACATATGACTCATGACTGGGGGAGCTCTGGTCACTGTCCTTACATGATGCACATTCTGATTTCTCTTGGTTTTCTGCACCAGGATGAGGAGGAGATGGAGGAAGCCACCAATCAAAAGCTCGCCCTGCAAAAGGCCAAAGAGGTGGCAGAAGTCAGCCCCATGTCTGCAGCCAACATCTCCATAGCTGCGTAAGCATGACTTTGATACTTGGGAACTTTACCGTTCGGTTTCAGTTTTTCAGTGTCAGTATGTGTCTGTTCAACTGGAGCATCCCATAGTCTTCTGTGAGCCCTTTTATATCTCTGTTACTGACAGGGTTTTATGTGGACTGAATACTTCAGAGCTGATTGTTTAACCATGAATTTAATTCAGTATTTAAGTTTGTTTTTCTTTCTAATGCCTCATCTTTTGCCCTGCTATAAATTACTTCATTTTTAGATGATTTTTTTAAACTGTCCTAGGATAGATTTCACCAGGTGAAATATTAACAAATCCATTCACTTTGGATTTGTAATTACGAGAGGTACGTTGCACATAATTATTTTTCAATGATCTCTGCTGTGAGAATTTAAGCGTTAAGGCATCGTCCTAAATATCAGACTGAAAAATATGCTTGAATGCTCTTTTTGCTGTTTGAAAGAGAGCCGGGTTGAATAAAATCACTTATGTGAACAGTCACTGGTTTTTAGAGAGAAACATCAATTTGCGTTTTCAGACTCAGGCTTTTCTGCATGGATGTGGACATGAGCACGGACTCTGTGATACCAGAATCCTTAAAAAATATTGACTTGGGGACCACTTTTTCGTATATATGGATCTAAACTGACGTGAAAAAATTTCTATGTAGGTGGAAATACTTGTCCCAGATGTTGCTGAGGTCAGTACAGAGTTCTGCCTGTGTGGAATTATGGGCTCGTGTTTGATACATGCCTACCTTGCATGGATTTACTGAGAGCTATGTTCTTCTTAAGGGTTCATTTAATTCTTCTGGAATTTGAACATCAGGACAACCAGCATCAAAAACATTAGGTCATGCCTCAGATTTTACTGAGAGCTGCTGAAATTTTCCAGATCCCTTTTGCAGGGGAGACCTCCAAAGGCTGGAGAAGCTCAAGCATAGAAAAAGACATTTCCTGTTCAATTTTATTGCAAAGTATCTGAAATGCAGTAAGATCCCTGTTTGTTCCATCAGGGTAAATCTCTTGAGACCTTTGTTACTGGGAGTTTAATTCCCTTTGTCAAAGACAATAGGCCAAATGAAGCCAGTTCATCGTATGTGAAGGAAAAGAATATTATTAATTTGGCTATTTTATTCCTCTTACCATTTTATGTTGTCATTACTGCTTTAATCAGCTTCTATTTATTCTGTGTCTGTTTGTTGGGTTTAAATATGATCCTTTTCTTACAATGATTTCCTGTCTAGTCTTGAAAAGAAGTCAAATGAGGATATTTGCTCTTGTTCTTTGATGAATTTCCTGGTACTGTTATTTTAAAATGCAAGATGATGATGCTTATTTTCTTCCTTTATTAATCAAAAGCATGTGAAGATTTCTTATACAGCAGAAAATGGAGCTAAGATTTTACACCACATGTTTAGTTGCTTTAAAATAACCTTATTCCATGATTTTTCACCAGGCTTTCACCTGGTTTTCAATATCACAGGGCCAGATTTGTGACCACAATCAAAAGTGAGTACAAAATTGTGGATTTCTGCTTATTTTGCCTCAAATTGTATCTGCCCAGACCCCTACCTGCTACAGGCAGGTAATTAGGCTTTACAAGTGAGCACATCTGAAAGTGCAGTCGGTTGCTTTCACATCTACTAACCACAGCAGCATCGTGCATGCTCTATGGGAACCATCATCTAACAGCCACTGTGTGACTTCTCCTTTTCTCTGCCTTAGTGCCAGTGAGGTGCTTCCAAGTCCACTCCCAAAGCTTGCAGGGCTTTAGTCTGGAAAACATGTGTGTTAAGGACTATATGTTGATGACCAAATGGATGATGACATAGAGGAGAAGTTAGGTGTTTTGTGAGGCAGAAATAGGTGTATGGATGGATTGCTGGCTCATGATACAAAAGATATTTAATGAATGCATGCCAAAGCAATTTGCTTAATACATAAATACATCCACAGTGAACTCCAAAGTGTCTTAGCAGCTACAGCTTTCAGGCTTGCAGTACCTATCCCTTAGATCCAGAATAGTAGGGTTGATGACGGGACCCATGGTTGGCAGCCAGGTGTACCCTGTTACTTCATTTCTTATGCTCTTAAGCTGCACAGTGGTCCTGAAGATGAAGTAAATGCCATGTTGATGGCAAGACTTGTTAGGTCAAGCCTCTGATGCAATTCAGAGCTGGACATGCCAAGCATGCAAAAGTGCTGGGCATTCTTTCAACAGGATTTTTGGTGTATGGAAATACCACCACAAAAAGCAAACATATGTAGAACTTGAGCACCCTACAGTGGGTGGTGAGCAGGGGCTGGGAAATCTGGGACTGAGCTACCAAAGATGTGCTGCAAAGATGGGTCTACCCTATCAGTTTATATTGTTATTTTCTCCTAAGGAATCATTTTTCAGTTTTATAACTTGATTTTATTTTCATAACATATGAAAATGAATTTCTGTAACAACAGGCATCAACAGCATGGATCGATGTTCTGAAAGCATCAGTATTTTCTCTACCTGCATCAATCAAAACAGGTCTCTTGGGTGTTAGCAGAGGGCACCATGAGTTGCATTTCCTTAGTCATAATGTTCATGTTCCTGGTGTGCTTGTCCTCCCACAGAGGTGATAAAGCCGTCCTGGGGCTGAGTCTGGTGGAAAGTCATATCGGTCATTCTGCCTTCTCACCGATGAGGTGCTGTGCTTGCTGTTTTGCTTCTTTCCCTTGTCAGTCCTACACCAAGGACTGAGAGTCTGTATCTTCCCCTAAGCCTCCATCCAGGCCATTCCATACTCTGTAGTGTTGTATCTGCTCCTACACCTCTGGCATTTTTCTTGTGCAACTGCATTTTGCACCCATGGTTTGTATGCTCCCGTGCCTGCAGTTTATCTCCACCAGTTCTTCTGCTCTCCTTTGCCATTCAAGCCTCTTTTCATAACTGACCTCCAGCAAATGTTCAGTTAATTGCATCAGTCGCAAAATGTCATTTCCTAGGCATAAGAAACTGGTTGCTTATTTAGCATGTCAGCCTGCTTGGAGCATCTGAAGAGGAACCTTCACCTGCAATAGGCTGCTGCCTGAGCCACGAATTGTCTTGTGGTTGATAGATGGTGAAGCTCTATGGTGTCATAGGGATCTGTTTTAATAATATACTCATTATTATGGGTGGCATTGAGATGTCATCTATCTTGCAGCTGAGTCCAAGTGCTTTATTACAATGTTCTACCTGCACTTGGTTTGTAGCTCTCACTTCATCAATCTCTCAGGATTTCTATGGTTTGTCTTCTGCTTCTCCAAAGGGACTCAACATGAACAGATTTGTCTGACTGCAATTTGTTTTTTCACCTGGTGAACTCTATCCTTGGGCCTTTTTGTTTTGTGTTTTTTCAGGATTAAAACCTAGGCTGGTACGTTGTTTCCTTCCTTGTTGTAATGTTTGGTTAAAACCAGAGTATCTGTTTAATGTGTGTTCTTACATTTTAATTTGAGCCCATTGTTTCATTCTTATTTTTGTGATTTGTTTTGTTTTCTGTTTAGCATTTTCCTTGCTTTGTTGTCTCTGGAGGTGAGTTTCTGGGTTTGTTCAGTTTGCTCAACATTGTCTTCAAGACCCTCTGTTCTGTACAGCATTTAAACCTCCTCAGCCTCCTGAACTCAGCAACTGCAGATGGACAGGTCCTTAGAGCAAGCCATTGGTGCAGCTTCCTTGGTGGCCAGAATGGAGGAGGGGGGAAAAGGGGGCCAATTACACAGGCAGTGGATGTGCAAACCACTTTGCAATGCTGATGAAAAGGTGCTAGTGGAAGGGAGAGCCATCAGGCTCATTTCCATGGTAACACAAAGACCCCAGTATAAGCACGGTCTTTCTGTATTTGCTGAACCCAAAGCCTGAACTTCCCATGTTTGGGTTCCTCATCCACCTTTTCTATTCCAGCCAGAGATGCACCAATGGCACGTACAAAAGGGGCTGCAATAAGCACACCCAGCCCAGCATGGACCAGCAGACCAACTGGAGAGGACACGGGCTGCAGCTCACCTGGCACCCAGAGCCCATGTAGTTTCCAATAGCCTCTTCAGATTTTCTTGGGAAAAGCCTTAAAACAAGAATCACAACAGCTAGCAACTGCTAAACTTGTAGGAACCATTTGTAAGTCATTTTCCCGAGGTCATGCTGAGTGAAACTGGTTCGTTTCTTATGGGTTCCTTTTTAATTCCATGTGGTAATGGGTTACAGTCATAGCCAGACCCAAGGAAAGTATGTAAGTATGGATGTAGGGTGTGAGTTCCGAATGGGAGGAGAACTTCCCAGATGTGGTGGAAGAAGCTTTGTTGACAGTGGCAGAGACAGTTTGTGCACTGTGGGCACTAGACTTAGACACGTTCTATAGGATTGCCCACTACTGTTTTCCAAAGTTACCCGTGCTTCCCAGGAAAACCTTCCAGCCTCTAAAGACCTTTTCCTCTCTCCAGGCTCTGGCTGGTTTCTGCTGGTCCCTCACGTGGTTATTCAAAGCAGTTTATATTTTAGTTGCACACCCACAGATAGATACTGCCTGTTAATGTGAGCAAGTTGACTACTCACTAGCAAAGTGCCAAGAGCAACCAAGGTGGCACATCATTTCACAATGACCTCTGAGTTGTCTGTCCCTTTTGTACAGGTCTGGGGATAAAGGGGTGGTGGTGGTGGGGAGTTGCTCTGTTTCTCCAGGACATTTTCCATCTCAGAGGTTCCATATTTTCCTTCTGTCTTGGGAATACTGTGGTCTGTTTCCAAATCCCTGCTGGGCCGTCGGTACCCAACAGGACCCAGCAAGAAGTGTGCCTGAACACATGGCCCATAAAACATCCTGTGCTGGGTGATATGTAGACTAGGAGAGGTGTTCTTTTTCTCTTGCTGGCTTGTGATTTCTTCCCTCTATTTCCCCCCATGACGTGTGTTGATGTGTGAGGTATTGTGATTCCTCCTGTTAGTTTACCTTTTTGCCCTTGCTGTCAGTGTAACGGTGACTCAGCTACACCTAAAGAGACTCTCATGTACTCTGTCCCTCATGGATGGTAAGTAGAACTGAGCAAAGCTCAAGTACTTGTGTCATTTTGATTTGGAAAAGGAGGCTGTCTGTGCTTTGTGACTTTACACCCTGCAGTTGAGCAGAAATCTAGTCAAACTTTTGGTTTCAAAAGAGCAAACTCCAGCAGTGGGAGCAGAGGAGTGAACCTGGAGTGCTGCAGGACTTGCATAATGTAGGCTGGCCAGGTTACAAGGATACTTGGCAGGATCCAAGCATGGCCTTCATCCTGCACTGCACCAAACAAGGCAGGGATAGATGCAAAAGTTCATTCAAGCCTCCTGCGAAGGGATGCTAAGATCCTGCTTTCAGCAATTCAAAGCCAGATTTCCACAGGTATTGCACAGTGTTGGTGCTGACTTGCAGGTAAACTAGGGCAGCCCAGTACATTCTCCTCCATCATGAGTTTTACACCTGTTTTGCCCAAGTAATTTCTTACCTACTCGTGACACATTCATGCATTCAAGGGTTTGTTCTGTGCATGGTTTAGCTAATAAACTGGGAGTTCAACATCCAGCCAGAGAGTAAAGGGGTCCCCAGTTGGAGCAACCTGGAAACAATAATTTTCTTGGCAAGCAAGCAGGACGTGCCAACTCCACTTTGAGTCCTGCTCCCGCTTCATTTGGCACTATACAAATGCAGAAATAGTAAAATTTAGACAAAATATTTTACCTGACTGTTCGGCAGATTATTTGCTCCAAGCAAAACTTTAATGATGCCTTTCATAATTTCCCTTATATTCATTCCAGGTTTCTTGACTTTTGGATCGTTGTATTATAGCCTTTACCTAGGCCAAGATTTCTGTTCAGAATAATTCATGGATTTTAAGTAAATGCATATTTAAAACTACTTATAAGATATCTGAAGAATGTTAGATTTAAAATGAACCTTCTGGTTTGCTAGTATTGGTCGTGAACAGATTAAAACCTTCATGGAAGCAGGAGGTAAAATGCTGCAAGGGAAAAGGCAAATTCAGGAGGTGAAGGGATTTTATTTCCAGCCTTGGGGTGGGTTCTCTGGATGATGTAAATTTATAAAGAATATTTCTTATAACAATGCAAAAATTAGCACCTCAAGCCAAGATCTGTCAAGATATTTAGAATCCTGTTTTTCAGTAGATTCCCTGCCAAAGGAAAAATAAACTCTTTTTCAGTGCAATCCGGTGATTTCCATATTTAGAACCCCCCACGTGTAAGGGTGTTTATACAAACACTGGATGGAGGAGAATCTACAGAATTTCTTGTGAACTGAAACAATCTCCTTTCAACCATTCTATGATTCTATGTGTCAGGCCCTGCCTAAGCTGCTGCAAACCTATGGGATTTAGGCACAGTGAGCTGTATTTGGACAGTCTGAGTTCAGGTATGTCCCCATGCCTGTCAGAAGTAGGTGCCTCTTAAGAGCAAATCCAGGGCAGAGTCCAAGGAGAAGCAGCCTGTCTCCAGCTGCTGGGGCTCAGGTGGATTTGGATTCTCTGGACATGCCCCAGGTTCCTCCCTCCAGCCCATGCTTTTCTCTGTGCTAAGGCTTCTTCCTCGTGTCACAGAGACAGAGTGGGAATTAGCATCCTGCTCACACTTGGAAATAATGATTTGCAGCACAGCTGTAATAGCAACCACCACCTGTTTCTACAAGGACCTCTACCCTGAGGTCCTAAAGATGACTTCTACGGAGGACTTGGATTGTGTGAGTATAGCACATGGAGGCATAAAGTCCTAATATCATTGTGTGGCTTTTGGTTCACCTTTTAATTTTTTTCCCCCTTTTGGTTCTGTTTTTGATTCTTTGGTTGTTTCCCTGTTAACTAGAAGGTGGTGTGTCTGTGGCTTCCACACTTTCTGAAGCTTGCCTGGTTTCCTACCAAGATGCACGCTGCAGTCTGCATTCGATAGGACACAGCCTGTATGAGTCTCCTCCCGATGTCTTTTATGGTTTCTCTGCTCTTCTTTATTTTTATTTCTTTTTTCTTTTTGTTTTCTCACTTTTTGTTTTCTTTGTTTGTTTTGTTTTTGCATGTGCAGTTTTGTAAAGCAAACTCGAGGTACTGTATCTCGCAGCTCGTCAGTCTCCAGCGTAAATTCACCGTGAGTTGCTCTCTGTTACAATATTCAGTACATGGATTTCTATCTCTATATTTATAAACCTCCCTCTTTCCCCTTCTCCTGATGCCTTCACTTCCCCCCTTGTTTTTCCCAAAAATCATTCCCATCATTGTGGAAAGCCTCCAGACCAACATACAGTGGAAGGACTGGAAGGTGTGCGACATTGCCATATAATGCTTGTGATTTGATTGTGAGCAACTCTGTAGTGTTTTGAACATTGACTGTGATTTTTCCTCCCTTCCTTCATTTTTCTCTCATCCCCTTAATTGTTTTCCTTTGTTTATTCCTTAACTATTTTCCCCTCTTCTCCTGTCTGCCCTCATTTGATGGTTTGTCTTGTTCTCACTTGTATTTTTGTCCTCTGTGTTTATTATGTACTGGGCTGATGGCTTTGATGTTCCACCAGTGTTTGCACTTATGGTTCAATAGGAGAATGGGGGCCCACCATGATTGTACTCTTCAAATGATAGCTTGAGAAGGATTATAAAAGAAACTTCTGGAAATGGGGCCCAAGTGAGACCAAATTGGAAAACTCTCCATAAGCATCCTTGGGAAACTTATGAGAGCTCTGGTTATGCCTGTGCTCTCTGACCTCGAGCTGGAGCTTAAAGCTAGAGATATAGTAAAAACGAGGCACCCAGCAAACTCCTATGTACCCGTGGTTGAGCGAACACAGTGATAGACCTTCCATTCACTCTATCCCCTTCCTAACAAACAAATCGTGCTGGCTTTGCTGTAAATCGTGGGTGTGCTTTGACACCGATGCAGGTTTGTAGAAAATGTCATTGCTCCTGCTGACTAATAAAACAAAACTCATCATCAGCTTCTCATCAACCCATCTCAGTGTCTTGGCTTTGGGTTATACCTTTACCATTTGATGTTATCTTTCTTCTTTAATGCTTTTGAAGACAAGTAAGTGCAATTCAAACACATGTGGGTTTGTCTTACGTGCACCATAGCAGCTACCAAAGGCACGGTGAAGCAAAAGGTGTTCTCCACCAGCTTCCTGACATCTTCCTTTTTCCCAGGGTGTTTTGGGGGTCCTTATCTACTGGTGGATCTTAGACATGTTTGTATTAAAAATATGTTGATATGATGTGTGAGCTTTGCTTCTGGTGACCAAGACTGAACTTTTTTAACTAGCAAAAGTAGGTGTGACTTGTCTGTGCTAAGGTCTGAGATGTCACACAGTTGGGACAGTGAAAATTTAGGGGAATAAACTAGATTAAGGCAGCTTTTGGCTCATTTCTTCCAGTGTATTTATTGGCTGCAGGGTGTCTTGACAGGCAGAAAGGTGCAGAGGGGGGTCTGCTGCCCTTTATTTCCCTCTGACCCTGCCCTACCCTGGCAGGAGGAAGGTGATGGTTAAAGGTGGTGATGGAGGAGAAGTGCTGCCGAGCTGCTTCCTCCCCAACACTGGAATTCACTCCAGTAGAAGTTGCACCAAACTGGTCGGAGGCAATGTTTGCCCAATAAGAAATGAAGCCTTGTAAGAATGAAGAATCTGGCTCCTTTTCCAAACTTCCATGGACAGAGCTGCCTTTTAAGAACATGAAATCAAACCACAGGTACTAAAATCCCCTTGGAAGGAGGATTTGCCTGCATCTGGAGGCATTTGCCATTGAGGTCTGTTGCTAACTCCCCACCAGCAATAAAGACAGTATAATAGAGGCTTTTTTTGCTGATATGACTCACATCTGGTCTTTGAACAGAGTGAATTTTTACTGCAAAAGCTGTAACTGAGGATTCTTCTCCTCTTTAACATTTCTATGCACCGTCTGGGCAGTAATTTGTAATTTCCTATGCAAACCAGGGCTGGTTTTGACAGATGAGCTGAGTATGCATTCTCTTCTCTGCGGGTATCTAAAGAGCATTTCTCATTTCAATACCTCCTGTTTAATTAAATATATCACTGTACCCCATTACAATGTGCAATGTATAAAAGTACCAGCCATCACAGAGCAGCAGTAGAAGTCCCCTGCAGTGTAAAGGCATCTGAAGTTCTTGTTTACTCAGTATAAATGTAATGGTTAGAAATGTGGGGTTTTATTTTCAATTCAAATAGACAAACTGGAACAACTCCTCTTAGGGCCATGCAGGTGCTATGGACTCCCATTCCCTGGGTGAATATTAGCATAGGTTCAGGATGCCTTTATACCAATTTGTTTCTACCCACGGGGAGTGCTATTGCTGTAATTATACTGAATAGATAAGTGGTGTGATTTTTGGGCACAGATGGAAGTTGAACAGTTTTGCTGACTGAAAAGAGCTTGTAAAAGGTGCAAAAATATCCTCATTCCTTTTTCTCCCTTGGGTTGCTCAAACAGCAGAAAATACTTTGGGCCTTGAATATCAGTAAGAACCAGGATCTGCAAAGCCATGGTCATCTGTTTTGAAAGAACAAAGCTTACTCAGAAATCTTTTGAGACATAAAGGGTTGGGTTTTATTCCCCTATTATTTGCGTATTAAAAATATTAATAATTCTATATTAGTAAGAAACTAAAGACAAAATATCAGAGCTAGTTTCTTTGAATAATCAAGGTGAAGTCTTGTGCTAATTCCAGCCTTTTGAGCTATAAGATCTACAATACAAGCAATGCAAGCAGTACAAAATACATGTTTAATTCACTGAGGAGAGGTAATTAAATACAGATCTGCTCTATTTCTTCAAGAAGATCAGCAGTTATCTAAGATACATGCTGAAATTGGTGACTAATTTGTATGTACATAGGGGATGACACACAGCTAAGTGAATAATTATGTTATATTTTTCCAGTAGTAGGTATTTAAGAGTTATAGAATGTTGAATTTTCATACAAATCCATATATTGCAGTTGTTGATGAAATCAAAGTGTAACTTGAGGTAACTCTAGTAACTTGAGGTTTTCTTTGCATTGATGTTTGTTATTATTTCTAATGGGATCCAGAGGTGTCAGTCATTGCTTGGACATGAAACTTGACATGTTCTTAAGGCATTTTCTAGAAAGATAAATAAAGCAAATCCCAGTATTTCACAAGTGGAGGATTTTTGTTTCCAGAAGTGCTCAACACCAGCATTGGCCACAGATTATCTTTTTTGCCAGAACAAAACTTGGCTTTCTTTGAGCTGCTCTTTCTTTCCCGCCCAAACCATCACAGCAGGTCTGTACTGCATCCACCCAGCTGTAGACAAACTGATAGCAGGCAGAGGGAAATGAAAAAGCTTCGATATCTTCTACCAGGATGAATATGTCATTCGCCATCCAAGAACCCAAATTGTTCTTGATCTCTATCGGCTGCTGCTGTATATTCACTGTCTGGGCCTATCTGCTTCATTTCCATCCTCATCATGCACAAAAGGGGGTTGTGACTTCATTCCCTGATATGTTTTGTCCTGGGTTTTTATAAAAGTCTGGAGCTCATGGTGGGACCATTACAGAGTGGTGGTGACCCCTACAGAGTCTGGTCTGGGCCATTGCTGCTTATTTGACAGGCTGGGAAAATTGGGGCTGTTCAGCCTGGAAAAGAGAAGCTGCGTGGAGACCTCAGAGCAGCTTCCAGTGTCTGAAGGGGGCTACAAGGATGCTGGAGTGGGACTCTTCATCAGGGACTGTAGTGATAGGACAAGGGGTGATGGGTTCAAACTGAAACAGGGGAGATTGAGATGAGCTCTTAGGCAGAAGTTCTTTCCTGTGAGGGTGCTGAGGCGCTGGCACAGGGTGCCCAGAGAAGCTGTGGCTGCCCCATCCCTGGCAGCATTCAAGGCCAGGTTGGACACAGGGGCTTGGAGCAACCTGCTCTAGTGGAAGGTGTCCCTGCCCATGGCAGGGGGTTGGAACTGGATGAGCTTTAAGGTCTCTTCCAACACAAACCATTCTATGATATGATTCTATGATTTGTCAGAATGTCTTCTGGAGAGCATAGCTTGAACACTTCAGAGGCAAAAAACAAAGTAAATGTAATTTGACTGGATTTTAGGAGAACATCATGGTTCCACATATTTAACCTTGGTGTGCTTTTTGTTAAATTGGGCCATAGTGATGTGGCTTTTAACTTTCATATTTTTGTTTTACTTTTAACTCTCTCTGTTAAAGAGTCCGTTATTTATTGCTGAGGATGCAATTATTTGATCACAATTCATAGCTGCAATATTAAGGAAGTCGTGAGGTCTGAAAAGGGATCTTGTGACTAATGATAGAAATGTAGCTTGAGTCAGATTAGATAATTTCTGGCATTTTCTTAAGATTAGAATGTGCATAAAACCATCTGGGGTAAGTATGTGATGTCCTATTATGAAAAACAATTAGGAAATTTTTCTTATTAGAGGCATAGAGAACAGCATGCAGGGTGGTGAGTTATGGTTAAGTGAAATTACTCTGTTATGAAAAAACTCAAGCTGAAAGCAGTAGAACTTTTGCTACTATACCATAGGAAGCTTTGGCTTGGATAGCTTCTCATCACTTCAGAGCTGTACAAAAACAAGTGGCTCAGCTGTCTGCAAACTCTAAGCAGCAGCATATAATGATTTCTGCTGCTCTTAGGAGATGGTGGCCATGCCACCTCATCAGAGTGGTAGCAAAGTGCTAGATCTTTCCTGAGCTTTGTTATGATACACACCCTGGAAACCTTCTGGCTCTGTCTTTCTAGCCAAAGGCCCCAGCCAAAGGGCTTGTAGTGTATCATGCGTGACATGCGCTCAGTGGCTCCTGAAGGACCTTCGGCAGTGCTCAGCAGTGTCCCACTCTGGCATGTCAGCTGCTTCTGCTGAAACCTGTGGTCAGCAAATCCTGCATCTGCAGTTCTCCAAATTTCTAAAAGAGCAGGTAGAGGGAGTAGAAATTCAATCTGAGGATGATAATACTGAAAAAAGTACCAAAATGTTGCATTTTGATGCATGTTTCATGGCTCTAAGATAAAAGAGGGTAGATTTAGGTTAGATATAACAAAGAAGTTCTTCCCTGTGAGGGTGCTGAGGCGCTGGCACAGGGTGCCCAGAGAAGCTGTGGCTGCCCCATCCATGGCAGTGTTCAAGGCCAGGTTGGACACAGGGGCTTGGAGCAACCTGCTCTAGTGGAAGGTGTCCCTGCCTGTGGCAGGGGTTGGAACTGGGTGAGCTTTAAGGTCCTTTCCAACGCAAATCAGGTTGTGATTCTATGATTTAGTGAACTTTCTCAATCTAAGAAGTTGGTATCTGTTTGAAAGGCATTTCAGATTTCAGTAGCAAGTTTCTGAACATAACGGTGTGATATACAGCCAGCATTATCTTAGGCTTACACCATGTTCAAAATCTAGAGTTTCTAGCTAATAGACATTAAGAGAAATATTATGAAAGAATATTTTTTTTTTCTGAGAAACTTCATAAGAAATTCTGATATGTACAGAACCAAATTCAAGGATAATATTGGAGGAGACTGGGCAGTGGTTTCTGCAGCAGTTCTTGGTGGTGGCATTTCTGATGCACACCATTGCACCAGCTTGGTGGCATAGCACAGTACATATCCCAGGAGAGCTCAGGTGGGACATGGAGCTCATAAAGAAGAGAAGGTGCCAAAGCATCCAAGCAGCAATTCCTGGGGTTACTGGCAAAGCAAATTTAAACACTAGTGATGAGTTCATCTGAAAAACTGTTATCAAACCAAACAGAGATAAACCATTCTGCTTTGTGCATGCCTGCCCCAAACTAAAATGCTACATTGTATTTTCCAAATGGAAAATTGAAACGTGGAGAGAGCTTCTCCCAGTTTATGAACAGAAAATATGATTTTAGAGGAAAGGTTTTTTTGCATCTCATTTTTTGTTGAAACTGTATTTTAGCAAGAAAATCCCTTTCATCTGTAATCAGAAAATATTCTTTCATGCCCACAATCTAAAATGTAGGTATTTTTAACATCAAATTATGATGTTCAGAGTCAGCTTTCATTATTTACTAAAGCAAAATTTGAAGGATTGCGTTTATGTAGCTGATTAAACCAGTAGTTCTGGGAAGCAAAGTGCCATTAACTGAAGCAACGCTTTAAAAGGCTATGATAACAACATCTTTACTTATTAAGGAATACCCTAAGATTAGAATATGACTAAAAATATGCTTTCCTTTCTTGAACAATCTACACAGTGACTGGTTGCATTTTTTTAAGACCAACATTAGTCACTGATTCATTAATATGAATTTTATTTGATTCTACATGAGTCGTATGGTTTTATTTATAGCCCCAGGCAGGAATGGTTTGACTACTGGCTTCTTAATCTAAGCAGAAGCAGTGGAGCTACTCAAAGAAGCACATTAGCAGTAATATCTAATACAGCATTTCAAGCCTAGAGTACCTGAAAACTGAGTAGGTGGCCAGTAGCCTTCAAAGAGTTCCAAATATTCACTAGATAGAAAATAGGGATAGGAAGTAATCATAATTTGAATTATCATTCATCTTTGTACTACGTCTGTAGATCAGAAGTGATTATTTCTTAATAGATTCAGAAGGATTTTAAGACGCAAGCAATGAACAGGATTTCAGATAAGGAGTTGGCTTCATAATTGGATAGTTTTCTGGAAAAAATACTTGTTATCACAGAGGCTCATTTTTTATCAGTTTGTGGATAAGCTGTGCTGCAGCTTATCATGCTTGTACTGGAGACGGTTTATGTCTGCCCCAGTTCATGCAGGGCCAATAATTATCTGGACCTAACACTGGAGGAGGCAGAGGAAATGATTTTGCCCTGTCTGTTTTTCCATCTCTTCTGCAATATTTCGCGTTGTGTGCATAGACACCGTATCCTCACGGATAGGTAGTTGTAATGAAACCAGGTTTTGTTTCAAAGTGACATCCTGTTGGGCCGTAGATCACTTCAAAAGCTCTTCTCTGGAAAGAGCTACAGCAGAGCAATAAGAGAGGAGAAGCTGTCACATATGGCCATGTCCAGTTGTAGTGAGAACTTGTAGAAAGCAAGAGTCAGATTTAGTTGGACAAGGAGATAACACATTCTTTCCATTTGCTGCTGCTTTGGCTCCCAAAATCCTGAAACACTGTCCCCAGAGGGACCAACCTGCTCCATTGCTTTACTTCCATTTCCTGCAGCAGACTTTATGTGCAATGTCACTTGCTCCTGATGTTCTTGGCTGGTTTGAATAGGATAATGAGCTTGCAGGCAGGCTGCACATTCTCCTGATAGTATTTTTGCTGCGCTTCAGATATTTTCTGATTTACTCCTTTTTTTGGTGTCTTTTCACATAGAAAGCAGAAAGGATGAAGGCATTACTTCTGAACCTCCTGCTCTTCGACTTGTCAGTAGCCAAAGCAGTGGGTGGCTATGTGTTGTATCTTTTGGCAATCACCTCTGCTACTTGTGTCAACGTTAAGGATGCATTTCATTTCTGGATGCTGAGAAATTCGAGTCTATAATGTCAGTGTCTGTTTTAAGGAAGGGATTTTGGCAAAATAGGTTTTGTTAATATGAGCATTACTTGGTTGCTCCAGTTTCTCAGTGGTGTGTGTACCTGTCAGCACCTTTCAGTTCATCATGAGTGAAGTACAGCGGAAGCTTTAGCACCTCAGAGATAATTTAAAGGCTGATTAATGTTCTTGGCATAACTGAAACACAACTAAAACCCCTCCTGAAATGATACATCTTGTGTCAGAGCTAGCAGATTCTGAGTGTCTCCTCCGCACTGTGATGAGTACCATCCTTGCATCCTCAGCCTTCCTCCTCACCACATTCAGGCTGATTTAGGAGATTTTCTTTTATATCTTGGCTTTGATAGGCTCAGTACAGGCACTTATGGAAAGGCTGTGTCCAGAAAAGTTGCCTGATGGCTTATTGTGTGTTTTACTGTGGAGAGTCTCTGCAGGGAGGCTGGGCCTTTGCATGGTGCTGTCCCATGGAAATAGAGCACAGGGGATGGGGAGCAGGCAGTTGTGCTCTTCTCTCTGCTCTTCGTTTGTAGATCAACTGAAGGCTTCAGTCAGCAGAAGGGCAGTTTCCCAGCTTTAAATTGTTATTCCTAGGTACTGCTTCAGTGTTGACAGCTCACTCTGGCTGTTCAAAGCACAAACCAGAAGCTGGTCCCCACCCCAAGGACTTTCTTTATGAAGTGAGAAATGTCCTCTAAGAACAAAATGCATATGGTGGCTTGTGCCAAGGCAGCACTTGGGCATGCACATACCTGTCTCTAAGCTGTCTTGTTTCCCTGAGCCTGTGTGCTAAAGAGGAAGTTCATTTTTCAGCCCAGTTTGTTTAAGCAGCACTAAATCCGGAGCACTGCAGAGCAAGGCACCCATCCATCCTGGAGGATGCACAGGACATCCTGGGATGCCCATCCCAGGCAGCTTCAACTCTCTGTGCCCATCTCTGCTGACCACGGAGGGCTGCAAATGCAGCTCTTCATGGGAAATCCTTGCACGGGGCAGCAGGTCTGGGCAGTCAGAGGCTTTGCATGTTACTCATTAGTTCCTTCCAAACCCAAGTAAATCTGCTGTTGAGTGATAACATGATGATCTTTCATAATGTAGAAACAAAAAGAAATGGCAAGTTATTGCCTGCTACGATAAGGCTGTTCAGTTTTGTCAGGGGTCACTAGGACAGCTTGGGGAGTGCTCTTCCCTAGTGATGGGTTTGTTCTCCCTTTGATGCGTGATATTTGGTGTGTGGGGCTCTAAGCTATGTCCTCAGTACTTTCTGGTATAATTTACATTTAGAACTGTGATTTTTGTCACCAGTTCTTATGCTGTGGTGTAAATGGGGCACTCAGCTTCTGGAAAATTAGTCCAGAATGTGCTTCTTGAGAACAGGGAATGTAGATTTGTGGGTTTGGTGGTTAGCTCTGTGATTTCTGGCTTACATGAGATGCCTTCACACCTGCCTGGATGCCCTCATCCCATCTGCAGAGAGCGGTTAGGTAGGTTTTTGCCTCTTTAGCAGAGCCAAGCAGCAGCACCTTCGGTAAAGAAGTGATCCCCCAGCAGTGCTCCGAGATGTGAAGCCTTTCTGACAGCTCCCACTGTGCTTACATGAGTGCTGCTTCCCTCGGGGTCTGTGCACAGTGACAGACCCTGACAGTCCAAATCAGCACATACACGCACAGGAGCTGCTTTCTTCTATTGTCAGGGGAGCCCACAAAGTGCGTCAGGAAAATGCATCTGCCTCCTTTGTGGGGTGTGTGTTAAGTGCCAGAGCCCCACGCGGCCCCTCCGGCTGCAGAGCTCAGACTCATGTGTGGCAAAGGGAGACAACAGAGCAGGCTGGTGGAAGGAGAATGATTTTCCTGTCTTTGTTAGAGGAAGTTTCATTAAGGAAGAAAATGGGTGCTGGTCCTCCATCCAGCTAAATCCAGAACTCCACCCTGGAAGCCAATGGGTTTACTTTGGTTTTATGCAAAAGCAGAATTTGACTTGCAGTCTTTAGGAGGAAAGCAAAACAGCCTTCCCTGCCTGTGTCAGCTTAGGGAGGTGACCCATTTGCATGTGGCGGTCAGAAACCAAGAGCTGTGCTGAGGCATCAAAGCATTAAGGCAATGCCAATGGAGGTATCTTCAGCATAATAGGTGGCAGACGAAAAAAAAGCTAGTCTCTCCATAAAGGTGTTAAAGGGATAAAGGTGCTCTCATCATGTCTGCACCTATGTGTGACTCTCCCCATTCCTGGGGTCTTTTCACAATACACAGAACAGCTCAGAGGCAGATTTCACTTCTCCTTGCTCTTCCCGTCAATCTAATTTCTCTTGTTCACTGATGATTTGCTCATCCAGATGTTTCCAGGTGGGGACAGAGGTGCTGTTAATTGTGGGAAGCCTCATGGGCTGTTTCAAAGCGCTGGCTGTGCTGTATGACTTGTGTGCAGAGACTTTAACCCTTCAGACTGTACCTGAGGCTTCCAAAAGGGATGGCCTTGTTTTAGAAGCCAAGAGAACTCCTTTCCAGAGGGCTTGTTCCATAGTGCTTAACGCGTGTGGGGGCAAACTAACACTGATGATCCTGCTGGCTTTCCCTGCTCATGTTCTCTGCCAGCCATTTTCTCTCCATTCCTGTAATTTCTTTGGCTCAACCCTCTAATCCCTCGTCTCAGCTGAAAAATTCCTCTTATATTTTTGGTTGCTTTTTAGGGAATGAGTTCAAAGTTGGATACTAACTTTCCACCTTCCTCCCCTCCTCAGCAAGCAGCAGAACTCCTCCAAATCCAAATCTGTTTGGGAGCAGAGGACCAGCCAGATCCGGATGCACAATTTCCGAGCCAGCTGCGAGGCACTGTACAATGAGCTGGATCCAGAGGAGCGGGTGCGTTATGCCACCACCCTTCACATCAGGCCAGACATGAAGACTCATTTGGATCGGCCGCTGGTGGTAGAGCCAAGGAGCGAAGGGAGGAACAACATCAGCAAGCTGAGTCCTGTGGATGTACAGGAGGTGGAGCAGACCAAAGTCAGCTCCAGTGATGGGGCAGAAGCTCCACGAAAGCACCACCGACACCGGGATAAGGACAAACTGGGAGAGCAAGAGAAGGGTGATGTGACCAAGGATGACAATGGGGAATCTGGTGTCAATAATAAGGAGGAGCGGCACAGGCAGCACCGGAGCCGCAGCAAGGAGGTGGAAGGGGGAAGTAAGGAAGGGAAAAGTGATCGGAACCGGGGTCCGGAAGGGGGAAAGAGGCACCATCGCCGCGGTTCGGTGGAAGAAGGTGGTGAGAAGGAGCACCGCAGGCACCGGCCTCACCGGCACTCTGCTGAACGGCAAGGCAAGGAAGGCAATGGGACAATCAATGGGGCCAGGAGCGAGCGGCGTTCCCGACACCGGGGAGGGTCGAGGTCTGGGAACCGGGAAGGGGAGCCCGGGTCCAAGGGCGAGAACGGAGAAGAGCCTCACAGACGGCACAGGTTCAGGAACAGGGCGCTGTCAACCTACGATTCGGTGGAGAAGGAGAACGGGGAGAAGGAGGGGGAGGCTGGTGAGAAGGAGCACCGGAACCATCAGCCCAAGTAAGTGAGTGCTGCGCGGTTGAACTCATCCCCAGGACAGCTCAGGGGCCACGAGATCAAGGCCATAATTCAGGGAATTACTTATTCCCCTTCTCATGGTGTTCCCTGCTGTTCTCACACCCACACCAGCTACCACCACAACCTGCAGTTCTGTTTTGCTTAAATCAGTAATGCCAGAGGCTCCCAAAGGTGGTTTTGGTCCATGATGGACCATAGAATAGCTCAGGTTTATGTAAAGAGATATCCTTGATGTAAATACCATCAGACTCTCTAAGACATAA
Organism: Strigops habroptila; assembly: GCF_004027225.2. Taxonomy (NCBI): domain Eukaryota; kingdom Metazoa; phylum Chordata; class Aves; order Psittaciformes; family Psittacidae; genus Strigops; species Strigops habroptila. Next base: position 9,523,008 of record NC_044291.2, on the reverse strand, counting down.
CATGGAACAGAGAGTTTCAAGGAAGTTTCTCTGGGACACATATTTAAATAGCATCCAGTCTTCCTTATAGTCCTTTGGTTCTCTTTTTGCTTTTTTATGATGAGCCTGTCAGCTGCATCACCAGTTGTTACAGCATGTGGCTTCTTTCATTAAGAACACCAATGTACCCCATTTGGTTTAATTCTTATGTAAGTCAAGTGAGAAAAATAGTACTCGTGAAGCATTTAGAGTAGTTAATAAAGAACGATAGATTGCCTTTTCAGCTTTATTAGTCTGGTGGAAAAGAAATTTCACTGGGATCCTTTAGAATAGAGTTCATGTCACCATAGAGAGCTGTGAGTGGCACTGAGATAATAATTTTCCTGTCTGTATTATCCTCCTTTCAGATGGATTTCAAAACACTTTGCATACTGTTTAGTTTGATCATGTGCACAAGCTCAGTTTTCTCCTCGCTGAAATAGAACTGCTGCTGCAGAAGAATGCAGAAGCTGTTTAGCTGCATAAAGCAACATTACAGAGGGGTTTAGGACTGGGAAAGAGAGTCACCATATTTAAAATAAGGTCTCAGGAGAACATTAAGCAGCAGAATGTCAGAATTCATTCAGGCCAGCTGATGCTGGAAAGCTAATGTCATTGTTACATTCAAGTGCTATCCAGTCCTTCCTTATGAGCCTTGGTTCTGAGTCCCATCAAACTGAATAAAGTGATGCTCAGTGGCATGGTTCCTCCTAATGTTTGCTCAGAGGAACAGGTCACATACCGTGCTATCAGTAGGTTTTCCTGCAGCCTGTGACTTTCCTGCAAAGGACTTCCATGGAGAAAATAGTCTATACAACCTAGCAAGAGGTGCAGAACCAGGGTGCGTACGGTCTCTGACTCCTTCTTGGGCCCTATCCAATAAAACCTGCTTTTTTACCTTAGGGAGAATAAGTGTGAGATCGAGGCTAGTGGAAGTGTGAGTGTCCCTGTGCACACCCTTCCCAGCACCTACCTGCAGAAGGTGCCGGAGCAGCCGGAAGATGCTGACAACCAGAAGAATGTGACACGGATGATTCAGCCACCGCTGGATAAAACCACCACTGTGAACATCCCTGTCACCATCACTGCCCCGCCAGGGGAAACCACTGTCATACCAAGTGAGTGCCTTTGTCCCCTTGCTTTTTGCTAGGAAGTTGTCAGGAAAGAGCTGTCTTTCCAAGGAGCTATCAGCACATGATGGGTGATGGGGATCTCCTGGTCATCCTTGCAATAGGTGGATAGGAGAATTTGTTGCTATAGGCTCTACAATTCATGCAGCCTGCAGGAACCCAAAAGGGGTTCCTGGGTCACCTGGTGGTTCTGGAAAAGACCACATAAGCTTCCCTTGAGATGGCTCACCCACAGCACACCCATGTATCTTTACATGAGAGAAGGAGCAAGAAAAACAATAAAATGTAGTAACTGAGAGCTGTGCAGCAAAGTAAGCAACTTCTGCAGCAGACCTTGTGAGCACAGGAGTAGGTCCTCTGCTTTATTGCCTTCCTCTGCTACGATGCTGCAAGCTCCTACTCCAGCAGTGCTGTTTTACGGTTCCTCTGGTGTCCCAGAGGCCTGATGGGCCACAGACCCCTCAGACAAGGGCAGGGGAAGCAGTGGCATTGCATTCAAGGCCACAGGCCAAATTCATGCTTCTTGGTGTATTAGCTGAGCCCACTGTGGAGCAGCAGGTCTTTCATGGCTGCACAGCTATCACAGCATCCATCGGGTGACCCTGCTGCTTTGGGTTCCTGCAGGCTGTGTAATTTTAGAGCTTCTTGCAATCCTCTGCATCTCAGTTTCAGCAGATCCACCCTCATCTGTCCTTCTCCAGAGCTCTGTGCATTGGGTCCATCAGCGTGGATCTGCCCTGTTTTACAGATGGTCCCAAGACCACTGTACCCATGGTCTGCACTGGAAACACCTGGCCGCCAGCCCATTCTGACCAGGTTGTGGCTCATCCCTGGCAGTGTAGGCACAGCCTGGGAAGTCTTGAGAGCTGGGAGTGCCAAGGAGGATTGCAGTGTGAGGTCTAAGAGGTCCACATTAGATAGCAGGCTGTCAGGACTCTGCTTTCCAAGAGGCACAGCCAAAAGCTGGTGGCTTCTCTATGTGCTTTTTAACCGTGTTGTCAGCCACACACAACTGGTCTTCCCCACCCGCCCCCATCCTTATTTCTTCTTTTTCTTAAATGATAATTTTAATATATTGCAATACTGACTCTCTGTCAATCACAATTTATCAGTCTCTCTCTTTCCTGGCCATTTCCTTGGTATCTGGCTTCAGATACAATAAGGAGTTTATTGAACATGTCACTCACACACGATGAGGTGTCATTTTGTTGCAAAATAAAACAAAAAGTTATAAGACCCTGCACCTAACACATTATAAGCGGGTGAGGGTTTTTGGATTCCAAGTCCTGTGAATTAATAGACAAGTCAGTATCTGCCTAAGAAGAATTTGCAGCATAAAATGTTTCCAGTTCATATATTGGAAATTAAGCAAATTATCCTATAAACCCACAGCAAGTAAACTTATGATGGAAATTAGAGAATGCATTTCTAACCTTTGGATGTGAGATTCAGAACTATCATCTAGAAGGGGTTCATGTAATGAAAAACCTGATGTGAGATGGAGCTCGACACCTTTATACATGGGGAGCTCTGCCAAAACTATGGGGGGCACTATGCAGGCACAGGGCTAAGGGGCCCAAGAAATCCCTTCCACGTCTTTTCCTAATGCTGGGAAGTTCAGCATTTAACCCCAAAATTATTGAAGCTCATCTAAGAATTTGCTCTTCTACACATTCAAAAGCCAATCATGCTGCTGATCTGTGGGAGAAGATATGGGATTATGAACTTAGTTCAACTCACTGTCTTTTTTCTTTCCAAGGATCCCTAGCTGCTCCTCTCTCCCTAATAATTTATGATATTTGGAATGGGATTTCCATCCCCAGTTTGGCAGCTCTTGTATGAATAAGTATAAAGTTTCTTTGTTTGTCTGCACTGGGCATCTTCATTTCCTGGCCATTTCTGATCTATTGCTCATCAGTGCAGCAGTTAAGGAGGATAATTGCAGTGTATATCAAGGCGTAGTAAATAGCGGTGGTGATAATCAAATGATTGTTCATCACATTTAATCAACATCTTTAAAGGATGTTTGCTCTCCCAGCTGCACTGTTTGCATATCCAGCTGTTGCAGGCAGCCTGCTATGTGAAGATACATTTTTAACTCTCTGGTTTCTGTTTCCTTAAATTCATATTTCAGTGAACAATGTTGAATTTGAAAGTAAAACGGAGGAGAAGAAAGACGTCGATGACTTGACGAAAAATGGGCCTAAACCAATCTTGCCTTACAGTTCCATGTTTATCCTAAGTCCTACAAATCCGTAAGTACTCTGACACCGTAATACCACTTATGGGTTACGGGTACTTCAGGCGTGGGTATTCAGAGCAATAACATCAGCTTGATCTTCATCTCTGCCAGTCAAACACATTGGGAAATGAAATAAAATCTTATGGAGGCTGCAGACTGGTTGCTGCTTTTCAGCTGGGATTTTCTGGGGGGATATATTGGTAGGACAAGGAAGAGATGCTGCTTTAGGCAGACCCGTCCTAACTGCCCTGCTGATGGTCAGGTGGGCTGTTATTTGCTTAGTTGTATCACTATAAAGAGTGGGAACATTGACTATCACTTGGAGAAACATTACCAGGAGAAGCAGGTTGAGGGCCTTTTTTTGATGTCAGCAAATTCCTGCAGGTTCCTCAGCTGGAATTCGTGCTCTTACTGTACTAGGACCCTCACATCTCTGAAAACCTTCAACTTCTGGGAAAACGTGAATATTTTGCATTTGCCAAGGCTGAGAGTACCGCTCATGGGATCTGTTGGGATTACAGCATTTCTTCCGCTTCAGGCATCTGTACCTCATGGGGAGCTTGGTACTCAAAGCCTGTAAATACTGATTATGTCACTCTGAAGGCTGCAGGACTAGACAAGAGCAGCAGGGGTTGTAATAATTGTAGCATGAAGGCCTGTGAGTCATTTTAAGCAGTAACTTGGGGCAACGGAGGGCTTTGAAACTTCTGCCAACCCAGAGATCTGCTAGGGGCAGATGCAATTGTTTCTTTCCAGCTCAGACAGACTTGTTGCATATCTTTGACATTGGTGTCTAAGGTTGTTGTCGTGGTTTGAGCCCAGCCGGTAACTCAGAACCACACAGCCGCTCGCTCACTCCCCCCCCCCCCCCTTCTTCCTCCCCCCGCTCCCGGAGGGATGGGGAGGAGAATGGGAAGAATGTAACTCCCACGGGTTGAGATAAGAGCAGTCCCGCAACTAAGGTATAACACAGAACCACTACTGCTACCACCAATGATAATAACGATTAGTGAAATAACAAGGGGAGAGGATACAATTGCTCACCACCCGCCGACCGATACCCAGCCCGACCCGAGCAGTGATCTGGGCCTTCCGGGTAACTCCCCCCGGTTTATATACTGGGCATGACGTGCTGTGGTATGGAATACCCCTTTGGCTAGTTTGGGTCAGGTGTCCTGTCTCTGCTTCCTCCCGGCTTCCCCTCCTCCCTGGCAAAGCATGAGACTGAGAAAGTCCTTGGTTGGAATAAACATTACTTAGCAACAACTAAAAACATCGGTGTTATCAGCGTTGTTCCCAGGCTGAAAGTTAAAAAACACAGCACTGCACCAGCTACTAAGCAGGAGAAAAATGACTGCTATAGCTGAACCCAGGACAGTATCCACCCCTTATTCCATACCATTCACGTCATGCTCAGATCCCACATCTCTCAGCACACCATCACCCCTGTCCCATATATACACATATATATACACCCACACCCACACACAGAGAAAGATATCGTTCCCTAGTCCATGGACCAATCCCTGTAAAATTGCTGAACTCATCCAGTCCATGATGTCAGGCTCCATCTCTTGTAATAGTCTTTCAGGGCAGGAGGGACGGTACATAGTGTTGGGTTGTTGCCTGCTGATGATACCGCCAAACTCATCTGGTCACTGCTGAGCTCGTCTGGTTTCCTCAAAATTCATTCTTTGTTGAGGTGATGATCGGAGGGAAGTCAGGGTCAGTGGCTGGTGACCTGAAGATATCTAGCTGGTGGGCTATAAAAGTGTTATAGAGCAGGCAACAGCGTACAATTGAGTTCATTGGCTGTTTTCCCCCAAAATCAAATCCCCTTGAGGTACACATCGGACTTCCCCATCTTCCCGCATTACCCACCAAGTATATCCAGGTCCCTGAGCAAAAGCAACCCCACGAGTGGGTTTGCCTTTACCTGAAGCAGGAATAACCCAGACTGTCTTCCCCAACAAATTCTTTATGTGCACCACAGGAACTTTATCCCCCTCTACAGTACGTAAAAGTTCTGATTGGGCTGGGCCAGCCCTGTTGGCAGATCCCCTACTGTTGACCAACCAGGTGGCTTTTGGTAAATGTGTATCCCAGTGTTTGAAAGTCCCACCACCCATTGCTCTCAGTGTAGTTTTTAACAGCCCATTGTACCGTTCGATTTTCCCAGAGGCTGGTGCATGGTAGGGGATGTGGTATACCCACTCAATGCCATGCTCTTTGGCCCAAGTGTCTATGAGGTTGTTCCGGAAATGAGTCCCATTGTCTGACTCAATTCTCTCTGGGGTGCCGTGTCGCCACAAGACTTGTTTCTCAAGGCCCAGGATAGTGTTCCGGGCAGTGGCATGGGACACAGCGTATGTTTCCAGCCAGCCGGTGGTTGCTTCCACCATGGTAAGCACATAGCGCTTGCCCTGGCGGGTTGGTGGGAGTGTGATATAGTCAATCTGCCAGGCCTCCCCATATTTGTACTTCAGCCATCGTCCTCCATACCAGAGAGGCTTTAACCGCTTGGCTTGCTTAATTGCAGCACATGTTTCACATTCGTGAATAACCTGGGCAATAGTGTCCATCGTTAAATCCACCCCTCGATCACGAGCCCATCTATATGTTGCATCTCTGCCTTGATGGCCTGAGGTGTCATGGGCCCACCGGGCTAAAAATAATTCACCCTTATGTTGCCAATCCAAGTCCATCTGAGCCACTTTAATCTTAGCAGCTTTATCCACTTGCTGGTTATTCTGGTGTTCCTCAGTGGCCCGACTCTTGGGTACATGAGCATCTACGTGGCGTACCTTCACCACCAGGTTCTGCACCCGAGCAGCGATATCTTGCCACAATGCAGCAGCCCAGATGGGTTTACTTCTGCGTTGCCAGTTGCTCTGCTTCCATTGCTGCAACCACCCCCACAGGGCATTTGCCACCATCCATGAGTCAGTATAGAGATAAAGTACTGGCCATTTTTCTCGTTCAGCAATGTCCAAGGCCAGCTGGATGGCTTTTACCTCTGCAAATTGACTCGATTCACCCTCTCCCTCAGCAGTTTCTGCAACTTGTCGCAGGGGACTCCACACAGCTGCCTTCCATCTCCGATGCTTTCCCACAATACGGCAGGACCCATCAGTAAACAAGGCATATTGCTTTTCACTCTCTGACAGTTCATTATATGGTGGGGCCTCTTCAGCACGCGTCACCTCCTCTTCTGGTGACATCCCAAAATCTTTGCCCTCTGGCCAGTCCACGATGACTTCTAGAATTCCTGGACGACTGGGATTTCCTATTCGAGCTCGTTGTGTAATTAGTGCGGCCCACTTACTCCATGTAGCATCAGTTGCATGATGTGTAGAGGAGACCCTGCCTTTGAACATCCAGCCCAGCACAGGCAACCGGGGTGCCAGGAGGAGCTGCGCTTCAGTTCCGATCACTTCTGAGGCAGCTCGAACCCCTTCATAGGCTGCCAGTATCTCTTTTTCAGTGGGAGTGTAGCTGGCCTCAGATCCTTTATATCCCCGACTCCAAAAGCCAAGGGGTCGACCTCGAGTCTCCCCTGGAGCTTTCTGCCAGAGGCTCCAGGTAGGACCATTCTCCCCAGCTGCGGTATAGAGCACATTTTTCACATCTGGCCCGGCCCGGACTGGTCCAAGGGCTACTGCATGAACTATTTCTCGTTTAATTTGTTCAAAGGCTTGTTGTTGCTCAGGGCCCCATTTGAAATCATTCTTCTTCCGGGTCACGTGGTAGAGAGGGCTTACAATCAGACTGTAATTTGGGATGTGCATTCTCCAGAACCCCACGACACCTAAGAAAGCTTGTGTTTCTTTCTTGTTAGTTGGTGGAGACATTGCTGTTATCTTGTTGATCACGTCTGTGGGGATCTGGCGGCGTCCATCTTGCCATTTTATTCCCAAAAATTGAATCTCCTGTGCAGGTCCCTTGACCTTATTCCGTTTTATGGCAAAACCGGCCTTCAGCAGGATTTGGATTATTTTCCTCCCTTTCTCAAAAACTTCTTCCGCTGTATCACCCCATACGATGATGTCATCAATGTATTGCAGGTGTTCTGGAGCTTGCCCCTGTTCCAGTGCAGTCTGGATCAATCCATGGCAGATGGTAGGGCTGTGTTTCCACCCCTGGGGCAGTCGGTTCCAAGTGTACTGGACGCCCCTCCAAGTGAAAGCAAACTGTGGCCTGCATTCTGCTGCCAAAGGGATTGAGAAAAATGCATTGGCAATGTCAATTGTGGCATACCACTTGGCTGCCTTTGACTCCAGTTCATACTGAAGTTCTAACATGTCCGGTACGGCAGCACTCAATGGTGGTGTGACTTCGTTCAGGCCACGATAGTCTACTGTTAATCTCCACTCTCCATTAGACTTTTGCACTGGCCATATGGGGCTATTAAAGGGTGAGCGGGTCCTGCTGATCACTCCTTGGCTCTCCAGTCTGCGGATCAGCTTATGGATGGGAATCAAGGAGTCTCGGTTGGTGCGATATTGCCGCCGGTGCACTGTTGTGGTCGCAATTGGCACTTGTTGTTCTTCGACCTTCAGCAACCCCACAACCGAAGGATCCTCTGAGAGACCGGGTAAGGTGGACAGCTGCTTAATTTCCTCTGTCTCCAAGGCAGCGATACCAAAAGCCCATCTATACCCTTTTGGGTCTTTGAAATACCCTCTCCTGAGATAGTCTATGCCAAGGATGCATGGAGCCCCTGGACCAGTTACAATGGGGTGCTTTTGCCACTTCCTCCCAGTCAGGCTGATTTCAGCTTCCAGCATAGTTAACGCTTGGGATCCTCCTGTCACTCCAGAAATAGAAATGGGTTTCACCCCTTGATACCTTGATGGCATCAGAGTACACTGTGCACCGGTATCTACTAGAGCCTTATACTTCTGTGGGACTGATGTGCCAGGCCATCTGATCCACACAGTCCAGTAAACCCGATTATCCCTCTCCTCCACCTGGCTGGAGGCAGGGCCCCTCTAATAGTGATCACAAAATTCTCCACTTCTGTCTTGTAGAAAGGGATTAGTATTCCTTATCACAGGAGCTGGAGTAAAATCAGCTCTTTCGCTCCATCTGGGAAACTGCTCGCCAGAGACTGGAGCAGCAGCTTTCCTGGGAGGATCATCCTTGACCATTGTTCTCCTCTTCAGTTCACGCACCCGTTGCTCCAGAGCTGAAGTAGGTTTTCCATCCCACTTTCTCATGTCTTCTCCATGATCCCGCAGGTAAAACCATAGGGTGGCCCGTGGCGTGTACCTCGTATATTTTCTTTCTCGAGCAGTAGGGCGCCTTCTGTTGATAGCTGAGACATGGGTTGGTACGCGTGGAGAGCTGGATAGATCGGATAAATCGTCTCTCAATTGTTTGAACTCCTGGGACAGTTTTTCCACAGCTGAAATGATGGAAGGGGTGAGATTGTCTTCGAACTCTCGGAGTTGACGAATCAGGAAATCCACTGTTGGTGATACTCCGTCATTCCAGGTCATTGATGCCAATGTGTGGGCATATGATGATGGCGCACTCCGTGTAAGTTTCCGCCACATGGGTCGTGTACATTCGACTTCATCTGGGTCTACGGATGTGTTCCTGGAATCCGGCCTACGATAGATCATCTCTATAATGGCTGATTCCCTCAGGGACTGGATGCCTTTCTCTATCGTGGTCCAGTTGGCTGAGCGATTCGTAATATCGTCTTTGTAGGGAAACCTTTCCTTCACAGCTGCCAGGAGCCGCCTCCAAAGACTGAGGGCTCGCTTCTCTCTTGCAATCGCTTTGTCAATTCCTCCTTCCTTAGCAAGTGATCCCAGCTGCTTGGCTTCCCTACCTTCTAGTTCATGACCGTCGGCCCCATTGTCCCAGCACCGGAGCAACCAGGTGACAATGTGCTCCCCTGGAAGACGGGTGAAATCTTTTCGCATATTCCGTAGTTCGGTTGAGGTCCGGGGTCGAGAAGTGACCTCTTCTTCTTCTTCCTCTTCCTCTGACCCACGTAGTAGTAACTCTTGTTCAGGTGCTGTTGCATATAGTAATGGCACTGGGTCTTCATCTTTCTTCGCTTCGCGGGTTGCTCTTTGTGCCTTTCGTTTGCTTTTGCTTACAGGGGCAACAGACATTGTCACAAACTGGACATTTGGTTTAGCTGCAGTGTTTGTCACTGTGGTTGGAGTGGCTGCAGTGTCTGCCACTAGGATTGGAGTGGTTGCAATGTCTATTGCTGGGGTTGGTGCAGCTGTTGTGCTTGGGAGTTGAGTAACACCAACAGCTGCATTATCTGTTGCTGTCGGGGTTTGAGTAGCTACTGTGCTTGTCACTGGGGTTGGTATAGCTGCAGTGCTTGGAGTAGCCATATTGTCTGTTGCTGTCGGGGTTTGAATAGCTACTGTGCATGTCACTGGGGTTGGTGTAGCTGTGGTGCTTGGAGTAGCTATATTGTCTGTTGCTGTCGGGGTTTGAGTAGCTATTGTGCTTGTCACTGGGGTTGGTGTGGCTGCGGTGCTTGGAGTAGCCACATTGTCTGTTGCTGTCGGGGTTTGAGTAGCTGTTGTGCTTGTCACTGCGGTTGGTGTAACTGCTGTATTTGAAGTTGGAGTAGTTGCGTTGTCTGTTGTGGTCAGGGTTTGAGTAGCTGTTGTGCTTGTCACTGGGGTTGATGTAGCTGCTGTACTTGGAGTAGCTGTGTTGACTGTTGTGGTCAGGGTCTGAGTAGCTGCTGTGCTTGTAGTTGGCATAGCTGCGTTGTCTGTTGCTTTGCCATCAGTTCCAGAGACATTTTTTTCCCTTTGAAGGTGCTGGATAGTGTTGAGCAGGGCTCTGTAGGCATAGGCCAAGCCCCAGCACGTTGCCAAAATTTGTCCCTCTCTGGTATAACCAGGACGACAGCACACCTCGTTTAAGTGTTTTACTAGTTTTTCCGGATGTTGCACTTGTTCAGTGGTGAAGTTCCAAAGCACTGGAGGGGCCCACTGGCCTAGGTACTTGCCCATACTATCCCACACACCCTGCCACTCATAACTGTCCAGCCTCAGGGAAAATCTCCTGGTGGTCCTCCTATATCGTCGTCTAACCCTAGACCAGATTCGAACCTGATACTGCTGAATTTTTGACATTAAACGAAATAGGATGTTCCTACGACGGGATGGCCGTGGGTAAAACACACTCCGTATGTTTGCCAACATGCTGATCCCCAGCACAATCAGCAGGCAGGTTTCAAGGGTACTCAAAGGCCATCTAAAACCTTCAGAACTCTCAATTGCTGTTGCAAATAGGCTGGTGGGGGAACGGGGGGTGAAAGAGAATGCTTCCTTCGTAAGTTTACCCCCCGAGGAGAAAAAAAAAGATATGCAATTGCTAAAATATTTCATTATATACCTCCCAATGTATAGTGGTGATGGCCACGCTGGAAGCACAAACCAGACCAGTTTCATGATCAATGAGTCTATTGTATTACAAGTCATTACCATGAAGTACAGTGAAACAAGAACCTTAGCCCAGGCCCCCCAGCCGATAAACGCTAAAACAGCAAATAGTGGCTGTAAGTAAGGTACAACATGCTGAAACTCTGAGATCAAGCGCAACACGTCTGAGAGCCAAATAATCACCATCGTGACGAGTAGTAACAATGAATGCTTATCACAAATATGATTAAACACACTCTGGTCAGATCTGTCGTTATCTCAACCTTTCGAGCCCCACGTTGGGCGCCAAAAAGAACTGTCATGGTTTGAGCCCAGCCGGTAACTCAGAACCACACAGCCGCTCGCTCACTCCCCCCCCCCCCCCCTTCTTCCTCCCCCCGCTCCCGGAGGGATGGGGAGGAGAATGGGAAGAATGTAACTCCCACGGGTTGAGATAAGAGCAGTCCCGCAACTAAGGTATAACACAGAACCACTACTGCTACCACCAATGATAATAACGATTAGTGAAATAACAAGGGGAGAGGATACAATTGCTCACCACCCGCCGACCGATACCCAGCCCGACCCGAGCAGTGATCTGGGCCTTCCGGGTAACTCCCCCCGGTTTATATACTGGGCATGACGTGCTGTGGTATGGAATACCCCTTTGGCTAGTTTGGGTCAGGTGTCCTGTCTCTGCTTCCTCCCGGCTTCCCCTCCTCCCTGGCAAAGCATGAGACTGAGAAAGTCCTTGGTTGGAATAAACATTACTTAGCAACAACTAAAAACATCGGTGTTATCAGCGTTGTTCCCAGGCTGAAAGTTAAAAAACACAGCACTGCACCAGCTACTAAGCAGGAGAAAAATGACTGCTATAGCTGAACCCAGGACAGTTGTACACCTAAGGGGAACTCAGGCTCTTCCTTTAGCACCTCAGTTCAAGAGAACAGTGAGTGCTCCTGCACCTCCTGCTCTTCAGGATGACTGGGCATACTGGCTGCCTGTGCAGCTGGTGGAACAGAACAGGCTGCTCTGTGTACTCAGCTTTGACATCAGAAATGCTTCTCTGGTGGAACCTACAGTCCAGCACCCCTGGACAGTGGGCAGGCTGAATACTTTCTTTAAACACAAGTGCCAGCTACATAGTTCAAGTTACAGCCCTCTGAGATGATACAGCTATGAGCACAGGAGGAGTTCATCAGTGGGAGAAGTCAGAGGCTGTCTCTCACTGTCAGCTGTTAGAGAGGGAGAATGACCCCAAACTACTGCTAATCTAATCCTATCTCCAAAGGAAATGAACTGAAGACTCAGTACGTGTCCTTTCTGTGTCAAATCCGCAAAAGACACTCATGTTTCCCCTTTGCCTTCTCCAGGTAGACCTTGGGATACTTGTGATAGCATTGTGCTATTTCCAGTAAAGCAACATGTCCATGGAATTCCTGTAAAAGGCAGCCAAGGGGAAGGCAGAGCATTAGGTGAGGTGCACTCATAGTGTAATTATACTTACTGGGTCAAATTTGAATTATGGAGCTTGGCCCTTCGTCTGGTTGGATAAGGAAACTGTATTTCCCTAATACTTGGTAGCACAAGTCTTTCTGTTGTGGAGCGACCACCAAAAATGAGTGTTAGCTGCAAAATGTTTGCTAAAGGCAGCATTGCGTAGTGGAAAGCTAGATGATCCCAAGCCCAGAAGGGTATGAACTGAGGAGTGGACTGGGCAGACAGAGAAGCAGCAAGAGCAGAGAAGCTATGGCTGCCCCATCCCTGGCAGTGTTCAAGGCCAGGCTGGACAGGGCTTGGAGCTACTTGCTCTAGTGAAAGGTGTCCCTGCCCGTGGCAGGGGGTGGGAACTGGATGAACTTTAAGGTCCCTTTCAACCCAAACTATGCTATGATTTCTATGAAAATTTTTATTTTCATTATGTTTGCTTGTTTTCCCCCACCTCCCCCTTCAGTTATGGCCTTCTGAATTTCACAGTCCAGGAGCTGGTATGTTGTTTCAGTCATCTTGCAGTTTCCTCTGGTTTTCTCCCCAAAAGCTGCACTGCAAGATAGTTCCCTGTCTTGCAGTGATAACACAAAGTTTGCTGGAAGAGACATATTACAGAGGACCACAGAGGAAAAACAAGACAAAGACCAAGCTTTAGGAATGTCAGCAGCTTGTTTTATTTCCTCTGGGCAAGACGCAGATCCAGCTGGATGCTCTTAGGTGTTTCAGTTGGTGCTAACTTCGCAAGATAGGAGTTAACTTTCTGCTTTCTGGGGCACGCAGGTTTCCACGACAGCTACTGCTACCTCCCTCCCTTCCAAGCCCTGCTGGGTTTATGTGACTTGGGTGCTGCCAGTGGGCAGAACTGTTGTGAGAAGCATAAACACAGAGTGCTACTTTCCAAGTGCCATCGCCATGTATCTAAAATGATTTCTCAAGCACCACTGGCACTTCACAAATGCTCCCGCATCTCACTGCTGGTTACGAACAATGAAGATCTAAAAATAGGGACTTGTAATTCCTTCGATGAATTGAGTTTGCTGCAAGAATTACAGTTACAAATGTTATTGAAAATGTTGGCTTTCACATCTATGGATTCGTGGAGCATGTAGATGATAATCTTCTCCTGTCAGACTGATAACCAGAGTTCAGGGATCTACAAAACCACTTTTCTTCATGTTGTTTTATACCAAATCTGTTTCCTTGGTATTTATAATTCTTTTTCCTTCTGAATGCATTAGCAATCCAGAGAAAAGGAATATATCAGTAAATGTGAAAAATTACTTCTAACTGTTCAGATATTTGCTTAGAGAAAATGTGATGTAGGAACTGAAATACATTCTCAGATAATAAGGTTGCTGGTGAGTTGTACCTATAATTTGATTCTTGGTCAGAACATAAGTCCTTTATTCAGCTGACAAATATGTTGCAGAGTTCTCTGTGCAGTTAAGTGTTGGTGAATAGTGGTCAGAAAGAGTTATTAGCTGAAATCTGTGAGGAGTTTTGTATTGCTTGAAATTGAAGCATTTGTCACTTTTCTTTGACACAATTTGTGGGGGAAAAAATATTAGGTTAAAGCAATCAAATATATTATTGTAAAGTATTTATGCAGCTTATAAAGCATATTTATCTTAGAATAAAGTGCAGGCAGAGGTACTTGGAAAGGGAGAGATTGGTAGAAGTAATACTCATAGCCACAAAGTCAGTTTCAGCTGGCTTTGCAAAGTGCATAGCATATATCTCAATTTTAAATGGATTTATTGGTATTAAAAGGATTTCATACCTAGTTTTGAACTCACAGGACTTTAGCCTGTGAGTTCAAAGTGAAAAGGATGAGGGAATATATAAACATAATTTGTAGAATTGAGTCTGAATGCTTGAAAGCTCTCAATGCTCTTCTGATGATAGATAGACGGACAGATAGAAATAAGATAGATGCCATTGCTTTGCAGAGTGGGTATAGAGCAGTGCAGAGATGTTAAATGTCTTACTTGAAATCTCACCACAGATCAGCTGCAAACTGAAGTTTAAAGCCATTGATCCTGTTTTCTATTTTCTTACCATTATTGTAATAGGAATTGGAACTGGATGAGCTTTCAGGTCCCTTCCAACCCAAACCATGCTATGATTTCTATGAAGACTTTTTAGTTTCATTATATTGATATTAGGTGATATTCCTGATGAATGTTGCCCTTCTGCCAGCCTTTCATAGCACTGCACTTGACTTCCAGGACCTGCAATAGTCCTTCTATGTGCTTCTGTTGTTTGCAGGATTCGGCGTCTGTTCCACTACATCGTCAACCTGCGCTATTTTGAGATGGTCATTCTCATAGTTATAGCCCTCAGCAGTATTGCCCTGGCTGCAGAAGACCCTGTCCAAGCCGAGTCACCAAGGAATGATGTGAGTATCAACCAGCATGGCCAGAATAAAGTTGTTCTTCTCCCAGTAGTTCTGCACAAGGCATGTCCATTCCCATCCCTAAAAGATAATGTGGTGCACTGGCAAGTGCAGAACTGGAGCTTTGCATTCTCAAATTAGCTTGCTCCACTATCAAAATGCTCACAATTCCCATCCCTTTCTGCTGCTTCAACAAAATGAGAACTTGGAAATCACTGGTTTTATGGCTGGTGTGACTTACATGGAAGATGCCTGCAAAGCTTACACATCATTCAGCAATGGAAAAGGCTCCCCAGTCACAAGCCAGGGCTGACACTGTCCTATGATACCCTTCTGCCAGAGCAGATCCTGAGGAAGTAAAGCCAGATATGGCTTTTTATCTTAGTGGGGCATGGTAGCAATATCTTAGAATTAGTAGCAAATCTACTTCTCC
Organism: Strigops habroptila; assembly: GCF_004027225.2. Lineage (NCBI taxonomy): Eukaryota > Metazoa > Chordata > Aves > Psittaciformes > Psittacidae > Strigops > Strigops habroptila. The sequence goes on along the minus strand of NC_044291.2, from coordinate 9,507,890 downwards.
ATGGATATCAAACCAAACTCGGCATCTTCATAGATGGGTGCTGTTACAAGCAGAAGTAGGAGTGTGCCACCTTGAGTATGAGATCATGCTGCCCAGGAGCGTTCATGAGGCAGATAGCTGGGTGTCTGTCTTTCAAACACATTCACAGAGCTGGTTACAGCTGCATGGACAACTGAGAGTCTACAGAACTGAAGATTATAGAAATTGCAAGATGCAGTCGCCTAATTTTAGACTCTTCAGTGTAGATAGTTGCAGTATCATGTGCTATTTATATTGTCCTAATTTCCATTCACTATGTATAATGATATGAATCTGACTGTGAATAGGTGCATCCCATCCATACAAAATTTAGGAGATGGATGGGTGTTTGAATGGACTGGTATTGCATTTACCAGGATGTGTACTGAGAAGTCTGTGTTCATCCACCCCTTCAACAGATTAAGGAACTGAATTGTTCAGAGCACAGGCTGGCAGACCAGGTCAGAGCAGGAATTGCCTGGTCTGGCCTCCTGCTTCTGCATCTGGTCAGTCTTAGCTTTTTCCAGAAGAGGATCCACGAATCCCTGTATCAATAATGAGCTGAAGTAGCTACGAGCAGTCTCTGTCCCTCATCCGTAATAAATGGGGAATGAGTTTTACAAAAAGGATTTTATCACTCTCTTACTCTCCCAAGGTCTTTAATAGCAGTATCATCAGCTACAGCAGAAGAGAAACTCAGGCTGCTACACAGATGCTGGTGAATAAGCTCTTTTAGAAAGGATATTGAAATATTTCTATTTGAAATATCCAGTTTTGACTTATCAAAGCTGCCATATGTGCAGGTGCACTGAAGCAACCTATGGGCATGCACACTGCAGTCTGCCAAGGACTGGAAAACATGTTGCTGTTTAAATCAGATGATTCAAGTTTGTGCCTAAACTATTTGAAAGCTCCCATGAGATATTTACCCACTATAGCAAATAGACTATTGCTAGAATAGACTCTTTGCTCATGTGCAGCTTATTGCAGTGTGAAGTCTCCCCTAATATGCGTTTCTCTTTCCCATTTAGGCTTTGAAATACTTGGATTATATATTTACGGGTGTCTTTACCTTTGAGATGGTGATCAAGGTAAGAAGGTTTCCAAGCAGAATGGTTCACCTCCCCTTTCAGATTCACATACCTGTTTCTGTGAAGCTGGAGAAAGAGGGTGAAGCACTACAAAGCTCCCTGAGGTGCCTGGAGAGATGGTGGTGATGGAAAGCTTTACTTCCAAATGCTGTTCCTGGGTTAGACAGTGCACAACAGATGTCTCTCTGAAGTGGCTCTCTTGGTTTCTTTAATCTCCCATTTTACGAAGGAAAATAAGGAAATCTTTAGTAGGTGGTTGTGTAAGAGGAAAAGAAATGTGAGTGTCTGATGCATAAATGCCAGTGCGTGGCTAAGGACACAGGAGCTGATAGACTTTACTGAGACACGTCTGATTCTTCCTTTTTCCTTTGATGCTGATCAGGAATATTAATAGCAACCGATTCTTGGTCTGTCATGTTCCCAAAAGTTAAGGATTTATCTTTTTACTCAGTAGGGTGATAGGTTTTGCGAAGACCATGGAGCAGTAGCTTTCCAGAAAGCACAATTCTAATAAAGTCAGGATTTATTCCTGGGGTAATGATGAAGTTAGTTTTTATTGTCAGAGCAAGATGCAAAAGAGATGCAGAATAAAAACCAGATTGTCTTTGTTTAGTAAAAGAAATTGAAGCTATGTCAGGAAAGCAACCTTACGTGGGCAGTGTAGAGCACTCAGAAAATGAGATAAAACACCTAGTGTGCACTTTGAGACTCAACTGTAGAAGACCTTTAGCAGCATTGCAAGGACAGGCTCAGTCTTGTGCAGAAGTGCAATATCCTCTGCCAGTTGTTAACTCCCACTAATCTGGTAGGATTGGGGTAGAACGAAATCAAACTGTTTGGATGATTCACACACAGACTGCTGTTCCCAGAGATTAATGTATGTCTATGCAGAGAGTCCTATGTAGTAGTTAGTGCTCTTGTCTCTAGTGTTTTTGATAATGGTTTATTGACTTCAGCTGTGGTTTTGACAGAGCACTCAGTGCATATTAGAGACGAGCAACTTGACTAAATATCCAGATGTTGTCCTGCTGCTGCAAAGCCCTGTAGAAGAGTTTGTAAAGGGTCATTTGATCAAGGACATCCCTCTGTTCCTCAGTAGTGTTGATTTGGTACTTGTTTTATTAAAACTCTTTCTTTTCCTGTGTTTCCCCTGAAGATGATTGACTTAGGGCTGTTACTCCATCCTGGCTCCTACTTCCGTGACCTGTGGAATATCCTGGACTTCATTGTGGTCAGTGGGGCCTTGGTGGCATTTGCCTTCTCGTAAGTACATGTTTCACATCCCAATTTCTAGGAAATAAGCTGCAGAGGAGGCAGGACCCGTGCACAGCCCTAGTTGAAGTGCAGTGTTTGTGACTCTGTTTCTCAGTGAAATGTTTAGTTTCTGTCCTTTAACATCTCAGAGCTGGGGGAAAGCAAAAAAATAATTCCCTATATTTGTGTTGTAGAATCCCTTGAAAATTCTCCCAGCTTTAGGGTGAGCCATTCACTGTTCATTCAGACAGTAAGCCAAAGATTTTTGTGACTCTTTGGCCAACTTTTCAAGGATGCATTGGAACAGTTTGTGGCAGTCCAGTGTCTTCAGGCAGTTGTTTCAAAACTTGTCGTTACTATAAAAGAACAGTAAATGTAATCAGCTGAGAAGTCTGTGAACTCTTTACGACATTATTTCTTGAGTCATGGATATTTCTGGTTCATAGACCTTTGGTGTTTCTCTCTCTTCCTCCTCTCTCATTCAGGGTACTTTGATTTCCAGAGAGTTTCACTTCACAGGTTAACTACTCCCTCCCCGAATCACAGCTCTCTACTTAGGACATTAAAGCAGCACATGGAGCACTATTCAGTGTCATGGAGGATTTTGAGCAACAGTCACAATTGCCTTTTAAAAATTCACAGGAATTGCCTTTAAAAATGAAGATTAGCTTGTGTTTTGAGCATTTTCAAATGACAGAGCAGAGGAAGAACAATGCAGGTTATTCGGAACTTGGGGAGCTCAGATTTGGAAAATGGAAAGAAATTTTTCATGTGTAGTTGTTGCCTATGGAATAATTGTATTGCAAATGTTTTCCTAAGACATTCTAGGAGATGACCTGGAAACAGACTTGGCCAGTTTAATCTTCTGCTAGGTTAACCTTGAGTAATTACATGAACATTTAGCAGCCCGTGTGCAAATTGCGCTCACTTGTTTATTGACATTATGATTAGAGAGGGTGAAGGAATTGTTTTACTTGCTAATGAGAAAAAACATTCACCTTTGTCAAGAAACTGTGGAATTGTCTTGTATATTCTTGATTGACAGTAATTTTTCAGGCAGCCAGCCACATCCATTGCTCCTTTTATGTGCTCTGCTGATGAAAAGTACTGCCATGTCCCTTGCAGCACAAAGTTATTGGGACCTTTCTGGTAAGGTTGGCCTGGAGTTTTTCTTGAGTTTTTCATTTTTTTAGGTGTCAAAGTTCCTTTCACATGAAGGCTGTGAGATTTGTATTTTAGATCTTCTGTTCTTCATAGCAAATGCTGGACAAAAAAAGTCTAAGATAATTTCATCAAGGAGTTGATGGACAGAAGGAGATGGGATGGACATTGTTGGTATGATCTGTGAGCCAGTTGAGGAGTGACACTTTGGGGATGTTGGGGTCTGGGCTTTCCATGCCCAATCCTACAGCGAAGAATTTAGATCTTGGAGCAAGTCATGTCCAATAAAAGTTTTTCAAAGGAATGCTGCCCTCCCTTCTTCAAAGGCTTTGTCCCTATTAATTGGAAATTTGATTTTCAGAGGAGCTGAGTGATCCTTTATAAGCAAGATTTTCTTGAGATGGAATTGCTGGGCTAGTGAATGCCTTGCTTACCTCAAATTTGACATCCCAAACCAGGCTGCTTTCTAAGATTGACTGGATATGTGTGTAGCTTGGTTTCCCTGCACATGAAATATATTAACACAACATCTTTCCCAAGTGGATGTGGTCAGACTGAGTCAAGCAAAAACTTACTAAAAGAAGTTTAACAAATTAACAGAGCTCCTCTGAATTGAAGAGAGGTAGAAAAGTAAAATAGTATTAGACACAAGTATTAGTTTGCAAAACAATATTACCCAAGTCTGTCATTCACTGAGAATTCCCCTTTTCCCTTAAGAATTCAAACTTCCAAGACAGACTGGGAGAAGAGGCGTTTTGTGAGACTTTCAGAGCAACTCCATGAGCTGTGACAACAGACATCAGGGTTTGCCTTTAAAACATCTTCTTTTTGAACAAGATTTTCTTAGGGACAAGTTATGGATTAAAATAAGTAATTTTTAATCTTTCTGAGTCTTTTTGTACTTAGGCTTTCTATTGCTTGCATTGGGCCATGCATATCTACCAGCACCTCATCGGCCTCTAAATAAATCACTTGTTACATCCCCAACTGTGCTTCATAATAGTTTGCCCCAAGCTGCTTCTATTTTACATGCTCTTTGAGTAAGCATTGAGCAGGGATTTGCAGAAAGCCAATGCATTAAACCTGCCTGCCTCTTTATTGTGTTCCAGATTAAAGTGAGTCAAACCTATTTCTGAGACCTGGAAAAATCTGAATTACTTCTGTGGTTTTTATTATGGCTGTAACTTCTTCTACATGCCCATGTTTCGTCAGGCAGGGGGTGTTGACGTCCAATTCTGAGAATACTGCAATGTCTCTGTTCTAACCTGTGAGCAGGAATCCAGTCATTCATAGGAGATGATTTGCTGTCTGTTCCCCCCAGTCCAGTTATGAACACTATCAAGTCTCAGATTGCTCAAATGAAAATAGATAGTCACTTCCTTAGCTCAACTGCATGGTTTGGTTAAACCAGACGGATGCACCAAGCCTGCTGAAGTTGGGTAGTCCTGAAAAAGAGCTTTTGGAGAACAATCTGAGCAAGCTTCCCATTTTGTTAGTAGGTTTTTTTTCCTAGCAAACACTCCAGGCCTGTCACTCACCATCAGTGTCACTGTAAAAATGTATTTAATGTGGCTGTTACCAGGTCGTTTGCAAGAATACATGATTGCCACTCAATGGATGGGATTTAATTCATGCATGTTCTTGACCTCATTGGTGTCCGGTTAAGGTGATGTGAATCAACTTCTTCCTGAATAGACATGTCACTGAAAACCTAGGAAAAACAGAGCTCCCTGAAAGCTTCCATCTGGAAATGCATCCATCTGGAATATTGCAATAGACTATTTGTTTAGGCATATGAGATAGTATCAGTGGTTGCTGCAAGGTTCATAAAATCCATCTCAGCCTCTCAAAGCAGCTATCAATCTGCTTTCTGCCTGGAGCTGTTTGGAAGCTCTTCTGTGCTTGACTGTACTTGAAAACAGTAAATACGCTTTAAAATAAGGCCCCCAGTGAGATGCTAGAAACATCAGTAATACCAATGATGATGATAATAAAATAATGTCTTCTATTTAACAATGTATTTCAAACAGAAATTCCTTTCTTTTTGTAAACATGCCACAAACATACAGACATGTTTTGGTCTTTAGGGAAGTAGAATTAGAGGAGCTCAAAGCAAGCTAGCAAATTTGGCATCAAAATTTGTCAGCCCCAGGTGTAAACCGTACTTGTTCAATAGAACTAGTTGATGAATAGTCAGGAAAGACTGTATTTTTACATTTTCCACCACAGAAAGGTGGCTGAGATGCACATAATTTCAAACAGCTCTTTGGAAAAGCAAGCAACATTTGCCAAAAAACTGAGGTTATTATCTCCCAAAGTGTCAGGAGGAGGGAGGTAGATTTGCCCTGTCTTGTCAGGCGAAGGGCTGATGCACCATGGGGGATGTGTGGGAATATCCTGTACAACCAATTTGTTGCTTCCTTGCTTGTTTTTATGAAGATGGAGCTGGTGGGTGTGGGACAGGGGATGGGATTATCTGTCAGCACATATCTCTGTGCATGGGGGGCACTGTGTAGCCTTACCTTTCTGTTTGTCATTGACTCTGCTCTTTCTTTGTCTTCTTCTTGCTGGAATCTCTCTCTAGGAGTTTCATGGGGTAATATGTTATTCCTGTCTCTTGCTGCACTGTTATGCCTGTCAACCGTGTGTACACACACTTGCCACTGTGGAAACGAACCATGTTAACACCCATTGCATCGACTCCTTTGTGCCTTTATTGCTCATTGTTCAGTGAAATGTATTTCCCCTTAACAAACCTCATTCACCCTAGTTTTCCTGAAGCAGAGGATAGAAGCAGACTAGAAAGCAAATTAGACCAGAGAATCAGAAACCATGATAAGCAGATATATTTGTACAAAAAAGATTTGAGGGGATGGCTTAGTGGGTGCATTGTTAATGTCAGATCTTGCAATTCCTTAAAATCCTAATAATGAGGTTTAAAGAAGCAGTTTTATTCTCAGAGGACTGAACCTCTAAACTGCATTAACAGTGCTAGAAGGTTCAGGACTAATTTTGTGTAATCTGGCAATGTGACTCAGCTGGGATTCAGGCTGTCAGCCTCTGACATTGGTGAACAGCCTTTGACATGAAAACAAAGTGTAGAGAGCTTTTTGAGAGGTTGGCAGGGGCAATTTGTAAAGGAGGAGGTAGCAAAAGTTGTGCTTAACACCTGCAAGGAGGTGGCAGTTGTGTTGTTGGTGCAGTACAGCACAGATTTGTTTTGGGGATTGAGGAGGAGGAGGAGGAGCTGCATCTTCTCATGCTGTGGTTCCAAGCAGGGCAGGAGCTGGGTTGGCTCCTCTGTAACAGATAACCCAGAGATGCAATGAAATGGACGCAAGGATGTGGACCAGGAAACTGGGTACTTGTTTCGTTGTTCCATCTAGGAAACCAAATCATTTAGACCCTGGAAGAGGGTGGCTTTGTGCTTGGGTAGAGTTGTGTGACCTCATTTAGTCTTTGGTGGAGGAATTTAAGGCTGAGAGAGTTGGGATTGTTCAGCCTGGAAAAGACTCTGGAGAGACCTTATTGTGGCCTCTCAGCACTTAAAAGGGGTTTATAAGAAAGATGGGGAGAGACTTCTTAGCAGGTCCTGTTGCAATAGGACAAGAGGTGGCGGTTTTAACTAAAAGAGGTTACCCAGAAAGGTGGTGGATGCTCCATCCCTGGAGATATTCAAGGCCAGGCTGGATGTGGTTCTGGGCAACCTGATCTAGTTGAAGATGTCCCTGATCATTGCAGGGGGGTTGGACTAGATGAGCTTTGAAGGTCCCTTCCAACCCAAATCATTCTATGATTCTATGAATTCATGTTCTGTCCTGGGCATCTCAGGCAATTGCAGAAGGTTGTGATTCCACCTGACTCTGAATATTTGATGGCATGAGTCTGAGACACCCAGGCCACATGAAATCAGAGGTGCTGGCAGGAGCAACAGAAACAAGAGGCTTCAATTTTAAAGAACTACTAATTTTTGAAAGGATCTTTTATTTATTACAGGGGAAAAAAAGGCCATGTCAAGCTCTTTTAGAATATTTTTAATGTTTTAAGTAAATCAGCGCAAAACTGCCCCCTCCAAAACCAGAACTGGCCTAATGCAATTTATTTCTTTGTGGTGTTCTCTTGTTTTAAGCCACTGGGCTCCTGTTTGCTGTCTGTCTTTATCTCTTCTGTGGCTCTTCTAAATTTCACAGTTGTTATTCTGCAGTCATCGAAGATCTTGTCGTTTCAGAGCAATTTATTTCCATTGTGAGAAATATTCTGGTCAAATTTGTGCTTGAATACACCCTTTGACTGAATCCTAGTTCCATCTGGACCTTTTATTTTGTGGGACATCTGGCTTTGTGTTAGAGTGGTGTATAAAACAATGTTGGCAGAGGGGTTCTTAAAAACACCGAAAACAACCCTTATGGTTTTATTTGATAGGCTGGAGTAGTTTCAGAAGACCCATTTAATTAAAATGCACCTTGCATCGCTAGAGTTCAGAGTACCAGTCCAATAGAGCAAACCTCACTGTGAGGTGCTGCTAAGGAGGAACCTCACTGTGACAAGAAATAAGAATAATTTCTCAGGATCTATATGTGACTGAGATCATAAATCCCATTAACATTTAACTGGTTATGCTCTTTATTTGCTTAGGTGTCTGAAAGGGGGAAGAAATAATAAAGCTTCCTCATGGCCTTCATTCAGGCAGAAGGAATTTGGTAAAACCAGAGCTGTCTGCCCTTCACCTTCAGGCTCTCAGTGCAGTCATCCACGTGCATCCCCTTGTGAAGGAGAAACAGCTTCTCTTACAGTCCCACGAGGGAGGATTTGCTCTGTCCCACCTACCCACTAGACCCCAGTAGGTTTGTTATCCTTCCTAGATATATTAAGCCCACAGAGGTTGTTGCTTCAGGCTTGGAGCCAACCCTTGTGAGACCTGAGCTCGTTCCTTCAGAGCCAAGAAGTGTCTCTGTTCTTGTCTTGAACTTCCCTTCCAGGAGGCCTTACTAGTACAGTTGTTATTTAGCACAGATGCATGGCAGTATAGAAGATAGGTGTTTAGGTTTCCTGGAGTCAGGAGCACTGGAAGACACTATGCAGAATATTCTGTGGTTCTATTTGAACCCAGATGATGACCGTTGAGGTTTACTAGTTCAGTGGCTACCTGCCAGTGTTGTGCTGCTAAGCTGGGCTCTGTGTGTTAATCTGCAAACCAGAAACGTGGCCACAAATGACCAAGAATTGAATACAGCTCTGGGCCAAGGTATCCCACCTCTTTTTTTTCTCCTACTGTCCCAACCACATGTCCCTTAACCCTTCACTCTTCTCTCTCCTCTACTCTCAGCTCCCACCTCTTCACCCTCTCTGCCCTGGCTTCCTCATGTAGTTGAACCTCAAATGGCTGGGGAACATGGAGAAACCCAAGAAATTTCCTTGGACTTCCAGAGGGTGAAGGGACCAGGAGAGGCAGCCAAGTCGATGGACATGTGGGTGACCATCAGCCATGGGGACAGGCTGGCCGGCTGTGCTAGGTGGTATCTCCTTCCCAGTTACCTGTTTCTCCTTCTCCTTTCCTCCTGCCACCAACTGTCCTCCTCAAGAGGCTGAACAAAGAGTTTTGCAGACAGGGTATTGCTAAGGATCGGACACAGCTGCCTGAGGAGCAGGTGAGCTCCAGGTTGGGCAGCTCAGCTGGAGGCTATGGTGACAAGGAGATGGCTGCAGTGACCATGCAAGATCATTGATTGCTAGGAGCTGGTTGAAAGCAAGCTGACAAAGCCAAACATGGGCCAGATCTTCATTTGTGCTGAAACCTGAAGAGAAAGCCACTAAAAGCTGTGTTGCAGTGTCTGCTGTATCTCAACCAGATTAAAATGTTTGTAAGAAGAATGAAAAAATATTTCTTTTAAATATATAATAGTTACTTTGTGGCATGAAATCAGTCCTGTAACTCCATGAGTATCAGCTCAATCACCTGGATTTACAGCTGTGCCAGCAGTCAGGCATGATTAAAATGGCTCTAAAGCAGCCCTGAAAGATGAGATAGGGAGAGGATATGTAAATCTCCATCCTGTTCCCCCTCCCCTCCATTCCTATTAAACCATGTGCAAAGGCAACTTGTGTTCTATGTATAAGTCATGGGGATGCAGCCCACGGCCCTCCAAAAATTCCTTGTGTTTCACTGCTTATTGCATTTCAGGCCAAGTGCAGTGACTGGTAGTTGGAGAAAGAGACCAGAGAAGAGACAGAAATGTGTGTTTCTAGGTTGCAGATTCAGATCCAGCGTAAGTTTTCAGTAGTACAGTATTAGTACTGAGTTATTAGTCCTTTAAAAGTGGATAGATTGTAAAAGGGCACCATCCAGGGCTGAGCAAGGCCAGCCAACCATGGAACTGGGTGGTTTCTTCCACTCTTGGTGCTTATCCTTTAGCATCATGCACAGGGCTGGCTGCTAGCAGGGTGGGGGAAGCTTTGTGGTCCACTACTTGCACATCTCCTGGGTGTCTCTTGGGTTACTTGTATTTCTATTGCTTTGCTGTTAGAGAAGAGGAATGTTTAGCAAACTGGAAGAGCATAGAATAGATATATCAGCATCTGTTCCACGTTATTCATTCACACCTGTGTTACCTCAATACAGTCTCAGACCCAAACCTCTAGTCATGATTAAAACTCTGTTAAAGATTTTCATCCCATTTTTCACTTCATAAGAAATGAAGGGGAATGTCATTGTTTTGCTGTTGGGTTGGAAGAAGATATAACCGTGTATTTTTTATTTTATCTTGGAAGTGCATGAGGAAAGAAACTCTGTCCTTCCCCTAAAAACCTCTTAATGGTAACAAGAGGAACAGTCTCAAGTCTTGCACTCATGTTTAACAAAAACTAAAGCCAAAACGTGACTTACAGCACCTGCATGTGTAAGTGGGAAGTTCCCTAGCACTGTTCAGGCATGTAATATCCTGTCATATTACATGTTTCCGCATGGGTTTTGTAGCATGTCTTCTAAGAGAGACTCGAGGATGAGGGTATGAGCACGGAGCAGCTCTGGTCCCCAGGAGAGCTCTGTCCCTCACCATGAAGTCTCCACTTCCCTCTGGTCGCTGTCTGCTTGTCTAGACACATTGTCCCCAGAAGGACACAGATCCTCCTGCCTCATCCAGGTGCCTGGGTGGCAGGAGAGCCAAGTGTGACTTTCCTTCTTCTCCTGCCTGGGGCTGGGATGGATGCCCTGAGCCTCCTCTCCTGGTGGCTGCAGCCGAGGATTGCTGCTGCCCCGGCTCTGCCCATTGCCTGAGTAGGAATTTGGGGCAGGAAGGTGACCAGTTCCTGGGTGATGCTCAGTGAGTAGCTGGGAAGGGAGTGAAAGCTGGAGAGCACGTGTGGCTGAATGCTGAAGGGACCATGTCCCGCCCACAGCCTTTCTCCTGTGCAGTGATGGACACATTTCAAGTGGGCATTCATCTATAGTCCTCACTAGGACAGTCTGCATCCATGGTGAGGATGGCAACCAAAACCTGCAAAAATCCCCAAAACCAAATCAATTCCACAACCAAAACCATACTGGGAACCTATAGATGTTGTAGTTAATGACCTGAGGACCAAACTATTCCCTCTGTTGTTCTTGTGCCTTTTATCCCTTGCAGAGGAACCAAAGGCAAGGACATCAACACAATCAAGTCACTGCGAGTTCTGCGGGTCCTAAGACCACTGAAGACCATTAAACGGCTGCCAAAACTAAAGGTTAGAGAATAACCACAAATCTTTCCTTCTCTGGAGGTTTACAACTGCTCTGAGGGAAGTTGATGGACTAAACTTAATCCAAGTTATTTCTGTTCTTTTATTTCATTGCGATTGATCTCTTTGCCAGATATATAAAAATAGCCATGCAGATGTTTAGCAAACGTCAAACACTTGTTTTCTTTTGTAAACACTGTGTGCAATATTATGAATTATTGTGAATCCACATTAAAATCAAACTTCTAAAAAAAGAAAAAGGAAAAAAAATGCTAATAAATTAAATTACAGTTCATGAGTGTGATGCTTTTAGAAATGATACAGGAGAAAATAGATTTTTGGAGTGTTTGGCTTTCCCTAGAGAACTTTACACGAATATTGCAAGATATTCCACAGTCTATCTAAAGAGAAGTGTCATTGCTGTATAAGGACTTTAAATCTGTTCATCTTTTCTGTTAAAGAACATATAACACAGGGTTTTACAGTGGTACCTTTTCATCTCTAGGATACTGTATTATAAAGTAAAATTCAAGTAATGGCCTGTGGTTACTTATTTAACACCATTTCACAAATTCTCTGAGACACAGCCAGCCCCCGGAAGCAGAGAATGGACAGAGCTACAAGATTCAATTCAATTTCTGCAACTCTTGAATACGTGTTGTAGAACGTCTTCATGTGGCATCACTATTGCATGCTCTTTTCTGTGAAAGATGGGGAAAAAAGCAATGGGTGCTTTTGCAATGGTGAAACTATGTCTGACAAATCCTGGTGCTGCATAGTGGCACATAAAAATCAGGATCGGATGTTCTATAGATTTGCTTTTGTCCTTACTCGCAATTTACACTTAAATAATTTTGATTTTATGTGGTTTTATGCATACTAAATTTACCTCAGTTGATAAGGAATAGTAATGTTGAACAATGTAGAAAATGGTCTTTATCTGTTTAGAAGTTTGAAACGTACAGCTTTTAGGTCATAAACCAGTCAACAGTAGCTCAGGGTGCCAAATGCTTTTTATTGAACATCTTCCTTATTTTCAAGCCATTTTACAGAGTAATTTTACCACTTCTAAAGAAGCATTCAAAAATGTTTACATGAAGCAGAAGTCATATTCATATGGTTTGTGAACTGAACTGTGTTCAGTTCTGGGCCCCTCACCGCAAGAGAGATATTGAGGTGCTGTAGAGGGGCCAGAGAAGGGCAACGGAGCTGGTGCAGGGCCTGGAGCACAAGTGTGATGAGGAATGGCTGAGGGACCTGGGAGGGTTCAACCTGGAGAAGAGAAGGCTCAGGGGGGACCTTATTGCTCTCTACAACTGCCTGGCAGGAGGATGGAGCCAGGAGGGGGCTGGTCTCTGCTCCCAAGGAACAAGGGACAGGACAAGAGGAAACGGCCTCAAGCTGCACCAGGGGAGGTTTAGATGGAGATGAGGAACAATTCCTTCCCCACAGGGTGCTCAGGCATTGGAACAGGCTGCCCAGGGCAGTGCTGGAGTCACTGTCCCTGGAAGTGTTCACAAACCGTGTAGATAAGGCCCTCAGTGCCATGGCTTAGTGGTGGCCTTGGCAGTGCTGGGGAACAGTTGGACTTGATGAGCTTAAAGGTCTTCTCCAACTTAGACATTTCTACTACTAAAAGTCTTCACAATTCTGTTTGGTTTTTTTTTTTCCTGAACATGGTCTTGTATGCAACAACCAACAAGATTAATGGGGCGATTAGAGATATTTCCAGTGTTTTGAATCAGGATTTCTGGGTTGCATCAGGAATGCAATTTTGTGAATTATTCACTTCCATTCAGAGACACAGTAGCAGTATTGTACAAACCCTGTGCTTGGGCAGTAAAACGGCTCCATTTCTATTATTATGACAAACATCTCAGACTAAAACTAAACTGCAAATGACAGTGAATCAGTGACTAATAACCACATCATAAATGTATTTGAGAAGTTCTTTGCAGGGAGTTCAGAAGTGACATATGCTGACTAGATTAGTCAATTTATTTTGATAGACAGTTCATAAGAAAAATATTATTCAAAGGATTTGGTGGTTTTGTATCTGTTATATTGTCTTTATTATTCAACAGTTCAAATAATGGTCAACAAGTAACATATTTGATGAGATTTTACTTGTCTGGTAACTGGGAGTAAATTAAACTGAAGTATGTTTTACATTTTATAATTGTCTATGATTCTACGACTTCTATGGCCTGGTTTGGGTTGGAAGGGACCTTAAAGTTCTCACCCCCTGCCACGGGCAGGGACACCTTGCACTAGAGCAGGTTGCTCCAAGCTCTGTCCAACCTGGCCTTGAACACTGCCAGGGATGGGGCATTTTTGCTTAGGACTAATATTTGCTTAGGACTAATGCAACTCAATGAGCTACAATTGTCTTCAAACTTTACGGGCAGCACCAGACAATTCAGTGGCACAGCCAAACTCACCAAGAAAGCAGGAGATGTAGGAAGCTTGTGGTGTTATTTCTCACAGCTGGAGCATGACTCTTGGTCAAACACTTGGTGTGCAAGTCCACGAAGACACCCATGGGTTGTAGGTTGGGTCATTACCTCTGGGTGTAGTTAGATGCCAGATGCCAAGATATTAGATGCACTTTTCCTTCCTTTCAACCCCTTAATCTTGTTCTCCTCTGTCCCCAGGCTGTCTTTGACTGTGTGGTGAATTCCCTGAAGAATGTCCTCAATATCCTCATTGTTTACATGCTCTTCATGTTCATTTTTGCTGTCATTGCTGTGCAGCTCTTCAAAGGTAGATTCTTCTACTGCACTGATGAGTCAAAGGAGCTGGAGAAGGATTGCAGGTATGGCTGGGGGCAGGGTTTGCAGGGGGTATCCCCATTTCCCTTTGGCAGCAGCAGCTCCCTGACTGCCCCAAAGCTGCATCAGTCGGGTATCTGCTGAGCTTGATGAGTCTCCTGTAAGTAAGAGAAATGCTTCAGCACAATTACCCAAGGAACTTTTCCTTTTGTTGTTTTAATAGCTGCACCGTTCTGGCTCTGATCTCTATCAATGCTTAATGATACTGGGAAGCAGGATGCTTTCCCACTGAGGACTAGGTGCCATTTTAAGCTAAAGGGTTTTTGAAGGGATGGTGTGACTCCTTTCTACCTGCTGCCTTGATTCTTAGGGCTCATATGAATTAGAAAAGCAGAATGAATAAATGATCAGAAGTCAGTTGGTAGGAAGTTAGGTAGCTCCTTATTAGCTGGAAAAGGGGACAGTACTTGAATATCTTAAAAGCCCTGTCATGCTTTGTCCTTTGCAGCAGACTGTTGCGGTGTATTACCACAATGTGCGTCTTTCTCACTTGCCTTTTTTCTTGTCACCCAAACCACATCCTCAGCACTGCCCATGTCTACCTGCATTACCCCTCTCCTGCTGCCCAGCAAGTGCAGGACACATCCCTGATGGAACCACATCCATGCATGCAGCAGCTGTGAAGACTGTCACTGCAGCTCTTCCTTGCAAGAAAACAGATAGATATATTAAAGAAAGGAATGTGAAATTACAGAGGAGTGTAAGTTGTAGGTTGGAGGGGAACTCTGCAGATGCCAGGTTCCTTAGACACTCAGGGCAGATCCAATCCAGAAGTAGGAACCAGAGACTTTTTCCTGTCGAGCAGCGTAGTTTTCTGGGGGTCAGACAATTTGGAGTCAGCATGCTGTTAATTGCTGTCTTTGCCTAGTGAATGAATGCCCTGATTACTATTTCTTTCATTTTTAGACCCAGTCTAGTTCCTGTGGCTCACAATGCCTTGAACATGCCCTTTACTTCTGTTACAAACCTAGGGCCTGTCTATTGGTCTTTAATACATAGTACAGTTGGACTCTGCTCCTGGGGCTTTACCATGATTCTCAGTGACTCAGATGAAGCGGCTGATTTGGTTTAATCCTCTCAATCTGAATTGCTGTTTTTTCCTAGGGGTCAGTACCTCGATTATGAAAAAAATGAGGTAGAGGCACAGCCCAGGGAATGGAAAAAATATGAGTTCCACTATGACAACGTGCTCTGGGCTCTGCTCACACTCTTCACTGTCTCCACAGGCGAAGGGTGGCCAACGTGAGTACACGGGGCTCCAGGGTTCAGTGATCATGGAGGTAATGGTACCTTTGCTCAGCTCTGAGGGACACGTAAGCAGTAGGTGACCTGTGTAATAAGAACAGTCTTTTCCCAGCTAAGCTTTTACTTCCCCTTGTGTGATTATTGGGTGAATCAGCAGCAGGGCTCTGTGTTTTCCTTGCCATTCCTCTGAGCTTGCACAGGGATGCTTAGGCAGTGTTCAGTACTTAGTAGCTTGTTTGCTCCAGTGTTTTGGGCTTGCACGCCTTCCTCAAGAGTACCAATTGATAATGGCAATGTAAGAAAATGAGGGGGAAAAGGTATTGTGACCTATGCTGAAAGTATGCTGGGTATGACAGTCTCAAAATTACATTTACTGTTCAGCATATGACTTTATTTTGGCACACTTTTCTGCTGCGACTCATGGAGTACAGTTCATGGTCAGGGTTTCTCCATGGCAGGACTTCCCTGTCCTTCATGTTCAACTGTTTCCTAAGATAAAGAATAAAACACACAGCACCAGTCTTCCTTTTCCAGTCCCTCAGTGTGTTCCCCTACTCGGAGATCATCACTACATTTCTTTTCCTACCCTTACTTTTCATCGCTGTTGATCAGAGAAGAGAAGCCAGATCTAGCTGTATCCTCTCCCCTTGGACAGGGAGGATAAATGGATCTGTACATAGCAAATCTCCATCATTCTGACAGAATGGTGAAAACACAAAGGGTTTCCCTAAAAATATCCTCAAGGACAACTTCTTCCCAGCCATAAAGATGGGAATGAGTTTGACCTGAGCATATGGGGAACACCCTTCACACAAGTGAAGGCCAGTGAGTGTCTATCAGGGTGTCATTGGTGCTTCACACTGATTTCATTGACTTTTCTTCTTTCTTTGCGCTTAATTGCAGTGTGCTGAAGCACTCGGTGGATGCCACCTACGAGGAACAGGGCCCCAGCCCTGGCTACCGAATGGAAATGTCCATCTTTTACGTGGTGTATTTTGTTGTCTTCCCTTTTTTCTTTGTGAACATCTTTGTGGCGTTAATCATCATCACCTTCCAAGAGCAAGGAGATAAAGTGATGTCAGAGTGCAGCCTTGAGAAAAATGAGGTACCCGTGTCTTCTGAATCTGGGGGCTCAGAGCACCTCGATCCCAGTGGAAACCCACTCCTCATCCCTCCCATGCCTTAGGGGGCTTTAGAGCAGTCATTACCTGAGGGTGTGTGGTGTAGAGACCAAATACAGACTGTTTCAGCTTCTGCACAAAACCAGGGAGAGCCCCCAATGCTTCACATTAGCAAGCACTATCACACATCCCTATGAACCACATCTCTGCTTCACAGTGAAGGCAGACTTGCATGCTAGCTCAAGCATATAGGTTTGAAAGGAGGCAAATCTTTGGCCTTTTAGAGGCCAGTCATCAGAAATCAAACTGAACTATAGTTGCTATAACTCCCTAAAGGACAGCTCCTCTCACCAGGCTGGTTTTGTGCCTCGCGGAGATGATGTCCTGACAGCAGCCAAAAGCAGGTGCCCTGGGAAGAGTGTAAGACCAGGGCAAGCACATATGAGGCTCAGGAACATCCCGAGTTGGACATGGATTTCTTTAGTGTATCTTTATTTCATGGATGTACCCAGTTTCCTCCTGAACTCACTCAGATGTTTAGCATCTGCAACATCCTCTGTCTGGGGTCCCACAGCCTCAATGACCTGTTGTACAAAAACCCATCTCTTTTCATTTATTTTGAACCTGGAACCTGACTGTTGATGAAAAGAGATGAATTTTTAATCAGTTGTTATTTAATGCATTGTTTGTCTGTATGAACAAAATGTCCAAAATAAAGCAGAATATTTAGAGGTGCTTTACCCATGTTATTCTTCAACTGAGCAGAAAGTATTTTTGCAGTAATTTATGAATTCTTACCTAAATCCAAGCTGAGAAAATGCTCCATAACTAAAATTTCTTGTGGGTAGAAACCAATTTTTAACTAGCTTTATGCTTATAATAATGTGAACAGAAATAGCCAACTAGGGGGTCTTTGAGAGTTCACACAGTGATATTTGTTGGATAATTTGTTGGTAGAGTTCAGTTCACATTCTACGAAATGTTACTAGCTGCAGAGGTTTTGTTGTGTGTGAGAGCATACCTGAGTTTCACAGTACTTTTTAAGCACAAATAACATCTTTACCAATCCTCTGCTTTCTACAATTACACATCAGGAGGAATTGGCAGTGTTTTCTGAAGTGAGCCTGTGCATTTAAAACTCCTTTCCCTAAGTGGGACCTACCAGGAGCTGGGTTGTGATGGAAAGCTGTCTCCTAGGATTGCAGAGGACTATAGGGGTTTTTTGGGGTTTAATATTTTAGCAAGTGGCCAAAAGTTATCACTATCTGGGCATCTTGGGCTGCATTTTACAGTAGTCGTCAGTACTCACATCGTCTGTGAGACACACTTAGAAATACCATCCTCCACTAAATGCTCTGCTCACTCTCCCAGTCTGATATCCCAACTGACAGAGGCTGCCAGCCCTTTTCTGTATTCTTTTCATCCCCTTTTTGTTTTGTAGAGGGCCTGCATAGACTTCGCCATAAGTGCCAAGCCACTGACCCGCTACATGCCTCAGAACAAGCAATCTTTTCAGTACAAGATGTGGAAATTTGTGGTGTCCCCTCCCTTTGAGTATTTTATCATGGTCATGATTGCACTCAATACCATTGTCCTCATGATGAAGGTTAGTGGGCTCTTACTGAACCTTTGCAATTCTAGGTGACTGAATGCGGTGTTTGGTGGAGAGGCTTTGTACTCTTGATCTAAGAGCTGGGGGTGGGAATCAGCAGGAGCAACTACCCCTTCTCATTTCCTGGTGTCATTTTCAGATGCTTTGTGGTCATTTTTAGACGCCTCGGTCCCCAAAGGGAGGTTGTTTAGTTGTGATAAGATCTTGAGAATGGGATTCCCCCACTCAGCACTGGTTTGGTTCACAGCCCCTTCAGCGTGTGGCCAGTGGGATGGGAAGCGGGATCTGCTGATCCTGACCTCCCAGCTCAGCTTGGGCTTCCTGCTGCAGAGCAGGGTCACTTCTTGGGGACGCTCAAAATCCATCCATGCCAGGGAAATCACTACAATTTGCAGCAGTGTCAGGCTTCTGGGATGTGATCCACAGTGCTTAGGAGGAAGAGATGCAGGTGGCTGGGTATTGTGGATGATCTCCCCTCCTATCCCTTATCTAGCTTAGAGTATCTTCACAGTCAAGGAGTCACCATATTGTTGGGGTCTTCTGGAACAAAACACAGTTCTGCACTTGTCCCCTGGTTCTGAAAATGCCCTTTCTCCCCCGGTCCATGTTGTGCTTACAGGGAGATGTATGCCAGCAGCAGTCCTCCAGTCCTGGGGTTCTCTCCAGCTGCCCCTTTAGGATAGCATGGAGGCAACAGTATGCTTCTGGAGTGGCATGAGTAACTGTGTTGTATCCCCAAGTCTTGCTTAAAGTGAGCACAAGATCTGGCACTAAAATGCGCACGAGTCTTGCAGTCAGACAGGTCAGCAGGGAAGCTTTTATTCTGTAAGTGATCCTCCAGTAACAGCCTTTCTTCCATCCTGGTTTAGTTCTATGATGCTCCAGAAGCATATGAAGAAATGTTGAAATGCCTGAATATTGTGTTTACATCCATGTTTTCAATGGAATGTGTGCTGAAGATCATTGCCTTTGATGTACTGGTATGTGCCTTCCTCGTTTACTTTCAACTGATTCCTCTCTACATGAAATGCTTTTATTTCATGACGTTCATTTAAAAACCCCTGTGTTGCAAAGAGAAAAATAACCCCTGGATCCCCTCTATCCCCTTTGTGTTTTCATTTGGCAGAATTATTTCCGAGATGCCTGGAATGTCTTTGATTTTGTAACAGTGTTGGGAAGTATTACTGATATTTTAGTAACAGAGATTGCGGTAAGTACACTTTGCTCAATTTGCTTCATTTACAAACAAAGCTGTACCCTGTCAAGACGTTGCACCTTCTCCCCACCAGCCTTATTCCCTAGAGCTGCCTCTGGGACTCAGTGTGATGATGTCTTTGGGTGACCTGGCAGCCTGATTCCATTAGCTCTACTCTTTCCACAGAGATGAGCACAGCCCCAAAGACTCTCATGCAAAAAGCTCTGATGAGCACGACAGTGCTAGTGACCCTGCCAGAAAGCAGCCTCTCTTTCTTGTTCAGCAAATTACTCTAACCCCGAGCTATTTTTACTTATTAATGGAAAAATCCTGTTGAATTTAACAGAGGGAAAAGATCAAAAGGATTCTGTTGAAGACTGCTGGTTTATAGCGTGAGGTGCTTTGCAGGGCACACACACACGTCTGTCCCCTTGGGGCTCCTATCCAATCTTGGTCATGAGGCAGAGTGAAGGTGATAAGAGGAGTGAGAAGCGGAGGGGTGATGGGAACACAGAAACAGCCAGAAACCCATCAGCCTGGATTGTGTGTTTGGTGCATTTCTGTTCTGCGCACTAAAGCTTTGTGAGGCCATGATTCAAACAAATAACTTCACCAGAGGGTTTGTTGGCCAGCCCTGCACTGACTGCTGTCCCCCTGCTAATGAGACCTGTAGATGACATGAAGTGTACAAGCTTGCCATTAAATTCAAGAGGATTTTTCCATGAGGGCAGCAAACGTCTCACTCAAACCTTGACATTACCCATTTTACAAATTGCTCCTCTCCTCTCCCAGTGCATGTTTTAGCTGAGGATGCTGTATCTCTATGTGATGAATTTGAACTTTACCATAATGTTTTTTTCTCAGTCCCTGGATTGCTTATAGATCTGTTTTGTGTGTGCTGAGAACTATGCTCCCAGACTTCTTTACAGGACATTCAGCTGATGGTGAAGACCATATTACTGTTTCTAAAAAAATGCACTATAATCTAACCTCTGTGGTACAAAAAAGCACAAACACTCCCAGTTTTACTCCCTGCACAAATGGTGCTCATTTAATGGTTGGTGAATCCTATCTCATAGGCTTTGGATTACCTTTTGCTCTCAATGCACGGTTTACAGCCAGGGTAAAGTGACTCAGATCAAACACTAAGTCTAACCACCACTTCTTTGAGTGTTTAGAATTCTTAAACTGATGCTTTTTCCCACTCCCTTTCATGGGACACACTTTCTTGCCAGTCTCAGGTCCCCGAACTTTTGCCTTGGTTTGAAACGTGGTGAAAACATTTGCAAGTCAGCTACAAACAGAGACTGACACTTCTTTTCCACCCCTCCTTTGGCCACTTTTACTGGGAAGAAGCATCACAGCCAATTTGCATGTGGTAAGGGAGCCTGTGGTCTCTCAGAGATTGGTATCTTCTCCTTTAGGAAGATGTCTCCTTCACAACACCAAGCCCACATGCTTCTTGTTAAAATCCTGCTTTGTACAGCTATTCTGCAGGCAGAGAGCAGCCATCAGTGTTGCCTGTTCTCTGCTTGGCAGTAATTTCTCTGGTTTCCAGCATCAAGCAATTTGGAGATGCCTTGGAAGAATAGTATGAATTACCTCTAAAACCAGTCAGTAAACTCCAGTAAGGTTAAGCCTCCAACCACCTATACTCCTTTCCATTACCTTCCCAGGTAGTAACGGAGATGCTTTTGGTTTCGGAGTACTAGATCCTTTAAGTCAAACCTTAGAGAGGACTTTCTAATGTAGTTTAACAGCATTCCCTGGCAGTCTGTGCAATACAAAGCTGCTCACAAACATGTCTTTAACATAAAAGCCATGTGTCCTCCAGTACCCCTCCAGCCCCTGACCTCTTGCTCCTCTGTCTCAGGACATTGACCTCTCTAAATTTTCCCCTTCTTCAGCATTTCCATATAGCTATCATGCCTCCTTTCCACATGTTTTCCCTTGTGGCACATAGGGTGGAAAAACAGCAGAAAGATCCAGCGCTCTGCTCTTATTCTGTTTTGTTGGCTCCACAACAGGTTGTAGCACATGTTATTCTGACCCATAGTGCATCAGGGAAAACTCAAGAGGTCCCAAAGTTGCCTGGGAAAATCCAGGACTGTTTTGCTGCCTGGGAAGTGGCACAATACATGGATATTCTGGAAGAGTTACACTTTAATCCATCTTTGTAATATATAACTTGCTATTTTGCTAAACTGGAGGTGCACCTAAGTCACTTCTGATATTTAGAACCAATTAAAAAATGCAGAAAGGGGCTGGAAAACCTGATGAAATGACAGTGAGTACACTGTTTGCAAACAGCACGGACCAAGGCAGAACCAAGCTAGTGAGAGCCTCAGTTGCAGTGCACAGATCAGGCATGTGGCCTCAAGTCTTCAATCCCACAGCCTCTGCTCAAACTCTCTTTGCCCTATAGATTTCCAGATAGGGTAAAGGAGTAACTAATGGTAGAGTAACTAATGGTAGGGATGAAGATCGACTCAGAACACAGTAGCTAATGTTGAACCCCACTTCTTCAGCCTCCTGGCTCAGGTCCATGACCAGGGGTGCAGCAGCTCTCTGAGCTGTACAGAGCTGAGAATAAACCAAGTGGAGAACAGGTCTTTGCTTGTCATGAGTCACAGCTCTGTCCACAGCAGAGGATGCCCTCTTCTTCCTTTGCCTCCCTCAGCTCCAGCCTCTCCTTGGCTGGCAAGCAATCATGGGATAGCTGGGTGGCACCCCCCATTAATCCTTCCCTGATCATTCAGCCCCATTATTCCCCATCCACCCAGGCTGAGAAGCCCAGATGACCCCCACAATGTGAATTTGATGCTTCTGTGCCTGTAACAACCACCCATGAATCATAGAATCACAGCCTGGTTTGGGTTGGAAAGGACCTTAAGATCATCTAATTCCAACACCTTGCCACAGGCAGGGACACCTTCCACCAGAGCAAGTTGCTCCAAGCCCCGTCCAACCTGGTCTTGAACACTGCCCAGGATATGGGGCATTCAGAACTATGGTTCCCTATGGAGAGGGGATGCTCTCTGGGTATAACTTTGAGATCAGGCTCACAAGTATTTGCAGGAGCACCACTTTTCTCCATGACACTATTTTCCAGCTATAAGATAAATGAACCTGGTCACCTGGGCAGTCTCATCCGGGCTTCCACCAGCTGTGCTGCATCGGTACTTTAACCCACTGAAAAGTAAAGATAAAAAGAAAAGACATGTTGATTAACTGCTTTATTTTGATTTTCTAGTCATGTCATATGTAATTTACTTTGTGAATGCAGTGGAATATGTATATATATTTTTTTATTTCCTTAGGCAAAAACACATATGTCAGTTTTTTACCCTCTCAGTAACTGAGGTGTAACAGGGGGCACCAAGGAGGAGGTGTCCGAATGGGTGTATGGCAAACTGACATCTATTTCTATGCCTGGAAATACAAAAACCATCCTGAGAAGTGTTTGTGAATTTCCTCCCAATTTGCATTACAAAATGAAATGCAAATATCTACTGCACTGTCTGTCTTACCCTTTAGGATCCAGAACCTGTTTTGGTTTGAAGCATTTTTTTATTTATATAACTATCATAAAATAACACCCCCTAAAAACCCAACAGTTTCTTTTCCAGTGAAATTTTCAGAGTTTCCTTTTTTGCTTGTCCTGATTACTCATTTTCTCTTTTTGTTTCCTGTTTTGTTCTTTATTTTCCTTATCTACCTGCTGAATCACGCCATCCAATCAACATACAATGCGAAAACCATGTCTCCGTCTGTATGTTGTGCACCTGCTGCTCAAAAAAACCCAATAAATTTGTAAATAACCTTGCAAAATCCCCATCCATGACAACATCACATATAGGACACGGTTGGTTTCATTGAATTTAAACAATTCTTTAAATTCTCTGCTTTTATTTTCTCTCGTTTTTCTTTAATTTGACTCGTTTTTGATGAGATTTCCGATTGCACTGGTGAAAAAAAGCCTCAATGCAGCGTGCCTCAAAACTGGCTTCTGTCCTGCATCTTCTTCCCCTTGGCTAATTGGTGACGTGAGGCAAATGCAGTTACCAATAGCCTGTTCTCTGCTCTTTGTTACACCTGGCAATGATAAAGGGGAGACTGACACTTGCTTTATTTTGGTGGAAAAGTGAATGAGAATAGGAGGGAAGGATGCTGCTGGATGACCTGGAGTAGAGAAGATTGGCTGGCTGGAAAACCCTACCTTTTGTGAGTGGTGGAACCAAATTCAGTTCTCAGAAACTGGTTTTCTTTTCTTTTATGATGAGATGCATTGAGCTTTCTGCAAAGGGAAGCAGCACCTTTCAGAGAGCTGCCTTTTAAGTACTTTAAGCCCATGGTTTACACTGTAAGGTAAGGCAAAAAAATGATTGAAGTGATTACAGACTTGCTTCCTCCAAATGAAAAGAGAACTCGTAGGAAAGAGGGACTTTTATTCAACTTTGAAAACTCTTTGTGATACCAACATATACAAGCATTTTGCCACCACAGTGGACACAGAGTCCCTGGATGTAAAAGCAAAGATGTGAAGTAAAACGCATAAGCCCTGTTATGAACAGGGCTGAAAAGTACTGGGAACCAGATCCCACCGGGAATTTAGTGCCTGGTTCTAAAGATGCCTTTGGCAATACTGACCTTTGTCTTTGAAAATCATAAATTAAGCAAAATAAGATGAATAAAGAAAAATACAATCTAAAAAATATACATAATAGTCTTGGCTATGGTTAATAACACAAATGAGACTATAAGCTTAACAAAACTACTTGCTTGGCCACGTGACAACAGCTCTTGGATCTGTGTTAACATCTGGTCTTCCTGTTGCACAGTTGCTGTTAAGAAGTAAAGCAGAGTAAGTCTTTATAGCAGACTGCAAATATGCACCATGAGTGCTTCCTGGAGGGTCACAAAAGGGAATTGTCTGCTAGGAAGTAGCAAAGAAGAAGGTGACAATGTGTAGGTTAAAGTTTGCCTAGCACAATCTGAGAATTGGAACCATTACAGATGTGCGGGAGCTGACAGGATGTCTTTGGAGACTTCATCTTCTGCACCCCTGGTCCAGGCAGCACAGATGAGTGCTCTGGCACCAGCTGCACACAGGGAAAAAATATTGGAAAAAATCAGTTTATTTCTGTTTGGCCAAATTTTGGCCTTGTTGTTGTTAAAGATTTAAATGCTCATCCCAAGGTTTGTTAGGATTGCAGTCTCTCTGGTCGTGTGTACAGGCTCAGACTCCTTCCATCGCTCAGCATCCAAGATGGATCTTTGGAGCACCAAGTTGTCCTCTGGAGCTGCTCCTTCCACTGCTGATGATGGGAGCATACAGTGACTGCAGCAGAAGCACCAAAGTTTAAAGATAGGAGGGAACGAGGAGAGATCTGGGCATCACACATAAAATCACTTCTGGCCCAGGATGAAAGGACATGATATGATATGCCTGTAACTGCAGTGTCCCCAAGACACAGACCAGTGTGGCAAACATCTTCAGCCTTTTAAAATCAGCAAGGGGTTTCCCCAAGCTTCAGAGGAAGCCAAGGCCCTGTGCAAGATTCAAGAACTCCTCTTCAGTACTGACAAGGGACGTTTAAATGGGAACGCAACCATTTCCTCGAGAGTAGTTCCTTAGCAGAATAATAATAATTCTTGTTGATGCCGGATGAAGACAACTGCCAAAGCTTACTGAGTGATCCCATTCTTGGCTTGGTTGGATTCCTCTTCCCACAGCTCTTTGCGACTTCGGGTGAGCCTTTCATTTTGAGGACAGAAACCTGAAGTTTCAAGCCCAAGGGGTGGTTGTGTTCTGCAACAGGGCTGGAGAAAGAAGCAGGGATGAGCAGCTCAAATTCTCCCAAATTCATTGCTTTGGGGCAGCATAATAGCACCTCCTTCTGCACTCTGCAGAGCATGTCCAGCCATGGCACAAACCCCTCATATTCCTGCTGCAGGTTTCAAAATTCAAAATGCTAAGTCTACTGAGCTGGTGTTTTGCCACTGGTGTACAGAATAGAGCTTGTTCCTCATCCCTGCGGATGGTGGACACAACTGTAGCGTTTGGGAGGAAACCGCTCTGCTGCTGAAGAACAGACCTGAGCAATGGTTGTATATCCTAATCTTCATGTCTTTTCGGTATGGAAAACACCCTAAGATAGCATAAAAGGGCTGTTCTTTATCTGTTACATCCTGCTTTGCAGTTAGCTCCAGGAATGATATCCTTCAGCTGAGCTTTGGTCATACTCAGGTCATGGGAAGCTGTGGCTGTGCCCATCACCCCAGAGCCTGGTGGGTGACTGTGGGCCTTCGGTACCAGAGCTCCCTCTTTTAGGAAAATAGTGACAGGACAGGAGGAAATGTTTTTCAAACATGATTTGCCCGTCCTCAGGTGGATCATAAAATTATAAAGCTACGGTGCTTCTTGTGAGCACCAGTCAGCCTTCAGCACCTGTGCAACAGCAAAGCAAACTAAAACCTGATAACCCAGATGATGGTCATCTGTGTGCCATGTGGTGGCCGAGTGGGAGGAGAATTGATGCAAATCACTGTTATACACAAGAAACATTGCAATGTGCAGTTTCCCCTTTAACTGCATGCGGTTCTAATACCTGCCTGGACAGCTGAGATGTCGAAGGATGGGTTTTCTACCTGGTGTGCTGAGGGTTACACACGTGGAGCCCTTCCATCCATCACGAGCGTGTGTAATTTTGCCTCCCTACGAACAGCGCAGAGAACAGTCCTTCGATCAGTCTGCAGATGTTGGTGACCGGATTTTCCTGGGTTGTGAGAGATTCCTAGCAGAGTTGAGGCTTTGGCTGCACTTTAAGAAATGGCACTGCATGAGTCGGGGAGGGTTTCAGGAAAGAAAGAAAAGGTTATGGACTGTTTGTCCCTCCGAATCCCAGGGAGTAGGTAATTATAGATGTAAGTGCAGAGTTTTGAGCCCCCTGTTCCATACTGCATATATAGACACTATCCTGTGTAAAGCCTCACATAACACAGAGATAGCCTGGGCTAAGCATGACCTTGCAGTCGGCCTAGACCAAAGCTGATGTTAAGCATCGTGTCAGCTGTGATGACGAGATTGTAGCAAAGCCTGAACAAAACAATGTTCTTCCTGTTAAGCTGCAGTAACAAGGGAAAAGGGAGGTAAGGCAGGTTCTCATACACAGAGAGACAGATCCTGCACATGCTGAGTGTGCACATGCTCCTTGGAGGCGCTTTAGGTCTGGCTTGAGTGTTGCTCTGAAGGTAATTTGTCAGACTTACGGGCATGATGCCCAAGTGCCATGAACATACACAGGAGATGTGATCCAGTGGGGAGACCTTCCATGACTAAATGGGCTCTGGGTTAAAACTTTGCCCTGCGCTGGTCGACTCTGCTCTGCAGAGGTCCATCAGCCAGTGCCACAGGGGCAGATTAGTGATGGCACCCAGTTATCCAGCCATGATCCAGCTCTGCCCCTGGGCCTTAGGTGGCCCTTACCTGTTAAGGTGGTATTTTGTGAAGGGATGTGAAAAATGAACCAGAAGCTGATGCTAAGAGACAAGTGTTGAGGTTCTGGTGCCTGTTTTGCTGACCTTGAACAACCCAGGGGAATCCTCGCTTGTGTTTTGCCTGCCAGAGCTGAATTATGTTGCTGACTTGAATGAGCTCAGTGTTGTCTGCTCTTTCATTGAACATACCTGTGCTTTTCTCTTTTCTCTTTATTTGAGGATTGAGTCTGATATACGGTCTGTGCCTAATTCTGAGCTGCTTGTGTTTTTAACATGAGAGAAACCGAGTGCATGCCTGAGACTGATTTCTTGAACTCTGGGATTGGTGGAATGCAATGCTAATGGCCCCAAAACTGAGCTGGCATTTAAACAAATGAATAGATCCAACAAGCCCCCCCAAATTCAGCATGAGCTCTGTCGCCAAATGAGCAAGAAATGTGGGTCATTTCAATATGACTGAGTGTCTCCTGGTAAAGCAATAATACAAGGGAAAGACTATTTTTGCTCATCTTTACCAACAAGAGCTCCTTATGATTATATTTTCCACTCCACTGCTCGATAGTTTAAAGTGGGATGCTTTCTCCCTTTAGCTTACTCAGTCAAATACGTGGCTGTGAACAGAGATTCATAAATAAGCAAATTGGAATTAGTGTGGAAAGGGGGGATATTTTTAATCTCCTTAAAATAGGAGGGCAAGAGGGATCTGGCTTTTGCATGTTTTATTTTGGAAATAACCCTCTCTAGATTAGCTCATTGGGGCAAGAAACCTCTCTTCCCTGAAGGAAAGATAAAAATGGGGTGTGGGGTGGGAAGAATCATACAAACCCAATGGAAATGGGAATCTGTACCCAGCAGTTCTTTGGTCCACCTGCAAAGGCACGTTTAATATTAAACTAAAAAATCAGCAGGCTCTTAAGGCACCCTCCTGCTGTTGAACCCTCAGTCTGCCCAACTGATTTGCTGCCATTGGTCCATCTTCCAAGCAGTCTTGCTGGTGCCATTTCTCCTTGATGAGCCTGTCCAGCCACAGGTTGTATAAACCTTTAAAACCTCCAGGTTAGAAAATATCCTCATTCCTTCAAGGATGTTTTAATCTTCACTGGACAATGCCTTTCTTTGTTATGGTAGAGGTTATATGTGCAGTCCCTTGCAACTGTCTTGGCTGAAGTTCAATTCATTGTAGAAAGAGAACTGACCAAGACTTCAAAGCAACCTCATTCTTTACGAAATGATAATACGGCACCATTACCTCTCCCTGAGTCTTTAGGGGGAGAAAATCTGCCCTGCTCCAAGAAAATAAGCCCTCCATGAACAGCGTGAAAAGGCCTTTTCCTTTTCCATCATTGACCCAGTAGCAGAGGGGAGGGCTCTTGTGGAGAGGGATTTTCTCATACTTGCTGCATGTGGAGTGATCTGCACTGACGAATGTTTCTTTTGGAAGGTTTTCTGGTGGCCGATTTGCTGCTTAGATCGTGAAGCTGGTAATTTTAATTTCTTTTTTGCGGGCTGTGGTTTCCAATCGCGTTAATTTCTGAAGGACACAAACCCTTTACTTTCCACAGGACAACTTCATCAACCTCAGCTTCCTGCGGCTCTTCAGGGCAGCCAGACTTATCAAGCTCCTCCGGCAGGGTTACACAATCCGCATCTTGCTCTGGACATTTGTGCAGTCATTTAAGGTGAGTGTTTTATGCAGGTGGGAGGCAGGGAAGAGAGAGGGGGAGATGGTGGTGCTTGGCATGTCTGTAGCATCCTTCATTGGGTATCAAAGAGCTTCCCTTTGCCAAGGGAACTGCTTATCTGCACCTCTACAAAGCAATTAGAGGAATATTGCTAACTGACTTGCACTGAACATCTGCTAAATACTGCAGGTACAGCAGTCTGGAAGCTGAGTCTGAAAAGTGGATGGCTACTGATGCAGACTTGCAAGTGTGCAAGCTTAGGCTGCCCTTGAAACTCTCAAAAAACCCCATGGCAAAGTCTTGAGACTTGAGTATTTGCATAAGGAAATGATTGACTGATAAGTGCCTTCATGCCTGCTGTTTGCCGCAGCAAGTGCAAGGTTAAATTGCTTCCACCAAGTTTCAGTCTTGGTAGAATCTGATAAAAACAAACCCCAAGCCAGTGCATTTCGATGCTATAAACTGTGAAGCTGCATAGCACAGAGCTTTGTATGACTTGGAGGATTAAAAACTCAGGTTTTTGTACTAAAGTTGAGACAGTTGCTTTGCCTGGTTTCCTTTACTTCTGCCCTTCCCTCCTCAGAATCTTGTGGCTGGTGTTAACTTGTGGCACAGAGGTGTCTGCAGCTGGATATGGCACTTGCAAACAAAGTGACCCTCATACAACTGCCTTACAGCAGCTTAGTTCTCAACCTCTGACTAGCTTTGTGTTAGCTGTTTTCCAGATCTAAAAAGAGCCCACATGCCCCGAAGCTGGCTGTACTGAACAGCTCTCAGCTGGTTTGCAGTCCATTTCTACAGCTTGTGTTTTAACTCTGGCTATGGGGCATGCTCACTCTCTGCAGTGCAGAGAGGACATCACTTAATCTGAAATGAAAACACTTCACTGCATTAATCACCCATTCGTTTAGCCTGAGTGGGAAGGAGCTGTTACTCTCAGCTTGGTTACTCTCATCATTACACTGTAGCCCTCACTGATTTCTTGCTAAAACTCAGGTTTTTTGTCCTCCTGGGGTTGCAGTCTGTGCCTGTTTCAGAGCAGGAACTTGTCCCTTGGATGCCTATTTTTTTCTTGTACTAAATTTACAGCAAGGTCATTAAAAATTAATGTTCATACAATTGTGCATAGAAAGTGCCAGTGCTTGCCAGTAGCTCCAGTGCTTGCTGTGGAACTTCTTACTGTGCTTTCCCTGCTTACTGCTGATCTGCTTGCAGGGATGTATGGAGAGCCATTGGAATGCCCACACTGTTTTGTGATTGATGAATACCTGTCTCCAGGGGTTTGTCTTCTGAAGGCTGTCAGAATTCATAGAACCATAGAATCCTAGACTGTTTTGTGTTGGAAGGGACCGTAAGGCTCATTCAGTTCCAAACACCTGCCACGGCCACGGACACCTTCCACTGGAGCAGGTTGCTCCAAGCCCCTGTGTCCAACCTGTGTCCAACTTGGCTGCCAGGGATGGGGCAGCCACAGCTTCTCCGGGCACCCTGTGCCAGCGCCTCAGCACCCTCATAGTTCTCTTCCCAGTTCTGTCATCTGAAGGAAGAGTGCCAGAAATCACAGGAATTAAATGCTATCAGATGATGTTTGCATCTTCTGTGATTAATGCTGCCTTCTCGTTTTCCACAGGCCTTGCCTTATGTGTGTCTCCTCATTGCAATGCTCTTCTTCATCTATGCCATCATTGGCATGCAGGTAAAAAGTTTAGCTTTCATACAGACCATAATCAGCCTGGTTTTCTCCCGCTGGTTCAGAGTGCAAATGGGCTATTGCCTCCACAGCAAGATCAACAACTGACTTAGGAAGAGGGAAAGGCTTCTCTTGTCTGGTGTCAGGTACATTAGAAGTGGGTTAAAAAAGCCACTTTTTTCTATGCTTATTGCCGAGTTTGGTGTTGAACCTCTCCCTGGGTGTACAAAGGGAGAGGATGAGCAGACAAACCAGTTGCAGGAGCCACAGCGCAGCATCTCCAAGGCATTGGTGGGCAGCCATGTCTCCCTCGGGCAGAACATGTCCCTTCTGGGCACAGGCACATCAAGAGGCTGAGAGCAGGGACCAGCTCAGGCTCTGCACCTTCCTGATAAGAAATGAGAAAGTTCTCTTGACCTGGGATGGAGCTGGTGTTGGAAAGGGTCTGTGTGAAGATGAAGCACAGTAACCTTGGTTTTGTCCCCATTTAATCTCTACAACACATTTTTATCTCCCTCTTCAGCACAGAAATGATTTTAACTTTCAGATCCTTTAAACAAGGACAAATTATTTCCCTGCCTTTTCTTCCTGCTCCATTAGATCCACCTTCATTAAAAATGCCCATGTGAGGATGTGTTTGACCTGAATCACTTCTGTTTTCTGTGGCAGGTATTTGGGAACATTGCTCTGGATGATGAAACCTCCATTAATAGGCACAATAATTTCCGTACCTTCCTCCAAGCCCTGATGCTTCTGTTCAGGTAAATAGAGGATAAAATACCATATGACTTGCATGTGAACAATAAATAAGTCTTTGGTTTTGCATACACCAGTTTAGCTGCTGAGACTTAAGCATCTTCCAAGAAAGGTATGTGGAGTAAAGCATCCGTTCCTCCTTCATCCTCCTTAGCATTAAAGGTTGGCCTGGAACATCTCTGAATAGGACAGATCTGTTTCAACACACCAATATCTCCATAAAGTGACACTCAGCACCTTGACAACCCATGCCAAGTCAGGCAGAGGCTTAATATAGGACCCAAGTCACTATGACCAACCAAATCATCCTGGTATTCCTGTATCTGCCTGATACAAGAAATAAGAAATTCAAGGCGAGAAGCTGGGTTTCATTTCCCATCACCTCCATTGGGTTTACAGCCAGCACGAGGACAGAAATGTTAGCTGCTTCAAAAGAGAACAATCTAAACTCTGTTTACTTACACTGCACTGGACATGTTTAAATCAATCTGGTTTTATTCTCCATAAAACCAGTAAAGATCAGCCTGCCTTAGCCTGAAGAGTTTCTTCTACCCCCTGGTAATAGACGGAAATGTTCTTTCTCCTTTTATTTCCATATCAGCAGGCTAGTAGTTCAAATTCCTGATGTAGATGTAGGACACAACCTTCAACTTAATTGAGCACAGTAATATCACAAGTTGGATGCGCTTCAGGTGTGTAGTGGGGATGCGGTTGGATAAGCTCACCCTCTGCCATTCCCAACCGCAGGAGTGCCACGGGGGAAGCCTGGCACGAGATCATGCTGTCGTGCCTGAGCAACAGAGCCTGTGACCCACTTTCTGGCCTCACCAAAAATGAATGCGGTAGCGACTTTGCCTATTTCTACTTTGTGTCGTTCATCTTCCTCTGCTCCTTCCTGGTAAGTTGGTCCCAATCTCTCCCATAGTGGGGGTGCTGGAGTGGATTCCCCCCTCCCAGCCCTTCCCTCCCCATTCACTTGCTTCCTCCTTCTGCCTAATTATGATTTATACAACATTACAAGAGAGCTTCACTAAAACCCATTTATCATCCTGTTGATAAAATCCCTTTAATCCCCAAAGAGATCATTTAGTTATTAAAGGGGTTTATCTTCCTTCTCGCAGGGGGGTCTAATATTTGGCATTAAGCATTAATCTGGTTTGTCTTGATTTGTGGAAGTGAGCTGGGCAGCACAGGGTGAGAATGGCCAAGATAACATTGGTTCATCAGTGATTGCAGGAGGCATCTGGGAGCATCACACTTGATACCTTGTATTCTGTTTGTCACATACATGCAGTGATCATTTTCTTCTGCAGTGGTGCCAGGAAAGCTTTAGACATGAAACTAGACAGAGCTGCTGTATTTGATTTGTGCCTGTGGTCATCAATACCAGGCTGGGTTTCAGCTCTAACAGGTGCCAATGTATTTCCAATCACTTACAGGCATAAAAAGCTCTCTGCTCTAGGGCCTTGCTTCGTTTTCTGCACCACTGGGACAGAGGGATGGAAAACCAGGGACAGGGACCCAATTAAACTTCAAGGAGAAAGAGATGAAAGTCAGTTCTGAAATGTACCGAAAAGCAGCGTATCGAGCCTACATTCAGTTCCATGGCTTTGCTTTAAATTTGAGATTTGGTGCTTTGTGCAGCTAATCCCTGCTGTCATCAGAGACCTTTAGCCAGGAAAGAGGTACACGTGGCAGTCTGATGCTGGGTGTAGATAGAGCAGTTTCAATGGCCCCTACTGAGATCCTTTGTCTGACTGCTGTTGCCCCTTTGACATCCCATGCTTTATTTCTTCTGCATATATCAAAAAACATGAGTCCCTTACACAAATTTAATGCTCCATTTACTGACTCCTTTGGCAGTCTATTTCAAAGCCAGTTATTTTCCTTGTACGAATCCCTACTCCAACATCAGATATTATTTTCATGTGCATTATTGTTCTTTAACAGACAAATAAATAACTCCCCCTGGCTCACCCTCCCTGTCTCCTGTCATCCATCCCTTTCCACATGTAGTAGGAGAACTGGAGGCTGGAGCATATCTGTGCAACATTCAGCTTTGCATGAAGAGCAAAGGCAGTGAGGGCAGGCTCAAAAAATAGGCAGGGGAAAGCCAAGCAGCTGGGCAGCACAGGACAGGACTGTAACTCAATTCTTCAAGTGCATTCAGCACTTCATTGCAGTGAAACATGTGGTTCCCCACAAGTGATTAAAGCATTACAGAGCCGCAGCCTGGCCAGGAGAGCACGTTTTTATGGTTACACCATAAAAGACTGGGAGGGGTTGGATAACGTATTTGGTTTTAAATGTTGTTTCTGGCTCTCTGTGGATGTCCAGCTCAGCAAAATTTTCCTCCTGACATTTACACTGATGAAAAATATAAACTGAAATTTGAAAATATATGGGAATTTTAGAAACAGCTGTGTGGAAGCAAGGGAAAACTGTACGGAGCCATGGCTGGAGCTGGGAGCAATGGAAAAGGACGTTTTGCTGTCTCTTCAAGCTCTGTGGGTACTGTTATGTGTGGGGTAATTGCAGAGCATGTGTGAGCCCTGCCCATGTGGGTGTAGTGCTTGCAACTGTTGAGTAGTTTATTACCAGTACCCTGCCTATCTATAGCAGGGGATTGGAAGCAGGTGATCTTTAAGGTCTATTCCAACCTAAACCAGTCTTTGATTCTACAACTGAGAGTTGGTTTGGACATCCCTGTCCAGTACTTTATAGTGCACTGCAACAAGATTCAAGGACTTGTCTAGACTGTGTTGCACAGAGCCCCTGCAAGCATCCTGGAACTGGGGTGGCTCAAAGTACTGACTTGGTCCCCAAACCCAGCAGGGATGTTTGGTGCTGCAGGGCAGATGCCTTGTTTGCAGCTGAGGCACTAGCAGGGCTGGGGTGTGCTTGGCTCTGTGCTCTACAATTTGTCCTGGAGAAGATTCTTGGGTGGTACAAGACACCTCAGAGCCCTAGTGTAGCCATGGATAGATTGAGATCTGGGTTCTGCTCTCCACTTTCTTTTGGGGTGTGTTCTAGAAAATAGATGGACTAAAGATGTTGGGAGTCACTGATTAGCATTTGGGAGTGGTTCGTTACGGACTGTGCTTGTCTGTACTGGTGGGTTGTGTCCCCCAGCAAGCGCCAAGACCCCGCCTCCCTCCAGATCCCACAGGAATTGCTTAAAACTGCACAAACCCCCGACTTCTCTGCCTGGTTTTCTTTTAATGACTGACAGACCAGCCAGGATATTTGTATTCAGTTTAATTCTGCTTATCCTTGGGTGAGCACTGTCAGACGGCTTTACCACAGTCCTCCTTACTCAGTGCGGTGCAGAGGAACAGCGCTCATAGCAGCAGCTCAGCCTCCCTACAATAGACACAACAAAGGTAGAAAGGTGCCACTCAGGTCTTTATCCAGCACAGGAGCATCCGTTGCCCCCTGCCCTCTTGCTCTTCCATTCTGCTGGCTGCAGCTTGATCTTTTCCCATTGAAATCCTTGTGACTCTTCTGTTGGCTTTAATAAGAGGAGAATCTTTAAATGCCAGAAGCATTTGCCAGGCTCTGTGTTAGTGGCCATTAGGGACAGGAGCCTTTTGTGTGTCCTGCCCCTTGTCTTTCTGGGAATCTTTGAAAGTTTGAGTTGTTCTGAGTCTAAAATAGGACATTCAGGCTGAAGAATGGTTTTTCTCCTAGCTGTTCTTGCTTTGATGTGCCTTGATATGAGAGTGCTGGAAGAGTTCACCCAGTTCAGCCAGTTAGTGCCGCAGCCGCTGCAGCCCATGAGCTGGTCTGTGCTGGAGCAGAGCAAAGATGGGGCAAGGGAGAGGTGCTGAGCCAGTGGGCTTTGGGATGGGTCATGCTGTAAGGCATTACCAGCGACGGGGATGGGGCCAAAAGCTATGGCAAAACTGCTGCTTGCTGCAGAGCTGGTGGTGGCTGGCAGTGTGCAGAGAAGGAGAGAGTGGGCGGCCCAGGGACCCGGGGCTAAGTCTGTAGAGTTTATTCTCCAGCGTGCAGCTACTTCTTGTAGAAGCCACACTAAGGAAATCATTCTAACCATGCTAAGGGAATCATTCCAGCTCCTCTTCCAGCTTTTCTTCCCCTTTCCCATTTCCCTTTCTTCCCCATTCTTTTTTCTTCCTCCTTATTCCCTTTTCCCCCTTCTTTTTCTTTTTTCCCCCTTCTTCTTTCTTTCCCTTTCTTCTTTCTTTTCTTTACCATTCTTCTTTCTCTTCTTTCCCCTTTTCTTGTCTCTCTAACTGCATGATCGCTTCCTCTCTGCAGATGTTAAACCTGTTTGTGGCTGTGATCATGGACAACTTTGAATACCTAACGAGAGACTCCTCCATCCTTGGGCCCCATCATTTGGATGAGTTTGTT
Organism: Strigops habroptila; assembly: GCF_004027225.2. Taxonomy (NCBI): domain Eukaryota; kingdom Metazoa; phylum Chordata; class Aves; order Psittaciformes; family Psittacidae; genus Strigops; species Strigops habroptila. Next base: position 9,472,644 of record NC_044291.2, on the reverse strand, counting down.
CGCGTCTGGGCTGAATATGACCCAGCTGCCTGGTATGTACACTGTTACATGTGGAGAAAGGCATCTCCACTGTGTATAAATACCATACCTATACACACAAACAGCCTGTTTTAATGTGAGTACAGCTCCAGAAGGAAGATGGCTCCAAAGCTTGAGGTAACATTGGTGGTAAATGCTCCAGCTTCGGTTCATTGTGCACTGGAGATGAACAAATCTGGTGTCATTACAAGGACATTTCCTTTATATAGACATGACATAGACATGAACCAACAAATCAAGAAAGCAAAATGCACCCTACACCTCCCCACCCTCTCCCACCCCCCCAAGCCAAAAATTAATAAAGTAGATCTTGGCTAGCTGGCCATGTAGAGAAGCTGTTTAGCATTTCCAAAAGGAGCTTTGATTGCGTTTGGCTTCTGCATCCCAGTTTGGAGATAAAAATATGCTGAATCTCTTGCCCTTGGCAGCACTTCAGGTAACTAGAGAGGCCAGGCCTTGTTATACCTCATTTGTGCAGCATTTCCCTCCTAGTTGAGAACCACCTTAATGGTCTCACAAATCCTGTGAAGAGACCTGAGGCCACACAAAAAACCTCAAACAATTCAAGTTTTCAAGGTGCTACCTGTCTCTTAAAAGGAGTTGATGTACTCCACTGCTTTGCATCCGAGTCAAGTGCTACAGGCTCAGCCTTCATCGTTTGTGTTCACCCACCTGTGAGGCAGCAGGGAGTGACATGAGTTTCTCCACATAAGGGTGTTTTGCTCAAAACATGTGATTTTCAAACAGACATTTCTCATCAAACCCAATGTTTGGATGTTGGAAACCTCCTTGTAATGACAGCAAATTGTACAAGGGAATTTTGTTCTTCTGAATAACATTTTCAGCTTTTGAACTTGCAGTTGAAACATAAGACGTGAAATAAGAAGAAAAGGCAGGAAGCCTGACTTTGGAAGCATTTCATTTCTCAGTGAGCTTCTGATAAAATGTTCCTGATAGAGGAGTGTGCTAAAGGAAGAAATGGTTTTCTCACAGCAGTTGGTGAGGTGTTTGGGTTTATGGTTTTATTTCTTTGTTTTTCTTATTCAAAGACATTCCCAGAGAATGCAGCTTGTCTGGGATGAAATACTCCGGTGTATGTGAGACCCAGGAGCTACTGCTGAAGATTTTTAAGGGATTTATTAAAACTAAGGGAACGGTTCTGGCCAGTGGTCACTTTCAGATCAAGACTGACTTTAATGTATTGCTTCTCTCCATTGCCCAGAGGAAGCTACTGCACAACAGTCCTGGCTGTTGGATGCATTTCTAGATGGTCAATCACAGTAGTTTCCTTGTTATTCTGCAGCTTGGGAATTTGCCTGTTGGGAGGCTTAGCCCTGCTAATTCTGTATCCATTTTCCTCCCCACAACTTACTCTGCTATGAATCTAATCTGTATTTGTAATGAAGCTGCCTCCAGCTCCTCCAATCTTTCCGCTCTTTTTTGTTTCCCTTCAGTAGAGACAGATGCAGCAAGTGTTTGTATAATCAGCATCTCAAACTCCCTGCTAGGATGCAATTAAACCACTTTAAAATCTCAGTTAAATTGATTTAGGCTAACTTTAAGTGTAAACCTATTCCAAAATGACTGCATTTCTCTGAACTGTGTGTGATTTTTAACTAGCTCAAAGCCAGCCATACTGTGAGCCTGTACATATACTGCACACATACTAGCGGCTTGTAATCTCCAAGCAGATTTTCATTACCACATGCTCTGTAATACAGACAAGTCTTTTGTGGCTATTTGGCCGGCAGTAAATATTTTTTTCCCTTCTTTTCAAATCCAGTCCTATCTCTTACCACTAGAAAATCTCAATGAGACTGAAAACTTGGGAGTGCCCGTTCTCTCCTCATAAATAGTCTTGGCTCTGGTGAGAATCTGTGGGAGGAGTAACACACCTGCAAGGGGAAAATTTAGTATCAATGTGGCTTTTTAATGTTGTATGTGTTCAAGAACTTTCCACCCACAGGAGTCAGAAGCATTAAGCTCACAGGAAGATTTTCCCGTCTTATTAACTCTGAGCACAGAGGTTGTGTTTCGTGAGTCACACAGAGGCCAAACCTTTTCACTTCTAGAGTATTTAATACAGAGTATGTCATATATTAAGATCCTAATGCTGTTCTTCTCTAAGCTTGTTCCCATTTTGCTTGGTGTGAAGCTATTGATGTTGGCAGAGGGACCAGGGGCAGAAATGCGAATCAAAGGACAGCCAATGCATGATGCTCGAGGCTTGATCCTAAAACATGTGTGATTTTCCATGTGTGAATAGTTCCACTGAAATCACTTATGTTTTCGTAAGTGGGACTAACACATCCGCAATTTAAAGATAATCTGAAATCTATTCACAGTTTGAGGCCACAACAGATCTTCTGATCATTTGGGCTGAACTTCTGTGAAGCTCTGGACATGGTGTTTCACAACAGCTATCCATGGACTGAGCTTAATAACTCATCTTTCAAGGTACAGCTCCCAGGAGCACATCCCGTCTTGACTGAAGACACAGGGCTTTAAAGGAAGCATTTTTTTATTCAGTCATCTGTTCACTGGTTGATCAAACTCACTGAAAGAAAATGTTGATCTAATTTTTGTTTTCCATGTCGGCCCATCTTCTTTTAGCATTTCAAGGCCAGGTTGGACGGACCTTGGAGCAACCTCGTTTAGTGGAAGGTGTCCCTGCCTATGGCAGGGGGTTGGAACTGGAAGAGCTTTAAGATCCTTTCCAACACAAACCATTCTATGGTTTCAGCTCCCAGTATAGACATTTTTCCTTAACTATCTGAGATAAAGAGATGCTGATGAAAATAAACAGAACTCAAATGGATTTAAACAACCTGGAAATAGGAAAGAATCCCTATTTGTCATAATTTGACACAATTTGCTGCCATAACCTTCTGATACAATACTTCTACTGGTCTGAAGGCCTTCCATGGACTTTCCCTTAGGGAGCTCAGGGAACTGCTCATACATATTTTCTACAGACTGACTTTACAAAACCATTCTATAATTTCAGTAAACTTCTTGATTCATTTAAACCAATGTACTTTTTATAACCACAATTAGGCCTGCTGCCAAGACTTGCATAGTTCCATTTGATCTCTTTCCGAATTAATAGTTTTGAGTGGATTGTGAAGGTTTTGAATAGACCTTAATTTTTCACTTCCAAAAAAGCAGTAATATTGAAGGAGACAGTCCAAAATATTCCAACCTTCTTTCTATAATTTACCAAAATAAACATAGTGAAGCCAAACCGCCTCGTTTTTCAGTAGAGGTCATTTTGAAGTTCTGTGCAGTTCTTTCTGTACATGAGTTGGTTGCTTACAAAAGATTAAGAAATCTAATCCCGCTATTAAACTAGCTTAAAATATTGTTGGGAATTAATGAGACTGAGCATAAAGCTACCTCGAGGCATCTGATTTCACCTGCTGGTAACAAAGGTTTTCCCAGTGCCAATGGCCAAGCCAGCTCTTATGATGGCCTTTTCTGGACTCAGCAGATAGCTTATTGCCCATGAAGCAGAGCACAGCCCTGCTGGAGTTATGTAGGTGGTAACAGTGGAAGGTGACGGTTCCCAAGCTCTTTTGAGCCAGCTAATTGGAATCCCAGTAATAATCCATTAAACAGGCTGTTTGTGTGCTGCAGGCTCTGGTTTTGTTGGGCACATTAGTGATAAAGGTAACCAGATGCAGTGGTTGGAAAGACTTGAACATGACTTGAAGTTTTCAACAAAGAAAATGCCAGGATATAGATTTTGTTGAGCAGTTGGAAGTTCTTTCTTTCTCTGTGTGTTAAAGTGCCTCCTCCGTTGCAAGCCCAGTTGCTCTCAGACTAACCTTGCTTTTCAGCGTGTTTTGCTCTTCCAACTTCTCCTGTTTGCCTGGGGAAAAACTGATTTTTGTTGTCATAACATCTGATGTTTTCTTTCCAGTTGCCGGATTCATTATAAGGATATGTACAATTTGTTACGTGTTATTGCTCCACCCCTGGGCTTAGGAAAGAAGTGCCCTCATAGGGTGGCCTACAAGGTTTGGAACTTCAGAGACTCCCTCCAGCATTTTCAGTTCTGGTTTTGTTTCTTTTTACACCCCACACCCTCCCCTCCAAGTGCAAATGCAACCAGTACAGAAAAGAAACTGCAACATAACTAACCCCTTGCCTGAAAGAAGGAATGATTGACTGATTGCCTCCTTGTTCCTTGATGCATCTCTTCCCTGTCTACTCCCACACCCCAGCTGGCTGGAGACAGGCAGCTTTATGAGACAGTGAACCCTCCAGCTTCCATCCTGCCAGGTCTAGGTGGGAAGTGTTGGGGAAAAGCAGCACAGCATGCAAGCACTTTCTATATATACACACTGGAGAGAAATGTCCTCCCAAGCTTTGTAGGGAGTTGTCCATCATATTTGGGCTTCAAAGCATTGTCACTCCAATGATGATCAGCATTTGAGCCCCTCCCTTTCTTGAGCTGGAAAGATGTTTGATCTGGGCACTGGCTAACTGGGCAGCAGGGTGGGATGGTTACCTAGGCTGGGGGGAGATGAAGGGATGAGTTTTTCACAGTGCAACAGATGGAGATTGCCTTGGAAGGAAAATTATGTTTCTGAGATCCATGAAACCTCCTGGCTTATGGCACAGGAAAAGTACAGTGTCCTTGGGAGCTAAGGTGGGAATTAAGGACAGATCTTGCAAGCAAACAGCAGAGGATGACACTGGGCTTCAGTTGGGTCCCAGTTAAAGGCAGGGATTTTCTGGCAGTCAGTACATGGAGAGCAGAAGAAAAGGAGAGACAAATGGAAAGAGACAGCATGGAGCTTGCTTTTTTCTTTCACTCCAGCCCAAGTGTTTTCCGCACCTGATTTGGGGATTAAGAGTTATTAAGCACTGCAGAGAAGGCATGAGACCCTCTACCTCCTGCCGGGGAGCAGAGGCAGAAGAGAGGAGTCAGGGGGAAGCCATTGGCTCTTATTGCAATTTGTGTCTCTCAACAGCCTTTAAATTAGCTCTGGGCTATAAAACCTGGGTGGTATTTTAACTGCATTAGTTATCAAGGACAGGAATAGATGTTTTTGGCTTGGTAAATTCTCTCTTCCACCCCCTCCTGCATCAATGCTTTACGTAGGGATTGAGACCCATACCAGGGCAGTGTGCTGATGCCTGCTTCTGTAGCTGTCCTGCTTGAGATAAGGGGTTTCAGATGGGTGCTTAGGTCTTGGTTTCCTTGCTAGTGTAGTGTTAATACTGTCCTGCTTTTATAGACGTTAAACATTCATAACACACTACAATATACTTAAGTCTCCTGAGATGACAGGCAGCACAGATTTGCACAATGTAATAAGCAGACAGCACACTGGGAAACCAAAATGGGATTGTCACAGTCATGTTCCCAGTTTCAGTAGCCAGAAAAAAGCAGAGCAGGAGAATTCCTTGTGCTTTCTATGTCACTTGCTTTTCAGGGCAGGATGTTATTTGCCACCAACATGAGCTGAAGGTAGATGCCATCAGTAATGGGCTGGTCTAAGGGTCTTTTCCCAGATCCCTGCAATTCCCAGCTCTCTCTAATGCAGGACAGCCAGCTGCTCATGGTGGTGGAAACAACTATTTGACATTGGGTTGGTGGAAGAGAGGCCCCATCAAATGTAAAGGAGAAACAGGTCCCCTTTCCACCACCTTCCTGAAAAACAAGTGCTGGGCTCTGGTTTTGTCAAATTCAGGCTGGAGGTTGTGCAGAGCTGCACCCTTGGCTTGGAGTCAGAGCAGCCCCAGCCTGTCCCCTGAGCAAATACCCCAGGATTGGCTTCTTGCTTCTCTCATAGCCTACAAGCTAACCTGAAAACCAAACTCTTTATTCACTGAAGGAAAGCTGAATGAGTTCTCCAAGTCCTACCTCTCCCTGTCCCATAACTCTGCCTACCAGCTCTCCCTGGCATGGTGAATACAGAAGGGGAAGCATTCTCCACCTCTACAAAGAGCCAGCCAAACCCAAGCCCTCCTCACACCCTCTCCACCCCAAGCAGAGACATCAATCATTCCTCACAGGGACCCAATTGCTGAGGCACAGCTCTGGCCATAAGACATCCCTGCAGTGAGGAGGAGACATTGGGCATTGAAACACAGCAACGGAAGCAGAGAAACCTTCCTATTTACCCACCTCTTTGGTTTTGTTTTCCTGAGAAATCTGATTAACCAGATCTCTGTTTTCTTTTCTGCTTTCCCTTCTCTCTCCTCCTTTTCATTTGCTTGGTTGTGTTGCCTTTTTTTCCCCATCCCCTTCCCTCTTTTTTCCCACCCCCTCCACCCGGTCTGGTTTGATTTCTGTGTCCTCTTGCTTTTGCTTCCCTCCCTTTGACTCCAAGCGGGCGCATCAGTTACACAGACATGTATGAGATGCTGAGACACATGTCCCCACCTCTAGGCCTTGGAAAGAAATGCCCAGCTCGTGTTGCCTATAAGGTAGACCAACCCCCCAAGAAACTCCTGCCAAACCACCAGCTTTTTGTGCCGTGGCTGAAGTGGGTGCCGGGTTTCTGTGGCATTAGTGTTGTTCTCCTGGGACTTTGCTGGTGCTTCCTCTGCTTTCCGAGCAGACTGGATTTTGGATGATCTGCTTTTCTAAATTTTTTTGTTCTTCAGTAATCTTTATTTTTTTGTGTTTAAAATTATGGCACATCACTTTGTCTTTATAAGTATGTCTCTGCTATCTCTATGAGTGTTTCTCTCTCTCCTCTCTCATTCTGCTTCCATTTAGGCTAATTTGGGGATGGAGGGTGCTAATGACCAAATTACCCTACAATATGATCCCCATTTATCTTCCTAAAGCTCTTTGACTCTCAGTGCTCACTAGCCCTTCAGTAGTATGTTGTTTTTTCCCCCCTTTTAATTAGATTGGAGTAATCAGAGTAGGCAGTGCTGTAGGAGTTAGCAAGCCATTAAACACAGGCAACACCAGAAGGGCTCCTGAAATACCCTTTGTGAAAGAAATTATTTGAACAGAAAACATTGAAGCCAGGAAGATGAAGAAATCAGTCAAACTTATTGTTTACTGTGGAAAACTTTTTAATTGAATCACAGGAAACGCATTCTAACCAAAAGGCTGCAAGCTGCTGCCTTCCAGACACTGCCTGGATGAACGCAGTGGAAACACGGAGCCAAGATCATGGAGCAGCCCCAGACCCTGCCAGTTAAAGCCACGCTGATCATGATGCTTGGAAATCTGCCTTTGTAGGGTCTCTTTCTTGGAAGGTCTTCACATTGAGCCTCACAGTTTTAGAGGGAGAGGTTTGCCATAAGCATCTAGCATTGGTGTAACTGAGCATCCATCAAACTCAACAGGAGTTTTTTGCTGGTGATGGCATTTCAGCCACCACCAAGCCCAATTACTACGCCCCATCATGCTGTGTGCAATGGATCCAGACCACACTAGCCCCTCCAGTAGTGCTTGGGTTCTCACTGAGGCCATATGAAAGCAAGATTTTGTGAGAAACTCAAGCTAAACCCAAACCTGGGCCTGCCTTTATGTAGGGCAGTTAGCAGCAAGAACAGGTTCAGATACAGTTTCCTGAGATCCTTCCTTAGTGTGTTAGGATTTAAAAAGAAAAATTAAATATTAACCTTAAAGCAAGCCAGTTAGATGTTTTTTCTGTATTCCTTTCGATTTGATTCTGGCCACTTTGGTAGGTGCTTTGAAAGAGCATCTCTGTTACAAGCAGTTCATACCCACCATGCTGTAACTACGCTTGAGAAACCCAGTTACATCAAAAAGCCGGCTCCCAGGTCTCAGCTATTTCAGATAGAAGAGTAAATAGCTAAACAGACGTCTGTATAGAGGTACCAATCATACACAGAAACCCAATGATTTTTCAAGTAATCAGTGTCTCCTTTTAGCACCCATGGGTTTCTATTGACTTCAAATGGAGCTGTGTCCTGTCATAGGTGTTTGCAGCAACCATATCTGCTCTGTGGTCACACGAGTACCAGAAGCATAAAGCTCTCCCTCCCCTTTCCCCCTAATCTTGCATAGTTAGAAAATGAAGAAAATAAAAGGGGTTAAAAAGATCATGTGTTAAAATAGATGGTTTTTACAAGCCTTTTGCTTGTTTTCATAGCATGGTGTTTCTGTGCCTCTATGTGACTGTGCTCAACTCTTGCCGCAGACTGTCTCTGGGCAGGGGCACTGCAGAGTCTGTCTTTTCCCTGTGAGTTAGTTGGTACCTTGTTTAATTTGTCTGTCTTTGCAGGACAAATCCACAGCATTTAGGTACCTATAAACAGACTCATGCTTTTTTTCTTTTCTAAGACATCTTTAATTTTTACCCATCTACTTATGAACCCTCCGAAAGATGTCTGTGTATGAACCATAATGATGGGAGACCTGGGGAGGACAGTGCAGCCCACACAGAGCCAGCTTGGGGGGGTGACAAAGACCCCCTCGTCCTGCACTGTAGCTCAGCCAGTGCCAACAGCAGCCAGGACTTTGTCTTTGCATTGTTTTTGTTCTCTCCCTCTGAACCAAGTGATTTTTTTACTGTTCTGTCTGGCAAAAGGCAAGACATATATCCTCATATTGCCAGATATATTGCCCCACATATCCACCCCTTTTCTTTCCATATTTATTATTCCCAGTCCTCTCTGCAAAGGTTTTGCCCTGTGTCTTTGTCTATATTGCCTTCTCAGTATGTGCCTACTGTGATTTCGTTTGGATTTTCCCCTCTCTTGGCCTCCTTGGCTGCTGTCCTTCCTTTCTGCTGTTTTCTGGTTCCTCTTTCTCAACTGTTCTCCTTGGTTGGTGTGACCAGCCTCTGCAGTTTTGTGTGTGGCTTGCTGCTTGCCAGGAGGTGCATGTGTTGGGTCCTCTGGCCACGCTGCTTGGGCACCAGGAGAGCTCTATCCTGCACAGGGTGGAGGGGGTAAAGGGGGAAGGAACTGAACTTAAAAATCTCTTCTACCCTGTCTATTGAAAAGAGGAAGAAAATCACTTCGACTTCACTCAGGTGTCTTGAGGGTTGATCACTTGAGGTTTGGTCACTTCTCTATTTTCAGATGGAAATGGTGATGTTGGCCAGGTTGGACGGGGCTCGGAGGAACCTGCTCTAGTGGAAGGTGTCCCTGCTTATGGCAGGGGGTTGGAACTGGATGAGCCTTATGGTCCCTTCCAACACAAACCATTATATGGTTCTATGATTCGATGGTGGGGGAGGGGTTGCTGCATTTACAGTCATGTATTGAGACATTGAGACCTCTTAGGCTCAGCTTGTCCATAGCGAAAGGTCCTGGGGCTTTACCTGCTATTCAGTAGTAGCTGTAAAGGCGAAGTGGCAGCCAGCCCTTGCTGTTACCTGGAGTCAGTCCATCCTTTGCACGCTTTTTGTGCATCTTTAGAGAAAATGGGAGAGGGAAATGCCCATGATGCTGCTAAATCTCTGTGGGACTACTGTGCCATCAAGATATCTTGCAGACATCAGCATGATCAGGGTTGGAGGGTGGTCTTCTGAGAGCCTAGGCATGATTCTTAGGAAGAGTGGTGCTAGGAAAGGCAATAAATCAAGCCTTTCCCCACTGCTCTGAAGAGTCATATTTTTACCTCCCTCTCTGGGGACAGAAGACAGCATTGACAGCCAGCATATCTCCACCTCTGTCCGAGTAGCTGTGGGCAAAAGCCTGCATGGAGCCTGCAGGGTGATGATGGCAGCTGGAGGGGGATCTTGACTTCATTTTGTGGTGGTTTTGGAGCTCTCAAGCACAGCTTTGCACACCCTGTTTCAAGGGTGATCTATTGCAGGGATTAGAAGGGCGCTGGCTCTCTTTTAAACACATGGCCAAGGCTCCTGGATGTGGGATGGGGGTGATCTTGGAGCTCCACATCCGTGAGTGCACCTCACCTTGCCACATGGGTTTTGGGATCTGGATTACACCCCTGAAAGCTAAACAAGAGTTTGAAAGGCCCATTTGCTACCTGCCCAGCCTTGCTACCTCTTCTGCACAGAGTTAGCATCATACATCGCTTTTGCTGGACAAGGAGCAAGGTTACACCTACTGAAGGTAGGATGACCACTCTATGGTCCAGTCGTGTGCCAGAGACAGAGCCCATGCTTTGGGGCACAGACCTGGTGCTCTGTTGGCTGTGGGAGGGAGGAAGGCCATGGCCATCCTCCCTGAAGCCAGCAGAAGAGTTAAAAGAGAACCGAATAGTTACAACTAGGTCGGGGTGAATTATTCATAACAAATAATTTATTCACCAAACTCAGCCTCATTTCCCACAAGCAGTGCTGCATTGTCCCGAATTTATTCACATTTGGGGGTTATTCCCAGAGCAGTTCTTGTCCCAGAGGCTGCAGTTCTCTCAGTAATTCAAATCCATTGGGGTGCCAGCTAGGTTTCCCGTCATTCAGAGCTCAGTATGTTCCTGTTCTGCTCACATTAGACAAATGTGCCAGTGAATAAAATCTACAGTGCAAATAGCTCAGTGCTCACTTTCTGGGTCAGGCTGGGAGCCCACAGGGGACCTTTTATCCTGGCTTTTCACACCAGGATGAATTTCTCCCATTTTTCTATCACATTCTTTGCCTATTAGGACATTAAGATGCTTCTAAGCAGAAGATCCGCAGAAACCAAATGCTGAAAGGGCATAAATATTCTGTCAATCCTGCTTGACACAAAGCTTTGGATTCTCATCAGGGATGTCTCTATTTGCAATTATATCACTATAAGAAGCTGAAGGGTGTCTGCACCCCTCCTGACCACACAAGTAACTGGGGTAAATCACGTTGCCGCCCTCAACCCATCTGTAATTGGTTACTACTTTGTTATGTGCGCTAATGAGGAAACTCTGGAGACAATATCTCAGCTCCTGCCTCTGGGGCCTTCTCCTGCAGCAGCAGTAACAAGCTCCCTTTGCCATGGCTGGCTCGGGAGAGAGGGGAATGCCTCAAACCACCTCATTAAAATCAAAGGCAGGAGGAGAGTTCCCCAAGCACAGCCAGGAAACAGGAGCGGGGACTCCATCTGCTGCCTGTTGCCTTCCCTCCAATGCTCTTGGAGGAAATTGGAGATGAAGGGAGGAAGAGGAGCAGTATTGGGAGCAGAGAGATCATAGAACAGGATCATAGAACAGTTTGGGTTGGAAGGAACCTACAAAGGTCATCTAGTCCAAACCCTGCAATGAGCAGGGCTGCTTCACGTTGGCATTCCAGTTTCACAGTAAAACCAAACCTAACGTAACCTGGAAGCACTTCCCTGCCAAGTCTGGGCACCTGAGAGGGATTTTTACCTTTTTCTGTTCCCCAGTTATTAATTCACCTGAACGCCTCCTGTTTATGGCTGGCAATTCCCAGGGTACCCCAAGTGGTGCAAGCCTTTTACTACTGCAGGGATGCATCAGGTCCCCTGCCATCTGTATCAGCAGGCTCGTATGTTTTCCTTTTGGGTCTAAAAAGATGGAAAATTGTCCAAACCAGATTTTATTTTTTTCTTTTTAGCCAAATTTTTGCTTCTTATTCCAAAGCAGGAGGAACTGGTAAGACCCATCCCTGGCAGTGTTCAAGGCCAGGTTGGACACAGGGGCTTGGAGCAACCTGCTCTAGTGGAAGGTGTCCCTGCCCGTGGCAGGGGGTTGGAACTGGATGAGCTTTAAGGCCCCTTTGAACACAAACCATTCTAGGATTCTATGATTGGAAATTTCAATGACCTAAGCGTGTCCGGGTTGACCTGTTTGACCAGTTTGCATACTGGGTTGCAGCATATAGCTTTGGTGCGGCCTGTGTTCCGCATCCATGTCCTTTGGGAATTCAGTCTGGAAAGTCAGTTGGGAGGATCTGGGATGTCTCAGTCCCAAAATGTTTTTCTGGCTCTAGTTTTTGTGAGGATAGAGCTCTCCTGCAGGGAATTATTTCTCATCTGCTTGTTCTTCACCTCCATGCATCTTCCTTCTCTCTCCATCCCTTACCTCTCCCACTGTAGTAGGCTTCAGTGGGACTCTGTAAGTGGTATCTGGGGATTCTTGTCAATGATATGATTTTTTGGTAACATTTTGTGTGCTGAGGGCAGGGTCTGTGTTAAAATCCTGTTTCATCTGACACAAGCAAATAGAAAAAAATTGCTGTTTCATTGCCAGCATTTGACACTGTCATTGAATTATAAAGGGAGGAGAGTCTTGGCTTTGATTTCCCTATCTCTGAGGCTTGTCAGACATGGAAGAAAACATCTGGGCAAGCTTTAAGAAGGACCTTTGAGATTACAATGGTTTGTCTCAGTCTTTAGGAGGCAGTTTGTTACAGGAGCCTCTTGTTCCTGCAGCATGCAATGAGATCCGAAGGTATGTAATAAGATAACTAAGGTGGTCTTGGCTCCTCTGAATGTCAGCTCACTTCAGAAGCAGACTTGTGCCCTCAGTCTGCCCCCGTCAGCACTGACACATGTTCTGCTGAGGGACATTTTCTCCTTGGCTGGCAGAGGGTACCAGAGCTGGAGTCTGTCCTCTTTCAGCGCACCAATGTCTAGAGCAGCTAAGCCCGTACCTCTGGGAAATTGTATGTTGGAGGTTTCTCTAAGCAGGGAGCGAACCCATTGATGGACCAAGTCTTCATTCACCAGTCTTGGCTTGGTTTTGGGTAGAGCACAGGCATAGGAACTGGGGCTCACACTGAGCAACCTCCCTTTCACCTCACCTAATGCTCCAGGCAGATCCTTGCTCTCAGCTACACCATGTTTCCCTTCACCAGCCAAAACCTGCCCGTCAGCAGCAGTGCTCCTACTACCCAGCTTCCCCAGCCAATAAGGAGGGTGAGAGGGGTTGCACAAGGCTGAGCTGCTGCAGTCGCATCTGAAAGGAGAGTTGAACCAGCAAAGCTGCATCTCTAAACAATATTCACAGCCACTGACGCTGCACAGTATTACAGTGTATGGAGCCAAAAGGAGATCTGGCCTCGCCTGTGCACTCTCTGCCTCAATAAGTCTGTAGCCCGCTGCTGACTGTGCTTGAATTTCTTTAGCAGCATGTTGGGCTGTTATTAAACAAAGAGAAGGTTTCTGTGCAGCGATAGGGATCAAAATAACAGCCTAAAGCAGCTTTCAGATGTGGATGAAATTCCCTCCTGAGCAAGGGGCCCAGGCCAAGCTAATGGTTGGGTTTACAGGCTGTTACGAGGCTCTGCTCAGGCAGATTAACACCCAGTGACTTCTTTATGTTGCACATACCCTTGGAGAGCGGAAACACAGGGGCTTGTCTGATATGGCTCTGGCCAAAGAAGCTTCTAAGCAGCTTGTGAAAGCTGAGAGGCTGAGAAAACATGAGGTTGCTGGACGAGAAGAAATCAATCCTTTAAACGCGTTGTTAAGGTTATCAGCAAGGCTTGGAGAGTGCTTCTCCCCATCTGCATTTTACATGCTCTGCTGCCAGTGGTGTAAGGGAGGCACAGCTTCCCAAAGTAATCTCAGATACTTCATTGCTTACCAGAGTGATGAATTTGCCCTGTCAGAGGTGGTCCTGGCTGGTGATGGGTAAGGAATTGCTATCAATCAGGTCTGGAGATCTTGAAAGATACTGATCCTGAAGGACTACTCCATGCTCAGTCTGAATGAATGTAGTTGGTGGAAATTATAGTCCTGCTCATGCTAATCCAGGCTCTTCCCCTATGGGTAAGGTCTGGATGGAGCTGTGTAGCTCTTTGACTGGAAGGAAAGGAGGAGACCTCCAGAGCTCATAGGATGCCCACAGTGAAAGGAGATAAGAGACAGAACCCAAGTGTCTCCAATAAAAAGGATACTGCACACTTTTACCTATTAAAAGCCAGTCCCAAACTGCCCTGAAGTACTTGAGCCACACAGCAGGGCTCACCAGCCTTATTTTCAAGTGTGCTTCAGGCTGTGTATGAGGTGCATCATCACAAGGCTGCTCCAGAGTCTGCACAGCTCCTGTAGGAGCACTAGCATGCCTCCTGTTGTCATTGTCATTGAAAGGGCCTTTATCACATCCTGCTCACCTCAGCTTCTGGATGGTAGATACAAATCATCCATCATCTTGCTTTATTCAAGTATTCCAAGTTCTCTTTGTTCCTGTTTCTCCTGTTGTAGAACCAGAGCACAGGTGAAGCTCACTGGTGTAGGAAAGGATGGTGGAGGTGGCTTCATGGTTTATACCTCCTGAGCATGCTGCTTTGGCAGGGGAGATGGGTACCAGCCACATGTCTGGAGGCTGCAGACATAGTTGAAAACTGCCAGGAGCAGGGTATCAGGCTGTGAAATGGGATGGGATCAAACAGGCTTCTTCTGGAAGAACTCTATTTGTAGGATTGCAGTACAAATGCTGGCAAATAACTGTTTAACCACTAAAGCCACTGTTACAGCTCAGAGGAGAGCTGACATCTATACAGAGAAGATGCATTTAACTCAGTGCACAAAAGGTTAACACACGTTTGTAATCTGGCTATTTCTATGGGCTCGCAGCATGGGAGGGAAGGGGTGGAGGGGGGAGGAATCCTCGCCCAGGCTCACAGCCACCACATCTCTCTCTGCAGCGCCTAGTGCGGATGAACATGCCAATCTCACCTGAAGATTTAACCGTCCACTTCACGTCCACACTGATGGCCCTGATCCGCACTGCCCTGGAAATCAAGCTCGCCTCAGGTGAGAGGGAAGTGATGTCCTACAGTACGTGTGGGCTCAAACCCCAAGTTCCTTTTGGCTTGGTGTCTGCCCTGGGTGGAAATCCTGTTTGGTATTGCCTGGCTGCCATGTGCCAGCACCTGAGAAGAAGGGAACCTCATGGACAGGCAACGGAGGGGTCCGGAGCATCGCTCTGCTTACAGCATCCCTGTGAATGAGACATGGAGAACTTCAGCCATCCCCATTGAGGGCTCTCAGAGGAGAAGCCCTGTGCATGTGCTTGCTGCTGTATAAGAGAAATAAGACTTTCCACACCTCTCTTCTTCGCTATTCCAGCATGAGGGAAAACCAGCCCTTCCTCACCAATTGCTGCCTGCTGGCAGCAAAGCAGTGACTCCAAATGCCCTGCGCATTATGCCTTGTGATAAGATTTAATTATTTAAGTGTTTAATCAGGCATTTGCTTGACTTTCCAATTAAACATCGCAATGTAATAAAAGACATTGGCCTTTCTCTGGGTCATTACACTGTTTAATCAGGCTGGCTGGGGTCAGAAGCAAGGCACGACTGGCCAGAGCAATTCTATACCTAATTTGAAAGCTAACAGGAGGTAACAATGCTCTTACAAGCAAAGGGCAGGGCAGGTTAGGATGTTGCGCTTTTCCTAAGCAGTTTTAGGTCAGCCATTCAAGCTCTCTGTAGTAGTTACCTCCCTCATTTGTTGCTTAAACTTTGTCTTTGATGCTTTGGGCAGGCACTGCTGGAAGAAGACAATATTTTGAGGTCACTGGGCCTCCGCTAGGGAGTGACACCAAGTATCATACACTCATTCCTAAGGATGCAGTTAGACTGCCTGGGATTCTAAGGGCCAGCACCTTATCTCAGTTATATTTCATCTGGATATATACACAAGGATGCTGTGAGTGTGTGTTATTTTAGGCTTCTAGTTACCTGTCAGCAATGGTAACTGAAACAGCCTTTTTCAACTCAAAAAGGCTTCCCCACCCCTTTCTTTGGCTGCACACTGGAAGGGAACCAAAGAGAGCTCAGCTGATCACGCTGGATTCTTTCTCAGGTTTCTATCTGCTGTGGGTTGGGAGGGTTTGACCTGGTTTGTTGTTATATGCTTCGTTTGAATAGTTTCCATGTGTTACAATTAATTGAGTCTTTAGTGGGATTAACAGGCCCTTAATAAACCCTCCCTAATGAGTTTCTGTGTGGGAGCACAAACCACCATATAGCAGGGAACCCAGAACCTCCTCCCATTACCTTTCTCTTAGAAAACTAATCTCTCTCATTCAGATGAAGCGCTTAATTGCCTGCTGTGCCGTGCAGTCATCTGGGAGCTGGCCTCTTGGCCTACATGTATTTTAATCACTTTCCACTTGTGTGTTAAGAGCTCACTTTGGCGATTAGAATAATGCCACTGCTCATTCTGGTTTGCCTTGTGATGTGGCTGCAGTTTGATGCTGCTGATACAGAACAGGGTGCTTATGTCTCATGGCCAAAAATCTTTGGGAAGAGACAGTGTGGAGAGTGTTTATAATCAACCATGGCATTGCTCATAGTCCAGCACCTCAGATCAGGCCCTCTACATCATCCTTGGGAGGTGCTGCTGCTTTCTGGTGACACAACCCAGCACCCCAAATAAGCATGTAGGTAGAATAGGTCTGAGCTGAAGTTTAAGCTCCAAATACCTGCAGGTCAGCAGGCTGAAGCAATGATGGTCCTGCTGAGTTCACACTCTTCTGTCACAGAGGAGGTCACTGATTCCCGTTGTAGCATCTGCTGCATTGGTGCTGGCTTGCTGTCCTCAAGAAATGGGAATGGAGGAAATGCCCTCTCCCATGCTTGCTGTGCAGTGGAATGTGCTGGCAAGACAAGGGTTTTCACTCCTCCTTGTGTCTCTCTTTCCATCCTCTCCTGTTCTGCAGGGGGTGTTAAGCAGCACCAGTGTGATGCAGAGTTGAGGAAGGAGATCTCGCTGGTTTGGCCCAACCTGTCCCAGAAGACTCTGGATTTGCTGGTGCCTCCTCATAAACGTAAGTGGTCCATCAGCAAGCACCCAACCCATCCCATGCAGGGTAGGTTTCTCCCTCCCTGCCTGCTCTGTCCCTGGCCCCATCTAGGTGCACAGTCAGCTAGAGGATGCAGCAAAGAAACCAAGGGCAGTTCAGCTTCTTGGTATCCTCTCCACAGGGTTCCTAGCCTGCACCTCCATGCCATGGTCACAAAAGGAGTAGGGAAGCTGAGGTCACATCTAGGCATGCATTTCATTATGCTATAGTAGATTTTACTGTACTGAGGGCATTTTTCCCTTCTTGGCACTATTTGGTTTGGGGGGTTTTTCTGTGTGGCCTCTTCCAGAGCTTTTTCATAGCTCTGTCTGCCTCCAGCCTGTGCCTTGCAGGACAGGAGAGCAATTTCTACCATCTGAGCTCCAGCAAACCAGGAGAAGAAAACACAAGTTTGCTGAGAACTTTTTGAATCAGAAGCAAGGTATTTTGAGGCTAAGGCCTCTGTGTTATTTGATGATGTCCTGGGCACATGTGCTGAGAAAATGGGAAGTTTTGTCATTATCTTGATTAGCCCAGACATGGGCTCTGGATTCCTGATTAATGAGTAACAGCGCAAAGCAATGAAGGCATTGTTCATTAAGAAGAACAAGGCAGCTGAGGAGGTGCAAATCAGTAGGTAATGGCTGCTTAAGTCTTTTCCTCCCCTCCTCTCTTGATGCCTGTATATCTGCTGCTTCAACTCTTTGCTCTACAGTAAGTGCTCCACTGCTGTGCAGGGAAGGGATGGAAGCCCATAGCTGTGAGGGTGGAAAAAGACATCTGGAAAGATGAAATACTCTCATCATGCCCCAGTCGACTGTAATTCAAAGAAATAGGAAGAAGGCTGCTTTGTTGATAAAAGCTGGCTGTGGATCTGGTATTAATTTAGCGATTCTTCTGGCTGCAGTGCTTACAATAGCACAGAGTTTTCCTGCCTGTTTTTTAATGCACAGGCTGTTTTGCCACAGAGAGCTGGAGATAGGGGCCATTCTCCTCAGATGTGGAAGGCAGCAACAGGCAAAGATCTGAAGAAGTCTGTTGTAACCTTTTTTTGGCCTTTTTTCTCTCCCCCATGTTTCTGCATGTTTTGCTTCATTGTTCTAATGTCACCTCTTCTTTCTCTATCATGCCCGTTTGTTGTTATTTCTCATGCTTTTTGACTTATTCTTCTCTTCTGATCCTGTTCCTCACCTGGATGTCTCTGCTGCGTTTGGCCGTCCTCTGACAGCTGATGAGATGACCGTGGGGAAGGTCTACGCAGCGCTGATGATATTCGACTTCTACAAGCAGAATAAGAACAGCAGGGAACAAGTCCACCAGCCGCCTGGAGGCCTGTGTCAGGTACTCAGCCAAAAGGTGTCCTCCTTGGTCCTCCCTCCTGGGCAGCCTCTTCTCTAGTATAGCTGGAAAAGTCTTTTCCACAAAATGTCAAGTGACATCTGGCAGTCTAAGTCAGATTTTCAGAAGTGGCCTGCACCACAAACTGCACACAGTTGGGGAACACCAAAAGAGTTCTTTGGGACACCAAAGAGTTACTGAAAGCTGATGATATATAGAATCCCAGAGTGGTTTGTGTTGGAAGAGGTCTTAAAGCTCATCCAGTTCCAACCCCCTGCCACGGGCAGGGACACCTTCCACTAGAGCAGGTTGCTCCAAGCCCCTGTGTCCAACCTGGCCTTGAACACTGCCAGGGATGGGGCAGCCACAGCTTCTCTGGGCACCCTGTGCCAGCGCCTCAGCACCCTCACAGGGAAGAACTTCTGCCTTTTATCTAATCTGAACTTCCCCTGTTTAACTTTAAACCCATTAATCCCATATATAACCATTTTTGCTCTTTTCCTTCTGATAGGCCAGCCCCAGAGGGTGGGATCAAAGAGTCCAATATAGCTGTATTTATATTGGCTATAAAATGTTTAAGTTACTTATGAAAATGGGAATTCTTCAAATTGATTTTTGATCTAAGAGATTTGAAGGCTTTTACAATTTCTTGACAATATTTCCACACAACCATCTTGGGATTGAAATCCCAGTGGTTCCTGATATGACAAATACCTATGGATTTCAGGATGATAGTCCTGCTGATTTCCTACCTGTCTCACAGATGGGAGGCTACGGCACAGCTAGTGTCACAATGAATTGCATGGCCCCTTAGGTCATATCAGTGTACGAAATCCCTGCTGCGCTCCTGTGACCAGGAGAACATTTTGTTAGAGGGAAGGGGGATTGCAGCAATTCCTTGTGCAGTTCTGCAGGCAGCAAGTGTCCTTCAGAGCTTCTTACAGCTGTGGGAAGGCTGGGGTGGACTTTCTGCTGGGCTGATCTCTCAGGGTGACAAAGTGGACCTTCTATTAACTAGGAAAAGCACCGCAGCCCATCCTTTACATACACAGATCTGTTTCTGACAACCTCTCCTTGTGCTTCGCAGCCTGGACCGGTGTCACTCTTCCACCCCCTGAAGGCCACTTTGGAGCAAACCCAACCTGCAGCATTCAGCAACGCAAAGGCTTTCCTTCGTCAGAAGAGCTCAGCCTCACTCAACAATGGGGGTGCCTTGTGAGTATCCCAAGACCTCCCCACCAAAGCTATAGGACAGAGAAAGGGCTCGCTGGGTTTATCCATCCACCCCAACCACTGCTGGTTCAGTCACTCTGGAGGTGGGGACACCAAGACTAGTAGCCCCTTCATGTCATGGCTGAGACAATTTCCCACTGGTGGCTACCAAAACACCTGGTGCAGTTGTCCATGTGGTGGTAGTGTTGGGTTTTCTTAATGCTCTCCTCTGAATCTCAGTTGAAGAGCTTTCCATATTGTAAGTGTGAGTTTACAGGGATTTGGGCATTGTAAAATAACCAAACAAAGCCTGACCCACTAACCACCACTGCAGTGAGGTCTTGGGAATCAAAAGATCCTTGGGAACAAAGTCATCCCTGAAGCTCATGGCACTTGGTAACAAGCAAGAGCTTCTTGAAACTTTCCAGGACAGTATCTGGTTCATCTTTGGGCAAACTAATACCTCCACAGAGATCTTACCAAACAGTTATAGTAACAGTGATCACTAATCCATTCACTTTTTCAGGTAACTTTCCTTGGGTCACAGCCACTATGGATTTTTAGTGATAGACATCTGAAGTTTAAATGTCCTAAATAACCCTGATGGGGAAACCATCATCAGACTCTACAGTGAAACCCAGAGCCCCCTGTACCACTGTACATTCAGTGAATATGCTTTAGCATGGCCACATATGTGTTTGACCAATGTCTAACTGGCCTTGCACATATAATTTGCCTGAACTCCAACATTCTTCATACTTCTTCATCAGAACTTAAGCTGTAGAAGTTGTTTTCCTTAGTTAACTGAAGAAAAATGTGGTGTCTGGTTTGGTTTCCTTGTTGCTCATGAGATCTTCAGGCTGTATAGGAAGTGGCCCTGTCAAAATCCAGGGGACCTTATAGCTTCACCAGCAGCCATGCTTATCCTGCAACTGGATTCACAAGTGAAACCTCAAAGGGTATATGAGGGCTTTACCCTCATCCCAATTAAGGTCAGCAAACTCTCTATGCAGAAAAGTTAATCTTTTTTCCTCTTTTCCTTCTGACAGGCCAGCCCCAGAGGGTGGGATCAAAGAGTCTAGTTCTTGGGGAACCCAACGCACCCAGGATGTGTTTTATGAAACCAGGACACCAGCTTTTGAACGAGGCCACTCAGAAGAAATCCCCATTGAACGGGTGAGCAAACAGGATGAAGATGTGAAGACAGGATGAGATGTAGGAAATATTAGAAAAGATATTTAGAGATTTTAGAAAAGATATTTAGAGAGTTTAGAAAAACTAGGTGAGGATAAGGTGAAATGTAGTAGACAGTAGGTCTGTCCCTTGAAACAAATGTTACTGTGTCCCTTAAAACCCCAAGTTTGCTTGAACTGGAGAAAACCCAAATCTGGTAGCTTGTACAGTCTGATAGCTGTACATGTAGATACTATTTGCATGGAATTGTGTCTGCTGTGACAGATTTCTTAAGGTTATCTCTTCCTAGGTGTCCCATTGTCACAATTCCATTGTCCTCGGTGTACAAACCCAGATGAACAATTGCTGGGACTCGTTGACATGGCTGGTGGAAGAGCTTGGCCCACTGTTGTCCTTGTTGAAGATGTCACTGTAGATAGGGTAACCTGGGTACTATAGACAGAGTAACGTGGGCACTCCATAGCTCTTAATTTATTTCCTTTCCCACACCAGCATCTCTTCACAATTAAATCAAGCTTAGAAGCAGCCTGCTCAGATGATGCCTTCAAAGCTGATGTTCAAGCTCTTGCTAACTGAAATCATTCCTTTTTTTGATCAGGTGGTAGAAATGAGGGAAATTAGCCCCACACTTGCCAATGGAGAGCACCAACCAGGCCTGGAGAGCCAGGGGCGGGCAGCTTCCATGCCGCGCCTGGCTGCTGAAACTCAGGTGAGCAAGGCAGATCCACTGGCGGTGGGAGACCAGGAGTGGGGCAGGAGCTCAGTACCTTCTCTCTGCTTTCTGTGTCCTTGGAAGTTGCTTGTCAATACCTGTTTTGAAAGATGTGTGCTGAACCCGAAGACAGGTAACCAGCCTTTGTGATTGGATGGCAGGGATTCATGTGTAGACACAGCACTGTCCCCAGCTTTACTCATCCCTGGTTGTAGCAAAAAGTGACCCAGAGAAATCCCTCTGTCTGGGTAGCTAACTGAGGACCACCTACCCAAGAGTGTCTATTCTGATTGACTGGGGACAATACTATTTGCCAGCCTGTATTCCTGGAATATGTGTTTTCCATTGACTGTTGCGTGCCATCTATCCTGATAGTCAAGACATAGCCATAAAGCAAGCTGGAGATGTGCATGTTCATCTCTTTGATGGATGTAGTAGGTACAAACAGTATCAGGGAGCCTGTGCCTGGAAGGCTGCACAGAGACATTAAGCATCCTCCCTGGTTTTTATCTTCCTACAGTATTTAGCAACATGTATTGTGACTTTGGTCAGGAAAATGTTGAGGATTTCCCTTGTTTAACTTCTTATAGTGAAATCTCATCACTAGAGTTGACTTTTACAGCACCTTGTGAAGGCGATTTAGTGCATAGGATGTCATGGTTTTCACAGATCATTTCTGGACATTTCACATGTTCATTGCTAGCTCGTTGTCCCAGATGCTTGTCAGCCACCGTCCTGTCTCCTTGTGTGTCAGAACATTTCACCACTCATAGCTGTGTGTCACTCATTCAAAGGGCCTGATTCATACAGTCAAGGATGAGCAGCCCATGGTTGTGGGCTGTTTCTGCTGCTCTATATGGGAAGCAGACTGTGAAGGATAAAACTAAAAGCCTGTGTATTGCATACCCAGCAATGGTTCCAATGGATGTCATCTTTCTGCTGACGTGCTCAGGCTGGCATAAGTTACACTTTATCAGCCAACAGCTTTGACTTCAGAAACTGCACCCTTTGTATGAGAGCTGGGACTCTGCCTTATCAGGAGCAGCACTCAACATGCTTAATAAAAGAAACAGACCCCAAAGCAAAGCCGTACTCCCTCCCTTCCCAACTTCCCAGAACAAAGTTGTTCTTTATTCTAGACCATAAGTTGCATCTTCCCTTCCAAGGCAACACAGTTGGCAGCAGAAATGCCAGCAGCACCAGTCTTCCCTTGTGGAACTCCTCTCCATTGCACTCAGACATTCGCAGAGGTGAGCATCTCCCATGGGAGCATGGTAGGTGTTCCCCAGCTGCCCCTCATGAAAGCTGTCTGATCTCCTGATGAATCAGGCCTTTAATAGCTGAGCAGATCTAACCTCATTTAATAATACAATGTTTTGGTGGTTGTAGCTCCAGCTGAATAACTGATGTACTTTCTGTGTGTGTCTTCCCCCTCCATGCCCTCCACCTTCCCTTCTCACTTGCTGCTTCTGCTCCCCTCCCCAAATCTTGACTTTTTTATAACTCTTATTTGCAATGCTCTCTGTTTCTGGATGTCTCCCTTTCCGTTTGCCTGTCACTCCTCTGTCTTTTTATGTTCCACTTTTTAACCCCAAACCTTCCTACGCTTTCAACCTCACCTCTTTGCTGTCTTCCTCCTGACCACCTCCCCTCCCTTGTCGTCATCGTGTCTGCTGCACATCTCCCGTGATGTCTGACACTGGCTGTACTGTGGGGCTGCTTCAAATAATGTCTCTCATCTTGTCCGAATTGTTTGCAGAGGAGCAAAGCACGGTCACCGGGGAGTTACCTAGCAGTATGTAGTTTGCACTAAGTTGTATCCTATTCGATTCCTGTTAAGAAATAACGAACCTTCCTTAACCCTTTACTTTTTCCCCCCTTCTTATTTGGAGCCCAATGTTGCAGCGACTCAACCGCTCTCTCTTCTCCCTTTGCTGCCATTCCCTTGATCCACAGCTGCACGCTGCACGCTGTAAAAAGGAGTTTGTTTGTTTTGCTTATTTATTTGTTTCTCTCTGCCTTGTTGCACAAGAATTTAGGAAGTGAAAACAATGGGGTTGGTAATGAAGAAGCAATGAGTGACTCTCTGGAGGGTTAATGATGTAGTCTCTTGAGGCTTGTGGGGAGCCCTGTTAATGTAGCAAGAGCATTGTCAGGAGCTATGGAAAGGATATTCATTGCTTTGCCACTTCCCATTAGTGACAGGGGGGACTTCTGTCCCTGGAATAAGCACAGAATCAGTTCCAAAGAAAATGTTAATTTCTTATCAATTTGGCTGTCTTTTTGGTGGGAAATGTCTGTTTTCTTCTTCCTGGCAGATCCTATATAGGATCATAGAATAGTTTGGGTTGGAAGAGACCTTCCAAGGTCATCTAGTCCAACCCCCAATGGATTTCAGAAATCCAGATAAGTGTTTTTGGTGGAAAGCATTCTCACTTGCCACTTTTTTGCCCATCAGACTATCCAGTTTACAGCCCTCTCTGCCTTCCTCCATCTTCAGGCTCAATAGCAAGCAAGGAGGACAAACATGAGGCTCTTCAGTGTAACTTTCAGTGTAACTTCTTTCCCACACAGTAAGGGCCGCAGGACAAGACGAGGGCAGCACAGCAGTGCTCCCCTACCCCAGCAGTGCCTGAAGAACTTCCCATCTCTAGCACTGCACCTTTTGGTGGGAAGCACCAACATTTGGGCAACTCCTAGTATGGGAGAGAGGACCAAACAAAATTTCAGCCCCGACTGCACCTTTACACACAATATAATCCCTCTGCAACAGTTCTTTCCACTCAAAATAAGGAGCAGAGCTGTGAAACAACCAGCTTTGCATTGTGTAAATATCACGGGACAGCAGAGATCCGAGTTTTGGGATAAGCAAACAAAATAGCATAGGCAGTAAAAATAATGTAGGGCTCTTCAGAAAGGTTACAGCGAACAGAGTAAATGTTCTACAAGAACGGTCTTTGGAGGCACGTATTGAGTTGTGAATTCAAACAAGACAATGCGCTGAGGGACGGGAGGATGTTCTGAGCTCCTTCCCCATCAGGCAGGACCACCGTGCTCTGAGGCCCTTCCTCTGCCATGCAGCTTTGATTCAGGGATAGATCCAGGGAAGGCTCTAGAGGATGGGTGAAGCCCTGTTTCCCCCACAAAGGCCAGCAGAGTGAAAGAGGAGGACACATGGGAATTGTCCTCCTTTTCTGAGCTTCATACCTGGTGATTAGGTAGTAGGGAAGGAAAAGACTGTGAGAATAGCTGTCCTGCAACCCACTTGTCGTAGTTTTTACAGAGCATCTTTTTAAAGGTTTGAACCTTTAAAGGGAAAGGAGCAGAGTCTGGAGCTGCCACTGGCAGAGGGACAGGGTCCAGCAATGCTGATGGGAAGCTGTGTTACTATGCTCAGGATCTAGGTGTTTGGCCACAAATGATTTGAAAACAGCAATAGCAAATGCAAGTAGTCATTCTCTGAGATATCCTGTTAGAATTTCAGGACATACGTGCTATCCCACTTGTTCTAGCCACATGGGCCTCAAGGAGTGATGGTGGGACAAGAGAGGTTTAAATGTCTGATGGGAGATGTTCTCAATTGCAGGAAGATAGAAGTAATTCTTCAGTGGCTTGGGCTGTATCTTGCCCACTTATTCCTGAGCTTGCTTCCTCTGTTTGATGTCCAGCAATGCTTTCCTGCTTTCCTCTTTGGAGTTGCTTTGGGATGACCAGAGGCCCTGAAGCAGCTTTGGGTGAAACTAGTCTTGGAGAATTCTCTTTGTGAGATGCTTGGCTACTGTGCTGCCCTATGCCCCTGCTGGTCCACCGCTGCCTCCTGTGATGCTGTGTTTGATGTGAAGTGCTGCGTATCGCCCTGCACCCCGTGGGTTGGCACTCTGCTAAAAGTAAAGCCCCTTTCAGCAAATGGAGATCCTATTTGCTCCTCAAATGTAGCACAAGTCCTTCTGCCCATCCCAGTTATATGCAATTAACCGTTTTTCTCCCTCCCCTCCCTTCCCCTTTCTCTTATTGTATAACCCTCCCTATGGTGGAAACCAAGCCACTGAGCACGGTGCAGCTCCTGCCCTCACCCTGCTCCATATCCCTCCATCTGCTTTGCAGCCCATCCCGGACACAAGCCCCATGAAGCGCTCTGTCTCCACGCTGACCCCGCAGCGTCCTCACCCCATGCACCTCTACGAGTACTCCTTGGAGCGCATGCCACCGGAGCAAGTGCATCACCACCACCACCACCGCTGCCACCGGCGGAAAGAGAAGAAGCAGAAGTCCTTGGACAGGTCCCCCCATCAGCTGGCCGATGGACAAGCTGGTAAGTGCTTTGCAAACCAGGATTTCTGCCTTGTTCTCCTCCCTCCAGGATGCACACCAGTCATCTAATGTGACTTGGGGTCCCGTCTGCCCCACAGTTGGGAGTTCCTCCCATGTTGGTGACCCCCAACCAATGTTCTTTCAGTGGCCCAGTCTGCGGAGTCTTCTTCCAAGGACAAGAAGCAGGAACGCGGCCGGTCCCAAGAGAGGAAGCAGCACTCTTCCTCCTCCTCTGAAAAGCAGCGCTTCTACTCCTGTGACCGCTACGGCAGCCGGGATCGTTCTCAGCCCAAGTCTACTGATCAGAGCAGGCCCACCTCACCCAACGGAGGGCCAGAGCAAGGTCCACACAGACAGGTGAGGAGATGCAGGGTGGGAAAAGAGCTCTAAGGTCTTCCAGGGATGTATGTGCATTTCCACATTTTGCTTACAACATAGGAGGCAGAATGGGGAAGGAAGGTCTGGCAGCAGCAGATAAAGCCATTGAGGTCTTGCTTGGTCCTTCACATCCAAAACAGGCATGGAAATGTCACTTGATGACTCTTCAGAAGCCATCTACAGAGTGAGTGACTCAGGGCATTGTGCAGAGATCTCACTGCCAAGGACACCCTTGCTCATGGTTTCAGCAAAGCCTGGGAGACCTGGGAACTGACAGTTCTTGATGCTGGTGGAGAAAGTGTATCTGAGACAAGTAGTGTGCTATAGGACATGGGCAACTGAGCTGAATGTTCCTCTGCCAATGTTAATCCAGCATCTACTGCTGCCCTTGCACAAACATTTGATGGCTGCCAAAGAAATCATTGGCCAAGCCAATGTGCTGCAGTATAGGGACTCCAGACAACCAGAGCTGTGATTTCAGCAGGGTTTGCTAATATTAGCAGCATTTTCCAACTGCTGTTGTGTGGGCTTCAGAGCTGCATTGTGGAACAGGTACATTTCCGGAAAATTGAGGGGAAGTCCTTTTTAACTTAGTGTCACATCCATCTGGGAGGAGAAATCACAGTAAGGGAGAGGAGGAATGTAGGTGAAGGCAGGACCTGGGTGGAAGGGGGCTCCCCACAAACATCTGAGGGTAATACACAATGCCTGTGCTTGGAGGGAGGATTTGGCCACTCTCCAAAATCTCTCTACATTAGCAGCTGGTGTGTGACAGGCTGGGTGTCCTGGGAGGAGCTGGGTGATGCTGTCAGCCCTGGAGCAACATCACTGCCTGGGGAGTGGGAGGAAATCCTGTGTTCATCAGAGTTAGAGCCCAGGGGAAGGATTTGCTCAGAGAAGCTGTGGCTGCCCCATCCCTGGCAGTGTTCAAGGCCAGGTTGGATACAGGGGCTTGAAGCAACCTGCTCTAGTGGAAGGTGTCCCTGGCCGTGACGGGGGTTGGAACTGGATGATCTTAAGCTCCTTTCCAACTCAAACCATTCTATGGTTTAAATGACAGGGCTTCATAGTGTCCCATTAGCTGCAAAACGAAGCAGCTTTTTGTCTCCTTACCCTGTACCATGCCTTTCTCTCCCTCTGCAAGGTCCTTAGCAGCATCCAAGCCACATCAGGTGCTCTGTGCTGTAGTGAGTGCTTGGGGGCTGCTGCCATGCAGCTCTGGAGACATGGGGAATGGGACATGCTTTGCACAATCATTCTCACCCTGGAGGAGATGGGACATCAGGGTAAGGTCTGATAGAATCATAGAATCAACTAAGTTGGAAAAGACCTTTAAGATCATGAAGTCCAGCTTTTACACAGGACTGGTTCTGATGCACCCAGGGTGGGTCTTTTCCATTTCTGGTTGCTGCACTCCCTAACTGGCCTTCATCTGATTTTTTTCAGATGAGTTCTTATTTGCATTTCTTCATTTTTCCCCCTGCTTTGAGAGGCAGAAAGATGCTACTGATTTTCAGCATGATGCCTCTCCTTTCTTGCATGCTTACGACTTTAAATATCACATACGTCTTCATTAAATAACTGAAGCCTTTCCATAGTTCATAGACGTTCAGCATTAGAGCATCAGCTGCCCTTTATAAACCTGTTGCAGTGAAGTCTGCATTATCCCACATGGGGCTTTAGTAAGACAAGGAGGAGAAGGGCTGTTGGTTTGGGGTCCATGCATTTTATCCACCCATGTTACCTGCATTGAGTGGAGCTGCTTGTTCTGGAAAGAAATACCAGCCAAGCCAGCAGGTCACTTCTGTCCCAATGAGCTGAAGACCTTTTGTCTTCAGAAAGAGTCTGCAAGAAGCTCTGTCAGTCCATTTCCTGTGTTATTTTGGCTCAATAACAAGGTGCATGTAAACCCCTTGAGTATTTTCTTTGTTAGTCTGTCCCTCTCCTTGGGAGAAGCAGCTTTTCCCAGGAGCTCTAACCCAGCATGTCCCCAAGTCTCTAGACAAAGCTGGCTTGAGCTTCACCCTGCCAACAGGGTGGTTCCATCGCAGCTACAGTCAAGCCAAAAATCAGGGCAGGTTCAAAGAGAAGTTCTTCAGAGGTTTTTTCAATGCAATAGAAGCAGACAAGAAAACCAAGCCACGAACTCTTCATCATTTTGGAGTCAACTCACAATGCTTGAGTTTGACACGTAGAAATGTTATAATCTTCTATGAATTATTTGACTTTTCAGTACAGGTTTACTTTTCAATACAGGAGAATTGTTTAATAGAAATTCCATTTCAAGATGAATCTGGGAAAAGCATTTTTAAAAATGAGATGAAACTACTTGGAATTTCAAAATGTTTTAGCCAGAAGGATCTTACTGGACATTTTGAAGAAAGATCTCACCATATTTTTTACAATCAAGACCAATTGGTGCTGGATAAAGGAAGTTTGAAAACCTTGCAAAAAAATAAAGAAAAGAAGAGATTTTTAGACAACTTAGTTCTGCTTTTTTTTTTTTTCACATAAGAATTGCAATTTTGAGGTGCTCAGCCTCAGCCCTTTGGAAAAACCTGGGCATCTTCCCCTCGGTGTTGGAATGTTACAGGTCACTGGGTGGTGGTCACCATCATCTCAATCACCATAGGATGCAGGTGGTGGGAGGCAGCTTGGCCGGGTAGCAGGTGCCTGTGATGGGAATACTTGTCTATAGCAGAGGGTAAGGCTGAAATGTGGGGAAGCCAGACAAGGGAGAGGGTGAAAATGAAAGAAGAAAAAGGCAAAGACTTGGTTTCCAGGCTGAGAAAGACAGGAGTCATTGGTCCAGCAGTATGAGCACCAATTGCTGCATCAGTCCCTGATGCTTGCAGAGGGCAGGGCTACAGTGAATGATACCCACACCGCTCTGTACCCCCAGATCACATGGGTATCACCTTTTCTTCTGATAGTCATGGCACAACAAACACGGAAAGTTCAGGTTAGATATAAGGAAGAAGTTCTTCCCTGTGAGGGTGCTGAGGCGCTGGCACAGGGTGCCCAGAGAAGCTGTGGCTGCCCCATCCCTGGAAGTGTTCAAGGCCAGGTTGGACGGGGCTCGGAGCAACCTGCTCTAGTGGAAGGTGTCCCTGCCCATGGCAGGGGCTTGGAACTGGAGGAGCTTTAAGGTCCCTTCCAACACAAACCAGTCTGTGAGTCTGTGATTTTATGACTCATGGCACCAGCATCTCAAATAGCTTCTCCATGCAGCTGCTGGGCTGGGAGCCTCCAGCACTGCTGCGATCACCCTGAAATCTGTGCTGGCAAAACAAGGCAGAGCAGAACAAGCATTGATTGACAGCCCAACAACCAACAACCTGATATTGTTATAGGAAGGAAAAGCTGCTCTTTAAAAATTAAAGGTCTGATCTCAAAATGTTAGGTCATGAAAGGCTGAGGGGTTTTTAAAATGTGCTCACAGGGCTTTTCATGTACTACCCTGGGAGAATGGAAACAGAAATGCCAAAACAAGGGCCTGTTCCTCCCCAGTCATGGCATTTCTTAACTTAGTGTAGCTTAGTTCACTCCCACATTTCCCTGTTAGTAACTCAGGAAGCTGCCAGAATCTTCTACCACTCAAAAACCAAACGTGTAATATTAAAGAGGAGAAGTTAAACACATTTTACTATCCCTGCCCATGGCAGGGGGTTAGAACCGGATAAGCTTTAAAGTCTCTTCCAACCCAAACCAGTCTGTTATTCTATGATGATTCTCTGATTTTTGTGTAAGGAACTTGTTAGTTAAAGCCCATCCAAAAGGCAATTTGTGGTCGTTTCAGAAAGTGCCTGTTTAATTGAAATGCATTTCATTCCCAAGTGTACCAAAAAATAGCCTGTCCCCAAATCCTCCTGCCACATAACCTCATTTTAACCACAGAAATGACCCCCAACATCAGCATTCATGGGGGAAATCCTGCAAAAATCCACCCAAAAGTCAGAAGTGCTGTTTTGCATCACTGTGTTTGCAAATCACAATAAATCCCTAGGTTTTGAGATGCTCCAGCCTAGTTCAGGTAAGGCGCATGTCGAGCCCGTGTGTGGTGTGGGTGCCTTCCCTCTGGACAGTGTCCCCTTCTGTTGAAACTATGTGCCAGTTTGCGTCCTACCGATGCTCTGATCGTTTCTGTTCCTACTTACCTCTCTCAAATTTCTCCAACTCTTTACATCTCGTGTTGAATTACTTCTCGAGAACCTCCTCCCCCTGACTGTGCTTGTCTAAACTCTCTCTTTTTTCTTTTGCTTTTCTTTCCTCTTGTGACTTGTCTCCCTTCTGTTGCTTCTCCTTCTGTTCTATACCTGCCTGCCTTTGTGTTTGTCCGGTGTTTCCCTTTTTTATTTTCTGCTTTGCTTTGTTCCAATTTTTATGTAGGGCAGTGGTTCAGTTAATGGGAGCCCCTTGCTGTCGACATCTGGTGCTAGTACCCCATGCCGGGGTCGGAGGCAGCTCCCACAGACTCCACTCACCCCACGCCCCAGCATCACTTACAAGACCGCTAACTCCTCGCCCGTGCACTTCACCACTTTCCAACCTGTCCTGCCCACCTTCTCCCCGGGACGCTTGAGCCGCGGCTTGTCCGAGCACAACGCGCTGCTGCGGGGAGACCAGCAGCCGCCGGTGGTGGCCCGCATCGGCTCCGACCCCTACCTGGGCCACCGCGACGACGCCGACAGCCCCTACCATGCGGTGCCAGAGGACACGCTCACCTTCGAGGAGGCTGTGGCCACCAACTCGGGACGGTCCTCAAGGACTTCTTACGTCTCCTCTTTGACCTCCCAATCTCACCAAATCCGCAGGGTGCCCAACGGTTACCATTACACGCTGGGTCTCAACACAGGCCCCGGGACTGGCACCAGAGGACGTAGCTACTACCACGAAGCTGATGAGGATGACTGGTGCTAGTGGCGTGGCAAAACCCTTCCAAGTGTGCGTATTTAAAATCGATGAGTTTTATCATCTGGAAGGCTGTGCGCTCCGATGCGCACGGTGCCCGGGGCCAAGGGGGCCCATGAGGTAGCCCCCACTGCAAGAACTGCTCTGCCCCCGAGTCTGGAGACACTCCTGCAGCCTCTCTCCTCAATTTTTCTTTAATTTTACTTTTTTTTCTTTTCCTCTTTATTTTTGTTTTTCACTAGACAAATGGAGGCAGAAGGCTCCCTCCTTAGGGGGAAGGCAGTGTGGGGAGCACATCTCTCTCCCCCTCTCGCCTTCTTACTGCCTTGTCTAGTTCAGAGACACGCACCAGATGCCAAAACTACAATGCACGAGAGAAGCCAATAGAAGAGCGGTCGTCACCTTCCATGTCGGAAAAGCAGACAGTTGATCCTTCCTGAGATTGGCACTGGTTTTTGTTGGGCTGTTTCTTACTTGATTTCTCATTCTATTTTTGCCCCTGGTCAGGGTGGGAGTTGGGGAGTTGCAAACGGACACAACACATGAACAAAGCTCATATCCGCGGTTTATCCCGCTCACTGCTAAGAAGGAAGAGATCTACCCATGAAACTGGGAGAGGAGAAACACAGACCAGAACAAAGGACAGTCCACTGGGACTTGATGTTCAGCCACAGCAATCCTTGTCGGCAGAGCCAGTGCCACGCTTCAGAGCTGCCCGAGCGTTCCGGCAGCCGGGACTCTGCTCCGACACCGCTGCCATGTGGATCTCTTTTACTTCACTCACCACGTTGGGTCCTTCACACTGACACATGATAAAGCCACAAGAGAGCTACTTTGTAAGGACTGTTTCCTTGCTGCTGAGACTTCTCTTTCCGTCCCTCTCTCCTGTTGACCGCAACACGCCCTCACTGTTTTGTCTTGTTTACAATATAAGCTTGATTTAGCAAAAAAAAAAAAAAAAAAACCAACTAAAAAAAGACAAACCCAGACAAAAAAAGAGGAAAAAGGTTAGGGATGAGAAGAAGAAAATGTTATTGGTTTTATATCAAGCTATTAGATAGAACTTTAAATTTTCATTGTGTGCATTTTTGTAAATTGTACAGTAAAAAAGGAAAAAAAAAAGAAAAAAAGAAAAATAATTACTCTTTATGTAGAGAATTAGTCCAATTGTCATTCCAGGTCCCACTGTTTCTACCGAATGCTCCAGTTGTTCACTACTAAGTGCCTAACCTTTGAAATCTTTCACAGCGACGATGCAACCTCTCGCTTCGATGCATCAGCCCTTGGGCGAGCGTGGGGAGGAGCAGGAGGGGAGGGAGGGCAGGACCCGGGGGTCCCGCAGCGTGATGCTGGGTATCCCAGTACCAGGTTGGAAGCTTACAGTGGGGAAGGCAAACATGCTTTGGGGTTGGCTTAGGTTTTGTTGGCCTTTTTATTTCTTCTTCTTTTTTATATATCTATATATACTTTTATGGGTGGGAGGGGAGTGGTTGCAGCAAACCCGGCCTTTTCTCATTGACCAGTGTTTAGGTCCTGCGGGAGAGATGCAGGTGGAAAAGTACAGCATCTGCAGAGAAGCTCTTCTCTTGCAGAAGCAGCGTCCTTCACACTGCGTGTCAAGTCGCAGTCGGGCTGCGAGAGCTCTGGCCATGTTCCATGGTGCATAACTTGTGTTGAGGGCAGTTGGAGAGAGTCTTGGGTTTATTGCCTGTTAAGAGAAGGTTAAAATAATAATAATATAAAGCAAAACCTCTAACTCTGATTCTCAGGGATGAGATTTCTGTGTTCTCACAATGACTCTTGTGTTGGATGTTTTCTTTCTTTTGTGCACATGTGGATTTCTGCACTTTGAGCCTTGGGAAAGGGGCGAACATGATGTGCTGGTGGGGAGGGAGCACTGAAGGAAAAGCCTGGGCAGGACCTTGTGTCCATGGGTCTGATGAACCATTGTAGGGCTAATTTGGGGCACAGGGACCTGTAATTTGCTGACAAAAGGTTGAAGGAGAATGGGTGGGAGGTGCCAGATGAGCACACCACTAAAAATAATAAGAAAAAGGAGAGGGTTGGACAGATGATTTTATTCAGAGGATCTACCAAGGCCCAGAACTGTGAAACTACTTAGGACCGGTGTTGATCCTGCTGGACCCTGGGGATTCCTTTTGTATCTGGGGTGGTTGGGTGGTATGGGATGCTACCACAATGCTCTCATGCTCTCAGCAAGTGTTTCAGCCTCAAGCAGTCTGCTGTAGGGTGGTTCTTCACATCTCCTGTAGCTCTTCTGTTGAGGAAATTCAACCTGGTTTTGTTTCCTTCTGTGGTTTTCTGTTTTGTTTTGTTCCGTTACTAATTAATAATCTCTGGCTAATCTCATCCCTGGATTCTGCTAAAGGGTAACTCCTGTCTATATCTCTGTCTCTGTATTTGTGTGCACTTTGAATAAAGGAAGTGCAATAGCCAGAGGGCTGCCGTGGGTAACAGCTGTGATTTGCAAACGGAGGGCTATGCAACAAGATGACACGTTCAGAAACACATCCAAACCACCAACAGTCTGAAAGACCTTCATCCATTCTGTAGCTTTATCTGCTGGATTTTCCTGTTTCAGGCTTCAGCATGATTGTGACCAAATGTTTTATACATTTTCCTTATAAGAAGGCACAAACACTTTATTTGGGATTTTAATGAAAATGTTCCTATTTTACTCCAGGAAGTAAAGGAGAGGGAAACCACAATCTCTCTGCCAGTGCATGCAAACATTGTACCCAAACCGGAAAGCAAAAGAGGTGTCTTTCTGTATGGAATAACTTTGTCTTTCCCCTTCCTCTACCATTTTAGACACTCGCACCCCCAGTCCTACACTAACACACCATCTGGAAGTGCACAGCCAAAACCCATGGCCTTGGGTCACTCCAGTTCTTAGGTAGAACATGAAGAAGGACCTCAAGTTGTCCAATCCTCCACCTGCCTCGTAGGGGTCGATGCCAGTGACAGACAAGCCTGACCACAGTTGTTCATAACCCTTTTCCCCCCTTTTTTTACAGCCTCTCTGCTGTCTCTTCAATGCATACATGATATTTCCAAGAATCCTCATAGTGAGTTGCCAAACTTGAATTGCACCAATCAGTTTTCTGCATCCAGAAACCAGTCTCGTAGTGGCTGTACTTTGACTAAGTAATGTTTGCATGTAAAATATATACATATATACATATCTATAAAAAGTATGTGCATGGAAAATGTTTATCTTCGTACTTTTTTGATACAATGTATTCATCAGTTGTTAATTTTTAATTATATTTGATATAAATTGGGGGTTTGTTGCAAAACTTTATATTTAAAAAAACAGTGTTAAAAACGATGAAAGTTCCAACCATGCAACACAAGTGGAACTTTACCCAAAAAAAAAAAAGGGGGAAAAAACAAAACAAAGAAAAAAAAGGTTCTGTGATTGCCTAGTTTGCTGCCTGAGTAATATTTATCAGCCAAACTTTGAATTCTGCAGTTGTTTCTACAATTACATTTTGTATGAAGCAAAGTCCTTGAATTAAAATAAAAACTTAGCAAAAAAAAACCAACTGACCAATTCCAAGACGGTGTGTGCAGTGTGCATGGTGACAGGGACACCCCATCCTGAGCCCGGCCAGTGCCATGGGAGGCAGCTTGGCCTGGACACCCTATTGAGGGAGAGCCCGTGAGATCACTGGCTCTAGTTGAGTCCAAATTGGGATGCTGGAAGAAATTTGCCACCTCTTCAGTGTGTTTCCATAGAGGCTTCACAGATGCTGGGTCTGAGTAGAGAGGTGTTTGCAGATTTGCCTTTGCAGTGTGGAGCCAGCGTGGAGATTATGTATTATCATAGCTATCTTACCAGAGGAGCCTTCCAGTATCTAAAGGGGGCTACAAGGGCACTGGAGAGGGA
Organism: Strigops habroptila; assembly: GCF_004027225.2. NCBI lineage: Eukaryota > Metazoa > Chordata > Aves > Psittaciformes > Psittacidae > Strigops > Strigops habroptila. The sequence continues at coordinate 9,437,994 of NC_044291.2, read as the reverse complement.
CCTTCATCAAGGGCTGTAGTGATAGGACAAGGGGTGATGGGTTAAAACTGAAACAGGGGAAGTTCAGGTTAGATCTAAGGCAGAAGTTGTTCCCTGTGAGGGTGCTGAGGCGCTGGCACAGGGTGCCCAGAGAAGCTGTGGCTGCCCCATCCCTGGCAGTGTTGAAGGCCAGGCTGGACACAGGGGCTTGGAGCAACCTGCTCTAGTGGAAGGTGTCCCTGCCCGTGGCAGCGGTTGGAACTGGAGGAGCTTTAAGGTCCCTTACAACACAACCATTCTCTGAGTCTGTAATTCTATGATTACAGGCCCTGGAGTCCAATAGGCAGCAAAATCACATAAGTTGAGGATTACAAAGGAAGCCTGGCAGTGGTTGATTCCTTCCAGGTGGTTGTTGTTGATGTGCAAAACTATTGGTCATGTAGCTCTCTTTAGCATTAGCCCTTCGTAGCCCTACTCCCAACAAGCATTCTTGGTGCTTCCTCAGGTAGGCTTGGGCACGGAAATGAGTAGCACATGGGGTTGGATTGGTGTCAGGAGGTGCCATGTGTCCAGGGTGTAGCACTTGTAGAAAAAAGAATACTACTACTACTACTACTTATTGATCGTACCTTGATGTTTCTACTCCCACGGCTTGCGCTGAGCAGAAGAAGGTTGGACAGGTCAGGTTGGATGGGACTTCGAGTAACCTGGTCTAGTGGAAGGTGTCCCTGCCCATGGCAGGGGGTTGGAACTGGATGAGCTTTAAGGTCCCTTCCAACCCAAACCAGGCTGGGATTCTAAGAAAAACCCAAGGGCTGTTGGTACACAAGGAAGGAACTTTTCATTTCTTTGGATAACTGGAGAACCACCCTCATTTCCTACCAGGAGTAGAAAAACCCACTGTGTGCACCTTCTTCATCAGGGTCTGCTGGTGTGACACTTCAATGTCTTTGAATGCCAAAAACTCTCCAAAAGGTATTGAGGAAAATGAATGGCAGCTGTAGAGCCCTGCTGAAGGGAGGACCGTCATACTGCTGCATTTTTCAGTACTCTTCAAAGCACAAGGTCTACTGTAGTATTCAACTCTTCTTCTTCTCTCTTGATGCATCTTTTCTGTAATGAGACCACCCAAGGTCCCCCCTGAGCTTCAGGTGTTGTGTGAAATGCAAGGAAAAGGTCCTTCACTTCCTGATCACCACGCCAGGCTGTAACATAGGAAGAAAATGGTTTTGCTTGAGATCAAACAAGTTTGGAGCAGAACTTTCCTTGCCTTGTAGGCTGGTATGTAGTGCAGGGTTTGGGTTTCTGGGGTGGGATGCCAGTGGACCATTAGGGAGAAGAATAGGGATTTTATTACAGTTTTGAGCTATCCCAAATATGAGATTTCTGAATGCATCTGAGCAGTGGACAAGGGAAGGTTTGAAAAGCGGCACAAAATTTGAGAATCAGTGTGTGTCCTGACTTCAGCGGAGACCCCCATGGCATTGACTTAACCATCTGGGGAGCTGGAATCTGCCTGGAGGATGAGATGAGCAATCTCTCCCCACCAGATGTGTATCACAGAGGACCTCCAAAATGAGTTTACAACCCTGAATGTGTTTTCAAATCCTGAAAGCCTTTTGGCAGCCTTAGCCTTCTTGCTTTCTTGCTTGCTTGCTTGCTTTCTTTCTGGCTTGCTTTCTGTCTTTGTCTTTCTGTCTGTCTTTGTCTGTCTCTGTGTCTCTCTCTCTCTCTCTTTCTCTCTCTCTCTTTCTTTCTCTCTTTCTCTCTCTCTCCTTCCTTCCTTCCTTCCTTCCTTCCTTCCTTCCTTCCTTCCTTCCTTCCTTCCTTCCTTCCTTCCTTCCTTCCTGCCTCCCTCCCTCCCTCCCTCCCTCCCTCCCTTCTTTCCTCCCTCCCTCCCTCTTTCTCTCTCTCTTCCTTTCTTCCTTTCTTCCTTTATTTCTTTCTCTCTCTCTTCCTTTCTTCCTTTCTTCCTTTCTTTCTTCCTTTCTTTCTTCTTTTCTTTCTTTTCTTTTCTTTTCTTTTCTTTTCTTTTCTTTTCTTTTCTTTTCTTATCTTTTCTTTTCTTTTCTTTTCTTTTCTTTCCTTTCCTTTCCTTTCCTTTCCTTTCCTTTCCTTTCCTTTCCTTTCCTTTCCTTTCCTTTCCTTTCCTTTCCTTTCCTTTCCTTTCCTTTCCTTTCCTTTCCTTTCCTTTCCTTTCCTTTCCTTTCCTTTCCTTTCCTTTCTTTTCTTCTTTTGTTTTCTTTTCCCTTTCCTTTCCTTTCCTTTCCTTTCCTTTCCTTTCCTTTCCTTTCCTTTCCTTCCTTTCCTTTCCTTTCCTTTCTTTTCTTCTTTTGTTTTCTTTTCCCTTTCCTTTCCTTTCCTTTCCTTTCCTTTCCTTTCCTTTCCTTTCCTTTCCTTTCCTTTCCTTTCCTTTCATTTCCTTTCCTTTCCTTTCCTTTCTTTCCTTTCCTTTTCTCTTTTCTTTTCTTTTTTCTTTTCTCTTTTCTTTTCTCTTTTCTTTTCTCTTTTCTTTTCTTTTCTTTTCTTTTCTTTTCTTTTCTTTTCTTTTCTTTTCTTTTCTTTTCTTTTCTTTTCTTTTCTTTTCTTTTCTTTTCTTTTCTTTTCTTCTCTTCTCTTCTCTTCTCTTCTCTTCTCTTCTTTTCTTTTCTTTTCTTTTCTTTTCTTTTCTTTTTTCTTTTCTTTTCTTTTCTTTCTTTCTTTTCTTTTCCCTTTCCTTTCCTTTCCTTTCCTTTCTTTCTTTTCTTTTCTTCTTTCATTTTCTTTTCCCTTCCCTTCCCTTCCCTTCCCTTCCCTTCCCTTCCCTTCCCTTCCCTTCCCTTCCTTTCCCTTCCCTTTCTCCTTATCTCAGTTTTATTCTATTGGTCCACAAGACTAAGGCATCAATGTGCCCATCGGCTTCTCCAGGGATCGCCTGAAGGGATCCTGGGGTGAAGGAGCAGGCGGAATCCAGACACAAAGCATCTCCTACATCCAAGACACTGGAGCTGAACCACCTGGTTGTGCTTCACTCCAGTTTGAATCCAATCGAACTCCACAAAATGGCTTTATTTTATTATATATAACTGGTTCTCATGACCAGTGTGAAGCTCTTCATGCAAAGCTGCTGTGAGCTGCTGCCTCTTTCCCTCAGGGGCACATCTTGCTAGCACAGACCGCTACATTTCCCTTTCCTTTACTCCACTCCCAGCCTTATGGATAAAATCTGGATTGACATTCCCAAGGACAGCACCCCCACTCCTTGTTTTACCATTAGGTGGTAGCATTTTCAGGATTTTCCGACTTCATAGGGAAACAAAACAATGGGAAAAGGCTGATTCATCTCCCCTTGCCAATCTTGGAGGGTCATTCCTTGCAATATTTGTCTTAGGATGCAGAAAACTCAGGATGAGACACTGAGCACACTGGAGCTCAAGGTGCTTGGGTACCTTTTGTACTCCCTGGAGCATGAAAACCCAGCGTCATCTGCCTGATTCCCTAGCCCAGTCACATTTGCAGACAGTGCCCACAGGCTCCTCCAAGGTGATGAATTCATCCCTGGTCAGCCCTAAGTCGATCTCCTGGTATTTGCTGGGTGCAGAAAGCACCATATCAGAAAGTACCTGGCCACAACAATGAGCCTCAACACTGTCCCTCAGCATATTTTGCAGAAGAGGCAAGTTTTGCATCTTCATGTGATTTAAAAAGTAAACTGAGCCACCTCAAGGGGATTATATTGCCCAGGTCACCCAGCAAGTGAGTGCAGAAGCAAGGACAAGGTGTCCTGAGCTCCTGCAGGTTATTCTGCCTATTTTAAATCACTGACGTGTGATTTTTCTACACCCACAGGCTCTCAGGAGGGTGCCAGTGAGGTGACACTGGCAACTGGGCATCTCAGTAGCAGATACTTTGGTTCATTGGAGAGAATTCAAAGGCAATGTGCAGTAACAGAGCTGGTGAGAGGTGGGGGCTGATGTGGGGGTAGCTGTAAGGAGCTCTGGTGCAGAAGGGTGGCTCTGATAAGGCTGTGCAAATGTTTGTGGGGTGAAGTCTGAGGTGAGTAACTCGGCATGAAGGAGCTGCTGAGGCTGTTTGGGAAGAGAGGGCTGAGCAAAGCAGCTCCCAAGGGAACCGATGGGAACACCGGAATAGAGCCCTTCACCTGCGGAGGAAGCCTGGGACGTGCTGATGGAGCAGAGCTGTGTTAATTCAAAGCAAACAGTATCAGTAACCATAATTTATTCATTTTATCCTCATCTCCACTTTCTGTCATTGCTCTGAAACAGAATATCCCAGCACTGGCTTTGTCTGTGTCTGGTTTTATTATTTCTCTGTCTCTGGCAGCCTTTCCTCAGCTCCACACGGCACAAGCAGAGGAAGAGGAGGAGGCACGGTCCTTGTCCAGCAGCTCCTGCACGAGAGTCTGGAATACCCACAGGGGTGTAGGAAGAGGATGAGGAGGGGAGTGGATATGGTGGTGTTACTGGATTCAGCAAAATGAGAGCGTGTTCAAAAAGATGCTGCTGAGCTGAGCCAACAGGACTATGGCCCAATAAACGAATGCCTTTGCCAAGGTGTTTTTTTCCTCCTCATCGAGTGAAGAGTGTTTAAAAGACTTCGTTCTGCAGGTGACCCACCTAAAAAGCCTCCTCCTGCAGCCTGTGGTCTGTGAAAGGATGACAGTTGAGAATCCTCCAGCAGGACAAAGCCCAGAGATGTGACAGGAGATGCACTGCTGGGGCAGGAGGTCACCGCTGTGGAAGTCAATGGGATTCAGCGACACCTGAGAAAGGAAAAGCCAAACCCCTGTCACATGTTCTCAACAAATAAAGGCCTCTAGACGAAGCAAATGACTCCTTGAGTGTCTCTGACCTTCATTTCCTTGGCAATGAGCCAGTGTGTGTCAGAGGAATGAAGGGTCTTGAAATGGGCAGAGAGGGGTGAGAGTGGCATGTTTTGCGCCCCGCTGGGCTCACAGCTCCCCAAAATCAAGGAATTCAAGAGAGGAGCTTCAGAAGCCTCATTTCCCACAGCGTGGCGTGGCGTTGGATGAGCAAAGTGACAGCCAGGTGACATTCACCCACAGGCAGGTCTGGCTGCTCCTCGCTGAAGCAGCCTGTATTTTTGGGGTTCTCTGGGTGATTGCTGCAAAGAAAATACCAGCACAGACAGGAAGTGAGCCTGCCTGCTCCTTGTGGCCACGACGACAGGGTCCATGCCACTGGTGACACCAGAGAGCTGAGCGTGTAGCAGAGAGCAGGGTCTGCCATGGGGCAGCACTGGTGTGGGGCTGGCTGGGATGGTGACTGGGGAAACTCACTGCTGGGGTTCCTGTCTGCAAACACCTTCCACCGGGATGCTGGATGCTCCAGAGGAGGCTGCAGTGCTGGGAGAGCTGGGCAGGGCCTGGCTGAATCACGATGTAACCCATGTAATGCCAAGAAGGGGTTGAACTGGCCCCGGCTCAGGGCAAGGGGAGCAGAGATTAAACCCAGGGGGCCAGTACAGCTCTAACAGCGGAACTGGAGTCCCTCACTCCACCTAAAATGCTACAGTGTGAGGCTGCCATTACCCCATAACCCAGTGGGAGCAGCATCAGGCACCCTCTGCTCCCACCTCTCATGTACCACATCCCTGGGACACAGCTCTGGGGGGAAGACACCCCGAAAAAACACTTGCACCAACTTTTATTTGGGGGGTGGGGGGTGTCTCCTTTACCTGTGGAGGCCGAACCAGCACATCGCGGGGGGGTGGGGGGGATGGTGTATTAACCGCTGCAACACCCGATACAAGCGGGTGTGTGTCCGTGTGCGTCTGTATTAACCCGTACAGCTCCGCTGGGGGGGAGCCCCTCTTCAAGCCCTGCAGGGCCGGGGGGCGTTGGAAGCGCTTCTGACTTGGGCTGATGGAAGGGACACACACACATTAACCCCTGCAGCGCTGGTCCCGCAGCAGCCTGGGGAAGGGGCGGGGGTAAGGGGTGCTCCCCACCCCGAGCAGGGTGCGGGGGTCCCCGCAGCGCGGGCGGGCCGGGGCGGAGCGGGGCGGGCGCGGCGGCGGCGGCGGCGGCGGCGGCGGCGGCGGCGGGGCCGGGCCGGGATGCGGCGGGGCCGGCGCCGGGCGCACGATGCGCTGCGGGGCGCTGGCGGTGGCGCTGCTCTGCGCCCTCCCGCTGTGCCCCGCGGGGCTGGAGCCCCCTGAGCCGGGCTCCGGGCTGCACGCAGGTAGGGACGGCACCGCCGCACCGATGGGGGGGACCCATGGGAGAAGAGGGTTCGGAGTGCTCGGTACGGCGGTACCCCGGTACGGGGGGCGGCCACGTGTGTGCTGTGAGGATGGAAAAGCATCCCCCCCACAGGAGAGGGGCATCCCCCCTCGCGGGCTGCCGGGACCCGGCGAGCGGAGCGGGGGTCTGGCAGGGAAGGAAGGACTCTTTTTGGGGGGGGTGTCGGTGTGGGCAAGGGTGCCGGGGCTCGCCCCATGCAGGAGACGAGCAGCCGGACTTGCCGGGACTTGTGATTGGGTTCTCTGGTGTGTAATACAACGTTATGGATCAAAGAGGTGGCTGGTCTCTTCTCCCAAGGAACAAGGGATGGGACAAGAGGAAACGGCCTCAAGCTGCACCAAGGAAGGTTTAGATGGAGATAAGGAACAATTCCTTCCCCAAAGGGTGCTCAGGCATTGGAACAGGCTGTCCAGGGCAGTGCTGGAGTCACCGTCCCTGCAAGTGTTCACACCCCGTGTAGCCGAGGCCTCAGTGCCATGGGTTAGTGGTGGCCTTGGCAGTGCTGGGGAACGGTTGGACTTGATGAGCTTAAAGGTCTTTTCCAGCCTGGTTGGTTCTGTGGTTCTGTGATCGTGTGCTTGGGTGCACCACGGCTGGAGTTGTTCTTGTGCCGGGACACTGCAGCATGTCTCTGTGTCCCTCTGCTGCTGGTGACTGAGTGAATGCCCTCAAATTTGTTCTGAAACTTGTCTTGAAACTTTTGGGATTGCCAAATCCTATGCTTCCTGGTGCAGAAGCCCCTGGCCTGCTCCCTCCCTCCTGATCCCCTGGGATGGACACAGTGGGGCCCAGGCCCCTCAAACGGTAAAACAGGGCTCAGGACTGATTTGCTCATGAAACCCCAACCAAGCTGCTTCCAAAGTTTGGTGCACAGACTAGGACTTTTCACTGGGAAGAGATGGGCTGTGTGGGGGACGGTGAATAATAAAGTGCCTATAAAAAGGGATGTTTATTTTGAAAGAAGCACCGTTTCTAAGACATTCATTACTGCATTTACATTGTGCTAACACACCCAAGGAGGCGACCCCATGCTCCTGTGCAAACCCCGGCCCAAACCATGTGTGTTTGAGTGTGCTGGAAGCCTCAATAGAGCTGCATTGGTGGGAATGTGTGTCTGAGAGGGAAACCACTTATTTATCTCAGTAGAGCTTAACTCCACTTGAGCCTTGGCTTGGAAACAAGGCAGTTCACAGCCTGGGAAACTGAGCTGGGAATTGCATTCCAGAGGCTGAATCTGGAGCAAAATCCAAGTGGGATAAGGTATAAGATTGGGGTTGAACTGAGGAATTTGGGAATGCTAACTCCAGTGAGGGTGGTGGGCTGTGTGGGGAGAAGGGAGAGGGCAGAGAGGGGTGTCTGCAGCCAGGCACGGCAGGGAAGGGAAGAGCTGGAGGTACCAGTCGGTTCTACCAGCATGAGGAAGCTTTATGCCTGTTAGATGTTTTTACATCCTTTGGGTCACAGAGCAGCCCTGAGGAGGATTTGACTGAGCATTATCCAGATATCTGACTTTACCCTTTGATCACTGCTGCCCAGGCTGGCAAAGGCCATGAGCTTAGGCAGGTTTTATTGTAGATCCTGCTGGCAAATGGGGCATGGTCCTCCAAACATGGGGGTTTATCAGGCTTTGGCTTAAAACAAGACAGTTCTTGGGAGTTGAAGCTCTTGTTCTTCAGCCAGTCCCTACTGATGGTGCAGATCTGCTCTGAGCAAGCCTATGAAGCTCAGCTGCAATCAATATCAAGGAGAGGAATGGGAGTGAGAGGCAGCTGATTGCAGAGTTGGCTGGGCTTCCTGAGAAGCTGGGCTTCTGAGAGCTGGGCTTGGCTCTGCAAGTTGGAGCATTGGCCTGTGGTATTCCTGTGGCTGACCAGGGGCTTTGCTGCTGAGCCTGGGTCAAGTGGGGAATAACTGAAGTGGCGAGTGAGTGCCAGAGGAGAGCAGAGGATGACTTGAGGCAGAGCTGGTGTTTAAAGCTGGTGAGACCTTGCTGAGGTTGCACATTCCCTCTGCTCTGCACAGGGCATGGTGTGTGGGTTTTGTGGCACCTTAGGGTTGGAAGGAAATAAGGATCCATTTCTTAGATGGATCCATTAGGAAATTAGGATCCATATCTTTCCTCCACTCCAGCTCAGTCAGGATTCAGTGAGTTGTTGATGCCTCCTGATTCTCTGCTTGGGTTGGGGTAGCAAACACTTGGCATTAAGTGTTCAAGGCCAGGCTGGATGGGGCTTGGAGCAAGTTGCCCTAGTGGAAGGTGTCGCTGCCCATGGCAGGGGGTTGGAACTGGATGAGCTCTAAGGTCTCTTCTAGCACAAACCAGGCTGTGATGATCTATGATTTCTGCAATGTTGCTGTCATGGAGGCAACTCCATCTTCTGCCTTTTGTCAGGTTGGAAGAGCGGTTTGCATGGCTCAAGCTTGGGAGAGCTCAGTTTCTAAGTTCATAAACCCCAGTGGGGGCTTTGGGTTGTAAAAGCAGGAGGTGAATCTATCTGGGAGGGAGCTGGGCTGTCAGGTTTGTTGGATTTGTAGCTGTTACCAAAGGCTGCTCGCTGATGATCTCGGGAGGGCTGGAGTGCCAGGAATGGGTGAGAATTGGCTCCAGCATGCTGGGAATGGGGATTCCTGGTGTCCTGTACTCTGTGAGCACTGATCTCTCCGAGCACATCCATGCCCTTAAAGCAAACAGTGTTTGCACCGAATCAAATCCTTCGCTTGAGCCATAATCCACACGTTACCCAGAGCAGCAAGCTGGAGATGATGGAGAGGTTGATTTGTAGGGGTGTTCTAAGGCCACTGGTGGGAGCTGAGCTCCCCATGGCCACCGCTGCTGGGTAAGCTGGGTGTAAACGGGGTGTAAGCTGGCATGTGTGGGGTGGGCAACGCCCCAGGTGGCCCCTTCCCAAGGCTGAATTATTGAATGTGCACCTATTTCTCATGGCTTGAGCTGTAACTATCTCTGAGTGAGCCCCTCGCAGCACTGTGGGTCTGTGATGGTGGGGGAAAGGTGCTACTGGCACCAGTTCTCTATGAATTTGGGTTGCTGTGGGGTTATACAAGCCCTTTCTGATCCACAGAACCACAGACTGGTTTGTGTTGGAAGGGACCTTAAAGCTCCTCCAGTTCCAACCCCCTGCCATGGGCAGGGACACCTTCCACTAGAGCAGGTAAACCCTGAGCATCTCCTCTCCGTGTCCCATGATGTGCCAGCACCAGTGTGCACAATATTGGTGTCTCCAGAGCTTTGCTGAGCTCACAACACCTTTCCAGGGTTAAGAAAGAGAAGAAAGTGGGAAACCACCTTGGTGTAGCAGGAATCCAGTGGCTTCGGGGCTCCCAGGAGCTGGCTTTTCCCTCTATAAAGTGGAGAACTGCAACCTGGCCCTGCATGACACAAACCTCTCCAAATCAACCCAGAACCCCCCGTCTGGGAATGTGACCCACAAATGAACGTGCATGAACAATTTGCCAGTAATTAAAGCTTTGAGTCACCCACTTAAAACCTGCTTAATTAAGGGGAGCATCTGAAAATGCAATGCTTGGCTCCTGCACATGGTATTTCTTGCTCTAGGCTTGCTAAGAGTAGGCTCCTCCTGGACGTCTGGTACTGTAACATGTGGAGTTGTGCCGCAAGGCTCCTCAAATCTGGTGGCTCATGCTATGGTGTGCTTGTAATTAAGATGTGTACATGGACTTGGTAAACAAAGCATCTAACCTAATGTAAATAAGCAAAAATCAGACATAAATGGTGATGTTAATGATGTTTGTGTTTGCACAGTAGCATATGTTTTATGTGATAAAGCTCACATTCGTGTGTGTGCATGTGTGTGTATATAAAGGTTACAAAAGGATGGTAATCTTCACTGATTTCAAGGCAAATTGCTTAAAAATCCAGAAATACCAGATTTGGACTCTTCATGTCATCTCCGTTAGACCCTCCAGTGCAGGCACATTACTATGGAGTCCTCAATTAGGCAATTATAGGGTATTATTCTTCCTCCTCCTCCCCCCTCCAAGACCCTAAATTGTGCATTATAAATTGGGATAAATACAGGGGTCACTGCCTTTGTCCCCATCACAGAGAGCATCTGTGCAGCCTTCCCCTGCAGCTCTTTGCCCCCATGAAGGCAGAGAATGAACTACTAAAGCTTTGGGGCTTGCAGGAGTCACAGGACCCCAAGACAGAGCCCACCAGTGTATCCGTACAATGCAGCTTTTATCACAGAGGGCCTTCATGTGCTCCTCTTAACCGAGGTTTTGTGCACCAGAGGATGGAGGGGAGAATCAGCCTGGGATTGTTGTGCTGTGGGTCCCTCCAAAGGGGGCAGGAAGATGGATGTGGGGCTGCTGCAGGGCTGCAACCCTGGGGAAGGGGAGGTGGTCAGATGGGTGGTAATAGAATCCCAGCCTGGTTTGTGTTGGGAGGGACCTTAAAGCTCACCCAGTCCCGACCCTCTACCACGGGCAGGGACACCTTCCACTAGAGCTGGTTGCTCCAAGCCCCTGTGTCCAACCTGGCCTTGAACACTGCCAGGGATGGGGCAGCCACAGCTTCTCTGGGCACCCTGTGCCAGCGCCTCAGCACCCTCACAGGGAAGAGCTTCTGCCTCAGAGCTCATCTCAATCTCCCCTCTGGCAGGTTAAAGCCATTCCCCTTGGCCTGTCCCTACATCCCTTGTCCAAAGCCCCTCTCCAGGTTTCCTGGAGCCCCTTTAGGCACTGGAGCTGCTCTAAGGTCTCCCCTTCAGGAGCCTTCTCTTCTCCAGGCTGCCCCAGCCCAGCTCTCTCAGCCTGGCTCCAGAGCAGAGCTGCTCCAGCCCTCGCAGCAGCTCCGGGGCCTCCTCTGGACTCGCTCCAGCAGCTCCACGTCCCTCTTGTGCTGTTGCCCCAGAGCTGGATCAGGACTGCAGGGGGGGTCTCCCCAGAGCGCAGCAGAGGGGCAGGATCCCCTCCCTGACCCGCTGCTCATGCTCTGGGGGTGCAACCCAGCACACAGCGGGGGTTCTGGGCTCAAGCACACACTGAAGCTGGGTCCTGGGGAGCTTCTCATCACCCAACACCCCCAAGTCCTTCTCCTCATTTGGCATTTGTATTCCTGTAAGCTGGAGCACAAACTTGAAGTCTGGCAGCATCCCCATAAGAAATCCTTCCTGATTAGACCAAGTTATAAAATCTTAAATCTTTCCATGAGCAATGGGCCGTACCGAGCCTCATTTCCGAAAATCTTTCTCTCCCTGTTGATTGTTTAAGTGTCCACTCTCTCTGTGCCAGCAGGTCTGGATCCTGCCCTGGGCTGGCTCTGGCACTCAGCAGCCCATGTCACCATATGTGCCACTGTGCAGAGCAAACAAGGACTGAAATGCTCCTTCCTGCCCTCCAGCCAGGGATACTGGTGCTGTTTGCAGCTCTGTTTTTTTGCCTGTAATAGGTGGAAATCATCACATTTAAATTCTGGTGTGCTGGGAAAAGAGTTTCAAGGGTGACTAAGTGCTGTTCCTTAGGGGAAGATTTTTCTAGAGAGATATCTAGTGGATATTCTGCATGCTGCAGGCTTACAATCACATAAACCTATGAGGGAGCTGAGCTACATGGTACATCCATCACACCTGCATTAAAATGAACAGTTTGAACGGAGCTGTGTGCTGTTACACCTAAACCAGTGCCTGCCCCTGTCGAAATACTGACAGAAGCCTTTCTGCAAAGCCTGGTGCCCGTAAGCTGCTCAAGCCCAAGCTAAGCTGGTTTGAGGTTTGCCTCCAGTGAGGTGGAGGGGTCCATGGGGGCGGACACAGGGTTTGGTGCGAGAAGCAGCTCGGAGTGGCTCTCCCCACACCTTGCCTTGGGGCAGGCTCCCCAAAGCCTACTAATTCCTTTCAGGAGGAGCCACCATCTGCTCCTGGTTGAGGTCCCGGCTGCGCCGCAGGAGCTGACGTAGCATCGTTCCACCCCTGCTGAGGAAGCCAGAGCTCTTTGTGTATGTTCAGTATGCGCTATATATAATTACACACACATGACATCAATCTTCGCTCTCACAAGCCCTGCAGTCATTGTGGGGCTGGTGTTAAGCCTGTGTGGGCAAGGGATGCTGGCTGTGGTACCACTACCAGTAGCTGTGAATGGTTATGGCTCAGTCTCCGAGGACAGGAGCCCGCTTTCCTCATCACTGTGGCTTACAAGATCATTCGCTCCTCTGGGGTTTGGTTTAGTTTGATGCTCGTTTGGGAAGGAAAGCAGAGGAGCCCCTTTGGAGAGCTGGTGGGTATCGGGTGGCTTGTGGGGACTGTTGGATGCTGGGTGCTTGTTCCTTGCGCTCCCAGCTGGGTCCAGGGTTGAGACTTGGCTGTGCAGGGCACGGGGATGCGCAGGCATCTGGGAGGGCTGCAGGGATGCTGGTGCTGCAGATCTTGTCAAGGCAGGCAGGGAAAGGAGCTCTCTGTCAGCCCCATCAGCGTTTTGGGGACAGATGTGAGCACAGAAACCTCATTCCTTTCATTGAAAAAGAGAGCAGATGGCTCTTTACCCCAACCCACCACCACACAGCAAGGTTTAAATTACTCTTTTTGGTGCTTTGTTCCCTATATTTAAGCAAACCAGGTTGGCAAGGCTGGGTCTGTCTCCTCCTTCACATCACACAGCGAGCGCGGGAGAGCTCAGCGAGAGGCCGAGCATCCTTGGCTGTGCTGTGGGGTGCAGCAGTGAGGTGAGACCTGGTGCTGCTGTGGGCTCTGCTTCGCTGGCGGCACATGGTGACACTGGCAGAGGGAAGCGCTTCCTGGTTGCCAGCTGCTGGCAAAGGGATTCCTTATCCCCACTGTTCCCACATTGTGCAAAGGCTTAATTCAACCTGCAGCCCCTGTGCCAGAGCTGAGCAGCTTTGCTCTCTTGTGGCCATCCGTTAAGAATAAAACCTCTCTTAGACTTCAGCACTCTCCTCCCCAGCTTTTCCCACTCCAGGAACTCAAAAGAGCAATGCAGTGACAAAAATCAGCTTCTGTTTAGGGCACCTCAACCTTGACAGTGGGGCTCTGTCCCACAGCCATGGCAATTAGTGCAGCACTAATTACCCACGTGGAACTTTGCCTGGATCCCCATCCCTCCCAGCAGTGTAGTTCATGCGGGGTTAAAGGCCACGTCAGGTCACACTGTGCTGATCCCCATCCTGGTGGGGACAAGGGTGCCCCATGGCCTTGGTGCTGGCTGGGGGAACACAGCAGCCCCTTGCCCTGCAGTCACCAGTCTGTTTCACTGGATTTGCTGCAGTGGTTTCATAGATGGGTTGCAGCAGCTGTGCAGGAATAAGCATCAGGATTTGCTGTGATAAGGAGGATTTCTTTTCTAGACAAGCTGAGAAAGTTGGGGCTGTTCAGCCTGGAGAAGAAAAGCTGCGTGGAGACCTCAGAGCAGCTTCCAGTGTCTGAAGGGGACCACAGGGATGCCGGAGAGGGACTCTTCATCAGGGACTGTAGGAACAGGACAAGGGGTGATGGGTTTAAACTGGAACAGGGGAGATTTAGGTTGGATATAAGGCAGAAGTTCTTCCTTGCAATGGTGCTGAGGCGCTGGCACAGGGTGCCCAGAGAAGCTGTGGCTGCCCCATCCCTGGCAGTGTTCAAGGCCAGGTTGGACACAGGGACTTGGAGCAACCTGCTCTAGTGGAAGGTGTCCCTGCCCGTGGCAGAGGGTTGGAACTGGATTAGCTTTAAGGTCCCTTCCAACACAAACCAGGCTGGGATTCTATGAAGCGCCTTCTGCAGGCAGCTGCAGCAGTATTTCAAAGCTCACCCTTTGGGGCAGCTGGGGCCAATGGAAGCTCAGCCCTCCCAGCCTGGCACCAGCCTCTGATGCTCCACAAACTCCAGTGAACATGAGGAATCCCAGCCTGGGGGAGTTGCCCTTGCCTTGACAACCAGACACTGGAACACCCCTGCCCCATCCGACTTGGCTCAGAGCAGAGAAAACCTGCTGGTAAATAAACCAAACCAAACTGAAATAGGGATGTTTAAAATAGCCAGGCAGTTCACTGAGGTATTTTGCATTAAAAAAAAAGAAGGAATTCTGACATTCTTCCCAAGTAAAACAATTTGAGTGGAAATGGACCATCATATTTCATTTGGAGGGAGCTCGGTATTGACCGTCATCTTGTGGAGCTGCATTAGATCCTGAGATTAATGATCCTACTCTACTCCCCTGCTTGACTGGGACAGGGAGGGAGAAGCAAAGCAGGGCAAAACAGCCCCTGAAGAGAGGGGGTTTGATACCACCCAGGCTGGAACTGTTTTTACTGTGGTTGAACTGGCATGCAGAAATACTCTATTTCTGTTTTCTCAGTGGAAAAGCTACATCTTTTTCTAAGGGGAAAATGTTATGTAGGAAAATCTCACCATTGGAGCTCTTGTAAGTCTCACAACACCACTTTGGGGAATTCCTGGGGGTGCTTTTCCCAGGGGCTGTGAATTTGCCATTCAATGGCACGGTAACCTTCCTGCCACCAAAACATGCAGGCAGGAGATGCTGCTGCCAAGAACAGAGATGTGGAGTGAGGCTGAGGCAAGTTCCCATGGGATGTGAGCCCATTCCCAGGGTGCTGTGAATTGTGGTGTGTCCACTGAGCCTTGTATCCAGCTCTAAGGATCCCATAATCTGCATTTATGTTCACTTGAGAGCTCAGCTCAGCAGTGGGGACCCAGCACTGGAGATGGGACCTGCTGCTGCAATACCTGGTGTCCCTGGTTGTGTTTAATGGCTCCATATGGCAGCTGTGCAGACTTCATCCCCTCGTAAAGCTGCTGTGGGGAAAATGTAGGGGTTTGGGCACAAGTCAAACAGATTTAGCCCAGGGAAACCAGTTGATTTTTGTTGCTTTCACCAGAGTGTAAAAGAAAGCTAAATTTATTAGTTTTCTCAATTATTTGTGGTCTTTGAAAATCATTCAAATAACAGTTTCTATTTTCTTAAAAGAAAAAACCCTAGAGAAAGTTATTTAACTTTTATTCATTAAATCTGAGTACCCTCACAACTAGCATTATGCAGAGATGCTTCTCTACTTGCAGAACATGGATGTACACTAAGTTGATACACTGAAATAGACAAAATATTTCCATCAGGACTTGGAGAAATAGGAGAAGCAGGTAGGTAACGTATCGAAGAGACATGTTAAAGCACTTCAATCCCAAACTCATCCATGGCAGATGCAGGGATAAACTCTGCTCTATACTACAGGCAGCTGTGGAGGAGGATACAGCTGATGCTTATTGCTACAGCCAGCCCCAACTGCTTATTGCTGGGAATAAAAACCAGGAGAGCATGGGGGAAGATGGTTTGGTGTAGAGCAGGGTCTGGGATCTTTCACATCAGCTCATCAGGATGGTTTTGGTGGGAGAAGCTGGCTCAGTATCCCTGAGCCTTTTCCTGGGTGGGGAAAGGTCTGGTTGCTTGATGTCTGGTGCCCCAGCACTGAGTGCTCTTCCTGTGCACGAATTGGCTGGTGGAGGGGCTTCACATGCAATAACTAACTTCAAGATGGGTGATTCCTGGGAAATGAAATGTCCATAGGCTTTGAAGCCAGGACTGAAGTGGTAAGCAGTGGGATTGGGTGGCTGTGACACAGAGCAGGGCTGGGGCTCCCTGGTTTCCTTGCTCCACCATGGCTCTGTGGTAGCTGCTGTGTTTCTCTGCCTGTGGTTTCCACCTGTAAAGCAGGGAGTGATGATAGAGAGATACGTCCCTTTACTCTTTCTGTGATGGCTCTGGGCTGACATCTCTTTGTGAGACAAAATGCAGCCAGGCAATAGATTATGTTCCATTAAATCACAGAATCACAGCCAACACCTTCCACTAGACTGGGTTGCTCAAAGCAGCAACTGAAGTTCTTCCCTGTGAGGGTGCTGAGGCGCTGGCACAGGGTGCCCAGAGAAGCTGTGGCTGCCCCATCCCTGGCAGTGTTCAAGGCCAGGTTGGACACAGGGGCTTGGAGCAACCTGCTCTAGTGGAAGGTGTCCCTGCCCGTGGCAGGGGGTTGGAGCTGGAGGAGCTTTAAGCACCCTTCCAACACAAACCAGGCTGGGATTCTCTGTCTGTACAGCTCCACATGGGACCTAGACCTGATGTGTTTTGAGGCATTTCTGTGCCTCTGTACTAGCTACTCAGTGTGTGTATGCTTAAGATAGAGTATGAGCACACGTTATAGGTTAAGTATGGCTGTTCAGAGGGAAAGAGGTAAATTTTCTTATTACTTTTTCTTCTTTTCTGATGTGGAGCCTTTGTTTATAGCCATATTTTCAATGGCAGCTTCCATTGGGAGTGGGAAGTGCTTGATTAAAGAGGCAGGTTAAACGAGTTACCATCCAACGCAGGATCTGCTGCGCAGGAGGGAAAACTTGAGTTTGACACAGATACATTATTAATATTGTTCTGAAGTCCTGGAATGGATCAGTTAAACTAGGTTTGCCTGTGGAAATGCTTAGTTTTGGTGGCGGGGGCTGGGTGAGATGTCCTGTAGTGAGATGATTAATGATACAGAGAGGGTTTGAAGTTGCATCTTGTTTTTTGGCAGTAAGCTTTGTGTGAGCAGCTTTTAAACAACTCCTGTGTGTTTTATCCCTTTTTCTTTTACCAAAGCATTTTGAATTTTTAATATTGAGGGTGTCAAACAGAAAGATTTTGGATGAGAGAAGTGAGAGGAGGCTCAATGGAGGACCCAGTCTCCCTTGTGCCACATGGTCTTCCTTGTCTTGGCCAGTGACT
Organism: Strigops habroptila; assembly: GCF_004027225.2. NCBI lineage: Eukaryota > Metazoa > Chordata > Aves > Psittaciformes > Psittacidae > Strigops > Strigops habroptila. The sequence goes on along the minus strand of NC_044291.2, from coordinate 9,421,004 downwards.
AGAGGATGCAGGGTGTGGAGTTTAAAGTGAGCTGAGAAGAAAGATGGAGAAAGAGAGAAAATCAGTGGATGCACACACTGTACATAGAATTTGAGTGAGTTAAAGAACACTCTTTGACCGGGTGGCCTTGCTGTGCTGCATCACTTGAGATCTCCTGCCCTTGCCTCTGTTCTAGGTGCCTCTCTAGTGTTTTCCCCATGGATTCTCAAACACGTTTGAATGCAGCCAGCACCAGCACAGAGCTGCTCTGTGGTGTGGCTCCCAAGATTTTGCAGGAATTCTATGACTGTAATCAGGTGATTGCAGCGTTTCACTGGCTTCCAGGGCTGGGTGACTGGTGCAGGGACTTTCATTCCCGGCAGCACATGGAGGGGTTTGGTTTCATTTCACGGATTGTGTTTCTGCCTTGTGGCCTCACGGCAAACCCAAGCTCAAGCCTGAGCTCATTACCACAACTCAATGAAAACCTGCACAATTTGTTCCTCTTTCGTGTTGATAACATCAAGGTTTAGTACTCGTATAGGAGGAAAAAGCCTGAGTTCCTCACACAGGAGTGTTTGAGCAAGATTTCAGCCTGGGGCAGGTTGCAGGTCCTGTGCTCAGCCTTCTCATGCTCCATAGGCAGCAAAAAAAGGCAGCTGGAAATCACCCCCAGCCTTGTTGCTGATGTGCTGTGCTGCAGGAATGGATGCATTGCAGAGACAAAAGCTGCCTCAGAGCTGCTCCGGGGGCTGGTACAGAGGAGAACGGTGCTCCTTCCTGGTGAGAAATGCATGAGGATAAGTATTTAATCCCCCCAAGCTGCAGTTCACAACCAGGTGTTTTCTAATTGCCATACAGCTTGCACCAGCTCTGGGCATCAGATCCCTTGGGGCTGAAGCTTTAGAGCTTCAGTGGCTCTAAATCAGATGCCACCATTGCCAGGGGGTCAGTGCTTGCTCCTGTTCCATGAACCTGGATGGTAAGTGGGACTCCAGGGATGGCTGCCCACCCCTGAGCTGCTCCCAGCCTCAGGGATGAGCTGCTCACGCCAGATGAAGGATGAACCAAAACTGCATCCATCTACCTGCATGCTGAGTCTCAAGGGAAGCAATAGTCGCTCTGCTTGCACTGGGCAGGTCTTGCAAAACTCATACCATGCTTTAGGAGCAGACGTCCATGATGCTTACCTCCTTTGCAGGGTAAAGCCTTTAAGGTCTAAACTTGCTTTTGAGCAAAAACTTCTTCTGGTGGGTCTTTCTAAAGAGGAGATCAGGCTGCTTGCGGCAGGCAGTTTCCTGAATCCTTATTATTGGATTCATTTTATAGTGCCTTGCCCATGGTTTTCCTCTCCAAATGAGTGGACTTCTGGGAATCCTACATGTTCTCTAGTAAAAGTGCTGTTAATTTTCTTCCACAGCTCTGTTGATTTTAATTGTCATCTCCCACGTTGGCTGTAACAACCCGTATGTTCATTGTATATATGATTTAACTCGCTGCTGGCCTACCCCAAGATTGGGTTGTGGTAGAGCTTTGGTTGCTGAGAGGACTCGAAATCCAGATGTTTTTCCAAAAGGGACAGATATTTTTCCAAATTCAGCCACAGCTGTTGGTCTTAAACTAGGAATTAAACTGGAGATATCCTTCGACACCAGATTGCAGTGGTTTGGGTTTTTTCTGGCTTGAAAATGCATGAATAGGAGCAGATCCCATAGAATCTTAGAATCAATCAGGTTGGAAAAGACCTTTAAGTGCATCATCAAGTCCAACCGTGCCCCAGCACTGCCAAGGCCACCACTAACCCATGGCACTGAGGGCCTCATCTACACGGTGTGTGAACACTTGTGGGGATGGTGACTCCAGCCCTGCCCTGGGCAGCCTGTTCCAATGCCTGAGCACCCTTTCAGTAATGCTCAGTGACCATTTGATGGATGCTGATTGAGCAGAAGTGACCCAAATTTAAATCAAAGCAGCAAAAATGTCCTGTTTATCCCAGGCACAGTTAGTTTATCCCAGGCAGTGCTTGGAAGTCATGTCTTTGCTTCTTGTGCTTTAATGATCTGGATCTTATATTTTGATGTCTTAAATACACAAAGCAGCCGTGATGCTGGGTGGGCAGAGTGTGACTGTGCCCCAGCAGCACTCCTGGTGTTACCGGGGTAGTTGCCTCCTGCTTTCAGGAAGAGCTGGGCTGGTGAGAAATCCAGTTTTATGGCTGTTGAGATACTGCAAGTCTGTTTAACATCACACGCAGCGGCAGGAGGTGTAGGGGAGGTTTATCTCCCACATCCAGGAGTGGGAGATTGTCACAGCATAATTCACATTGGAAGAAACTTGTGGAGGTCACGGAATGCAGCTTCTGCTCCAAGCAGGTCCATCTAGATCAAGGTCATGTCTCCAGGGTCACCTGGAGATGAGTGCTGCCTTGTGATGGTTTTCCTGCAGAGGTGTGAGTGGCATTTCCCAAACTGTTCCTTTGTGCTTGGGCTCTTATTTCTGATCTGCACAGTCTGGTTTAGTTTAATGTGATCTTGAGCCTTGGAAAGAAGTGTCTGGGATTACATCAGAGACTGCAGCTTTCTCCTTTCAAATACAAGGAGCTGATACTTGAAAAGGCAAAGGGAAAGGGAGACAGGGCTGACACACTCCAGGAGGTCTCAGGGCACAGAGTGAGCTCCAAGCCTTGTTGATGTGGGAATTGCAATCCCAAAGCAGCATTTCATTCTGATAGAGAAGGGAAGGAGGAGAGGGGGAACATCAATAGCTGGAGGCTGATCCTAAACTGGGCAGTTACGGCTCCTGGAGGCATTGAAGTGATGTAGGAAGGAGCATCCCTCACGTGTTGTGCTGCTCCAGCTTCTCCCAGCCCTTCATTTTAGCTGAGGGACACCCTTGCCTTGCAGCTTCCTGCCTCTCCTGAGCCAAACACGTGCAGACATGACCGTGAAACCCACCTGGGATGGTTTTTACATGCACAGGCTGGTATTTCCTCTCTGCTCCCTCTCCCCCTGCACGGCCCCTTCACAAAAAACCATGTCAGGCATCGCTTGTGACCTTGACCTCCAACCTCTCCTCCCCTCCTCCCAAAACATGCAGCATCTGGCAGGCATGTGGGGCTGCAGAGATAGTACACAACCTGGGGTTTGGCTCCATTGTCCCTTCACCCTTCTGGGACGTGTTTGCAGCCCTGCAGTGGTGCCTGGCTAGTGATGGGGAGACCCTGCCTCTAAAAGGGGTCCCCTAGAAGAGACCTAGAGAAGAGAAGAGGGCTGGCCCCTGCATCCGGTGGTAGGGCTTGTTGGATGCATTGGAAGTTATCAAGGGTCGGACTGTCACAGCACAAGGAGTGATCCAGAATGACTCCAACCTGCGAAGAGTGAGCCAGAGCTCTTGGTTCCTGTATATGCCAGGCTCCCAACCAGGGAGATCAACAGTTCTCCTTTAGGAGCCATTTCAAAGGGGAAACCAGCTAGTTGTGGTTAATCCCTTCCTGATGCCTCCAGCAGCTATGATGTCGTGTGGTCTGACCTTCGAAACCAAACACAAAGATATGCAGATACTTCTCCCCTGGGCGTGGTGTGCTCCTCTCCTGCCAATGCAGGCAGAAAGGGTAAAGAGGTTCCCCCTCTTCCATGGGTGGTTCTGGGGTGTTGGGGATGATTCATCCACCCACAGGAGGTCCCTGAGAGGCTTCCCATGGATGGTGCTGCACAAGGGGCAGCTGGGAGCCCTGGCGGTGGTGGTTTGGGTGGAGAGAGGCTGGATATTGACCTTGGCAACTGCTGTGAGCTGGGAGGGGGAGTCTCCTGGGACTGTTCCTCACCCAGAACCAGTCTCAGATGTCTCTGCAGGGAAAGGTGAAGCATGTCTCTCTCGGATGGTTCATTGCAGATGTGATTTCCTACATCTTGCATCTCTGGGGCCAACTTATGAGTGTGTTTGCTGCTGTCAGGGCGGAGGAGTTGGGGTTGGGCAGGAGAGAGCAGAGACCATCACGAGCACTGCCATGGGGCTAGCAAGACCAACATGGTTATAGTGCTGTGGGGAGATGGAAGCTTTCATTAGGGCTGGCACATAGACAATGGCTTCCTCCTAGGGGTGGAGATGGGCCAAATCCAGTTTTCTGGATGGGATAAGAAACTCCTGGCTTAAAAAAAGAAATGAAGTTTTAAAAGAGTCACCTCTGAACCTTTGCATTTAACTTTCCGTGCTTGGATCATTGGCAGCCAGGTTTTCCAAGCTTTTATTATAGCTCTGAGGCTCAGGAAGTTTAATTAAAGAGAGATTCAGAGCTGTTAATGAGTCCAGCAGCTGAAGCAGTAAGTCTTGGTCTGTGTCAGCAGGTAGTGTGCTCTACCAAAAGCAGATCTGCAGAGCAGCAGGTCCAAGTCCCCTGTGTCCACTCTATACAGGCTCTGCGGGTTTTACCTTAGACTCATCTTGGATTTTCAGTCCACAGGATACTCTCCATGTTGAAGAGCATTAAATGTCCTCCAGAGTACTTCTTCTGGCTTAGTGTCACCAGAAAGGCATCAGTTTGCACAGTCCAAGACTGCTCTTCAGTGTAACTAAAGCTCAGTGAGTGGGGATGGTTGGGGCGTTTTCCCTGAAGTGCCTTTCTGAGCCTATTTAAAATAACTCGTGTGGGGTTTATTTATTTATTTATTATTTTCTATGTATGTTTATTTTCCCTCTTCAGAAGCAGTTTGCAGAAGCATAGCGTGAACCCGTGTTCACAACATGTGAATATACCGTGCTACCTGCTGTGCTGCAGCTTGGTAGGACATGGACTAATGTTATCCTGCCAGAGGGTAGATTTAGATTAGACATTAGGCAGAAGTTCTTCCCTGTGAGGGTGCTGAGGTGCTGGCACAGGGTGCCCAGAGAAGCTGTGGCTGCCCCATCCCTGGCAGTGTTCAAGGCCAGGTTGGACACAGGGGCTTGGAGCAACCTGCTCTAGTGGAAGGTGTCCCTGCCCGTGGCAGGGGGTTGGAACTGGATGGGCTTTAAGGTCCCTTCAACCCAGCCATTCCCTGATGATTCTATGATTCTATCCCAAAGAAGCCTTTTTCAGCTCTTCTCTCTGATGGAGATAGGGAGCATGGAAGTCCTCATTGCACACTTGCATCTTTGAAGAAGTGCAAGGGTGGCAGAGCTGATTTTCAAGCAATCTCTCGTAATATCCTTTTAGATTTGCTCGTGACTTGTGAATCTGAAAGAAGGAGATGCCCTGGCCCTGGGCTCCTCCCTGCGTGTGCCAGTGACTCCTGGTGTGGTGGCAGATGTGCTCTGCCTTGCAGGCTCTGTGCTTGTGGACTATGTGTGCAGCACACACATGTCTCCCCAAGCAGTGAAATAATTCCTTTGCTCAGAGCTGCTGCAGCATGGAGGTGCTGTCCCAGCTGGTGCTGTCCTTGTGGAGCCCTATCCCTTCTCTGAGCCCACCCGAGCTCTTCCCCTGGTACTCTCCACCCAGCAAGATGCAAGGAAATGAACCCTGCTCCTTTTCACTGCACACTGTTGCCTTTTTCCCTACTTTAATCTCCCTGAATGTGTTTTTGTTTCATTTTTTATATTCCTTTCAGGCTTTTACTGGAATTCCCACAGGGCCCAGGCCGAACGGGTAGAGGATGCTGATTGGAAACAGAATAGGACTGGAAGTAACTGAGATAAATGGCCTGATAAAACAACCAGAGCCTGGCTGATGTGCAGAACCAGCGTGGGACTGTCCATGTCCCTTCCTCCCTGCTTGGAGAGGTCTTGAGCCAAGCAGGAACCAGCCCACCCCAATTGCTCCTCTATGTCTTCTTTTTATCTCTCTTTCTTAACACCAGTGTACAAACATTGCTGCAGTATGTGTGGGTTAGTGCAGATCAAGCCCTGGCTCATACACAGAGCGAAGAAGGCCCCTCTATTTGGTGGGGTTGTGCATGGTGAGGTCTTGCTGCATCATTTTGCACCCCTGTCTGTATAGGAGAGTTGACTGCCAAGAGGAGGGATGGGCAACAAGCTCTCCCACAGCAAAAAGGATGCATGTTGCTCTGCTTGGATGAATGAGTCATTTTTCTTCTTATCTCAAACCTGAAAGTGGGTTAAGCATGTAGGAGAGAAGGTGTCTTATTTTGAAGCCTGTAACATCAACAGTTGCCATATCAAAGACAGCTCAAAGCGTGGTGCAATGATCAGGAGATTGTGACATCTCCGGGTGACGTTTGCTGGTGTGTTTGAAGCAAGGTCCTGGATTTGTTGCTTTTGTAGCTCTTTCTGCAGTTGAGCAAAGCTGCTTCTGTAGCTTCTCAAGGACCCGCACACCCCAGCCAGGGTTTCTCTTTAGCTCCATCAACAATTTGCTGCTAAATACCATGACATGGGGCTCCCTTTGTTGATGGACTGCAGTGGACTGGGTGGAGCCTGAAGCTTGAGCTGTGACTAGAGAGGTGTTGCACGGTCACTTGGTGCATGGGATGAGAAAAGAGGTGGATGGAGCTTGTGAACCTGGGTCTGGTCAGGTGAATAACTTCAAACTGGGAAGTGGGAGTGGAATTCAAACCCATCAAAACAGCTGGTTTTCCTGTGTTTTACAAAGAAAGCTCTTGGTTTGTTGGTTGGGTTTTTTTGGGGGGGGGATGTCATGACATCTCAGAGGTTTAAAAACTAAGTTCAATTTTCAGTTTCAGAACAGTTTGCTGTGTTTCAGTTAACTAAAGTTAACTTATACTGAATTAAGGACGATAAGCAAGAGATAACTCCTCCCCAGACAGAGCTGAGACTTGTCATTTCTGGGCTAACTCAAAATGACTCACTTTTTCATCTTTTTTTTTTTTGCTTAAACATGGGGAAAGTTTTCTGTTTGACACTGATTTCTTCCCAGCAATTTCATTTAACCCTGAGACCTCCCCCACATCCCAAATCCAGCATTTTCCCCATGTCATCTGTTGAGGGAAGCGGTGCCTCTCTAACGGATGTGTTTTCCCCCACTCAAAGGCAGCGGGAGGAATGAAGAGCACATTCAATTTTACATCCCTGCTGTTAAAACAAGACTCATCAACCCCGTGTCTGAGGCTCTTCCCAAATTGACACTGATCTGAGCTGGGCTGTGCAGAGGCAGCATGAATGGGTGAGAGTGTGTGACCTCGGCCTTCTTCAGCTTTACTTGTGATGAACGATAAAGGCTCAAAAAACTGGGGTTTGGTGGGAAAAGAGAGATTTTCCTCTGGGTTTTGCAGCATAAGTAATTCTGGTTTTCTCCCTGGGAAATTCTCTAGGTTAGTAAAGAAATGGAGAGAAAGGGAAACTTAATTTGAGCTGGGAAATTATTATTAGCAGGTAGGATGCTCCGGTGCAGCATTAGAAGATACAGGGATGGATGCGAGTCAGCCTTTGGACAAGGTACTTTTCACAGGGAGGAAGAGGATTTTGAGCCCTGGGGAGAAAACAGAGGTGGAGATCTCCACATCCCGCTTTTGCATAAAGGCTGACTGTTGTAGAGGTTGACCCATGCTCATGTGCTGAGTGTGTCCTCCTGGGGACCTCATCTGTAAACAGAGTTGCAGGAGGCTTTTTCACTCCCAGTGGAGCATCCATGCCTGTCCTCACCCAGGCTTGCTGCCTGCAGAGCCTTGTCTGCCCAGGATCTGGCCATGGTGAGCCAGGGATGGGATCTCAGTCAGCCTTGGGATGTGAGGAACCGTTGTGGATGAATGGGATGAATGTCTGCTGAGGAAGCTCTGAGAGGATCAGCCCCTCCTGGGGTGGGGAAAGAGGGTAACCTGACTCATGAGGCTTTGGTGAAACGATACTTTAGAAGAAGAGGAGCTCTTTTTGCTTGGAGGGTCTTAGGGTCACTGAGGGTGGCCCCATTGCCTGGGACAGCAGCAGCCCGTGGCATCGAGCAGCTTACCATGACACTTGAATTCTCACAGGCACCCAAAGGTACTTTGGGTGTAAAGATACCAGTGGAGGAGAGACGTGGGAGGCGAGTAGCTCTGTGAAACACTGAACACAAAGAACTTGGAGGAGCATTCAGGAGTTGAGCAAAGGCAGAAACCGCAACAATTCAATTGTGCAGGAAAATTGGCAGCCATGAGTGTGGAATGAATCACAAATGTGCACGCGTTTTGCCCGAGGTGAAAATCAGAGCGGTTTTTGGCTGTGAAATGTCAGCTTGTTACTGGGAAACACTCATTTTTAATGTGTTTTTCTTTATTCTTGAGAGCTGTGCTGAAGGGAACGTGAAGGGAAAGTCAGGACTGAGGCTCCTGCTCTGCCCCAGGCTGTGCTGAAGCTGCTGCATGAGGTTCTTGTGCTTCTTTCTCTTGCTCGTTCCTGCCCTGTTTCTGCAGGTCCCTGGGGGCAGGCGGTGCGTGGTAGCTAGATACAACCTCTAGAACCTCGTTCCTGATCAAATGAGTTTTAACACCGGATCAGAGCCTGGGCACTGACCCTTGCCACAGCATATCTAAAAGGGAAGGCAGCAGAAATAGATCCCTGCAAAACACTTGCCTGCAGTGAAAACTTTCCCTTTAAGTGCACTGGGACTAATTTTGGTTTGGGCATTAGTCATATGCTGAGTAACAGGAGCTGGTAGAGCAAAGCACAGTGACAGAGCTCAGTTCAGGCAGGTCCAGCTCCCACAGCTCATGGGCTCATGGAGCAGCATCTGTGTCCCCTCTCCCTCGCATGGAACCCTTTCAGGGAAGGCCAGTATCTCCAAAGTGATGAATTGCAGCATGAAGTGGCTGCATGTCAGCTCAGATAAACCATGTGTTGACCTGTGGCCATTATTTAAAGGGCAAATTTGGCCTTGCTGGATGAAGGTGATGCTAAGAGGTTCCTTGAGATAGGATGGGTTTGGACAGAGGTAAGAGGTTTGCCAGATGCTTGTGCAATAGGGAGTTTCCTGTAATAGACCCCATGCTCTTGAGGGAAAGCAGATAGGAGTTACCTTTCCTTGCCAGAAGTTTGGGACCTTGAGTCGCCAACTGGTACCCATGAATCCATGGGATCCATGAACAAGCGCCCCTGATCCCATCGCTGTGGGCAGCAGAACGGAGCTGGGTCCCTGACTTTCTGCCTGCTGTGCTTGGCACAGCACTGGAGCATGTCCCTGGCAGCCTTGTGTCCAGCCCCATGTCCCCTGTGTGTCCCCTGCCTTTTGCCCTCAAGCTCTCTCCCGTGAGTGCCAGCTTCTCTCCAAAGCCAACCCTTAGAGACAAGCAGTGCTGGTGCGCATCCAGCTTCACGGATGGAGCTGCCATGGTTGCCCTGGGCTTTCAGGATCATTGGTTAGCCAGGGGTGATGTTTTGAGGTTTTCTCTGCAGACTGGTGTGCTGGAAAGAGCTCTACATCTGAAAGCAGATGCCAGTGAGCATCTTGCCCCTCAAGGGGTTTCTGGATGGGGCATGATCTACCATCACAATCTCTGTGTGCACTGGAAAGAAGTGTGTTGCAGTCTCTGCAGTTTGTTTCTCCAGCCTCTTGACACCCTGAGTTTGTGAATTCGTATGAATCAAAATGGATATGAATGTGAATTTGCCAGGTCTGTGCATGTGTACACACGGGATGGAGCTGGAGGGCACAAGGCCAAGGGCGCAGTAAATTCTGGTTGGGATCTTTGCCCATTCTCTTGCAGGGATGCAATAACAAGGTATTTCTCAGGGGTAACCTGAGCCAGACCTTCACAATTGCATGATATGATTTCTCCCTGAGTGAAGTCATTGGCTCTTATCAAGCCTGGAAAATGAAGCTATCTGACTCCCTTCCCCAGCCAATTAGTCTGGGCCACTGCAGGGAGGTTGATAAACCACATTTATCATGAATACACTGAGACCCAGCAGAGGAAGAGGGCTGCGATTGCCAAGGCTTGATGTTAGGAGCAGAGTAGGCACCTCTGCAAAGGAGCTCTGAGCATACAAAAGGGGAAAGCTTTGGAAAGATGCTCTCTGGGTATCAATGGATGGATAGTTCCCTTTTGCTGGCACCTCTCTAGCTCTGCAGCAGAGTTTGAGAGGGGAAAATCAGCCAGGGTAGGGAAAACAGACTCTGATATTTTGGCTGCAGTGAAGAAAATAGCAATGGGTTTGGTCAGTGCAAGGACTGAATTATGGGGTTAAAAGCTGCAGTGTTTATTGCTTTAACTGTAAGAGGTCCCTGCTTGGTACACGAGGTCTTGAGGGAGCAGGGAGAATGGCACAGGCAAGAGCTTCCAGGGCAAGCTAATTCTCCAGTCCTCCCTTGGCTGGGATATGCACACGTGCATCCTACTTACCTCATCCACATATTCTCACAGCCTCCCAAAATTAGCTCTGCTTTGTTTCTCCACCTGCCCAAAAGGAAAGAAATATTTACCCATGATCGTGGACATGGAAATGCAAGCCTGGGCAGATCTGCTTGTCCCTGCCCATGGCAGGGGGTTGGAACTGAATGATCTTTAAGGTCCCTTCCAACCCAAACCATCTATGATTCTATGAAGCAGCATCCATTCGGATGCTTAAGGAAATATATTGTATTCAGTTGTAGTTCTTTCTGGGGATCTCAGTCATCAAGGACATCTCTGTACAGCTGGGGACAGCACAAGGGCTCCCACATGGATGTTGTGTTGCAGATCCTCAGCTCTAACTGCCCCCAGAAATGAAGCTGCATTTGTGGGTGCCAGTGTGTGACCCAATGAGGCAGCTCAGGTGTTTGAACATGACATCCCTTGGGTCTGAAAGCACGAAGGACCTTCCACTTCTTTCCAGCTGCTACTTCCCTGCAGGGTTTTGATGCTTTGATTGTAACTTGCAGAACAGGAGTTGTGGAGATCCTGAGCCAACGCGTGCTTGTTCGTGGTGTGACAGATGGCTCCTGGCACACGATCAGACCCTTTCTGGTTCCCTTTCACCGGCGATGAACATCTGGGTGTATCGCCTTAGATATGGATTGCCTTGCACGTTGCCAGTGATATAAAGTTTAAGCTTTGGTTTTCCAGCCTTGGGTGATGTTACATGTACAGTTAGACTAAACCAGAGGAACCAATCCATCACTAGGGAAGAAGTCCGGAGGAAGGCTCTGGTTTTGGGGAGCACCAAGCCCTTATTTGCTGAAATGAGAGGAGTTCCAGGATAGGCTGCCTGGACGTGTTTGTTTTGATTTTTCTCAGGCCGTAATCTCTCCCAGATGTGTATGTCTGCAGCAGAAGATACTAACCCCACAGTTCCTCTTGTTACTGGAGGCACTTTCAACATTGCCGCAATAATAGCTCAGGCTGAGCCTCTGCCAGACTTGAGAAAAATTGCTCTAAAAGAATGGGAGTTGGAACTGGAGAAACATTTGTGAAAATCAACTTGTAATGGAGAAGAAGGAAACAAAGTATTTCAAAAGGAGATATTTCCTATCAAACTGCTGCATCATTCCCAAACTCTGAAATGACATTTCCTTCTGTGAAAAATCTTTCTGCTTTATCTTTACCTCTTCACTGCAATTTTGTAGCTTCTGGTGTAGATTTTTCTGCTTCCCCTTGCCATTTGGTGAAGAACAGAATCATAGAATGGGTTGGGTTGGAAAGGACCTTAAGATCATCTAGTTCCAACCCCCAAGAAAGTATAGTTAGGAGGTAAACAGCAGGAAAGACTAGGTCTATTCTCACCCTTTTCCTCTCCTCTCTTGCAAGCATCTGCTGTTGGAGCCAGAGATGGGAGCTGCAGGGACCTCCTTGTGTCCTTGACTTTGAAGTCCATTGAATTGAGACAACTCTTGGTCATGGGAGCTTGGGGTGGTGTGTGCACACCGATGTGCATGTGCTCTCCATCAGCACGAGAGGATGCTGAGAATCAAGGGTACAAGCTCTGGTTGTGCTGTGGGCTGCCCTGCCTGGTTCCGACCATTCCACCCAGAGGAGGTTTTTATGATCATCCCTTCAGGGAAAGTTCAGGTGAAATATAAGGAAGAAGTTTTTCCCTGTGAGAGTGCTGAGGCACCAGAACAGGGTGCCCAGAGAAGTGGTAAATGCCCCATCCCTGGCAGTGTTCAAGGCCAGGTTGGACAGAGCCTTGGCTGACATGGTCTAGTATGAGGTGTCTCTGCTCATGGCAGGGAGTTGGAACTGATGATCTTAAGGTCCTTTCCAACCCAAACCAGTCTGTGATTCTATGATTGCTTTTCTCTGGTGGCTTTGTGCATATTTATGTGTCTGTCTTCCAGCCCAACAAAACAAAACAACAGAGAGGGAGGATTTTGGAAAGCTGGAGCTGGAAACAAGCCCCTGGAGTGTGATTGTTTGTAGAATTTTCTCTTAATTTACTTGGACAATGGAGCAACAATAAGAAGCTCATTTACTAGTGGCAGTGAGTGCCAATGATTTGGGACCTGTCCCCACTCAAGTGTCACACAACTTTTACAGTGTGTTTTGTAGCTGTTCATAAATGAATCCCGCAGAACCCACTGTGTAGCCATTATGGAGCAATTCAAACCTGGTTCATGCTGATTTACTGTAATTCAGTAACGAAATTGAATTGCTGTGAGGTGGACTTGGACAGATTGAAGACTGGCTGTGCAGGGATTTGCACAGGTTTAAATGCATTTAAAAACACCTCTCTAACTAAACCTAGTAAGCCCTAAATATAGATAAAATATCAGTTCCACAGTGTTTGCTTGAGTAAAGTGAGGGATTAAACTCAACCCAAAAGCATTTAAAGTGTTCAAGGCCAGGCTGGACAGCGCTTGGAGCAACCTGCTCTAGTAGAAGGTGTCCCTGCCCATGGCAGGGGATTGGAACTGGATGAGCTTTCAGGTCCCTTCCAACACAAACCAGTCTGATTCGTTTGTTGTCAATGGTCGAGGAGGGAACAGGACATGCATACACAGAGCAGAGAAAGAAGGAACTGGGAAGGATACGTGGAGAACAGGCGATAGGAGACACACCAGGGTGTGCGTGTGGCCTGGGAGTGAGGGGTGAGCAAGGCTGAGGTGAAGCGTAGCATCCCAGAGCACTTTCCTAGAGACCAGCAGCTCTGGGTTGATGTTAACTCTCTTGGTTGCTCAAGAAGGTGATGGTTGAGGAGCTCTGCAGGATCTCTTAGTACATGTCTTGGGAAAGTTAGAAGCGGCTTCTGGCAAACCAACCCAGCAAGGCCACCAAATCCTGCAGAGCACCCAGCCGTTGTGAGCTTCCCTCCCAGCCCTTCCCAGCACCTCCTTCAAAAGGGTCTTTGGACTTGTCAGGACATTGATTTGTTCCATGTTTGCAAAGCAAACACACGCTTGTCCCTGCGAGGGCAGGAAATGCTCTTTCAGTTAATGGGACAAGATTGTCATGCCGTCTCATGATTTGCGTTGGGATTTGCAGAGAGAAGACCTGGTGAGGGTGATGAAGCTGAAGGCTGAAACGCCCATCAAGCCCACTTCCCCACTCCTGTGGCCACTCTGGTTTCATCATCCCCACTGTGGGTTTAGCAACTCTTAAACTCTTTCCTGCTCCCAGTGCTCTTCTCCCAAAAGGCATCTCACAGACTCTCTTCCACTTGTCCTACTTTTCCCTGTAGCCAATGTATCCTTATTCGAGGTCATCCTTGACTTCCACAGGCCTTCCTCCTCCCCAGACTTTGTCCCTGAAAGCCCCATGCCACCAGAGCCCCCGTGCTGGGCCCATACAAAGAGCAGCAGCAAGCCTGCAGATCTGTGTGTGGAGTCTGAAAAGAAGCCCATGCTCCCATTTTTCCTGTCCAAACAATGCTCCCAGCTGGCTCTTTCATCTGAAAGGGTTTCTCTTCCCTGAAATTCTCTGTCCTCTCTGTGGGTGGGTGGTTGCATTCACTCTTCCACTAATAGGTACCATGTTCTCTGTGAGAAATGGGCTTTTGCTTTTTCTTCCTGCTTTGGCTCCACCCCCTTCAACTTGCAGCCGCTGGGTCAAACCCAAATTCTCTCTGCTCTCCGGAGCAGGGAGGAGAAGGTTGAAATCCTGTTGCATAACCCTCTGTATTTGGCTTAAACCTTGCCTCGTGTGGTTTGTGGTGTTGTCCTTAACAAGAAGTTGTTAGGTGACAAGGGAGTGGGAACAATAGGAGATGAACGTGGCACAGGAGGGGACATGGATGGCTGCTGTGGGCATTATTTACTTTACAATGCAGGGATAGAAAGAGAAGCAGGAAGAGCTGCTGCAAGGGCTGATGACCTGCAAACAGCCTGGAGAAGCGAAGGCTCCTTAAGGGGAGACTTTATTTTGGCCTTTCAATACCTAAAGAAGCCAACAAGAAACCTGGAGAGGGCCTTTGGACAGGGGCCTGCAGGGACAGGGCAAGGGGAATGGCTTTAACCTGCCAGAGGGGAGATTGAGATGAGCTCTTAGGCAGAAGTTCTTCCCTGTGAGGGTGCTGAGGCGCTGGCACAGGGTGCCCAGAGAAGCTGTGGCTGCCCCATCCCTGGCAGTGTTCAAGGCCAGGTTGGACACAGGGGCTTGGAGCAACCTGCTCTAGTGGAAGGTGTCCCTTCCCATGGCAGGGGGTTAGAACTGGATGAGCTTTAGGGTCCCTTCAACCCATCCATTTTATGATTCTCTGTCTGTACAGCATCACATGGGACCCAGACTTGATGCGTTTTGGGGCATTTCTGTGCCTCAGCATGTGAACTGTCAAGAAGGAAGTGGAGGACCCTCAGTGTTTTGGGAGGGCTGCCTTGTTTTGGATGCTTGGCTGTGGACCACTGTGGTGGTGTCAGTGGTGTGAGGTGGCAGGAAACTCTTGCCCCAGTATAAAGTCCTTTTTTTCCATCACTTAATACAGAAAGCCTTTAATATCAATTATGGCTGTGATGTACAAGCCTCTCTAATTCAGTTTGAAGCGCATGGCCTAGGCAGACTCTAGTAGGACATTTTCATAAGGCACTCAGAAATCAGAGGGAGAAAAGATCCATTAGTTCATATGCTCCATGCCCCAGCCAGCAAGCAGCAAGGCTGTCTCTGCTGGCTGTGCCAGCAAGCACCTCTGAGCTTGTCCAGCCCAGTTATTTCAGGTCCCAACCAGTGGTGCCACATCCAGGGGAAGTGACTCAGTCTGACAGACCCAGTTACGAGCTCTCCCAGGGCTCCAGTTATGGTTTATGTTGTTTAATTTCATTTCCTTTCCCCTCATTTCCCTCCTCTGGGGAGAAGTTAAAGCCTAATATAAGCTTCACATGTGCATGCAACCCAGAGGAAAGCATGGATGGTCACTTTTCTGTATCTGCAACATGGGTTACCCCCCTCTATGGAACATCTTGCTCTGCGATGTTCCAGAAGCCCTAGGGATAGGATGTGGTGATGGAAAACCACTACTGAACACTGTCTGGTGCCCGACAGCACTAATGGGCCTTAATGGCCCTGACCAGCCTCACCTGGGACCTCCACACACACCCTCATCCCAGGAGCCCATTTAAGCTCAGCCCTGCACCCTCAGGCCCCCTTGAGCTTTGGTATAGAGTGCTTGCCTTCAGCTCTGCCTCCTGGGTGGACCATGGACCTGTGCTGGGTGTATCTTGTCTCTTGGTAGGGCCCCTTGTATGTTTGTCTCCTGTCCTTTCTCTTGGCCGGCTTTGCACCCTCTCTGTAGCCTTGTTTCCAGACATACTTCTGCCTGTGTCTTCCTTTGTCCTTGACTGTGCTACATGGGGGACCTTGAACCTGGTCTAGGGCTGCCTGTGGACCCTGTTACCAGTGCCTGAGGCAGTCTGTTGTGTTTGGTGCTCTTGGTGCTGTGCCTGTTAGCAAGGCATTGCCTGCAATGGGGTCCCCAGCTCCTGGCTCACCAGCCCTTGGTGCTCCCCACCATTTTCCCTCTCCACTGCCCAGGCTGGTGGGTGCCTGTATGCCAGGCATGTTCCAAATTGGCCTTTCAGGATAAGCAAAATGGTGTCATGGTGTCATCTCCTCTTTGAAGTATAGATGGACCTTTGGGGTTGTCCTCTGACCAGCGTATTGTCCATGTTTCCTCTTTCTCCTCTTTTTCACTGGCAATTGTAACTGTGTGGTGCTGTGAAACTGATGAGGGCAGGAAAACCCTGTATTGAAAATACAGAGCTTATGGTGTGATGCAGGTCCATTGGCAAATTCCAACATTCAACAGTGCAAAGCCCTCTGCCTTCATTTCTCCTTTATGCTAGAAATGCTGGTGCTTTTTGTGTGCTTAATATTTGGGCTGGAATTTGTTGATAACTTCACAGAGTGGTGGGGTAAAGTCTTTGATCCCTCTTTCTGTGTGCTTTTTTTCATTTTGAAAAGGGATCCATAAATTTTGGGGGATTTACTGCTCAACTTTACCCAGGAAACAATCAAGAAGTCAGAGCTTTTTAAATAACCTCTTAAAGTGCACTAATGTGCTCAGACCAAGGCAATGGAGGATGGTCCAGAGCACACTGCTGATCACCAGGGAATGCATCTTCTCTTGCTGAGCTCTGCAAGGCTCTGCTGGTTTTCTCCTCCAGCCTGAGCTTAGCATTGCTGGGACATCTGCACTGACACACAGGTCAGTCTGGCCATTTCTCTTGGCACAGCTTCCAGGCTATTGGAGGCAGAAACTTGACACAACACCTAGCACCACAATGGATTCATGTGGTTGGATTCAGCAGCTTTATAGTGTACCTCTAATAGCTTTTTATAGGTGTCTCCCTTTGCACTGACTGTTGTGCTCCCCATCCTTGAAAGCATGTCTCCCCAAACATGCTAGTCACCCTCGTGGTTAACTTCAGCTTGGGATGTATGTTCTTGGCTCCAGCCCCACTGTCCATGCTTGTCCTTGCTGAGCCTGTGCACAAGTCTCCTGGCACTGGGCTGCCTGGGAAGATTCCTGCACTGCTCTGGGAGCCCGGAGCAAGCTGAATTTGGCAGCAGTCGTTGAACTCCAGGAATCTCCTTTCCAGCATAGAAATAGCCATTCTGCAGGTGTTTGGGTTGAGGTTGAAGAGCAAAGATGGTTTGGCATGCAGAATGTGCACCGTGGGCAGTCCTGCCTGGCTTTTCTGCAGGTGAGCAAGGAAGAACCCAAGTCTGGAGCTCGATGTAAACCCAGCCTGCCCATGAACAAAGCTTGGTGTGAGCCTGGCCTCAGGTCCTGGGCAGCGTTGCCTCCAGAGTGCAGGTGGGAGCATCCTGGTGGTGACGATTGCACACTGCTGCTCCCGATGTGCATGTGAACAAGTAGAAAGGTGTTCCTAAGGATGGGAACACAGCTAAATGCCTCCCATGATGTTCAGGCTCTGATGACTGCTGCAATGCGTGGCCCCTCTGCCAGAGCTGGGGTTGATCTGGGCATACAGTGGGATCAGCCTGTCTCTCCCTTGGCTGGTAGATGCATATTCTGGTGCCCCATGCTGTGGACAGCCGCTCCCTTGGCTATGATGGGTTTTGGTTCCTACCAGTTGCCTTGCCTGGTCATGAAGAGATCTCATTAGTTTTGCTCCTAATTCTGTTTTTCTTCTATGCCAGATTCTTCTCTTGGCATTGGGGAGAGGTCCAGATGCAAACACCAGCCCTGGCTGTTCAAACCGCCTGGTGTAGCCCAGCTCCTGTGATCGTTTCCCTGTTACCTCCAGTTCTCAGGCCTCGGGGAGAGGAATCTCTGTGCTTTATTTAGGAAAGCACCAGGAGCATGCTTAACCCTAACTGCACACCCATGTGTTGTCAGGGACCATGGGTTTTACTTTGAAGTTGTGTGTTAAGGCAATGCCCTGCCCAGGAAATCTTCCTTGGAAGCATGTTACTTGTAGTACTACATTCCCAGCTGCAGCTTGTGTAGGAAAAGCCTTAACATGAGAGAAGGCACTGAATTCACACTTGTCTGCCTGTAATCACCAGCGAAGTTGATGGGTGATGAGGGCTGCAGCCTTTGGAGATGGAGCATGCAGGTCTTGGCACATCCATTGGTGTCAGCAGGTGGGAAATCACTTCCCAGAACTGTCTGGGAATGAGAAAGGATGAACATTCCTGATGTTTTTCCCCCTCTGTCAGCTGTGTTTGATATAAGATCAATTCCTCAAGCTGTGCATGCACATCACTTGCAACACCAATAGACCCTGCCAACTCGGTGCTGTTTCAGGGTTTGTGACTGCTCAGGTCTCTGAGGGGCTCAGCCCTGCACCCTGTCTGGCTTGGTACCACTCCTCTGCAGTGTTCCTGCTGCCAAAGGCTGTTGCACATTGATGTGGCTAAGCTGAAAACTGCCTGGGAACATAGAATCTCAGCCTGGTTTGTGTTGGAAGGGACCTTAAAGCTCCTCCAGTTCCACCCCCCTGCCACGGGCAGGGACACCTTCCACTAGAGCAGGTTGCTCCAAGCCCCTGTGTCCAACCTGGCCTTGAACACTGCCAGGGATGGGGCAGCCACAGCTTCTCTGGGCACCCTGTGCCAGCGCCTCAGCACCCTCACAGGGAAGAACTTCTGCCTTATATTTAACCTAAATCTCCCCTGTTTCAGTTTAAACCCATCACCCCTTGTCCTATCGCTACAGTCCCTGATGCAGAGTCCCTCTCCAGCATCCTTGTAGCCCCCTTCAGGCACTGGAAGCTGCTCTGAGGTCTCCACACAGCTTCTCTTCTCCAGGCTGAACAGCCCCAATGTTCTCAGCCTGTCTTCATACGGGAGCTGCTCCAGCCCCTCATCATCCTCGTGGCCTCCTCTGGACTTGCTCCAACAGCTTCACGTCCTTCTTATGTTGGGGACACCAGCACTGCACACAGTGCTGCAAGTGGGGTCTCACCAGAGCAGAGCAGAGGGACAGGATTACCTCCTTCGACCTGCTGGTCACGCTTCTTTTGATGCAGCCCAGCACATGGCGGGGTTCTGGGCTCAAGCGCACACTGAAGTGGCTCATGTTCAATTTCTCATCTACCAGCACCCCCAAGTCCTTCTCCTCAGGCTGCTCTGAATCACTTCACCCAACTTGTAGCTGTGCTTGGGATTGCCCTGTCCCAGGTTAGGAGCTTGCACTTGGCCTTGTTGAAATTCATGAGGTTGGCATTGGCCACATGTTGATGCTGTGACCATGTGGGGAGCTGGGGAAATACCAGGTGAAATCTCAAGTCACCACAAATGGCTGTGTCTCCTGCAGCACCCCATTCCCTCCCTCCCTGCCTCCCTCCCTCCATCCCTCCCTCCCACAGGGCTTTTCCCAATGTAAAACCGGCTTAGGAGATGGTGGCTGGACCACTACGTTACCATCTGAGCTGGATCAAAGCTGCTTTCTGCTCAATTGACTTGTTATTTTGGAGAGCCATATATCTATGTGGTGTGTAGATGTCCTGTCAGGCTGCAGCATGCCTGAGGCTATTCATCTGCCCTCGGATAAATCTCGCACCTCATCAACAGTGGGAACTGGAGTGAATGCAGAGGCTGGATGCCTCCCAAGTGATGGCAGATGCTAGTGCAGATGGTACTGGCAGGATTCCTGTTGACTAATCATCAAGCGGGATTGTCCAGGCTCTCCCAGTAAAGGGGCTGTGGGTCTGGAGTGATCCAGACCCCTCCTGCAAGGCTGGGCACATGGGATGCTGTCCTGGGTCTGTTCCTCATCCCCACCCCTGGCAGGGTATTGCCGCACTGCCCAGTAGCATAAAGGGCTGACAAGAAAGGAGGGACCTGGCTGTAGATGTCTCAAAGATAGAAATGGTGTGTCTGGGTAGAGCCAGATGGCTGCAAGTTTTCTTGCTGATAGAGGGGAACAAGAAACCTTGTGGTTTAAAACATTTTTTTGTTCAGGTGTTTCTGTAGCTGAAGGATTCTGTAGTTGATGAATGAACTTAGAAAGGGATTGTCTCTGTTCACCAAGGGAATTAAAAGCTCCTCAGGAGACTCAAGTGATGGTGCTGCCAAATAGCCCAGACCAGGGGCTCTCATCCAATTCAAACCATCTTGCATGTTCACAGCGCAGTTCTGAAATTGGGTCTTTCACCTGATGGGAAAGGGGTGTTGTGTGATGCGTGGCTCCTGATAGAGCTTCCGACCTGGTTGTGACGTGCCTCTCAGTGAGGGACATGCTAACTTCACCCCACTCCTTGGTCCAATTTTTCATTGAAATTGGGCAAACTTCAACAAGGAACCTTAGAAAGGACTGAGCAGGATTTTCTGCACCAAGCTGATCCAGGACTTGTGTTTTATGACATTTGTGTCCCAGGCTCTGCTTTACATTCCTGAGCATCCCAACTATATGGGCATAAAGGTACCACTGTTGCTGGGGTAGGAATGGCCCTTCATGTCTTTGGGACACTAGCCTTGAAACACATGTTCTGCATCAGAAATATCACCTGGGTGTTTCTGGGGTTACCCGGATGCTTGTTTTGGTCCAAGTTTACTGAGTTTGTGGATTATTTTAGTTTCTCCAAATTGCACTCTGTTTTTCCTGGGGGTTTTGTCTGTTGCCCTAGAGAGCACAGCCCTGTAGGGAAGGAATCTCAGCTACTAAGCATCTCTCTTTTTCTCTCCCTCCATGCAGACGAAGTGAACTTGCTGGACAAAATCACTTCGCATGCACAGGACCTCAGCAATGTCTCCTTTGTCCATGATGAAGCCAACTGCAGCATCCTGGAGATCGGGCAGTATGCTACCCTCAACATCCCCACGAGAGAGGCGTTTGGGGACAGGTAGGCTGCCTTCAGGGGATGGAGTTGGGGGGTGGTGCTCAGAGTCACCTCATGCATTCATGTTGGTTTGAGTGGTTGCTTTAAGACCCCGTTTCATGACACAAAGATAACTCATCCACTTTGAGCTTTCATGAGCCCAGTGCTTCTTCCCTGTCTTCCATCTTTCTTGGTTGTACGGAGGGAAGACATTGGCACACCATTGACTGACCGTTTCCAGGAATATGTTTTCTTGGTGTTCCCATTGGAAGATTTCTCTGCTCCAGCAGCATAACTGGAGAGAGCAAGAGAGCCAGCACAGCCATCTCCATCAGCATTGCTTGATACCAAGGCAGTGGTCTGTGGAGGCATAGACCCTGTCAAACCTTTGCTGTTCGTGATGTAGGGTTGTAGCTTGCTTTGGACAAGGACACTGGCCATGGTGAGAAAAGGCAGCATGGAAGGGCTTGGATCACCATCCAGTCTCAGCCATGGGCAGAGCAGGAGTCTCATGGAAAGTCATGCACAGCCACTTAGACATGAACTGATATTGCACCTGAGAGATGCATAGAGATTATATGGACAGTGCTGATTTTGGTCTGGCTGCTGCTTTTTGAGTCTCTGACCCTATAACTTGAATGATTGTTTTTTTGCTTTTAATTTGTTCTCATTGAGTTCATTTGTTCTGTGACTCAGGGTTTTTGTCCTTAGAAGGTAGTTCATGGTGACACAGCAGATACTGCACAATGCGTCGCTTCTTTCTACTAGGTTTGCAGATGAGCTGAGTGTGCTGATGAAGCTCAGGTACTCACTGAAGGAGGACACCAGCCTTGTGACCATTCTCAGCCATCGGAGCCATGTGCTCTTCCAGATCAGGATCAACCCATACACCTTGGTCTTTGTCACCACAAGGAGGAGGCACTATGAGTAAGTCCTAGCTCAGGTGGCTGTTTTTTGCCTTTTCATGCTTCCTTTGCTACTCCAAAGGCCGGAGTTAAGGTTTCCCACTCTGTGCTCTGGATGCTGCTCTGACCCCACCTCAGCTGAACCAAGGTCATGTCCCCTCATCGGTGATAGCCCCTCAGACCTAGTGGTGTGACAGTATAGTTAGTCCCTGCCTAACTGCACTGTCAAAACAATGTAGATCTGGCAAACAAAGCAAAGAATAGAAAGATTCAAGGGATAAATCAAGTGGGGAGAGACCCAAATACCAATAATTTCCCAGACACCTCAACTGGTTGTAGACATGCCCAAATCCATTGGAGGCAAATAGCATCCTCATGCTGGAAAAGAAGTGATTGTGCTTACTTGTCACAATAGGTAGACTTGATTTCTCTAGTTCTGTCCTTTGCATCTGCACTAAGGGTGGATAATGAGACCCTGGGAGCTGGTAAGGGTGAAGCCTTGTCCTGCAGAAGGTGTGGGGCCCAAGTTTCATGTTGTGTCTCTTCCCTTCCCACTCCGGGACATGCAGGTTCCCAGTTTCCTTCCTCGGCGATGGGCACTGGCACCAGGTTGCTCTCAGCATCTCCTTGGAGAGGCTGGAGTTGCACGTGGACTGTCGGCTGGTGGACAGAGTGAGCTGGTCCAACTATTTTGGGATGGGAGTGAACACTGAGGGGCTTATCATCGTTGGAGGCCTGATTGAGTCCTTCGAGATCCCCTTTAAGGTGAGAGCTGGACAGGCTTGGCAGGGCTGTATTGGAGGACATAGTCTGCTCTAGCTGCATGAAGTGGGGTTGCAACACCCTCTGAAGGAATCCATTGCTTTGTCTTCCTTAACACACCATTAATTTTCATTGTGAAGGATGAGCTTTGCAAAGGCTTTGAATTGTGCAAAGTGCTTGATTTTTGGGTCAGGGCAACACAAGTGCCAGCAGTCAGGTCAGCAGTAGAGACCTTTAGGTTACAGGCTTACACTTATCCTCCCTTGTTGACCATGGCTTGTACCAGGTACAGAAGTCATCTGTGCAGTCAGCATGCAAAGAAGTTGGTGAAGAACTTGTCCCATGCATGTGTTGAAGGTGAAGTCCCTGCTCTGAGTACTTTACAGGTAAAGGATTCCCAGCAGTTCAGAGTAGATGGCCATGTTAAAATGCCTGATAAAGGCCATAATTATGGCTTTTTGTTGGTATCCAAGAGTTGGGGTTGTTCAGCCTGAAGAAGATGCTTTCAGCCTTTGCATCCAGCTCTTGAAGAAAAGGAGTGAATGTTGATTGTCTAAACTATCCTTTAAAGAAGTCCCTGGTTGTGAGAGGCTGGAGACAGCCTCCCAGACCATCCTCCTCTGGAGGAAACATGGGTAAAATATGGTTTCTGTGTGTCTTCCTCCCCAGGGTGCTCTACAGCAACTGACCTTTGTGATGGGAGACCCAGCAGCCGCCGGTGAGCACTGCCGCAGCTATAACCCAACGTGCGCATCCTCCTTCAACCTCAACCGTTTCGGTTCCCCATGGGAGCTTCCAACAGCCTGGCCAGAGGTGGGGCTGAGGGCATCTGCAAAGCTGGGCGTTACTCCTCTTTGGCGTAGTGCAGTTCAAATAAAAGGACCAACCTAGGGTGTTATTACAGCCTGGAAGCACTTGGGTCTCCAGTTTGAGTTGAGATGCAAGGAGGTGATGGTGGCCAGCACATCGGGTGTTTCTTCATTCACCACCCAAACCCTCCCTTCAAGTCATAGATGGGCTTGGTGCAACGGGAGGATGAGTTAAAGGGAGAGTTTCTGAGCCAAAGAAAGCCTGGGGGTGTGTATGAATGTATGTGCTCATGTGTTTAGCACAGGGAAGCTGTGAGTAGCTGTTAAGTAATGCTGCAGCTGGAACTTTGCTTTTGGGAGGGGGTGAAGGCTTTACTTGGGAGTTGTACATGGCTTTGAAGTTCTTGCTCTATCCCAGCAAGATTGAACCCTTTGGTGCGTTGTCCCGTCAAAGACTGTCTCCTGTTTGCCAGCAATGCTGGAAAATCAAGGTTTTGTGGATTTTACTCCTATTTTGGTGTTCAGCAATTTTTCCAGAGATATCTGTGTGCCCAAAAGCCCAGATCACACAGTGAAACCCCAGAGACATGAAGCACCTCAGCAGCTGGAGTTGGCTCAGGGAGACACCTCGTCTCTCTAGGCTGGGTGTCTAGAAGGGCTTGTCGTTACCTAGAAAAGGCTTGCTAAAGAGGGACATGCCTAACGTCAGCGTTTGGCACGAACCTTCCACGTGCAATACACTTTTCTGGTGGTCTAGTGAGAAGCTGGGATTGCTGATGGGAAAGGGCAGTGTCAGGGGAGGGAACTGGGTGTGGGATAGGGCATCTGCTCCATCTTGGTCCTGCCCAGTGTTTCCTTCCTCTGGGATCCTATTGCTAGCACAGATAGCTAGCAAAGCTTTCTGATCCAAGGAAGATCAGTGTGTCAGAGTTCCTAGTAAGTGTAACCCGTGGGCATTCCAAAAATGATCCCTAGCATTTCTCATGCTGACAGCCCTCATTTACTGGCTGTAGCTCCAAGATAAGTTGGATTCACTCCCTAGAGCTATAAATGTCTGATTCTATGATTTAAAAGCTAAAGAGAGCTCTAAGCCTGCAAGGTGATGGACTTCTCTTAACCTGCTCTCAACATCTGTATTATCCTGTGCTCTGTAGGCCTGGAGCACTCACCTGAATGTCTCCAGGGCCTTACTCAGCAGGGAGAAAGCTTTGGGGTTTGAAGCATCGTTGAATTGACTGCAAGTGGGAACCCACAGGACGGATCCCATCCCTTGATCCTCCTCAGGACTGATGGGCTTTAAAACCAAAAGAAACTGCAAAAAACACCCAGAAACTGGAGAGCTTTAATCAAAAGTTATTCCCTCACGTTGTTATGAATGCCTGGTTCCCAGTGTGCATCCCCTAGATGTTTCCCGTGCCATTGGAGGCAGTGAGCCTTTCAGTTCTGCAGCCAACAAGAAGCACTGCTGAAGTCAGAGCAGGTCCTTGGGCAGTGACGCTTCTCTTTCTCTCTCCAACTGTCTAGGTGCCGAAAGAAACCAATGAAATCCAGGACCCATCTGCTCAGGTATGACTCTTCTGCATTGCTGCAGGGGTATGTGCAGGGAACACCCCTCCCCATGTCTCCCTGTGTCTCACCACTGTAATTTCTGCTGGATAAATGAGTTGCTCCAGCAACCAATTGGGTAAAAATCCCGAAAAAAACCATCAAGGCACCTACTTATTTTTCTTGCAAAGTCTCTCTTTAATGGTTTGAGTGTAACTTGACATGTCTGGGAGATGGAGGCCAAGGTAAGTGCTTAGGTGACCTTCCTGAGCAGTTACACTGAGCCCGAGAGTTGTGGCGTGAGGAAGGTGGTGAAATGGATGAGGCCACTGTGTGCACAGGATCTGCCTGTGAGCCTGGCTGGAATTTCTTGGAGGGAAGGAAACAGTGACGTTGGCAGGTCTCTGCATGGTATAGGAAAAAGCAGGAGGATGATGACTGTGGCTTCTGCCCACGTGTGGGGTGGGATGTCTGCCTGGGGAGGACTTGCTGCTGCTGCTTGCCATGGTGGGAAAGGCTCAAGCTCTGCAGTGGGAAGAGGCGGTTGTGATTCTGGGGGTTAAAGCATCACACTTCCTTGGCATGGCTCCATGTCTGGTGGTGGGAGAGGGGCGGCTGCTCCCCACTTCATGAGACTGGAGGCTGCTGCTTCCCCATCAGAGCCGCTCTCACCCAGCAGGAGCTTGGAGCACGTCCCCAGCTCCTCTGCGTGCATTGGGGGGGTGAGTGCTTGCTCCGAGTGAGGTAGGCTGCACATCCTTTATGTTTCTGCTTTATTTGGGATCTCTAGCCAAGGTTTGTTGTTCAAGTTCTTGCAAACAGACATCCTGAGGGGGAAAGCTGCCAGCAAATGTAAAATGAGATCTGTGTGTGTGTGAGCAGAACAGTCCCGTCTGTGTTCCCCTCACCCTCCCAGGCATTGCTTTTAACTGTTTGGGGATAGTCTCTGCTCTCACTCCTGGCTTAAACTGTCTGGCTACATCTTATTACTGCTTTGTGCAACTTGTGCCTCACGTATGGCCAAGTGGCCTTGTGCAGCAGGGTTCACACTCTGTTCCAGGCTGGATCATGACACAAGGGTTGCAGCAGTACAGATGAGCGTGCTGCTTGTGTGCTGATGAGGCTGCTTGTGGGTTGGATTTGTGATGATGATAATGAACTGAGATGGCAAAATCACTCCCCTGAGCATGTCTGGAAGGTGGTCTCTTCCCTGCAATTAGTCCTCAAATCCTGATGGATCCTGTTTAGGATGTACTCCCCCATTCGATGCTCTTCTCCCGGCAACTGGTGTGAATTGGTGAGATGCTGCCCTAATAAGAAAAGTGGTGAAATTCATAGGTCCACAGGGGAAGACTACAGATATTCTGGATTTGGGACAAGTTCATTTTTCAAGCACTTAATCAGCACCAGAGAGGCCTCAGGATCCTTGGCGTGTGAATTTATTAAGAGAAAGAAATGCGCTACTAACGTGTTGCAGTGTGACAGTAATGAAGAGCAGATCAGCTCTGCTGCAGGGGCGCTCCGAAGCTATGCTTTGGAGTTATGCTTTCCATGCCTTTGTTCATAAATCAGTATGTTGGGAAATTCCTTCATTACTGATTAGAGCTAAATAATTATGGAAGGCTAGGATGGTGGGGGGGAAGATAGAAGTTGAGGAAGGCACTAGATTAGTTGGCTGTTACTGGCAGCCTCAATTATACCTGAATTGCAGTCTATTCCTTTTGTGAATTTGTTATTTTGAGGGCAAGATTGTAATTTATGAGTAATGCTTGAGAGAGGAATGGTATTGAACCCCTTCTCCTGTCTTTTGTCTTCTGTCTGCCTGTACTAAACATGAGCAGGAGGGCTGAGCTGATTACTACACTGAATGGCTTTTTCCAAAGCAATTTAAACTGGGATCCTAAAGCCATTCAATCAAAAGTAAAATAAAGCTTAAATCCCACTGGGTTCCAACAAGACAAAAATTCACAGGTTTCATTATTTGGACAGTTCAAACTACTTCTGAGATTCAGCCTTCTAATACCTAAAGGGCTACAAGAAACCTGGAGAGGGGCTTTGGACAAGGGCCTGGAGGGACAGGACAGGGGGAATGGCTTTAACCTGCCCGAGGGGAGAAGACTGAGATGAGCTCTTAGGCAGAAGCTCTTCCCTGTGAGGGTGCTGAGGCGCTGGCACAGGGTGCCCAGAGAAGCTGTGGCTGCCCCATCCCTGGCAGTGTTCAAGGCCAGGTTGGACACAGGGGCTTGGAGCAACCTGCTCTAGTGGAAGGTGTCCCTGCCCGTGGCAGGGGGTTGGAGCTGGAGGAGCTTTAAGGTCCCTTCCAACACAAACCAGTCTTGAAACTGCAGGAAATCATGGGTCAAGGCTGCTATTGCTGTTCCAGCTTTGTGGCTTGTGTAAACCAGCAGCCAGGGAGCAAGTGGCAAGTAATTTTCCAGAAACACTTCCAGGGAGCAGGAGGCCAAATGAACCAGAAATGTGCTGACAACATGCTTGTCTCTGCTCCTGGGCTTGCACGTGCTCAGCAGGAGACTCCTGCATAGCACAATTCAGGAGCATGTATTTCTGCTGGGTCAGGCAATGCTTGGTGCCAGCAGAGAACATGGAGCAAAATGAGCTTGGACATCACTGACCTGGATGGCAAAACAAAATATTTCTAGTGAGGTTTTGTTGACATCAAGTCTGAGTTTTAACTAAAACCTCTTTTTTGTTGAGGTTTTAATATATCGAATGTACAGAGTAAAAGATCTTACTTAACAGGACTTTCTTGCTAGCTTTTGATCATACCAAGACACGTTCCAGTTGAATAAGGCAAATCACCATGTGGTGCTTTTGATGATTAAGAGAATTCATATGCAAAGAAGAGAGGAAAAAAGCTTGGGATGTTTTATGGCAAAAAAAATCCTGGCTCTACTTCAACTTTAGGAGGAAGGTCCATCTTATAGATAATTTTTGAAAGCAGCAAATGGAGGTTTAATTGCTAATTTCTTGTTAGCTTAATGTTGAAGTATCAGAGCATCCTTGCTTTAAATCAGAGCAGTCCAAAGCCTGTGTCTGTGTATCTCAGCCATTTGAAGACATCTGAAGCCAGTTTCTCACGTAAGATAAGGTGTCTGTGGATAATTTATTTCACCTCAAATCCACTGTGTGATAAATGTGATGGAGTGTGTTGGCGTGAACCGCAGTGTTTAACCACCATCCCAGGTCAAAGCAATAAAGTGCTATTCCATCTAACTGAGTCCTGATGCATCCTCTAGTGAGAGTTACAGCTGCTCTGCAACCCTTTATGACCTGACCTTCTGCCTGGGTTCAGGTTTTGTGCCCTTGCTGACTTACGGCTTGCCTTATGCCAGGAGTATCGCAGCAAGGGCTTTGCTTGATCCACAACTTCTCTGCTCCTGTGTGAGCAGCTTCATGAGGCATTGCATTTCCCACCAGTGTTTCATGTCCCTCTTCAGGCTCGTGGCTGTGTGCTTGGGGCAGCCACATCTCCTGGGTGCAATGCCAGCAGGGCTGCTCTCTGCCTGAGGGCCACCTAGAAATGGGGTTTGCTCTGCTTTTTGCTTTGGAAAAAGCTGTTGGAGAAAAGGCACCTGTGCTCTTTGAGAGTGCGGCAGGGAACATGGGGAGTCCTTCAGAGTCTTTCCAGTCTGATTGTGGTCCCTGGGTGTGGAGCTTGCAGGAATGTTCAGGCTTTTGGGTTGCTTCAGTTTGATTGACTGGGTAGGATACCAGGGAGCCCCAAACACTCCCCTGTGAAAACAGAGCACTGCTGAGGCATCTTCTCCAGAAAGAAATCATTTATGTTGTTTATTATTATTCGCTTACAGCATATTTGCTTCCCAAATCCAGCACCTGAGTGTGATGCACCATAGAATCCCAGCCTGGTTTGGGTTAGAAGGGACCTTAAAGCTCATCCAGTTCCAACCCCCTGCCACGGGCAGGGACACCTTCCACTAGAGCAGGTTGCTCCAAGCCCCGTCCAACCTGAAA
Organism: Strigops habroptila; assembly: GCF_004027225.2. NCBI lineage: Eukaryota > Metazoa > Chordata > Aves > Psittaciformes > Psittacidae > Strigops > Strigops habroptila. The sequence goes on along the minus strand of NC_044291.2, from coordinate 9,392,451 downwards.
CTTGTGAGCAAGATTTTCTGCCCTTGCTCACACAGAACAGTGATTTGGGGGCCACTGTGCTGAGCTACTCCAGTTCTGATGGAGCAGATGTTCCCTGCATGCAACAGCCTGCACCTCTGGCCCAGAGCAAATGGAGGAGGATAGTGATGCCTCAGCTGAGGGCTGCAGCCCCGTGCACCTCTCTAAGGAAGCAGGGGCTTGTGCAGAGCAATAAGGAAGCACCCGAAGAGGCTTCTCTTCCATAGGCTCCTGCTGTGGATGCTGCAGATCCAAAGGTATAATAATGACCTGACCTACTGCTGAACACAGCCCATAGGATTTCCTGGCAATTATTCCTCTAAATCAGTGCAGCTTGCTTAGCAAGGAGTCCAGACTTGATTTTCAACTTCCTCATGACCATCTTCCAGGGGCTTGATGCTAGAATGTGCTGGGAAAAAATAGTTTAAATTGTCTTTCTCTGATCTTAGACTCATAAATCCCATTTTACCTTTGTCTGTTGAATAGAGGAGGCTTCTATTGACAAAAACATGTTTCCTGAGAGAAGACCCTAAGCTTTGAAATACATGTTCCCTAGCCTGACCTAGCTGAAAACTAGAGCAGCGTGTTGTGCTGGTTGTCTGGGCTCCTGTAGACACACGTGGTCCAAGCTGGATTCTAACCTATTCACTCATTTAGGAAATCAGCTGAGGCTTTTGACCATGCTATCAACCCCTACTAACAGAAAAGCCCTACAAAAGTCCAGGATCATTACATCAGCACTGTTATCTTTCTCAGCAAAACACTCGTAATCTCCTCAGGCAAGATACCAAGTTAGTTACACAGCAGCTCTTCACAAAGCCATGGCATTAATTACATTATCTGTAGTTTCTCTATTAATGAGCCCCATATCAGTTGCTCTGTTATTTAGCTTGGGCTCTACGTGAGGGAAGAGGTCTGTAATTACTCGAGGCCTCCTGTTTGCCTTCTTTTTCTTCCTTGTATTGGCACAGCATAAAGCCTTTTCCCAGTCCCCTGGAGCTCCCCCAGCTTTCTGAGCCAAACTGGAAAAAATCAATGCTCGTCTTTGGGAGAGCCTGCTATTTTAATGCTGCTTTGCTTGAATTATCAGGAGGGGATTGAGAAACCCCTCCTCCTTGTCACTGCTGGAATGGGAAGTATTTTGATGTCATCTGGATTGTCTGAAACATGGGCAGAGATTTGGCTTCCCACACTGCTGATGGTGGTTTGGACACTTCCATGTGGCAGGGGACCACGAAGAGGACCTTGTGCTGCAACAAGGGATGTCTGGGTTAGACACTTCTGTCTTTATTTTCCTTGTCCAAGTTGATTTTCTGCAGATCATAGACTCTGCATTGCTTTTAGCACATGCTAATTCCTTTTTCCTTCTGTTTCATCATCCTTAATGACTGCTTTCAACTTGTGCTCATTCCCATAACTGATTTCAGGGGGTTTTCAACCCGCATTCTTCTGCCTCCACTCTGATGCCTTTGGACAACAACTGAGCTGTTAAAAGCAGTTCCTAGTTTGTCTTTCTCAGCTGGTTCTTCTCTAAATTTGGCTTACTTGAAGGAGCAAGCATCTATGCTATTGATCTTGGCTTTTTGTTCTGTTTACACAGAACCAGTGTAATTCAGTCATGATTCCTTGTGCCTAAGAGACCAGTTTAGGTTAGAGACCCATTTCCCTCAGCTCACCAGATGAGAGTTTCCAGTACAGACCTTTCCCATGCCAGATGGTGTAGCTGAATTAAAAACTGCTTGTCCGCAATGTGTAGGAATTCAATTCCATGTTACTGCAGGCTGCCTAACATGCAGGGCTGGACCCAGCATTCCCTGGCTGCTGTGTGGCCTATGGATTTGTTCTGTGCTGGCTTCACCTATTAAATACCTGAATGCTTCAGCTTCTGCCCCTGCAGCGCTTCACAGGTTGTGGTCAATAAGATCTGGGCACCTGGTAACAATAACATTTATACCTGGTCTTTTAGGAAAGCTGGGCTCAAGCTTCACACCATGCTCTTCCTCACCTGATGCCATCTGGGCTTAGATGTCTTATCACAGAATGGTTTGTGTTGGAAGGGAGCTTAAAGCTCCTTCAGTTCCAACCCCTGCCAACCTTCCACTAGAGCAGGTTGCTCCAAGCCCCTGTGTCCAACCTGGCCTTGAACACTGCCAGGGCTGGGGCAGCCACAGCTTCTCTGGGCACCCTGTGCCAGTGTCTCAGCACCCTCACAGGGAAGAACTTCTGCCTAAGAGCTCATCTCAATCTCCCCTCGGGCAGGTTAAAGCCATTCCCCTTGGCCTGTCCCTCCAGGCCCTTGTCCAAAGCCCCTCTCCAGGTTTCCTGGAGCCCCTTTAGGCACTGGAGCTGCTCTAAGGTCTCCCCTTCAGGAGCCTTCTCTTCTCCAGGCTGCCCCAGCCCAGCTCTCTCAGCCTGGCTCCAGAGCAGAGCTGCTCCAGCCCTCGCAGCAGCTCCGGGGCCTCCTCTGGGCTCGCTCCAACAGCTCCACATCCTTCTTTTGTGTCACTGTATCTACAAGTGACTTCCCTTTGAAGAACTGGCTTTTAAAGCCTTAGCTTTGCAGAATTGTTTCATGAGGCAGGATCTCCAGCATCTTTTTAATCCAGGCTTCCCTTTCTCCTCTGCCTGTCAAATTATTTGGGCTTCATGGGCTTAATCATGCAGCCCCTGCAATGCCCCGTGGAGCAGAGTGGTGCTGATAGCATTAATGTTCCTCTTCAGGATATACAGAATGAGGCACCAAGTTCTCTTCCAAGTGGCCATAGCTGAAACTTCTCAATTCTGCGGCTGCAAAATATGTTTTAAGGGAATTATCACTTCGGATCAAAATTGGTTGGAGGCAGAAATACAGCTCAGGTTGGAAAGCTGAAGTACTTTGATTTTAGCTTCTTTCCCCACCATTAAAGGTATATTTCAAGCCTCTCTTTAATAAAAACAAAACCCCAAAGCAACAAGATCGTAACGTCAAAACCACATGAACTCACAGTTTATCTTTTGGAAGAAAAAACCTTATATTCTTTATTTCACCTCATAAAGCACAGCCATGTCTTTATATTTTCTCCAGGGACTGCTGCACAGAGAGCAAATATTCCCCTTGTTCCCTTTGAGGGAGCTGCTGTCCCTTGTGACATTTACCCTGTCAAATTATTTCTGGCTATTAATGTTCATGGGCTTAACCATGAAGCCCCTGCAGTACCCCATGGAGCAGAGTGGTGCTGATATCTTGCATATAGGTGGTTCCCTATCTGCTGATATTTGTCCCCTTCTTAGGAGCTTGTCTGGGGCGTATAAACAAGAAGCAGAGCTGCTGAGGTTCTCCCCACAGGGGGTCCTCAGGCCTCTAGGAGCCCTTGGCAGCAGGGCTTGCTCTGTGGGGCTGAGGACTGGTCACACCATCACAGCTGGACCACGGTGATGCTCATGAGCACCTGCATGGATGTAGGCTCCAAACCTCGAGCAAAGCCTCCTTCCAGCTTCACGTGGCTGAGCTGGGCTGGAGGCCTGGCTTGCAGGATGAATAGTGATGCCAGGGCACTCTGGGTTTGCATTAGGGACCCCGTTTTATTGTGCATTCAGGCACAAGCACATGTCAGCATCTCAGGGGGAACAGTGGTGAGGATGTCTACCTCTGGTTGTGAGGTGAAGGGATGGTGTTTAGAAACCTTCCCTCTAGTTTCCCGAGAGATGCCTCTGCCGATTTATCTTACTGGATTTGATGGCACCCTTTTATAGCCCCTTTGCCTGGGACTTTCAAGGTGTCTTTAGGCATCAGGTGGCTTTTTTTCTTTAGCAGTTTACCAGCAAAAAATAACACTAAAAGAAAAGATTCTGTGTACCAGCCCATTGATTTTAAGAGCTTTCTTGCTATAGGCATTCACATGGCAGCCCTGGAACCCTGAGCCCAGTCTCCATGGCAGCAGCCAGTGCTGCAGATGAGACCAATGTCCTGGAAAGCCAACCAGCACCTCCTGGCTGGGAGCCCTGGGGACCAGGCTGGTCACTGCTCCCCTGGGATGCTCCTGGAGCAGTAACCGCCTGGATACTGTGCCTTGGTGCTCCTTCTAGGAATGGATGCATGTGGCTGGCTCTGACCTGTTCTGAGTGTGAGCAGGAAATGTGAAATCACCCAGCAAGGCTTTTCCCCTTGCTGTAGCAGCTCGTGCCTTGAGCTTGTCCATCCTTTCCTTTGCGAAACTGGTGATTCCCTGCAGTGGGAAAACCTGGAGCTGCTCCTGCCCTCTGCTCCTTCCCCCAGCTCCCTGCTTTGATTCAGTGCCAAAATCCTGCCTTTTCTGCTGCTGTTTGGTGCTTTTATTTCCTTGACTTGCTGTTAATTATTAGCCAAGGCCTTGGCTAGAAGGAAGCTCCAGGTGAGAGAGGGGCTGACGTGAAGCCAATGAGTCTTCCACAACCCCAGGTCCTGGTGGGCACCCACTTGGGGGTTTAGGTTGGGAGATGGTGTTGATGTCCATGGTCTCAAGATGGAGCTTGGAAAGGAAAGACCCTTATTTCCCCCAAAAGACATTACTACCTAATCAAATGAAAGGAGAAAATGCCTGTTGTGGTGTTTCCTGCATCTTTGGATGGCTCAGGATGGCAGTCTGCAGCAGTTCCTGGTACTCAGGTCACAGCAGCCTGGTTTTTGTTCCACCTCAAAGGAAACATTTTCACTTCCACATTGAAAAGGCCATTCTTAAAGTCCTGCATTGCTGTAGGTCTGTTTGTGAAAGAAAAGGTTGGTTACAAAGTAAAAAGACAAGAAATTTCCTTTGGCTGAAGAGATCATCCTACAAAATGGGCTAGAAACAGTAAAATCCAAAGCTAATGAGTCAATTTTTAATACCATTTTAATTGAAGCTGACAAATAGGCCGAGTCCCTGCCCCAGCAGTTCTCATTTCTTGTTGGTTTTCTTATATGCCAAACCCAAAATTGAAGCATGCAGCTGGGATTGCAGAGGACTTAACTGCTGTGTGTAGTGCAGGAGGAGCATCTATCGCCTGGTCCTCACCTCCAAGCATCCTTTGTGCCAGGAGGAGGATGGGAGGGTAAATTAACTCCCTCTGCCTCCCCTCCAAGGTGAGTTTTCAGCCCCTTTCATGCTTCAGATGCTCTTCTCCAGGCTCCCAGCTGCTGGAGGGTTACAAATAATGCTAAATGGTGGGCAGATGTTGGAGTGTGAGGTATGGAGCTGCCCCGGTTTTGCTGTGATTTGCTAACAAATGATGCAAGCCATGGACTGTTGTTCAGGGAGGAAAGTGAGCTAGTGGCTGCAAATTACAGTGTGTTAATGGGAGCAATAAGCTCCTTGGACTACCCAGAAACTCCTCCTGGACAAGCCACAGGGAAGGTGAACAGCAGTGGAACTATGGCTGAGCATCAGCTTTGTGTGTCTGTTGAGGGGGTTATAGCAGGGCCAAGGGCACCTCAACTGATGGTCTGCAGAGTCTCCAGGTCTGCCCCATGCTCTGCAGCTCACTCCTGAGGTGGATGTGGGTCTCCTTACTGAGGGTGGGCCAAAGGGGGTGACGCAGCTGCCTGCAGGTACTTTTGGGTCCCCTTTGGCTTCTCTCATGCTCTGTGGGAAGATGACCTTGCAGGGGATGTGGTTGCTCATAATTAACAGCTGATTTTAAGACATACAAATGATGGAGTCAAGTTTTGACCAGAATGCTTTTGCTGCTGCTCTCTGATTTCTTGCCCAAAAGGACTTTGTAAAAGAAGTTAGGGGTTACTTTTAATGGTATTACTTCAGGGAGAATAAAAGGAATGTTGGTTTAGAGTTTGTGTTACAGCTCTTTACTGACCACCACCAGCTTGCAGCTTGAACAGAAACAAGACCACAAACCATGTTAGTTGAAGCTAATGACCAGGGGGCTCTTAACTGAATTTGAAATCTGGTTTATATGTTACATTGAAGGAGATTTTACCCTCATGTAATTGAATCCACTGATTCTGATCTATCTGGGAAGACTAATTTGATCCAGGGCGCTGGTGGTCTCTGCGGTGGCTGGGTGATGTGTGGTGAAGGTGGGGGCCAGCCTGGGTGAGGTGTCTGCTTTTAGTGCAGACTGTTATTAACCCCTTGGGGTCCCTCTCCCTGGCACTGGTAGTGCTGTGTAGCAAGGGAAAAGGAAAGAAATGGTTATGCTGCTGTGCTAAGGAGCTACAAGAGGGAGAAGGCTTGTTGTAGCAAGGGCAGGTTTCTGCCTTTCCTCAACTCAGGTTTCACTGCCTTTCTTTGCCTTGGACCCAAGTGCAAAGAGAGGGAAGGCATATACCTGACTATGTGTGTGAGGGGAAAACACTGAAGGACCCTGTCTTGATCTCCTGAGAGCCTGTGCTGCCCCAGGGGACTGCAAATGTGACCTTGCAGTGGGTGAAGCTGATGCCTGGCAGCTCTGTCCTCACCTTCCTCACATGCTATATGGCTCCAGGCCCTATTCCTGCAACTTTGGGGTTGAAAAAGCCATGCCTGAGGGGTTGGTGAGCTGATGTCTGTGGTTTCCTTGTGATTTGGATATTATGTCCAGGAGAAAGGCTGTAGGGTTACAGGAGAACATGGCTCCAGGGCTAGGCTGGTTTGCTTCCAGGGCCGTGTGGATGCTCGTTCCTTGGTTGTTTTCTAACATTTGTGAATGGCTTAAACTAAACCACAGGATGTTCTGCTGGGAGCATGTGATGTTCCAGATGCAGTTCCTGGTTACCATAGAATCCCAGACTGAGGGTTTGAGGGGACCTTAAAGCTCATCCAGTCCCAACCCCCTGCCATGGGCAGGGTCACCTTCCACTAGAGCAGGTTGCTCCAAGCCCCTGTGTCCAACCTGGCCTTGAACACTGCCAGGGATGGGGCAGCCACAGCTTCTCTGGGCACCCTGTGCCAGGTCAGGATGAGACAGAAAAGACAGAAAGCAAAGGAAACATAGATGGCAAGTGGGAAAGCAAAGACCAGAGGTGGCCAGACAGGCCCTCTTTCCCCAGACACCTCTAAGGAGGACCCATGGTCCTGCCTTGCAGAGTGGGAAAAACGCTGGATGCAACTAAGGGGTGCGATAGCATCCACAAAGCACAAACCCAGGATTCGCAACCTATCCTCCCTGGTGCTAGGCTGCTTCTTGCCTATTTAACAAGTGCTGCAAACACTGTTCTTCCAAGATATGGCTGTAAATACCATTTGGGGTATCAACAAAAATCCTGGTTCTAGAGGAATGCTGCTCCTTTGGCTTGGGACATAGCACTGGCCAGAGGAGCAGAGTAACCCCAACACATCGCCATTGCCTTTCCCTTTGTGGGGGGCAGGTCTCTTTCTGCAAGTGGGGTGAAAAGTTGTTGTTAAGGGCTGAGGAAGTGGGAATGTTCCCGTTTCCTCCCATTCTATTTATTTATTTATTTTCAAATTTAATTTTAATTATGATTTCATATTATTTCTTAATATTCCTCCAAGTTGCAGCTGCAGGGATTAAACAGGGGCCAGGTAACATTGAGACCTGGATGTGACCCAGGGCGGGTTCCTCTGGTACCTACACACAGTCTTAGATACATCCCTCATGTATTTACCTGCCACAGCATCAGAGGGACCAACAGAAATGGGTGCACTGTGGGCCTCACCATCCTCCTGCTGTGGGTGTGAGGGTGGAGATGCTCTTTGGAGGTGTCTGGGGTTGTGTCCATGGCTGGTATCAGCAGTAGTTGTTGGCACTGATAATTTTTTAGGAGAATGTTTATTTGCCCTATTTAGGACTTTAGGGGATCTGTTTGGGGTAGATTTTGGGAGGGGAAAAACAGTCAAAATACTTTTGGTATTAAAGAAAGAAAACAACACTTTTTTCTGATTCAAGATGGATTTTAGCTTATAAAATTGGTTGTGCGTGAAGGCTTGAAATCAAAGTAAATTATAACAAATTTATAACAAATATATAACAAAGATATTCCCCCCTTCCTCCCCCCAATTTTTACAATCGAGAACAAAGAATTTCAGCTGTTATTCAAACTTGACATTTCAAAGTTGAAAATTGAGAATTTTCACTTTTCCTCCCGCCTTGGGGTGGGAAGAGGTTGGCAATCTCCAGTCTGGTGGCCCGGCACCCAGCAGCACAGCAAAGGCTTCAGCAGCTCCTGCTGTCTTTGGAGCTCCTCAGCCTCCCAGGGCCCTCCAGAAGTGGGGTTTGTTTGGAGCCATCTCCCGTGACCCACCAGTACATTGGGTTCCTACCTACAGAATCATCACTTCTGGTGGAGAAATTGTTGGGTTTTTCTACTTGCTGTTGATGCAAATACACCTCGGTGCTCCCAGGCAAACGTGTGTCTTGGGTCCGTGGTGCAAAGCAAAACCAGAGCAATGGGTTCAATCAACATAAGCTGGGATGGGAAAGATGCTTCATATCTCCTTGTACCTCCCTGCTCCTTCTGCAGCCCCGCAAGGCAACCATGGGCCTGCATCTCCCTCTAGTGACTTCTCACAGACTGTCTCCTCACAAGCTGCGTGGCACCAGCCCCAAGGAGCCACCAGCCAGGGCTCAGGTCGCACCCAGCTCTTCTCGGTGCCATGTACCAGGCTGTCCATGTCCCATGGAGCTCAGTGGGAGCCCGGAGCAGGCTCTGAGGAGGGTGGTGAGCAGGTGGGGCTGATGGGAATGCTGCCAGTTGTTCCAGTGGAGGAGAAGGTCCTTCACACCCACCCACCAACCAACCAACCCAGCGCTGGACCTCTGTGCATGTGGCTGCGTGTGCAAGCCTGGCCTGAGACACTTGCTCTGGTGCTGGGTGTAAAACTGATGAACATTTTAAATGCAGGTATCTCTCCACAGTTTAGCTCCTTTTTCACACCTTTGTCTTGAGCATAGACACTTCTACCAACACTGAAGTGTTCCTGCATCCCTGGGCAGTATCTGGGCGCCACTGGTGGTTGTAGGGCTGAAGGAGCCCTTGGGACCTGCGTTGTCCTGCAGGGACCATTTAAAGTGGTACCTAGAGACAGAGTGAGTCTCTTGCAAGCCACTGCCTTAAACTAACTTGCCACAAGGCTCCACTTGCGCTTCCCTTCCCTCAGAGATTAGTGCCAGCAGCACCACTGCAGGCTGGGAAGATGTGTGGTGGCAGCTCCCCTCCAACCTGCCTGTACTATTCCCCCTTGGAAGAGGCACAAGCAGCAAAATCAAAGGCTGAAGGAGCAGCCTGATCCCTGGTGTAACTCTATATGTTTGCTTTAGTGATTGCTCTCAAGGTTGGGTTTCTCACATGGTTTTCTCTATGGGCTTTTCTTGTGACACCCTTCCAGCAGAGAAAACTGAGGGGGATCAATGCAATGGCACAGTGAGGAGAAGGTTCATGGTTCACGTCAGCATGGCCCATGCTGACAACTGGCTCATGTCCATTGTGGAGGACAAGTTTTATTTTGTCGGTGGCTGAACTGACCTGCCTGGGGTGGAGGAGCTGCCCTGGAGCTCACAAGCCATGGGCCACCTCATCCCCTGCAGCAGCATTCCTGCACATGGGAAATTAAGAAGCACGAGTGTGTTGAGTGGGGAAGGGGAAAAAAACAGGTGAAAACTTCAGATTTCACATTTTCCTTCTTCCTTGTCAGGACTCCAGACTCACCCATTCAGATTTGACCTTGGAGCTCCCTTGGATGCAGGAGGATGCCCAGGAGACCCTCAACATTCAGCCTGATGGGAATGCCCTGACTTCACCCCCTGCCACTGAGATGCCATCAGCTGAGGAGGAGGAGAGCAGCCTTTCTATTGAGGAGGAAGGCTTTGAGCTGTTGAACTCCACCTATAACAAAATCACCGGCCCTGGCAGGCCAGGGCTCAGCAGAGCCAGCTCGTGGGTTGCTGGTAGCTCCGGTGAGTCCAAAGTCATAGAATGGTTTGTGTTGGAAGGGACCTTAAAGCTAATCCAGTTCCAAGCCCCTGCCACGGGCAGGGACACCTTCCACTAGAGCAGGTTGCTCCAGGCCCCTGTGTCCAACCTGGCCTTGAACACTGCCAGGGATGGGGCAGCCACAGCTTCTCTGGGCACCCTGTGCCAGCACCTCAGCACCCTCACAGGGAAGAATTTCTGCCTCATATCCAACCCGAACTTCCCTTGTTTCAGTTTGAACCCATCACCCCTTTTCCTGTCGCTACAGTCCCTGATGAAGAGTCCCTCCCCAGCATCCTTGTAGCCTCCTTCAGACACTGGAAGCTGCTCTGAGGTCTCCCCGCAGCTTCTTTTCTCCAGGCTGAACAGCCCCAGTGTTCTCAGCCTGTCTTTCACCATGCTACTGGGATACCAGATGGTGCTTTTATCCACCCAGGCTCCTCCATCAAAACACCGAAAGCAGCCAAGAAGGAGCGTGCCTCCAACCCCTGGGAGGAGAATGTCACCACGGAGAAGCAGATGGGTGATGTGGGCACTCGGCAGCAGCTCCTGCCCAGCAAACCCGGTGATGCCATCACTGACCTGGACATGCCTGCCACCTTCACCAAGGTCTCCCCATTGCCACATCAGGGAGTTGCCTCCAAAGGAAACATGCCCAAAGGTCCCTTTGGGTCAGGGTCAGCAGCAGGTCTCCTGGAGCATCCTCCATCAGCAGCCAGCCCTGTTGTCCCAGGGCTTGGGGACAGCACTGCCCGCCTGGGACACCCTGTGTCGCCAGTGGCACATGGGCAGCAGGGTCACGTCAAGCCAGGACCACCAGGGTTGCCAGGACCACCAGGGCTGCCGGTGAGTGCTGCAGGGCTGGGATGGGTGGTCATGGTTCTGCTTCCCCTCCGGAGCGGGTGGTGGGTGCAGGTTACTGGTGCCAGAGCTCCAGGGGGAACTGGGCAGGGAAACCTCTGTGCAGGCAGCATGGGGCTGTGCACCAGCCTGGCCCTTTGAGGAGGTTTTTCAATATCCCTGGAGAAGCTTCAGTGGCAACTGGAGAGGAGAAGATGATTCCATTGTCCTCCTTCCCTAGACATTGGTCTCAAATCATTTAACCATGCTGTCGGCTTTCATTTTACCCTGGATCTTTAAAGTCTCTTCCAACCCAAACCTCTATGACTCTGTGGTCCTGTCCAGAGGCAGGCCGAAAGGCTCAGTGTGGGACCAAGACACGTCTCCGGTCCCTGCCCCCACAGCAAACCCCAGACATCAGCTCATGGACCTGCTGGCATCACTGTCCATCATTTCTTTACCACTGCAACGTCCCCAAATTTGTGGTGGTTCAAAGCACAGCGTTGAATTGACTTGAGATAAGGTTTGGTTTTTTGTCAGATTGTTCATCCATCGTAGTGGATGAAAAAATGGAAATTAAAAGAAAAAGGTAAACTTGGAATAGAAAAGAATTCATAGAGGTTCTCAGTCTTCATTGGGAAGTAGCTGAAAATGTTTTTATGTATTTTCATAGAATCCCAGAGTGGTTTGGGTTGGAAGGGACCTTAAAGCTCCTCCAGTTCCCACCCTCTGCCACGGGCAGGGACACCTTCCACTAGAGCAGGTTGCTCCAAGCCCCTGTGTCCAACCTGGCCTTGAACACGGCCAGGGATGGGGCAGCCACAGCTTCTCTGGGCACCCTGTGCCAGCGCCTCAGCACCCTCACAGGGAAGAGCTTCTGCCTAAGAGCTCATCTCAATCTCCCCTCTGGCAGGTTAAAGCCATTCCCCTTGGCCTGTCCCTTGTCCAAAGCCCCTCTCCAGGTTTTCCCCATGTTTGTTTCTTCTGCTAAAATTCTTCCCTTAGTTTGGTCATATGTTCTTAACAACTCCTCTAGAAAATTGTATTTCAGTTACCCAGTGCCACTGCCAGAAGTGACCATGGGCACCTTCTTCCCTCTGGGCAGACATCTGCATGGAAGCCATTTGGGATGCCCTAAGCTCGGGGCTGCCCTGGGGCTTCATCCAGACACTGCAGGGCAGGGCTCCACACAACAGCTCTTTGTGGCTGTGTTTGAGGAACCTGGCACTAAATTCATCATCAATGAGCCAGGCTTCATAAGATAACAGTTAATTTTAGGGCTGCTAGCTTCCCCCTCAAGCCATCTCCTTGCTGCTGCAGAGACTGCCTGAAAAATAGAAGAAAACAGCAAAAGGAACAGATGCTGAAGGATTAAATAATCCTGGGAGTGGAGGAAACCACACAGCGTTTGACAGCTCTGCTGTCAGCAGGGTGAGGAGGGGACCCAGCCCAGAGGGTCTGGGCACGTAGAGCCTGTTTTGGGGCTGCTGCCCAGCCCAGGCATCCTGAATTAAGTGGATTGATGATGGCACAGGGTGCCCAGAGAAGCTGTGGCTGCCCCATCCCTGGCAGTGTTCAAGGCCAGGTTGGACACAGGGGCTTGGAGCAACCTGCTCTAGTGGAAGGTGTCCCTGCCCGAGGCAGGGGGTTGGAACTGGATGAGCTCTAAGGTCCTTTCCAACACAAACCAGCATCTCCCAGCGCCAATGCTGCTTCTGGACATGTAGCTTGGTCTTTACACCCATCCTATCAGCACAGGGAGGTGAGGACCAGCTGCAGCAGGGATGCAGCATGGCTGTGCTGGGGTGGAGATGACTCCATGTGGATTCTCAGGCTCGGACAAGGCTGTTTGCAAGCTCAGAACAAAAAGCAGCTGCAACTGAAGCCATCAGATCCGCAGCAGACATGCAGTAGACGCTGCGCTGCAGCCTGGCGTGCTATCAGTTTCTGCTGACATCTTCCAGCTGGATTTCTTTATCAAGCAAAGCCAGGATCTCCATCTGACTCTGTTCCTGTCCAGACAGATGCTTTGGTGAGCCCTGAAGTGGGGTCACTGCTTGGCTCAATGTGCGCTTTTGGCTAGAGAGGAGCTAGATCAGATCTCACACAAGCCACAGATGTTTGCATTCTCCTCCAAACTACTGTGTGAGCATGTGGCCCTGATCCAGCTTTATGGGATTGTTTCTTAACACCTTCCCTTTCCACACCATGTGTCAGGAAAGTCACTTCTGCAGTCTGGAGTTATGGTGTGGGGCACTTCTGTGATGGATGCTGAGCAGAGCAGGAGAGTGGGAAGGGAGCAGCATAGGGTGCAATTTCCACCCCACCACTCTTTGGGGTGTTTCTTTGAGACTTGGTGCTAATGCTTTCGCTCAGTTCCTGCTTCCCTGGGGCCAGGATGGCCATAGGAGGGGTCACCCAGCCACTGTGGGATACCCCCTGGTTGTGGGGTTCTCCCTTCAGGGTGACACAGTTCTTCTCCTTTGCCTTTCAGGGCTGTCCTGGGAGGCGTGGACTGGTGGGACCCAAAGGAGACAAAGTGAGTATCCAGGAGAACACGGGATGTAGGGTCTGCAGTGAATACACAGATGGTTTGGGTTGATTTGGATGGTTTTCATCAAGAGGGCACTGTGGGATTCTGAAGCTGCTTCTGGTGGCCCTTGATGTGCATTTGGTAAAAGAAAGAACTGTTGTTACCAAGTATTTTAAGCCCAGGCTCAGGACTGAGCTGACTGGACAAGATGCTGTCTTTCCCCTGAGCCACCTAATGGCTCTGCAAAGGCAGCAGAGCAGGGAAATGAAGCAGCGTTAGCTCAGGTTGCCTGGAGGAGGGATGCTGGTGTGCCCCAGTGTCCAGCCCCTTCTGTATCCACCAGCTCATCTTGGAGGGACATGTCTTCCAGCACCGTGTTGGGCAGACCCAGGCTGTCCTTCCTGCTCTGGGAACCTGGTGCACAGCGCCCTGCATGGCACAGCTTGGTCTCCTGTTGCACACAGCATTGCCCAGTGCGCTGGCAGATGCTTGGAGATGCCCTGGATTAAGGATGGTGCCTCAGTTTCCCTATCAGTAAAACAGCATGAGTGCTCCTAACCACCATTGCATGGGAGTTTCCATCTTTCCCGAGCTGTAGAGGGGCAAACTCCTTGTCCCACAAGCCATGCTACTTCTGTGTGCATTGGCTTCAATACCTGTGGCTCTTAGATGGGTCTGGGCACATCTCAGAAGCTCATTCCTTTTGCTTTCCCTGTCGCCAGGGTTATTTAGACCTTGGGAGCTGGTTTGAACCCAGGAACATGCCTAGGCCCAGACTCCACTTAGAGGCTGACTTGAATGTCCAGCCTGTGTTGGCTGTTAGACTGGCTTTAAGGAGCTGCCCTTCTCTCCGCAGGGGTACCCCGGCGCCGTGGGGCGCACAGGCCTCCCAGGTGATCCGGGCCCCATGGGCATCCCCGGTGTTCCCACCATCGTGCTCTGGAGGAACTCCAGGGAGGACTGGCAGACCTTCACGGTGAGTTACAGCCGCACTGGGCGAGCACCTAGGGAGCTCCATGTTCAAATCCCCACCAGCTCCTGCTCTGCTGGGATGAGAGCTGGGAGGAACGGTTCCCCGTGGTTTGAGGTTCCTAATCTGTTGGGATAGAGGGAACATGCTAAGGATACAGGTGTAGCTCACTGGGAATGGCTCTGTTGGCAGATAAAATGGGATCAATGTGCAGCCCATTTACACCCCTATGCTCACACAGCCATTCCCCTGAGACTGGCTGGCAGATCTTGGGTCCCTGTGGTCCACATTCACATCTATGACCTCCCTATTGTGGTTCATGCCCTACCTCTGTAGAATAGGGAACAAAGAAGGTCTTAAGTCATGCAGAAAGCAGCTCCTTTCCTGCTCTGTGTTGCTGGTTACAAAGCATTGCTCCTATTTTCCACCATATCGTAGAGTCACAGACTGGTTTGTGTTGCAAGGCAGCTAAAGCTCATCCAGTTCCAACCCCCTGCCACAGGCAGGGACACCTTCCACTAAAGCAGGTTGCTCCAAGCCCCATCTCTGCTGTGTGCCATGGCTCTGGCTCACAGGGTTTGTGCCCATCCAGCTTCTTGCCAAGATGAGATACTTCCTCAGCTGAACCCTGCTGCTGTGGGGACAGTGCTTGAGGTGCTGCAGAACTCCCTGCACTGTGGGAGCAATCACTGCAATGACCCAGCAATCCTCATCCAGGTTCCCCATAGCGACTGCTGTGGTTTAGCTTTGTTTCAACCCCCTCTCGAGCCTTTCCTGGGCCAGGCAGGGCAGCAGCTGAAGGCACTGGGTTACTAGTGCCTGAGGCAGCTCACCAACCTGGGGCTGGAGCTCCCCGGAGCAGGGATGCATTGTGCATCTGCAGTGTGCCTCTGATGGGGCTGCAGCCTGTCCAGATAATATCAGCTGCTTCAAGCAGAGGCCAGGGAGGGTGGCCTGCAAAGCAAGTTGGTGCCAGGGGCACAGTAATGGGCCAGGCTCGATGCTCCAGCCCTCTAAAAACTTCAATGACCTTGGGTAGGACATTTGACTGCTCTTCAACTCATTCATTTGTGAATGCACCCTCTGCTCCAGGGCAATGCCTTCAGTGCTGGCCAGAGGGTACAGTGAGGAGCATCTCTGCTCTTCCATCACTGCACCACGGTGCTGGCTGGAGGTAGGAGCTGGGGAGTGGTCCTGTGCTGGTCTGAGCTTGGATTGACCAACCAGAGCCCTTGGGCCAGCCCTGCCTGTTCAGTTTGGCATTGGATTGGATCAAAGCAGCTGCAGAAGATCAATACCTGCCATAGCAGAGATCAGATTCCTCCTAGGAAGCACGGGAAAGCTGATCACTGGGAGAATCTTGGTTGACCTGTAGGACCTCCATGTTCTCCTGGCCTCCTGCTGCCCTAGAGCTGGTGCTGTGCTGATATCAGTGCTCACACACCTATTGCAGGCATACAGCGCTGGGGACCAGAGCAAACACGGGTAGGAGAGAGTGAGCTGGAAGAAGCCAGCAATGCCAGAGTGCATCCCTGTACCTGTGCCAGGGCAATCTCCTTCCTCCCAGGGTGTTCGGGGCAGACATCTGCATAATCCCATTGTCAGGACACAGTTACTGCACTTTGCAGGGCTGTTCATGCTCTTTGCTCTGCACACTCACTCAGAATTGTCTATTTTTCCTTGTCTCCCTTTGGAAAGGGGCCTCAGGCTTTGTTCTTCCACAGGAAGCAACGCTCATGCCTATGGATGTTGCCGTGGACCGCGATTCCTTTGGTGTAGCACCACCTTTGAAGCTGAGGCATTGGGAATGCTGCAGGGAGCAGACGGGCTGCTCTGTGTTTGGGAAGGAGCTGGAGGGCTCCCAGGGACTGGATGTTGGCTCGTGGCCCAGGGCTTTTGGCAAGGAGCTGATCTGGAGGGGAAGGAGGTGTCTAGCGAGGGGCACCCACAGCCTCGCTGGGCTTTGTGTCTGTGCCCCACTGACCCTGGCGACAGGAAACAGGAGTGCTAAACATGGGCTGGGCTTTGCTAAGCTGGGTTGAGATAACACAGGGAGGAAAACTGATGCTGGCTGCTGTGAGGGGGGGGTCTGCTTCTGCAGCCCCCTACAACTTACTGAAGAGGTGGAGAAATGTGGCTTGGAACAGGGCTGCTGTTCTGAACAGAGGGATTGCGATCTGCAGGCTGCAGGGGTTTGTCATTGGCTCAGCCTTTGGATGTACAAGTCAGAGGAGCCACCTCTCAGCCTGGGGGATGGAATGCAGTGTGATGGAATGGGAAAAAAGGGACATCAGTGACTGTCCCAGAGCAGTTACAGCTGCTGCTTTTCCATCCCGGTGGAACAAGCCATGGGAACTGAGCAAAACAAGATAGACGTGGACCTGCTTAAGCGAGTCCAGAGAAGGGCCATGGAGATGATGGAGGGGCTTTGGACAAGGGATGTGGGGACAGGACAAGGGGAATGGCTTTAACCTGCCAGAGGGGAGATTGAGATGAGCTCTTAGGCAGAAGCTCTTCCCTGTGAGGGTGCTGAGGCGCTGGCACAGGGTGCCCAGAGAAGCTGTGGCTGCCCCATCCCTGGCAGTGTTCAAGGCCAGGTTGGACACAGGGGCTTGGAGCAACCTGCTCTAGTGGAAGGTGTCCCTGCCCATGGCAGGGGTTGGAACTGGATGATCTTAAGGTCCCTTCCAACACAAAGCAGGCTGGGATTCTGTGATTCTGTAACCTGCAGAGCTGCCTGAAAGGTTTTCCCTGACCTGCTCTCAGGCTGGAGCTGCACAGGAGGACAGATCCGTAGGGGATCACTCCCCATCCTCCATCCCCTGCTCACCATCCCTCCTCCCATCACCCCGCTCCCCCTGACCAGAGCTGCAGCAGCAAGGCACTGACTGTTTCCTGCTGTAGCTGCAGAAGGCAGTTAATTCTCTCCCCTCTCCTTGGCATCTGGAGCTCTGAAATACGAGTTCACGTCTCCGGTGGGATTTTTTACCCCCCTCTTTTTAAAAGGTTGGATTTTTTTTATTTGAAGCCTAATGAAATAATATCCCGTCACGAGTGAATCTGAGTTCACGGATTCCTGAGACAAGGCAGAAGCATTGGCCATACTCCAACCCCCAAATCCCAGTGTCTGAGCAGCTTTTGAGAGAAATGAGAACTGGAGGGACAGGAAGACCATGGCCTGGCCCTGGCAAGGGCTGCACCCGTTTGCTCATGGTAACCAAACTGGGATCGGCTGGAAAGGAACAGAGGTGCCTGGTGTGGTGTTCGAGCAGTTCAATGCATCCATCCATCATCCAGCCCCCAGCGCCCTGCTCATTATTAGAAACATTCCCATATGTTGAAAGCTCTGTGTTTAGTTTGAGTAATGAGTTCCTTGGCTCCTTCCCTTCTTTCCCTTCTGGTATCTTTAGAAGGGGGACATGAGGGGGGTTCCCAGCACCCCCAAGCCTAAAGCTGGGGAGCACATGGGAATCCTGTCCCTCCAGCTACTTCAGGCTGTGGTGAAGAACAAGGAGGGGGCTTTTCTTCGCCTTTCATGCAAGACAGGGTTTGGAGGACCTGCCGGGACCATGTGTCTTGGCTCGTCGTGTGGAGGAGGAGGAGGAGGAAGGATGGGTTTTGACTCCTGAGTGTTGTGGTTTGTGCTGCTGGGAGGGCAGGAGGATGGCTGGAGATGTGCTGGAGATGTATTGGAGATGGGGGCCTACAAGGATGCCACATAAGGACTCTTCATCTACAGGGACTGTAGTGATAGGACAAGGAGTGATGGGTTCAAACTGAAACAGGGGAAGTTCAGGTTAGATCTAAGGCAGCAGCTCTTCCCTGTGAGGGTGCTGAGGCGCTGGCACAGGGTGCCCAGAGAAGCTGTGGCTGCCCCATCCCTGGCAGTGTTCAAGGCCAGGTTGGACACAGGGGCTTGGAGCAACCTGCTCTAGTGGAAGGTGTCCCTGCCCGTGGCAGGGGTTGGAACTGGAGGAGCTTTAAGGTCCCTTCCAACCCAAACCATTCTATGATTCTATGTGTTGTAGATGTGTTGGAGATAGACATCATTTTGTTTCCTTGCCATAACCCAAAACCTGGGAGAACGTGGCTTGGAAGTGTGTGGAGAAGATGCTGCTCTATGAGATTTTAGGATCTTTATGAAATACAACAGGATTAGCTGTGACTGTGATTGGATTATTTTACCCTGTGGCTTTTGGGTGGGCATTTTCCCCTCTTTGTGGTCATCTGGTCTCCTAACCAACTGGAAGTACATGAAAGATTTGCTTGCTGGGAGCATCAAGGAGAAAGCCTCTGGCCACGACTGCTCCAGGGCTTTGGATTAGGCTGGTTGGGATGAGGTTTCCCACCTGGGGCAAACTGCAGTGTGAAAACAGCAGGTTTAGTCCAGCCTGGGCTAAGGATGATGCTACCTGCGCTCACCAACACCACATTGACAACCTCTGCCTCTGCAAGATGTGTCCCAAGGCTGCTGTGGGCATCCATGGGGGAGCTGAACTGCAGCAGACTTCAGAAGTGAGCTCTCTTGCCTTAATTTGCTGATAAGGCCAAGGTAGTTCCTTATCTCCTGCACATTGTCCTCAGATTAAGCCTTCTCCTGTGACTCGAATACACACAGTATAAAAAGAATCAGTGAATTAGAGGATTGCTTCATTGCTGTGTCCTCCCAAGCAATGGGAAAAATAATTTGAAGCAGCAAAAATGGATTTAGGACTTATTTATTTATTACATTTTGCTTTTTTCCCCGCTCTCCATTCAGCAATCATCATTTTACCAGCTCCTGCATGCAGGCTGGCCGGTGAGTATTGCTCTGAAGTACCTTATTCTGTGGTTTGGGTTTTCTCTTGGCTTGGTCAGCTGCATTTTCTTCTCTCCAATCCCTTTACCAATGAGATGTGCTTTACCAACGTTCATCTCTTTTAATGCAGAGGAAACCCGGAGCCCCTGGGCCCCCAGGACATCCAGGGAGAACAGGAGCACCTGTAAGTAAGAAATCCCCGTGTCCTTTGTGCAGTTGGGTGATGCTTGGTTCCCCTACCTGGGGCAGCTCGCAGAGTCCATGTCCCCAGTCACTTGCACTGGGCTGCCCTGGAAAGGGTCTGTTTCTGGTGGCTCCTGACATGCTGTAATTAAAGGCCTTGGGATTGGGTTTCAAAGAAGCCTCATGGCTTGTCTGCTTCCCGCCGGAACCCAGGTGATGGATGATACCAGACTCCCTGGGTTGCATTGGCAGATGCAGCCTCTGTCTCTGCCAGCTGAAAGATGCTGGCTTATCTTCCCCAGGGAATCAGGTTCCTGCCCTGTGTTTGGATGGGGATCATTTGGAACCCTCCCAGAGGCACAAAATCAAGCCAAGGAATGGCTGATGAACTACCTGTGTGGGGCCAGCCGCAGGCTGGTGGGTCTGCAGCCCCAGGGATGCTGGGTCATGCTTTCTCCCCATCGCCCCAGCTGGCCTCTGTGAACAGGGCAGTGGCATGAGGTAAAGGAAATGAAGGCAAAACTCCCTGTCCCGACCTTCCATAGGGCACCAAAGAAAAGGGGGAAGTGGGTCTGTCACCACCTCCAAACCTGCCCTGGCCACAGAGTCCATGGAAGTGGTCAGGGTGTGCTGAGGGATGTGAATCCTCCTGCTCTGCCCTGCATGAAGCTGCCTCTGAGCATGTTGTCCTCTCCATGATGGCCTCCGTGAGCTGCTCTTGGCATGGGGCAGGATGGGGGGGACACGTTTGTTGACTTGATCCCTGTTTGTGCACAGGGACCCTGCGGAGATCCGGGGGAGCCGGGTGAGAAAGGCCGTCGGGGGTACACGGTGAGTGGGGTGCTGGGGAGGGGGGTGTGGGGAGAGCCCAGTTTGGAGAGGTTCAATGTGCCCTTCAGGCTGTGCTGGGGATCCTTGGAGACTCTGGCTCTCTTGGATCAAGCCCTGGAGCTCCAGGTGAGGAAGAACTCCAACAGGCAGGTTTGGTGCCTGTTTGGGAGCTGGGCAAGGAAACATGTTCGTGGTTTGAAGGGTCATGGGAGCACAAGCTCATGGCAAAATTCCATAAAATCATGGAATGGTTTGTGTTGGAAGGGACCTTAAAGCTCCTCCAGTTCCAACCCCTGCCACAGGCAGGGACACCTTCCACTAGAGCAGGTTGCTCCAAGCCCCTGTGTCCAACCTGGCCTTGAACACTGCCAGGGATGGGGCAGCCACAGCTTCTCTGGGCACCCTGTGCCAGCGCCTCAGCACCCTCACAGGGAACAACTTCTTCCTTAGATCTAACCTGAACTTCCCCTGTTTCAGTTTGAACCCATCACCCCTTGCCCTATCACTACAGTCCCTGTAGATGAAGAGTCCTTATGTGGCATCCTTGTAGCCCCTTCAGACACTGGAAGCTGCTCTGAGGTCTCACCGCAGCTTCTCTTCTCCAGGCTGAACAGCCCCAATGTTCTCAGCCTGTCTTTGTATCACTCCATGCCCTCAGCTGGACACAAGCTGGCACGGTTGTCCCTACACAGCTTGGTGTCCTCCAGCACCCCTCTGCATCTTGCTCATTTGTTCTGGTTGCTGCTGGGCTGCTCCAAAGGGACAGCAGAGCCCATCCCACTGCTCCTGTCTCCCTGCTCACCCTCTACTGAAGCAACCATCTTCCTTCAGCCCTCCAGTGTTTCCCACCCTGCAAAGCATCTCCCGGCAACCTTAACCACATCACCGTGGTCCCCTTGGTTCTCTCTCAGCAATGACCTTCCTTTCCTCCTGTCATCATTGTCATCATGTCTTCCTCTCCAAAACTGGAGTTGCTTTTCCTCTGGCTTGAGAAGAGGAGCCAAGGAAGGTTTACATGAACTGATGCTGGAGGAGGATGGTGAGCAGGACATGGGCTGGTTCTGACAGCTGTGTTGAATCTTTGAGCCACTAAAGCTCATGGCAAAAGTTAGAGTGGATTTCTTGAGCAAGAAACGCAGCTACACCATCGGGCACTGTGTGTCTGCTCTCCATCACACATCCTGCTCCTAGGGTCCTGTCAGCCCCACTCCCCTGCAGCAGGGATGCACCCCTGGGACACTGCTTTACCAGCTGCCAACATCTGGAAGGCGTCACTGACTCTGTTAAGCCGGTTGAGTGTAAACACTGGAGTCTGTCAGTGTAGCTCAACCGAGAGGTGCCGAAGTTCTTCTCAGTCTTCACATAAACAGAATCTGGAGGGGAGTCAGCAGTTTAGGGGGGGATTAACACAGGAATGGAAACAAGCAAATTCTTTCCACCCATCACAGTCCATGTGCAAGCCTGATGGCTTTGGGTTGACTGGCTGTGTCATGTCCACAGCCCTGTCTCCATCCCCCTGCTCTCCTGCTCTTGCTTTGGCATCTCCTGAAGGCTTTAAGTGGCAGGTTTCCAACCAGGAAATTCAGCTCAATTTTGGGCTCAGCTCTTGACCAGTCTGGGGTGGGTTTTGTTAAGGTTCACGTTTCTAGACCTTGGCCCAAGAGGTCTTCGATGCCTGTTGAGTCTCGAACAGGTCTCCGCTCTCTGCTTTGATTGACCAGGGGATGCTGATGGGATGACAGCAGGGGTGAGGAAGAGGAAGAGGGATTTCATCCACCTGCATTAGCCCCTGAGCGCACGTTGGGTCAGGTTTGCCCATGGTGTGTTTTGCATCTACTCAGGCTCCCCTGCCCAGAGCACAGCCCGAGGTGCAGTGCAACCTTCCTGCAAGATTGTAAAGAACAATATTCCCCAATTGCAAAGAACAAAGAAATAGTCCCCAAAGCCAGGACTGGATGTGGAATGGGGCAAAAATGCTGCATTTTGGGCTGGTGCCTCAAACATACATGGGCACTAGTGAGCTATGGGGATGCACATGGCTGTTTGAGATGCTGAAGGCCTTGGGGAGGGAGATGGCAAAGCAAACCTGCCTCAAACAAGCTGTTGTATTTTCACAACCACATTCCTCACTTGCAGCTGCACCTTCCAGCGTTCCCTTCAAACTCTGACTTTACGACCTAAAACAAAGCCCAGTTTTTGGACTTGGCCAAATGTCCCAAAGTTGTTGAGAAATCCAAACAATCAAAGGGATTTGAAGGGAAATCTCTTTGTTCCAGACTGCTTTATCCTGCCTTAATTCAGAATTGCCAGTGAGCTAAGGGGTAAACACAAGCTACCCTTAAGCTTTAGCTGGTGATGCCCAGCCCAGAGGAATCTGCTTAGGCTCTTGCATCTTTGGATGCCGGAGAGGGGCTCTTCATCAGGGCCTGTAGGGATGGGACAAGGGGGAATGGCTTTAACCTGCCCGAGGGGAGACTGAGATGAGCTCTGAGGCAGAAGTTCCTCCCTGTGAGGGTGCTGAGGCGCTGGCACAGGGTGCCCAGAGAAGCTGTGGCTGCCCCATCCCTGGCAGTGTTCAAGGCCAGGTTGGACACAGGGGCTTGGAGCAACCTGCTCTAGTGGAAGGTGTCCCTGCCTGTGGCAGGGGTTGGAACTGGAGGAGCTTTAAGCTCCCTTCAACCCAAACCAGTCTGGGATTCTTTGATTCTGTGTGGGAAAGCCTCAGAAATGCCTTGGAGTGTTGGCTCCAGAGCCAAGAAGCAGATGGAGAAGGCTTTCATTTGACCACTTAGTGCACTGCTTCTTCCTGGCCTTCTGCTTTGTTCCCTGCTGGTTTTGGTTGGAGATCCTGGGCACATCCACATCCCAGTGTTGGGACGCACAAAACTTCTCCCCTAGCCATCCCTCCTCATCCCCGTGTGAGGAGGTAGGAAGCAGGCAGGGCTCACTGTTTCATTTCTTGGTGTCATCCTGATGTGGATAT
Source organism: Strigops habroptila (assembly GCF_004027225.2). Taxonomy (NCBI): domain Eukaryota; kingdom Metazoa; phylum Chordata; class Aves; order Psittaciformes; family Psittacidae; genus Strigops; species Strigops habroptila. The sequence goes on along the minus strand of NC_044291.2, from coordinate 9,369,436 downwards.
TTCATGTCTCCGTGCTTGGCTCTTCCCCCACAGGGTGAAGCCGGGCTCCAGGGCTCGCAGGGACGCATGGGTCACCCTGGCTTGGATGGCAAACCTGGCTTGGATGGGAAACCGGGGCCGTGGGGGCTGCCAGGAGAGCAGGTGAGCCATGGGCGAGCAGGGCCATGGGGTGCCAGTGTTGGGCATGGGAAAGTTGCAGCCCCAAGCCCTGGGCAGGAGACAAGGGGATCTAATGCTCTGCATGTTCATTTGCCCCTTTAACTAAAGTGTTAAGTTTACAAACCCAGGCAGTCCTGGATCAGTTCATATTTCCCTCACACACAAACAAAAAGGTCTGTAGAACACCAGACTTGTGTATTAAGGTGCAGCTGGGATAACATGAGCACTGCACATCCTGTATTGTGGGGGCTGGAGCAAGCGGGATGGGCTGTTCTGCATCTGAGCCTCCTATTGCTTTTATGGGAGAAAATCCTGGGGGTGGGAGGAGGGAAAGAAATAAAGTTAATTATGGATTCCTGGATAGTGTTCAAGCCATGAATCATAGAATAATAGACTGGTTGGTGTTGGAAGGGACCTTAAAGCTCATCCAGTCCCAACCCCCTGCCACGGGCAGGGACACCTTCCACTAGAGCAGGTTGCTCCAAGCCCCTGTGTCCAACCTGGCCTTGAACACTGCCAGGGATGGGGCAGCCACAGCTTCTCTGGGCACCCTGTGCCAGCACCTCAGCACCCTCACAGGGAAGAGCTTCTGCCTCAGAGCTCATCTCAATCTCCCCTCTGGCAGGTTAAAGCCATTCCTCTTGGCCTGTCCCTACAGGCCCTTGTCCAAAGCCCCTCTCCAGGTTTCCTGGAGCCCCTTTAGGCACTGGAGCTGCTCTAAGGTCTCCCCTTCAGGAGCCTTCTCTTCTCCAGGCTGCCCCAGCCCAGCTCTCTCAGCCTGGCTCCAGAGCAGAGCTGCTCCAGCCCTCGCAGCAGCTCCGTGGCCTCCTCTGGACTCACTCCAACAGCTCCACAAAGCTGGTCACTCGATGGTGTGATGTCCCTGCCCTTTTTCAGACCCCTGGCAGCAATCCCTGTGGAATACAGCCAACACATGGGGGCTTGGAAGTTTTCTCAGTGGGCTTTTGGAGGATGGTGGCAGGGACTGGACCACGCTGAGAGGTCTGGGGCTCTCAGCAGCCCCCCAGCAGTCCGCACTGGGGTGTCTGTGAGCAGAAGGCAGCAGCTCCCAGTGCAGCAGGGCTGGAACTGGGTACGGATGGGAAGCACTGGGGCATCCCCTCAACTGCTCTGCTCCTTTCTCCCTCTCCGCAGGGGCTGCAGGGCTTCCAGGGTGACTGGGGGCTGGCTGGTGAGAAGGGAGAAGAGGTAAGCTGGCTCTCACTGCCCCACTCCCAGTGCAGACACTTACTGCCAAGCAGCAAGAGCTCTTTGTTACTGGCTTCACTGCTACTGCACCAGCAGTGCCTGGTACCCACATCACTGGGTTTCCAGGGGCTTGGCAGCCAGGATGTAAAATGTCCATAAAAAGACTAAATGCTGTGTTTTGTCACCTTTTTTTTCCCTTTCTAAATGTTAGCTATAATTTTGAGGAGATTTTGGGCTCCTCCTTGATCTGATCATAATGGGATGTTCGAAACCCAGGGTCTTCTTTTTGAAACAGCAGTCCCATGTGGTTTATGATCTGTCTTTTCTGGCCCATACTTTATGGTGCTTGTGAGCATCATAAGCATCACCAGCATCCATACAGAGAATCTCTTTCCCTCTCTGTGCTTGAGCACTTGGCAGCTGCCAACACAGGAAGCACTGAACCACTCATATGGGCCCATGATGTTTTCTTTTCCTTCCTCACTGCCACAGCGTGGAGCTCAGGGCACCCAGTGTCCTCCAAGGCACAGGCAATGGCCATGGCCCTGCCACAGCGCTGCCATGGGGACCCCATCCCTGCACACACTGGGACACCCCCTTCATGTCACGGTTGCATGTGGTGTGGTGCAGCACCAGCTTGGCACGCAACGGGGTGGCACTGTGCTGGGGACAAGCCAGGCTTCTCTTCTGGGGTGCCTCATTCAGCACAAGCTTGAGGGTTCCATCCCCCTGCACCACCCCAGAAGTCTTTTGGGGGTGCACAGCAGCCACGTTTTAGCTCCTGATGGCCCAGCTCGGGCTCATATGTCCTTGTTGTTCCCGTTTTAGGGTTTCTTGGGTGACCCTGGACCAGCTGGGGAGAAAGGAGAGAAGGGAGTGAAGGTGAGAGGGTGTCTGTCCTTGCTCTTGGCAGCCCTGCCTGGGTCGGACTGGGGGTGCCCTTCCCTACCATGGCCCCCCCAGCCCCAGGCCATGCTCTCCTCCATGGCTCAGGCTGCTCTTGGCTTTTCCAGGGGGTCAAGGGAGCAAATGGGCTGCCAGGTCCTGCCGGGCTTCACGTGAGTTAACGGGGAAGCTGGGGGTGTCTCGTCCCTGCCGAGCCGGGATTGCTCCTTCCTCCATCCCCTTTCCTTGGCTGACACTTTGCTCCTCTGTGGTGGCCCCAAGCCCCATCCCTGGCTCCAGCCCATGTTTTCCTGCCTTTGGTCAAAGCTGTCCCTGTGTTGCCCCTGATCCTCCTGCAATGGATGGGACAAAGGCGGGTGGGCACCTCACTGACCCCCCACTCCTGGCTTTTCTCCCAGGGGATGTCGGGTCTGAAGGGTGTGATGGGCTTCCAAGGCCCCGTGGGGCTGGAGGTGAGTGGTTTTGCTTTCTCTGTATCACCAGCCCTCCCTGAAGAGGTGCAGGAACCTGCTGCTCCCCATTGGAAAGATGGGTCCAAGGAGGGAGGACTTGGGCTTTGCAGGCCATTGCCACCACTTTGTGGTTTGCTCTTACTAAAGAGTGAACCCCAAGAGCTGGACCTAAACCACATCTGCAGCTTTGTCCTGGAGATGGCTCTTATTAATGGGGATACTGCTCCAGAGCAACCAGGCACATTGCATGCTGGGGACAGGAGCATCCCAGCTCATTCTCCTGGCTGGTGATGAAATGAGCCATTGCAGAGCACATTGCATGGGGGTTCCTTTTAGGTGACCACCTTCAGCTGAGCTGAATCCCAGGCTGACAGCCTCTGGGTTGCTGCTTTCAGCACCCTGATAGCTTTAACTGCTGCCACATCTATGGGAGGCATCCAAAGGGTCTGCAGAGGATGTAAAAGGAAAGTTGAAGTGGTTTGGTGGTGGTGAATGGAAGCATCTTCCAACATGAAGGGACTGGGGGAGCCGGGGAATGGCCAGGGAGCTGTTCAAAAGGGCATCATGTAGCTGGTGCTTGATGTGAAGACTAAAAGGAGAGGATCAGAACAAAGCAGGCTAGACAAACAGCATCCTTTCTGTCCTGCTGCAGGGAGAAGGTGGCTCTGTGGGTCCTCCGGGCCCTGCTGGCCCCATGGTAAGTCGCAGCTTTTCATTGCCAAAACATAGGCAGTGGCTGAGCTGGGGGAGCTGCTGCCATTTAGAGGCAGCAGGACCAGGGCAGGGCCACCATGGGCCACCATGGCTGGGATGTGCCACCATGTCCTGCCTGGTTTCATTCCTTGGGCTGGTTTATACCTGAGCATGTGTCTGCTTAAAGTGCAGCCTCCTGGTAATGGGGAGCAGGGAATGGCAAAGGTGCTAAAACTCATGCACACTGGTAAAGCCCCATGGGAGATGCCTTGGAGATTCCCCTCCCATCTCCTCCTCATGGTGCACGTGGCAGAGGGCTGCTCTCCTCTCCTGTTGCAGGGAGAGCCTGGCCAGCCAGGATCCGTTGGATGCCAAGGTGTCAATGGCTCTCAGGTGGGTCTGCCCCAGCTCCCATCCTTTGGGATTTCCCAGCCACTGCACTCACCCTGTCCATTCCCTGCTCTCTCCACAGGGAGAAATGGGTCCTCTTGGCTTGCCTGGCCCCCGGGGCCCCCAGGTATGTACATGCCTAATGAGGGATGAGCAAACCTCTTGGTGATGTGGGGTCTTGGGGGTGCCAGGATGGGGTCTAAGGGTCACCTGGAGGGGTCTCCTGCAGTGGGGTTGTGATTTCAACACACCCATTTTGGACGATGGGTGCAGGGCTTTGGTTCTAACAGCATCTCCTCATCCCCTGCTGCTTTGCAGGGACCACAGGGCTTGCAGGGGAGACGTGGCCCCCCCGGCCCCAGGGGCATGCAGGTAAGTGGGTGCTGTCCTGGCTCCCATGTCTCCAAGCTGTGGGTACCTCCATTCACTTGCTAAGCAAGGAAGGAGCTGTTGGGTTTGTCCCCCATGTGCTTTGCAAATGGGTGTGAAATCCTTGTCCCTGTGGGTCTTTGTGGCCCCCTGGGTGGGTGGGAATGGGTGGGAAGGTGTGTGTTACATGGGCAGGGTGCTGGGTGCAGCCTCTGCTATGGTGAAAGGGAGGGTGAGCTGATAGGGATGTGATCACTGCAGTGTGACAGGCAGCTCCTGGGGCCCTGGGCAGGGTTCCTATGGGCTGGGATCTCATCTGCAGAGCAGGATAGTGAGCAGCATCCCAAACCTCCCCTCGCCTTTTCTTCTCCCCAGGGTCCAGCCGGGATGGAGGGATCCACTGGTCCCAAAGGAGACACTGTAAGAGCTTCTTGCTGGCTCACTTTGACTTTGTGGGGATGAAACCTGGGCTTGGAGGGACCTGAGAGGTGGGGTTGAGGTGTCCTGGCCCTTGATTTGGAAGGGATCAAGGGCTGCAGACCTCACCAATGAAGCCTGGAGGGCCCTAGCAGCCGGGGAGGGGGCACGGTGGGGGTGAGGTCTCTCTGCCCATCACAGCATGACCTGATGCCAGCACTCCTCCTGCAGGGCGCAGACGGTGTCCCCGGGGTGAGGGGACAGCCAGGACCGGAGGGGCCTGTGGTGAGTCCATGGGAGCGGGTGGCTGGGTGCAGGGTGCTCTCAGCTCCCCAGAGGACTGCAGGAGGAGGCTCTGCTCCCCCCAGCACTCCCAGCTTCCTGCAGGGCTTGTCGCACTAGGGCTGGTGGGGTGATGCCACATCCCTACGGCCACGCTTCTCGTCTCCAGTCCCCAAAGCTCCTCTAAATGCTGCTTGCAGCGACCTTGAGTTTCTACTTTCCTAGGGATTTATCAGCAGAGATGCCCCAGCACCAGCCCTGCCTGTCCCTTCCCCAGTGCACAATTGGGTGCACTCTTGTCCCAAGGGATTTGGGTGCTGAGCTGCCCTTTCCAACGGATAAGGAGGCTGGGGCAGTCTGGGCTTCCTCCCTCCTGCCCTCAGCATCCCAGCAGAGCATGGCCCCTGATCTAAAGGTCCTTTCCAACCCAAATCATTCCATGATTCTATGATTTGCTTCTCATGTGTTGAACCCCCAATGTGCCACCCCCATCGATGTTTCCCTTTGTAACCTGCATTTTGTGTCTCTCTGAAGGGGTTTATTGGCCTGCCAGGTTCCAAAGGCACCCAAGGAGAGCAGGTGAGTGATGCTCCCATGCCATCCCTGCTTAGGATGCAGTGGCATCGTGTTAGAGCAGCCCAAAGCTCTAAATTCTTTGCCTGTGCTTGGATTTGACTTTTGAATAGCTGGCAAGTGCCACTGGGGAAGGCAGAGCTGCTCTTGGGCTCGCTTTGTAGTAAGGAGCTTTCAGACACAACAGTGTGTCCTGAGATACTGTCTGCTTTGGGGAGACACAAGGGAAGTGGGATCACTTTAGCCTGTGTTAAAGGACACAGCAATGAGGACAAGGTGCTTGTCATCCTTGTGGTGGTGTCAGGATGGTGCATGTGAGATGCCACCACCCGCTGCTGCAGGCAGGGAGCTGGGGGGGATTGACACCGGGTGCTGGGGGCACAAAGGGTTTGGGGGTGAATGAATCCAGAACCTCGAGAGCCCCCCCACCATGAGGAGATCCAGCATGTACCTGCTCCCAGCTCTGAAACCCCCATCAGGAGGGAGGCCCTGGTCTAAACTGGGCAAACCTGACTTCCTTTGAGGCCAAAGCCAGATCACAGCATGCTTTGGATGCAAGGAGGGGCACAATAGGGTTTCCTGATGTACCCTCCATTCTGCTGCTCTTGCAGGGCTCTCGAGGTCTGGCTGGAGCCAAGGGGGACTTGGGAGCCAAAGGACACAAGGTACCACATACATGGGCTGGTGGGGGCATTCCTAGAGCTGCTTCCCCTTTTGCTGTTCCAATGTGCTGCTCTCCAGCCGGTGGATGGGTTGCTGTGGTTGTTCAGGGACCAGAGGGCTTTTGGGGGGTGTAAGAGCTGGGCAGCTCAGGCTGTGCTCGATCCCACCCCTCATCCCTCCTTCCCAGCTCTGTCTTGCTTTGGCTGTCCAAAAATGATGTATTGCCCCATAGACAGTGCCCCAGGGATGCTCTTGAGGAGGGTTGTGGGGTGTTCACCCATAGCAGCCCCATGCCAAAGGCTGGGTGTGCAGAGAGGGGCAGCAAGTGATGGGCTCTTGGGGGGTTCCTGCTCTTGGCTGTTTCAAGCCCTGGCTGTGATCTGATGTGTCTTATTCCTCCAAGGGTCCATGCGGAGCACAAGGAGCAAAAGGACCCCCAGGGATTCAGGGCCAGGTCGGTCTGCAGGGCTTCCCAGGCCCCCGAGGTGCAGCAGGGCACCAGGGACCAGAGGTACGTGCTGAGGCTGGTGTGGGGTGTTGTAAGGTTGGACACGTGTGCCCGGTGGTGTGGTGTGGGGAGGGGACAGTCCTGAGGGATGTCCATGGTGCATCGCTCTGGAGCCTGGGCAATGGATATTGTGTCTTGATGTCTGCCCATAATCCCTCTTTCCCAACCCCAGCTGCCCTCCAGCACCCCAGGCATCTCTGCCACCCTGCTCTGCCTCTTCTTCTTCCTGCGGGCTGAAGGCACTGGGCTGTCCCCAGCCAAAAGCCCGCCGGGCAGCAGCGCTGGTCCTTGCATGCTGGTTGGGGTGGTGGGAGCTGCTGTGGACTAAGGGAGCTCTCTTATGGCATCTCCCTCTGCACTGTTCGGTCATGGGGAGCCTTGCTCCAAGGGCATCTCTGGGGTCTTGGGTGCCCCCAGCACCGCAGTGCTTGACACCAACACAGCTTTGACTTGGCAGCACCAGACCCCTCCAGTTGCACCCCCATTAATGACCCCATCAATGACCCCCTGTGCTGGGCACTGGTGAGGCTGCGCCTCGAATCCTGTGTCAGTTCTGGGCCCCTCTCCACAAGAGAGACATTGAGGTGCTGGAGCGGGGCCAGAGAAGGGCACCGGAGCTGGTGCAGGGCCTGGAGCACAAGTGTGATGAGGAACGGCTGAGGGACCTGGGGGGTTTAGTCTGGAGAAGAGAAGGCTCAGGGGGGACCTTATCGCTCTCTGCAACTGCCTGACAGGAGGATGGAGCCAGGAGGGGGCTGGTCTCTGCTCCTAAGGAACAAGGGATGGGACAAGAGGGAACGGCCTCAAGCTGCACCAGGGCAGGTTTAGATGGAGATGAGGAACAATTCCTTCCTCAGAGGGTACTCTGCCAAGCATCTCTGCAGGGTTCCCACTGCTCCAGGTCAGCACAGGGAGCTCATGGCATGCTCTCCTGACCTGATGCTCTTTCCTTACTCCTGCCTAGCACTCTGCCTCCTCGAGCCTGTGCTGGCAGCTCCTGAAGTCTGTCCTGCTTCTCTCAGCCCTGCTGCCCAGCCCTGACCATCACCAGACCCAGGAGCTGAGCTCAGCAGCACTCAGGGAGCCACAGAAACAAGGCACAATATTTAGAGTGCCTTTTCCTGCTCTGTGTGCTTCGAGTGAGCTGCCAGGATGGACAAACCCAGCCACAGATCAGTATTTGTGCCTGGAACTGAAACCGGGCTGGCTGCTCGTCTCTGGTGGCTTCCAGCTTCTCAGAAGAAGGAAAAGGGGGGATGATATTTTCCCACCCACCTTTTTGGTCTGCAGCATCCCCCTGCGTGTGCTGCCCTCCCCCTCAGGGGATGTTGGGGATGCCTGCCTAGATCTGCTGTCACATTTGCTATTCAGGATGAGAAACAGATCCTCCAGCTCTCCGGGAGATGGAGATGCAGCACGACTCCTCTGCTGCCACACAGCACTGGGCTGGAGCTGGGATTTGGGCTGTAACGGAGCACGCAGGAGCCTCCACACACCAGTCCTTTGAATTGCCTTTCCTTCAATCAGCAGGAAACAAAACTATTTAACTGGGTTGTTTTGGGCCAACGCCGACCCATTGAGCATCCCTGGCCAGTTTTATAAGGCTCCAGGGAGATCTTAGAGCAGCTCCAGTGCCTAAAGGGGCTCCAGGAAACCTGGAGAGGGGCTTTGGACAAGGGCCTGTAGGGACAGGCCAAGGGGAATGGCTTTAACCTGCCAGAAGGGAGATTGAGATGAGCTCTGAGGCAGAAGCTCTTCCCTGTGAGGGTGCTGAGGCGCTGGCACAGGGTGCCCAGAGAAGCTGTGGCTGCCCCATCCCTGGCAGTGTTCAAGGCCAGGTTGGACACAGGGGCTTGGAGCAACCTGCTCTAGTGGAAGGTGTCCCTGCCCATGGCAGGGGGTTGGAACTGGAGGAGCTTTAAGGTCCCTTCCAACACAAACCATGGTTCTGTGATAATTCTGGGGTCAGGGGAAGCCCCCATCCCCACCCCAAAGCTCGACTGGTGCCCCAGGTCACATCGCATTCAATTAATATCACCTCCAGCCACATTTCTCCCCTACACAAGGCAGGGGATGAATGGGGCAGCAGTCAGAGGACCGGGGGCTGCATTTACCCTGCTGACTCCTCTCTCCTGGCAGGGGGAAGAAGGCCAGATCGGCCCAGTGGGGCTGAACAGCAGCGAGGGACCCAAGGTCAGTGCCCGTGTTCACTGTGGCCCCTGGTTCTTATGGGCTGTGCTCACCCTTGTGTGTAGGACAGGGATGAGGCCACCCTGCCCATCAGCTCCAGCATGGGTCCCTCCAGCCAGGGGGACACCATCACGATCCAGCCTCTTGGCACCCTCCACCCCATGCACTGCATCCCTGCACCCACAATAGCCATGCACTGACCTGCCAAGGTGGCTGGATGGATCCCTTTGGTGCTCGCCATGGTGGAGACGCTGGGGGAGACCTGCAGCATTGCCTAAAATGACTGTGTATCCCTCTGTGTGAATTTTAGGGAAGCCAAGGACCTGATGGCCCAAGGGGACACCCAGGACCGCAGGGAGCCCGGGTAACTATTGGGGTGCTGGTACTTTGCATCTTGGAGCATCTTTGGCTGTGGGAGACTGAAACCACTTTGGAGACCCCTCACTGGGTCTCTCACAGTCTTGGGCTGTGCTGGGGCTGAGCCACATCATCTCCAGGCACCAGTTTTGCCCCAAATCTGCAGGTTTATTGCTGGTAAAAGGTGGTTTTCTTAACACTCCTGTTTTCCAGGGCCGTGTGGGTCAGCGTGGGCTGGTCGGAGTCCCGGGGCTGCCTGTAAGTAGCAGATGACCCATGTCCCTGTGGTGCCATCAGCACTGAGACAGGGAAACTGGTTCTTGGGAAGCAGCATCCTGGGATGAGGCTGGATCAGAGGGTCTGGCTCTGCTTGGGAATTTGCACAGGATAAGTTGGGGACAAGCAGTTTTTGCAGCCTGCATGGAGTGTTCTGACACCCCACAACTTCCCTCTTAACACCCAGCATCGGAAATGCAGGAAATAACAGCTTTTAAAGCAAACTCTGTTATTCGGAGTCATGTCTGGTGAAGGAATAAATAGCTGGGGCAAGAGGGGGAAAACAAGGTCGAGGTGGTGCTGGTGGGAACGGGTTTCCTCCCACACTCGTGTTATTTCCCAGTGATAGCATCCAAAGGTGGGATGGAGCAGGGAGGAGCTGTGTGGGGATGAGCTGTGCATTAATGAACCCCTGGCTTAGTACAGACCAGCACCCTGGGGACCATTCCACTGCTGATGTGCCACCTTTCAATACTGGAGGGAGGCTCTGGGGCTGGCTGAGTCCTCAATGGGGCCACCCTGCCATGGGCTCTGCTTTCCTGAGGTGAGATTCTCCTTCCAGGGCTTGCGGGGCATCCTGGGAGCAGAAGGCACAGAAGGAAAGCCTGGTACACAGGTTCCCATCCTACACTCTGTACTTGACAAGGGCTGGAGCGGTGGGTTGTATCCAGAGGGGGAGATGAGCCCAATGGGGCTGAGGGGGGGCATCCCAACCCCATCATCCCCATGGCCTTGTGTGTCAAGACCTTGGCACTGTGTTGGACCTTGCCATGATGTGCATCAGCCGGCTCTGGGTTGGTGTGGTGGGACTGGGAGAGGCTGCTCCTGCTTCCCCATCCTCATCATCACCTGCTTGTCCTGCAGGGTCACCCAGGGACCATGGGCAGCGCGGGCAGGAGGGGAGCACCGGTGAGTAGAGCTGCATGGATGGCTGATTCCTGTTCCCTCTGCTCAGCTCTGTCCCCTTGGGATGTGCCTCAAAAGCTATGGAGGGCAAGAGGTGGTTGGCCCTGAAGGAGCAAGACCAGCCATAAGGCGCTCCTCTGAGGCAGGGACCTGATGAGAATAGTGCTAAGGGGTGAAGGGGAAGGAATGGGCCTATTGCAAAATGACTTCTCATCCTTGGTGCTGCTGTCCAAAGCAGGGCCGGCACAAAGCCTGGGCTGGTGGCAAGTTCTCCCTTCTGTAGGACTTTTAGTATCTGCTAATCTTTGCTCTGAAATGCAAAAGGAAATAAACCCTGGCACTTCCCTCTCTGGTTTGGGTTGGTGTTGGACCATGCCAGGAGAGAGCATCTCCATCCCTTCTGCTTTCTCTCCATCACTCATCTTCTGCCCTTTCCTGCAGGGTTCTGCTGGCTTGCAGGGACCCCACGGGCACACAGGACCTCCTGGATCCATAGTAAGGACACAATAATGTTCCTTCTGCTGCATGAACTCTGCATTTTCTTAGGTGGGAAGTCAATAGGGCTGGTGGCACTGGTGGGGGATATGAGACTTTCCCGCCTTGGGAATGAGCCGGGAATCAGGGCATCTGGAGGACCTGGTCTTAACTTCTTGTTAAAACACATTAAAAAGCCTCAATGGCAGAAATAGATGGGGCAGAGCAGGATCATTTCCCAAGAGATTCAGCCTGCCCGAGGGACTTTGCAGCTTCCAGGGTCTCCATGGGGAATGGCAGCCCCTGGAAACCCTTCACACGTGGGTGGCTGAATAACAGCATGGTCCTGGGAAGGGATCAAAGCTTTCTCCATCCCAGGTGGAAATGGTGGTACAGGTTCAGGGAGGACAGTCCCATGTCCCTGCCCACTGCGATGGAGACCCAGAGCAGCTCCTGCAGCGGGAAATGCTTCTCCCTTAGAGCCTGCTCTCGGCTGGGCTTCGCAATGATCCCAAGGGTGGAATTGTCACCTTCCCTAGTGGTATCCTCATCAGAGAGCCAGCCATGGGGTGCTGGCGTGCAGGAACCACCAGGACAGGCCATGGTGGCAGAGTTTGTCCCCACCAACCCAGTTTGGACCAAGTGATGCCCATCCCTGAGCACAGAGACAGCAGTGGTGGCTTGGTGGGGCTGGTCTCATCTCAGCACCTCCATGACACCTCCTTCCCAAATATTTCCAAAGGGCTCTCTGGGAAAACCTGGACCTGATGGAGACCTGGGTTCCTTGGGCCCAAAGGTGAGAGCTGGGGCTGGTTGGAGCAGTGATGGTGATGAACAGCCCTGAGAGGCTCTTGGCTGCCACGGGGACATATGGGGGGATCTTGGGAGATCAGATGTGAACACCAACGATGAGAAGTTGCCTGTGGGCATCCCGGGAGCAGAGGTTTGTTGATGCCTCATCTTGCCTGGCAGGGGCTGCCTGGGAAGCCTGGCTCGGAGGGGCCACAAGGACCTGTTGGCACCTATGTAAGTGACAGCCCCAGGCAGCGGCAGGGTTGGGGGGAGGCTCCTAAGGCTCCTGCAGTGCCGGGGTCCTGCCTTTCCCTGGGCAAGAGCTCAGCCTCAGCATCCTCCTTCTCCCAACCCCTTGGAGATTCTGCCTCCTAACACCACCCTCTCCCCAGGGCTACCCAGGAGCTGCTGGTGACCGTGGGAGGCCAGGGCGCAGGGGGGACAAGGTAGGGCTGGGACACCCAGCACAGCAGTGGGGGGATGCGCTGGGGTGGGAGTTCAGGCTTTGGGAACATCTTTGGGTTGGGCTGTTGAAATCAATGGATGGGTTTGGGTGGTGTCTCCATCAGCTGAGCCAGGGAGGTTGCAGCGGTGACAGGAGAATGGCTGGAGCTGGCTCTAATGTTGGGTGAACTGGTGGATCTCTAGCACTTCATCTGCCCAAATCCTGTGGCTTGTTATGAGATGCCAGGCAGATTTTTGGGGTTGGTTTGGGGTTTGTGGGGTTTTTTCTCTAAGAGGTTACAGCACTAAAACACAGGAAGCAAAGGAAATCTCTTGTCTCCTCACAGGGAGAAAGGGGAGCCCAAGGCCCACCAGGATTCCCAGGAAAAGCTGGCCCTAAGGTGAGCGCTGATGCTGCCACCCTGGTTAACTCCATCCCCCTGGAGAGGCGCTGAGCAAATCACCTTTGTTGGGCTGAGGATGGGAAATCTTTGCCATAGGCATCAATGGGCTGCACATGGGGAGAGGGGAGCAGTCAGGGATGCGTGTGGGGCTCTGATGGCACTTTCTTCCCCAGGCCCTGCCAGGTCCCCCTGGTCCACGAGGTGCTCCTGGCTCTCAGGTAGGGCTCCCTGTGCTTCCCAAGCCTGTCTTGCTCCTCTCGCTCTGCCGCAGTGCCCTGCAGATGGGCAACACTGCAATACACACCATGTCCTACCCGTAGCATTGGCAGCATGGATCCTGGAACCCTCTGCAGGACCCTGGTCCTGATTCTTGCTGGCTGGGTTTGTCCTGATGCTGCACAGGCATCACTTTGGTGGCCTGGGCACATGTGGATGGTCCAAGGACACCAAGCTCAGCGTCCCCTGCGTGCCTTTGCCATGACCATGCTGCTGAGCACCCTTCTTGTTTCAGGGCAGAATGGGAGACCCAGGTCCTCGAGGACTTCCAGGGCTGCCTGTAAGTGGGAAAGCTGTAGCTGCAGAGATGCTCCATAGGCTGAAGTTGGGTGGGAAGAAAGATAGGTGTCCCCTTTGGAGGCAGCTTCATCCATGGGCTGGTTGTGGGGCAGAGAATGACCCTGCATTGGGTAGCTGGGTGGTGACAAGCCAGGGATGGGGACAGCAGTGCCCTCCTGCACCGCAGTGATGAGACACCAGTACCCACCACATGTAGGTAGTACCTTGCAGACCCCATGGTGGCCCAATTGCTTTGGGCATGGGGCTCCCATTGGCACTGCCCTCCCTGCACCCTGTGCTGTGGTTTGGGTGCCTAAGTGGCCTTTTGGCCTTGCAGGGCATTCCTGGTACACGGGGGCTGGACGGCATTCCTGGGAAGCCTGGTTCAGCAGGAGAAACAGGGGCTCCTGGAGCTGCTGGTGCTGCTGGTCCGTTTGGGTACCCGGTGAGTGCAGATGCGGCCCCTTCCATCGATGCCCAACACAACCTCCTGCCTCAGCCGGTAGGATGGGGTGCAGGAATTGTGCTGGAGCTCCCTAAAGCTCCTGCAGGAAGGGAAGGGAAGGGGACGGGAAGCTGGGTCATGGCTTCTCTGCCCATGGTGTGCTGGGGCATCCCAGATCCATGCTTGGGAGCTGCAGAGGCCTCCTGAGTTAAGGCAGAGCCTTACTGCTGACATGGGTTGTTTGTTTGCAGGGCCGGGAAGGTCCAAATGGACCTGAAGGGCCTTCAGGGATGAGAGGAGAGAAGGTAAGGATGGAGAATGTGGTTTGGTTCCTCTTGCTGGCCCTATGAGTCAGGATCTGCCCAGGCAGGCAGAGCTTTGGGTTCGCTCTGCTTGCCCAAAGTGGGGGTTCCTTCCCAGGGCTATAGGGGAAGAGTCCTGGAAACTGCTCCCACCTTGGCCACTGGCTTTGCCCAGCGGGATGGGGATACATGTGTGGTACAAGGTGGGAGAAGAGCCTTGCCAGCCCTCCCGCAGGCACTGGGTATCCAGGACAGCTGGGTCTGTGGGGAACCTGCATGGGGGACCTGTCCTAATGTCTGTGTCCTCTGGCAGGGTGATGCGGGACCTCCTGGGGATGCTGGTGTCAGCGGGCTGGATGGAGAGCAGGTACATTACTGAGGAGCCATGTCCTCCTCTTGGCCGGGGCTGCTCCAGCCCATCTCTCCCTATGTACCTTCTCCAAGGATGGGGAAGGGAGGGAAGAGATTTCTGATCCTCAGTGAAACCAGAAGGTTAAAGCTGAGCCAAGGGCTTTGTGCAGCGCAGGGTGAACAACCTATGCCAGGGCTGAACTGTGTGTTTTGTCCCTAGGGACCACCAGGACCACCGGGAGCAGAGGGGCAGCCGGGGCCCAAAGGCGAGCAGGTCAGTCCCTGCTGGGAGCTGGGGTGATACTGGTGGCACTGGGCTCGCCTGGCCCCACTGCTGCAGGGGTGGGCAAGGACCTAACCCCATGTGGGGTGGCTTGAAACCCACCCCCAGCATGCTTATGCCTGGGGGTTTATGTTGCTGGGCATGGTTTGGGTACCTGGTGCGAGGAAAACTGGGGTGGTGGGAAATGATGATGGGCAGAGCCAGAATCATCCTGGTTGTCTTCATCGTGTCCAGGGAGAGGCAGGAACCAGTGGAGCTCCAGGCATCAGAGGGGAGCCTGGAGAGCCAGGGGAAGATGGGCCAGAGGGGCCACCAGGGAGACATGGAGAGCAAGGCAAGGAGGTATGTGAGTGCTGAGTGCCACCAGCCTGGGGGACAGCAACAGGAAAGGTGTGTGCCACCAGCTTTGGAGAGCTCCAGCTCTGCCCCAGACAGGCTGAGGTGCCCCACTGAAGGAGGGAGCTGATGCTTTGGGGTCCCTTTGCTGGACGAGTTGTTGGCAGCTGTGTCCTCACTTGCTTTTTGGGCTAGCATGAGTCACAGCTATAGGTGACCGCCTGGTGTAGGCAGAGCTGCAGGGCCATCAGCACCAAGATCCCAACCAGAGGAGGGTGGAGAAGCCCCTGGATGTCAGAGCTCAGCTTTTACCCCCCGGGATGGGGCTGGGGAGGAGGTGCTGCATCTGATGCTGTACTTCTCCTCCGGGCAGGGTGATGCTGGTGATGCTGGAGACCCAGGTGAGCCAGGACCACAGGGGCAGAAGGTGAGTGCCTCTGACTCTGTCCCTCCTTGAAGCACCTCAGGAACACCCATAGCCTGCTCAGCCTCCACTGCTCTATTTGCCATGGTGGGGGCAGAAGCAGGACAGGGGTGTCCCCGTGGCTGAGGACCCCTGGAAATGCAGGGCTCAGACCTGGTACCACCTGAGCACCCTAGAGTGAACTTCTGTCTGCAGCACCCATTGAGAGGGTGAAACATGCCATCTCCAAGCAGAAGCTCATGTTATTGCTATTCCTTTCTCTTCTTTGTGGTGACACCTCTGTCTCCATCCCTGAGCAGGGTGATGCCGGCCCCAGGGGCCTTCCTGGAGCACCAGGACCAGGAGCTGCTACAGGGGAACTTGGAGGAAAAGGCCATAAAGGAGAGAAGGGACACGAAGGTTTGCTGGCAAGTACATAGAGAGGGGCTGCCTCAGCCCACCAGGCTCCCTGTGCACCCACAGCCTGGCAGTTGGGTGCTGGGTGCCGAGAAGTGGGGCTCAGCCCTGGTGGGAAACCTGGGGCACCAGGAGCCATAGAAAGTACTGGGAATTGGCAAATCTCCATCATTAGGGAGTTCTGTGTCTCATGGGCACGACTCCAAAATTGGGTGGTGTTGGCACATAAGGATAGTTTGGACTTGGGCCTGTTGGAGCAAGGCCAGAGGAGGCCCCGGAGCTGCTGCGAGGGCTGGAGCAGCTCTGCTCTGGAGCCAGGCTGAGAGAGCTGGGCTGGGGCAGCCTGGAGAAGAGAAGGCTCCTGAAGGGGAGACCTTAGAGCAGCTCCAGTGCCTAAAGGGGCTCCAGGAAACCTGGAGAGGGGCTTTGGACAAGGGCCTGTAGGGACAGGCCAAGGGGAATGGCTTTAACCTGCCAGAGGGGAGATTGAGATGAGCTCTGAGGCAGAAGTTCTTCCCTGTGAGGGTGCTGAGGCGCTGGCACAGGGTGCCCAGAGAAGCTGTGGCTGCCCCATCCCTGGCAGTGTTCAAGGCCAGGTTGGACACAGGGGCTTGGAGCAACCTGCTCTAGTGGAAGGTGTCCCTGCCTGTGGCAGGGGTTGGAACTGGAGGAGCTTTAAGGTCCCTTCCAACACAGTCCCATGATGCTATGACTTGCTGGGCAGTCTGAGTTAATGCTGCCCCTGCCAGGATGGGACCCTGCTGAGCACATCCTCCTGTGTCCCAGGGCCAGGTTGGTGTCACCGGAGATGTGGGACCTGCAGGAGCCAGAGGACGGTTTGTAAGTCAGATCATGTCCCTCCTCCCCTTTCAGCCAAGCACGGGCCTGGCAAGGGGGGACACGTGTGTGACTGGGAGCACTGGGCTGGGTTGACTCAATGGGGCTCCTTTGCTTGTGCCCTGAACAGGGTGGGATGGGTCTTCGAGGTGCTCCTGGGCTCAATGGTCCCAAAGGAGTGAAGGTACAGTGGGGTGATGGCTCCAACCCTCCATCTCTGGGTGAAATGCCCTTTTCTGGCCTTTGCCCAAGGTCTGGTTCTGGTGGAGGAGCTGGGTCAGACCTGGGCAGGCTGGTGACTTATGGAACCTTCTATGGAACCCTCCTTGCCTGAGATCCAAAGTCAACAAGGCAAGGACGGGGTTTTCTGGGGACAAAGCTGTTCCTCCTCCTTCCCCAGGGAGATCCAGGACCACAAGGCATGCATGGACCCACAGGTGCTGCAGGACTAGAGGTACTGATACCTGGGGTCTTGTAGGGCTGGGAGCTGCCACAGGCTTCCCCAGCGCTTCACCTCTTCCAATACAAACCAAAGCCAAAGGATTTATTGCCCCTTAGCTGGCCAGGCCAGGGCGTCAGGAGTAAGGAGGGGTTTTAATGCCTCACATCTTGGCACTGACTCCCAGGAGGTACTTAGATGCTCCCAAAATCATCCTGCCATCAAAGCACCTTCACTGCTCAGGCGCTGTCTGGGCATGTGCCGTGGCCAGTTGAACATGTACAAGGGAGAGGATGGTTAAAATACCTGAGCATGAAGCACATGGTGGTGTCAGGCTTATTCTAAATCCCCACCATCACCGCAGGGACCCGCTGGAGATGATGGACCCAAGGGAGATGGTGGCAAACCCGGTCCAGTGGTAAGTACTGGGCCTGACCACGCAAAACCTCCCTGGGAAAGAGGTTTGGTGGCACCCTGTGCTGGAGCTGCAGAGCCTGGGGCTGGGGCTGTGGCTCACACATCCCAGGGGATGGCCACGAAATGAGCTCTGCTGCAGGTCCTGCTTTGCAATGTGTTTGTAACTGAGTCATCGTTCCCTCAGTGTCCGCAGAGCCAAAGCTCCATAAAGACACTTTAATACAGCTATTAAACACTGCAGAAGTGCCAACACCATTGTGCAGTTAATGCCTGGCTGTCTGCCTGAGGCAGGTCCAGGGCGTTTGGCTTCCTCCTCCTCTGCTTTCCCAAAGCAATTCTGCAGGTGTCTGTAAGGGCAGAGGAGCTGCCACGAGATGCATTTTATGGTTGTGGCCCTGCCATGCACAGCCACAGCTGTATTACTGATGCCTGCACTCCGCTGCAGGATAAATTCCATTTGCATCCATGTTTTCCCATGCTGCAGTGCCGCTCTGCCCAGGCAGGACAAGTCTTTAACGTCCCTGGCAGTGTTCAAGGCCAGGTTGGACACAGGGGCTTGGAGCAACCTGCTCTAGTGGAAGATGTCCCTGCCTGTGGCAGGGGGCTGGAACTGGAGGAGCTTTAAGGTCCGTTCCAACCCAAATCATTCCATGGGTTTATGATTAATTTGTGCGATTACTTTGCTGGGAGAAGTTGGCACATGGAATAAACCCCAGGAATAAAAGGATTTGCAGAGCTATTGTTGGGTGAAGCCCCTCGAGGTGCAGCTCCTCAGCCCCAGCTCTAGGCAGGTTTGGGCTGGGGTGCAATGGGTGCCTGGTCTGTATGTGCACTGCAGGGCGCAGTGGGTGCCATGGGGCCGGTGGGTGCCCCCGGGCTCCGGGGATACACCGGGCACCAAGGAGCCAGAGGATCGGTGGGCACCAAGGGCCAGCCAGGCCAGCAGGTAGCAGTAACTCCATCTCTGCCATGGGGACGGGCTGGGGACACCCCTCCCTGGCACAGGGTCCCTGGGGGAACAACCCCACTCCAGACCCTGGGGCAAGGCAATGGCTTGCACTTGCCCTCCTGCCTTCCAAATAACCCAGAGCTGATGCCAGCCTCCTGTTTTGTCCCCAAATGAACTCAGGGTCCTCTTGGGTCACCGGGTGAAGCTGGAGTCACAGGGCTGAGCGGCACTGAGGTAAGTGCTGCCCCAATGGATAACCCCTGGTGCTTATTTGTCAGCATTGGGTTGATTCCTGGTTTCCTTCCTAGGGCCTGGCAGGTGTGAAAGGGGAGCCGGGCGAGCTGGGAATACCAGGACCGATGGTGAGGAGCAGGATGGAGCCGTGCTGGGGCTCCTGGCACAGGCAGTGGGATGCGGGGATGTCCCTGTTGCAGCAAGGTCCCACATGGGCAGCATCTCCTGCTCCCACTGAAATATCCCTGCTCTGCTGCAGAGAGGGGCAAAAGCCTCAAATGGAGACCTCAGCTTAGAGCATCCTCCTGAGCACGCTGGGGCAAGAGCAGGCAGGGAGGCCGGAGGGGGCATCCCTCCTGCAGCATCCTTACGGAGGGGTTTCCTTCTCATTTGGGTTTTTAGGGGTCTCCAGGACAAGCCGGTCCTGAAGGGTGGAAAGGTCGCAAAGGAGAAAAGGTACTTCCAAAATCCTCCTCTGCAGATGGCACCTGAGGGGAACCAGCCACCAAGCATGGGGTGGCCAAGCCTGAGCTGGTCAACCTCATTGCGGTCCAAGGAGAGAAACGAGCTGGAATCACCCCAAGGAGACTTAGTTTTCCCCACTGTAAAGGCAACTGCTCATCCATGCCTGGCAAACACAGGGCCCTTGGACACCCTTGGGCTGCCTTGGCTGGTTTTGGGGTGAGGGGCTGGCAGGTCTCCCCAGTTCAGCCCTACAGGTCTGCCTCCATCCTGGCTTAGGTGCCCTCGGGGGGACACAGGGGACTTCCCTTCACTGACCAGCTCTGCACCATGGCCTTGGTGTCCATCCCCACGGTCCCATAGCAGCCCCTCTTCCCTGGTCCAGGATGTGCCCGGGCTGCTGGTGACCCATATCCCACATCTTTTCTTCCCCCAGGGTGATGTGGGGCGTGAAGGACAACAAGGGGTCCCCGGAGAAGCTGGCAGACGGGTAAATGGCACCGCTGTCCCCATGCAGGGTGGCAGGAGGCTGATGCTCAGAGCCCTCGGAGGTCTTGCAGAGGGGTCCCAGTTTGCTGGGGGCTCAGCATCCCTGGAAGGGGAGCAAGGGGGATGCAGAGGAACCAGCTTAGTGCCTTTAATGGGCTTGAATTGCTCCTGAAGCTTTCTTCTGTTATTCCCAGGGCAAGCGAGGCAAGGCGGGCCACCAGCCCCCGAGGGGACCCCGGGGACACAAGGTAGGTTGGCATCATGTAGCTGGAGGGCCCTGCGTCCCCTTCCAGCCCCAGGGGGGTCTCCCACACCCCCATGGGCTGCTCTCCCTGCAGGAGGCACCAGAGCATTGCTCCTGCCCTGCTCTCACACCAGCCAGGGTCTCTCCCTTTTGCATTTCAGGGCCACCCAGGTGACAAGGGGCTGGAAGGACCCCAGGGACCCCAAGGACCCTATGTGAGTATTAGCTTGGGAGGTTTTAGGGTGCTGGCTGCTCCCTGTTTGCCCCCCCCCCCCAGGTATCACGTTGCAACCCAGCTCCATGGACAACCAAAGCAGAGAATCATTTAAAACAAGTCAAGTTTTGAGGTGTTTCATCCATCCATCGTTCACCCATCTCCTCTTGCCTTCTCCTTCCCAGTTTCACACAGCTACACGCAGTATGTGTGCAGTCAGGCAAATCACATCATTTCCAGTCAGTTGCCCCAGAGGCCAAATATTTTCCTTCCAGTGAATCACAGAACCCCAGCCTGGTTTGTGTTGGAAGGGACCTTAAAGCTCCTCCAGTTCCAACCCCCTGCCACGGGCAGGGACACCTTCCACTAGAGCAGGTTGCTCCAAGCCCTGTTGAACCTGGCCTCAGAGTTTCTAAATCTCAAGCTTTTAAAGATGCTTCCAAGTTCCTAAAACTGCCTGAAATTCCCGGAATCCTGGTGGCACCCTCAGCCATGGCGAGGTTGCTCCTTGCCAACGGGAGCAGCTCAGTGCAAGGTAATGCAGTACCACATTGTTTCTCTCAGGGCATTCCAGGGCTGAAAGGCATGAAAGGAGACCCTGGACTGAAGGGACCCAAGGTAGGTGACATGTGCCAGGCACTTGAGCACCGCGCACAGCGGGGTCAGCATTTAATCTGCTGGATGCCATCACTCAGTCCCCTCTTCTTGAACCCTGATCACTGCAGCATCTTTGGGGGTTGACCACCAGGTCCCTGGGTGCTGGGACCTTCAGGCTCTCTCGCAAAGCATCTTCCACCCTCCTGGAGCTGCAAGCAGCAGCAGACAGTCTTCTAATCCCTGCTCTCAGCATGGATGCTGACACAGCACAAGCACGTACCTCCTCTGTGCCATTACTGATGTGCTGATGGATCCAGCCTTGGCCAGAGAGGCCAAGCTCATCCTCACAGCCCCATCCACCAGCTGCCAGGCTGTAAATCAGTGACAGGCAGTCCCTGGGGGCGGGTGGTTCCTCACAGCCGTCAGAATGAAAGCCTGGTGTAATAAATAAAGCTTTAAGTGCATTGAGAGCTGAATGGGGGATGGTAGAAGCTGAACTCCAGGGCAGTCAGCAAGGCCGGAGCTGGGCAGGAGGCTGCTGTGCTGGGTTCTTCCCCTGCTCCACCAGATTTCAGCACAGAAGTTTATTTTCTCAAAGTGTTTTGAGGAAATTCTGAGGTTTTTCCTGAGTGATATTTTAGCCTGGGATAAAAGACTTTCAGACTTGCAGCTGAGCAGAAGAGGAAGATGCTCCATCACCCCCTTCCTTCCCCACTATAGGCACAGTTAATTCTACCAAATACAAAGGACGGGGTTGGGGTTTTCATCATAAATTTCCCATTTCCAGCTGCTTGCTGGAGGCCAGGAGATGTTTGGCCTTGGGAAATGTCCCTTTTCTGCCAGGGTCACCTCCATTGCCTACCCAATGAAGTACCACTGATTTGATGAGTAACTAAATGATCATGATGGAGTAACTAGAGCAAGGTTCTGATGCCCACCCTCTGGGGCAGAGCCCCCCACCCTGGCTGGTGTCCCTGAAGGGGTTTCCATCCTTCTCTTTGCCACCAAAGCTCTCCCTGTCTCTCCCAGGGCGAGAAGGGCAGCGCGGGTGAGCTGGGCCAGCAAGGGGACGATGGCTTCAAGGTACATGAAGGGGTTTGCTCTTTTCCTCCCTCCCCTTGGTCCCTTGTCACCCTGTGTGACAGCCTGCCTCCTAGGGCAAGCTGGGACCCCAGGGCATCCCTGGAAGGCCAGGACCCAAGGGACAGCAGGTAAGGGCAAGATGGACCTCCACAAGATGAGTATTTGGGATGAATTCCTCATTTTTCCATGCCGAATCTGCCCGGGAAAGGGGCTGTGTTGTCAGAGGACATAGTGCTGGGGGATGCCCCAAGCAGTGCCCTGACCTCCTCCGGTGCCTTTGCAGGGTGACACTGGCCCCCCCGGCACACAGGGACACCCTGGCACCCCCGGGACACCGGTGAGTCCTTCACCCTCCCATCGGGTTTGGGGTTTGCTCCCCAACAGGGATCACATCCCGCTGGGATGGGGCTTTGATCCCGCCTGCCTCCCGCTTCCCCGGGCCTTGTCCTTCTCTTCCAGGGCTTGTCTGGACCCAAAGTAAGTACAGAGGAGCGCTTGGAACTGGGCTCAGCCCTGCCATGGGCACCCTCCCCTCCTGCCCTGTCCCCGAGGTGTGGGGTGGCCCCATGGGGCACTCTGGGGTGCAGCTCCACACACCAGCATCTCACCCCTTGCTTCTCTTCCCTCCTCCACCTCCTCTTTGGCAGGGGCTGAAAGGCTTCCCAGGGCTGCCAGGACCCAGGGGCACACCAGGGCTGCCAGTAAGTGGAGCCACTAATGTCCCTTGTGCCAAACCTTGGGTCCCTTGCTCCCCCAGCGAGGTCCCCCAGTGCTGTGGGTGCCATTGCATTGGGACAGGCAGCGGATGGCACCATCAGAGGAGCTGTGAGCATGGCGGTGGGCTCAGGGGCAGCAGCCACTGCCACCAGCATTGTCATTGTCACACAGGGTCCTGCCGGCCCCCCTGGCCCCAGCGGACCCGTGCTCATGCTGTCCAGGGAGGAGCTACGGGTGAGTGCATGAGGACAAGGGCTTCCCATCCCCATGTGGTGCCACCAAAGCTTCCCATCCCCACTTTGATGGGTGCCATGAGGGAGGGAAGGGGCTGACAGTGATGGTGTCCCATGTCCCACTGCTTCTAAGTCCTGTGTGCACAAGGACCAAGGCTCATGTACAAAGAGCAAGCAGATATGGCTAACTCCTCTCCCACCATACTTGTCCCCACCATGTCCCAACTCCTCCCTGAGCTCCTGATGATGCTTCTCACCCAAATAAGAGGGAGGGACTAATATCAGCTTGGTTATATCCCTTCTTTTTCCTTTAGCAGCTAATTTATCCCTCCAACCACCTGAACTACACTGCGGTCTGGGCTCTGCTGGACACCCTGAGCCAGGAGCTCCAAGCTCTTGTGGAGCATCCCAACGGCACCAAAGCCAACCCGGCGGCCACTTGCAAGGAGCTGCTGCTGGCTCACCCTCATCTGCCTGATGGTACCAGGGTGCACACGGGGGGACCCCAGGTCCAGGCAGTGTTACGCCAGCATTAAGAGGGGATGAGGATTTGGGGGATGAGCTCAATTGGGTTTCATCCCTGGAGGAACAGGGTGGCAGCCAGGCTGCATCCCAAGAGGATGGAGGTTGCAGCCAGGGATACACCACAAGCTGAGGTGGGATGGCACCACGTGGCATCCTCCCCATGCCAAAACCCTGGTGCCAGGAGCTCCCCTCTGCCTCCCTCCAGGGCAATACTACATCGACCCCAACCAGGGCAGCCCCCAGGATGCGCTGGTGGCCTTCTGCAACTTCACAGCGGGGGGTGAGACCTGCATAGCCCCCATCCACAACCAGGTATGGGGTGGCTTCAGCCCTGTGTTACCTCCTGAGGCTGGTGAGGACAGGTTGGTGGGGCCGGAGAGGGACAGTGTGGCCGGTCCCTTGCTGTGGTGACTGCTGCTGTCACAGGGAGCTGTGGGAACAGTTTGGGGTGAGGATCCTGGTCACGGTGTGTGACCAGGCTGCAGGGACAGCTATTGGTATCGCTGGCTCTTTGTCCTGCTGGGGCAGCGTGACATGGTCCCCACTCTCCCCAGGTGCCCATCAAGGCTTGGCTGAGCACTTACACCTCTGAGAACACCTTCGAGTGGTTCAGCACCCTGCCTGGGGGCTTCCTGGTGAGTGCCCAGCCCCATGGGACACAAGCCCACCTCATGGGACTGGGGGTCTCCTAGTGCCTGTCCCACTGTGCAGTGCCCAGGCACAGGGGTTGTGCCACCTCTTTCTGCAAAGAAAACCCAAACCAGTGCTTCAGCAGATGGCTGAATCCCAGTTTTCAACTGGGGGATGCACAGACTCCTCCATGCAGATCCATGCAGCTCCCACTACTCGGTTTCTCTCTCATTGCCCATAGCTGGAGTACACAGGGGCCAGCACGGTGCAGCTCCGGTTCCTGCGCCTGCACAGCCACTTGGCCACACAGAAGGTCTCCTACTCCTGCAGACCGGCCCCGGAGCAGGGCCAGCCACAGCTCCAGAAGGAAATCCGCTTCCTGGCCGATTCCCGGGAGCAGAGCTATGCAGCGAGCCTGCAGGGCTGCGTGGTGAGCCTGCCTGCAGACAGACCCTTTCTTAATCCAGGAGAAGCCTCTTCCCCAACATTTGCCCGTTGGCTCATGTTTGCACCCCCAGGGTTTGGGGTAGGCCTGGTGGATGAGGCTTCCCATGGTGGGATGGGGATGGGAAGCATCCACTTCCTGCAGCGGGATGGGGATGGAGATGGAGAGCATCCTCTTCCTAGGACCAAGGAGCTGCCCTGATCCTGGGGAGCTGGCTGGGATATGGCAGGGAATGCGGTGTCGCAGGGTGACATGGGGGAGGCCACCTCCCTGGAGAAGCTGGGAATGGAGACCTGGCCATTGGGTGCATCAAGGAGCAACCAGAGCAGCGGAGGGGACAGTGGGTGCTCCATGAGGGTCCTTCAGGCCACCAGCCCAGGGTTTTGGTGCCGCTCAGCTGCCCCTGTGCTCATTTCAGCTGGACAATGACTCCTCCATCACCGACACCATCTTCCACTTCGCCACCGAGGAGCTGTCCCTGCTGCCGCTGCGGGACCTGGCCGTGTTCCACAACGGAGACACCTCGCACCAGTTCGGTTTCACAGTCGGACCGGTTTGCTTCAGCTGAAACCGGTGACACCCAAACCGAGACGGTTCCCTCCCCACCCAGGAACTGTCCTGCTGGGGCCGTGGTGGCGGCTGGGAGTGACACGGGGCTCCCCAGAGCTGCCTGTCCTCCTTCTGAGATACCTGTTTGTAGCTGCGTTATGCCTCAGACTACAATTTCCTTCTGGAGTAGAAGAATGTTGTTTACAAAAGTCATTTCTCTATAAATTATATATATATTATATATACGAGAAGGTGCTGATTTAATGAGTGATGGGGGAGGCTCATGAAATTGAAATTATCAGGAACTCTCAGCTAAAGAGAAAACCAAGCAACAACACTGCCAGCTTGGGAGAAGGGGAAGAAAAAGGGCTTTGCTTTGCCTTAGTCAAGTGCACAAATCCCTGGATCAGGGGGATTTGAGGAGGAGCCCTGGCAGCCCAAGCAAGCAGGTCCATGCAGTGCTGCCCACTCTCTGCTCCTGTTCCCAGCTGTTCCAGCCATCAGGTACTAAAAAGGGGTGAAAAAGGCAAAAGCCCCCATGTCCTGGCTCTGTTTTGAGTCTGCAACTCATTTGAAGGGCAGCGAGCTGCTACAGCAAGGCTGCTACAAGGCAGTGTTGCTCTGGTCAGGCAAGGGCAGGGACTGGAGCTGTTTGGCTCTGTGCTGCAGCGCTGATATCACTTTATATTTGCTGTTCCCAGCAGTGTTTCTCTTGCCTCTTATCATCCCGCTATTGCTGGGCTGCTTGGCCCCAGGCAGCCAGAGGTAAGTCCTGGGAGCAGAGAGCTTTACAGATGGCACCCAAGCCTAGGTGCTGGTACACAGCCCAGAAACCCCCAGATCTCACATGGCTGTGTGCAGTTTTCTCAGCACCTTTCAGGTTTTGGACTTTTAAGGCAGAGCTTGCCCACTTTGCCCTGTAGCATAGGTGTCCAGGCTGCCCTATTGTGTCCCAGCGAGGTTGGACATTGATGCTGATGCCAGCAGAGCAGAGGCAGCCAGGTACCCTGTACTAGGGGTGGAGGAGAGCAGAAGCTTTCTGGGGGGCACAGTTGCCTGTGGACTGGTTCAAGCAATGCCAAACCCATAGTATCATAGACTGGTTTGTGTTGGAAGGGACCTTAAAGCTCCTCCAGTTCCCACCTCCTGCCACGGGCAGGGACACCTTCCACTAGAGCAGGTTGCTCCAAGCCCCTGTGTCCAACCTGGCCTTGAACACTGCCAGGGATGGGGCAGCCACAGCTTCTCTGGGCACCCTGTGCCAGCGCCTCAGCACCCTCACAGGGAAGAACTTCTGCCTCAGAGCTCATCTCAATCTCCCCTCTGGCAGGTTAAAGCCATTCCCCTTGGCCTGTCCCTCCAGGCCCTTGTCCAAAGCCCCTCTCCAGGTTTCCTGGAGCCCCTTTAGGCACTGGAGCTGCTCTAAGGTCTCCCCTTCAGGAGCCTTCTCTTCTCCAGGCTGCCCCAGCCCAGCTCTCTCAGCCTGGCTCCAGAGCAGAGCTGCTCCAGCCCTCGCAGCAGCTCCGGGGCCTCCTCTGGACTCGCTCCAGCAGCTCCACGTCCCTCTTGTGCTGTTGCCCCAGAGCTGGATCAGGGCTGCAGGGGGGGTCTCCCCAGAGCGCAGCAGAGGGGCAGGATCCCCTCCCTGACCTGCTGCTCACGCTCTGGGGGTGCAGCCCAGCACACGGGGGGGTTCTGGTCTCAAGCACACACTGAAGCTGGGTCATAGGGAGCTTCTCGTCACCCAACACCCCCAAGTCCTTCTCCTCAGGCTGCTCCATCCAGCCTCCAGCCTGTGTCTGTGCTGGGGATTGCCCCGACCCATCGCGTTTCGACGACGATACAGGCGCACGTACACACACCCGCACGCAGACACACGCTTCCCCCCCCGCACTACATCTCCCGGGAAGCCCCGCGCCGCGCGTCAGGAGCCCGCGACGGGCCGGGCCGGGCCGGGACCGTGCCGAGCTGAGCTGAGCTGCAGCGGGACGGGCCCCCCAGCGCCGCCATGCAGGTGAGCGGGGACGGGACGGGGCGCTGCGGCTGCGAGCTGGGGGTTGTGCGCCCGGCCACGGGCCCGCAGTCTCCCGGTGCGGGACTGGCTGCTCCATGAATCACCCGGGACCCCCCCTCCTCCTGCGGGCAGGCGCTGTTCAACGGCTGCGGCACCGCGACCGCCGGTCCCGTTCCCCACCGCTTCGCCCGTTCCCCCTTCGCCCCGTTCCCGCTTTGCCCCGCTTCCCCCTTCACTCTGGTTCCCCCTTCACCCCGCTTCGCCCCAAGCCTAAGCGGGGCTGCAACAGAGCCCGCCGGCAGCGGGAGCTCCAGCGAGCTGTGCGCAGGGTGGGGGGGTCTGCGTGTCTGTATGTCAGTCGGTCTGTCTGATCCTCGCACCCCCGTGCTGCTGCATCCCCGCCCTGCAGGCTCCCGCTCTCGCACCTTCTCTCACCCATCTCCCTCTACCCCATGTCCCGTTCCCCGTCTCCCATGGAGGGGCTCTCACTGCTCTGGACTCACTCGCAGCAGGAGCTCGAGTCCCAGCAGAGGCCTTAAACCATCACCCCAAAGTGGGTTCACTTCATGCTCAGAGCTCAGATATGATCCCAGAATCCCGGAATCGTCAGGGTTGAAGGAACCTCTGGAGATCATCGAGTCCAACCCCCTGCCAAGGCAGGGCCACCCAGAGCAGGTCACACAGGAACGTGTCCATGGTGGGTTTGGGATGGCTCCAGAGAGGGAGACTCCACAACCCCCTTGGGCAGCCTGTGCCAGGGCTCTGACACCCTCAACAGAAAGAAGTTCTTCCTCTTGTTGAGGTGAAACTTGTTGTGTTTTAGTTTATGGCCATTGCTCCTCATCCTGTCACTGGGCACCACTGGAAAGAGTCTGGCACCATCCTCCTGGCACCTGCCTTTGAGATATTGATCTGCATTGATGGGATCCCCTCTCAGGCTGCTCTTCTCCAGACTGACCAGGCCCAGATCCCACAATCTCTCCTCATCAGAGAGATGCTCCAGACCCCTGAGCATCCTTGTGGCCTCCACTGGACCCCCTCCAGCAGCTCCTTGTCTGTCTTGTGCTGAGGAGCCCAGCACTGGGCACAGTGCTCCAGATGTGGCCTCACCAGGGTCAGTAGAGGTAGAGGAACCACCTCCCTCGACCTGCTGCCACACTCCCCCCCATGCACCCCAGGATACTCTTGTCCCTCCTGGCTGCAAGGGCCGGCTCATAGTCAACTTTTAACTTACCATTCACCAACACTTTCAGGTCCTTCTCAGCTGAACTGCTCTCCAGTAGGTCCTCCCCAACCTGTACTGCTACTTGGGCCCTTGCTGAACGTCATTGAGTGATGTTTAAGGCTACTGGGTCCCCCCAGTTTCCTGCCACCAGCCCCCTGCAAGGTCCCAAGGGTGCCTCACACGAGCTCCAAGGAGCATCCCAGTGTGGGGACACCTCCCCAGGACACTGTGTCCCCAGTGTGGGGCTACAGCTTGGGCACCCTGTGTCAGTGTCTGCTTGCCATGCTGCTCTGCAAAGCAGGGGTCAATGAGCTGCAGTTTCTACAGTCGCATCCCAGCGTGCAGGGCCGGGTGTCCCAGTTGGACTGGAGCAGCAGGTCGGGATGCGCCATGCAGCCTGACACTGCCCCACACAGCCACTGCTGGTTTTTCACTTGACAGCAAAGAGTAACCCCAAACCTGCAGTGGATTAAGCCACAGAACACATGTGCTGTGCACATGAGCAGGGGCAGCACAGGGTGTTTTCACAGACTCCCAGACTGGTTTGGGCTGGAAGGGACCTTAAAGCTCCTCCAGTTCCAACCCCCTGCCACGGGCAGGGACATCTTCCACTAGAGCAGGTTGCTCCAAGCCCCTGTGTCCAACGTGGCCTTGAACACTGCCAGGGATGGGGCAGCCACAGCTTCTCTGGGCACCCTGTGCCAGCGCCTCAGCACCCTCACAGGAAAGAGCTTCTGCCTAAGAGCTCATCTCAGTCTCCCCTCTGGCAGGTTAAAGCCATTCCCCTTGGCCTGTCCCTACAGGCCCTTGTCCAAAGCCCCTCTCCAGGTTTCCTGTAGCATCTCGCTGGGTAAGAGGCATTTTGACCTCGTGGCCACACTGGGTACCTGAAGACCTGGCTTCACCCCAGGCTGGGATACCTGGTGCAGCAGGAGGGATTTCTGCCCATCACTTCTGTTCCCTTGTCACTGAAATAGTTACCAGCTCCCTACAAGGTGCTGCTGGCTTGTGGGTGAAACCTGTAGAGGAGAAATAGCTTCATTTAAACCTAATTATCATTAATCTGTTGCCAAAGGACGCTTAAAGGCGTGAGCCAATTACACGTGCTAATGTGCAAGGGTGAAGAGTGGCCAAAGGCTGTAATTAGAATCCGTTGTACTGTGGATGCCCTGTTATTGGGTGGTATTTCTGGCCAAGGCCGGTCCTGTTGGGTGCATCTGCTGGTGTCAGTAACGGGGTAACAGCAGAGGAGAGGGCACGAGCCCCACAAACACCACCTGAAGAGGCTCACCAAAGGGAGGAGAAGTAAAACCAAGCAAGACTTGGCAGCGTGGTGCCGCCTCTCTCAATGTGGGAGGGTTCTTTACACAACGGCAATACTTGCTCCTCCTGTTTCAGTGTGATAAGGAAAGGGGGTTGATGCTTTTGTAGGTCCCAGCTTGGACCAATGCTGCTCTGCTGTGGAGGCGTCCCTGGACCAGCCCATGGGCAGGCGGTTGCACTTGTGGCTCTGGGTGCTTCAGCAGAGAAACCCCTGGGAGGCAAAGCGAAGCAGAGGGTGGCTGTGATCAGGCTGTGGATGGTGTCCACCAACCTCTGTCTGTCTCTCACAGACCTTCCCTTCTCAAATCTGGGCTAATGAAGTCTTAGACTCATCTCTCTTAATCATAGATTGGGATGTGGAGCTGTTGGAGCGAGGCCAGAGGAGGCCCCGGAGCTGCTGCGAGGGCTGGAGCAGCTCTGCTCTGGAGCCAGGCTGAGAGAGCTGGGCTGGGGCAGCCTGGAGAAGAGAAGGCTCCTGAAGGGGAGACCTTAGAGCAGCTCCAGTGCCTAAAGGGGCTCCAGGAAACCTGGAGACGGGCTTTGGACAAGGGCCTGGAGGGACAGGCCAAGGGGAATGGCTTTAACCTGCCAGAGGGGAGATGGAGATGAGCTCTTAGGCAGAAGCTCTTCCCTGTGAGGGTGCTGAGGCGCTGGCACAGGGTGCCCAGAGAAGCTGTGGCTGCCCCAGCCCTGGCAGTGCTCACTCTGGCTTTTTCTCACCAGTCCAGACACACACAGAGGACCTGCTGCTGGAAGTCAAGGGCAGAGTTAAGCCTTCTCAGCGTGACTGTGTTTTTTCAGTTCAAGTTCCTCTTCCCGTTCTAGAAATTGTGGAAAAACATATTGCAGCATTTGGTAAATCCCCGGCTGGGCATCAGCAGTGGGCTCAGCCCTGGGGGGATGGGTGCAGGTGCCCCAACCCCTGTGCCCATCACTCCAAGCCAGTTCCTTGGCCTCTCTTCCAGATGTCCTTCTACTTCTCGGACACAGCAGTGCTGCTGTTTGACTTCTGGAGCGTCCACACCCCCACAGGTAAGCTGCCAGCCCCGAGACACTGTCCGTCCATCCATCCATCCATCCATCCATCCATCCATCCATCCATCTGCCACTGGCTGTGCTCTCCGCCTGGGAGGAAGGATGTGGAGCACAAAACTGAAGAGCAGCTTTGCACTTCTGTAAGGAGCAGTGAAGAGCAGGACCCCGCAGCATTAACCCTGGGGCACTTACTGTGTGGAGGGCTCAGGGCAGAGCTCAGGGCACCGCTGCCTCTCTCCTGTGCTGTTGCTGCCCCAGACAGGCTCCGTCCTCCCAGCCCAAGAGCAGCAGACAGGGAGGTGTTGGAAGCATCACCCCCCCGCCCCATCCCTGCCAGCCCCCACAGGTCACTCAGTGTTGGATCAGCTTCCCATTTTTGGTTGTTTTTTTCTTTTTTATTATCCCAGAATCACATTTTAACCACCATTTTTTTTTTTAGTGGAGTTGATGCAAAGATGTTTATTCTTTTCAGATCAATCCCCCTCCAAAAAAGTACTCCCTAGGAATTTAGAGGGAAGAATTGGGCTAAATACACCATTTTCCAGTGCTTCACCAACCTGCTGCCCAATTCCAATCCTTGGAGCCCATTCCCTCCACTTTATCCCATGGATAGAATGGTTTGTGTTGGAAGGGACTTTAAAGCTCATCCAGTTCCAACCCCCTGCCACGGGCAGGGGCACCTTCCACTAGAGCAGGTTGCTCCAAGCCCCTGTGTCCAACCTGGCCTTGAACACTGCCAGGGATGGGGCAATGTCCAGGCACTATTCCCAAGCGCTTTATGCCGGCTCCCACCACCTCTCGCCCTGCACCAGTGCATGCCCATGGGCAGCCGCGGGTGTTTCCCCCGCAGGGATGGTGCTCTCGGTGCTGGTGATCCTGCTGCTCTCCATGCTCTATGAAGCCGTCAAGATGGGCAAGGCCGTGCTGCTGCGGCGGGCGCTGCGGGCGCTGCCCCCCAGCCTCAGCCAGGACCCGCTGCTGGAGCCGGAGGAGGGGGCCCCCAGCCCCACTCAGGGCAGGTACCACAGGGACCCCTCGCACCCGGCTGGGGGGGGGGGGGCTCAGGTATGGGGATGTGGCCCCCTGGAAGGGAGGAAGGCTGCAAAGAGCCAGCCCTGGAGTGCTGAGCTCGCAGGGGAGGGGTGGGACAGCCTCAGGAGGTGGCCCCAGGGATATCCTGCCCCCTCTGGGTCCTTTGGGAGATGTCCAGGGTGGCTTTCAGCTTAGTAAAGGATCACATTCCAGCAGGATGCTATCGTGCAGGAGGGTCCTTGTGCTTTGGGAATGGGCACAAGCAGCAGCTCAGGCACCCCAGCAAGGCTGACCCAGGCTTTCCCTTCCCACCACAAGCCCTTAGAGCCAAGCCCTGAGTTTTTCCTCTTGTATTTAATCCCAAACCATGCCTGAGGCTGCTCTTACTGCCAATATCCTTTGGAGCAGGATTTCCCCCTGCGCTGCTGTTTGCAGCCCCCATCCCTTGTCCCACTTCCCAAACCCATCTCTGGATGCTCCGGGATACTGGCAGGGTAGGGGGGAAGCTTCCAGCTGCCCCAGCCCTTTGCTTATGGGGTTTCTCAAACCATGTAGACGAGGCCCTCAGTGACATGGGTTATTGGTGACCTTGACAGTGCTGGGGAACAGTTGGACTTGGTGATCTTAAAGGTCTTTTCCAACCTGGTTGATTCTATGATTACTGGGCTTTGGAACTAGATGATCTTAAGGTCCTTTCCAACCCAAACCGCTCTGTGATTCTATGGTTCTTCCACAGGTGGTTTCAGTACCACGTTGGTCAGACACTGTTCCATGTGGTGCAGGTGGTGCTGGGCTACATGGTGATGCTGGCAGTGATGTCCTACAACGCTTGGATCTTCCTTGGGGCCATCGCGGGCTCCACTCTGGGCTATTTCGTGGTGTACCCCCTGCTCGGTCGGGGCTAGTCACTTCCCATGGGATGCTCCACGCTTTCTGCTGTTTGTCTGGAATTGCTGCTGTCACTTTGCTGGGTCTGTCCTCCTGTGCTGTGCAGGACGCAGCACCCAGGGACTTGCTGTGGGGACTGGCCCAACTCAGGGTGGGTATTGCTGGGGAAGGGGAGCCCCATGGCCAGCCCTGTGCCACTGTCCTTTGGTGGCTGTCCCCAGGTCTCAGGGAGCTTTGGCTGGGTGATGATGGTGGGGGGGTGCTGAGTGTTTCCTCCCCCCACCACCGCAAGGTTCATGCTGGCTGGAATGGGAATGGTGCAGTGATGGGGATGGGGACACACAGGACAGGCACCCCTGTGCCCTCCTGCCCAGCGCTGCCCTGCACCAAGCCCCTCTTCACACAGTGCCTTCTAGGGAGAACGGGGGTCCTGATGGGCCCCCCCCCTGCCCAGTGCTTCAGGGATGGGGTGGGAGCAGCCCCCTGAGCAGTGGCTGTACTGAGGGGAAGCTGCTGTTTGGGGGCCTCTTGCTGCTTCTTCGGGACACCCCTTTTAATAAAACCATCTCAGTGGTTCAGCTTCTGGCTTGTGTTGGATGTGTCACCCGTCCCCAGTCACAGTGGGGACCCCCAATCACAGTGGGGACTCCCATCCCTGCCCCTCCAGCACAGCCCCAGGGCTGGGTTCAGCAATAAGGACAGTCTCCTCTGGCTTTAAATAAAGCTTTTCCATTTTATTAATTATTATAAGCATATTTTTAAACATTTGTATAACTTTCTTAATAAAATATCCTGGAAGAGATAGGTTTTAAGTTCCCCAAGCAAGGCACTTTTGGGAGGGGGGGTCAGGCTGGGCACCCCCCTGCAGAGGCAGAAACAGCAGCACCTAAAATACAGGCGGGTGCTGGGGTGCTGGTCCCTGCTCCTTGCACACACACGAGTCCTGCCAACCCCACCAGCACCTCTGCATGGGGCTGTCCCCCCCCCAACAGCGGATACCAGCTCTGCTCCACCAGCACTGCGCTGGCCAAAGCCCAAGAGCCGCAGCCGTTGTCTGTGCACGGGACTGGGAAGCTCCAGAGGGCAGAGCTGGGATCCCTCCTCTGCCCAGACCCAGGCAGCCCAGTCCCGCCAGGCAAAGCTGGAGACATGGGGTGAATGTCACCTTCACTGCTGAGCTTTTAATCTGAACTTGAAGAGCTGCTAGAAGGGCCTGGGGTGAGTGAGGGTGGCCAGGGATGGGTGCTGGCTGCTGTTACCCCAGCCTGGGTGCAGTTACCCCAGCCTGGGTGCTGTTACCCCAGCCTGGATGCAGTTACCCCAGCCTGGGTGCTGTTACCCCAGCCTGGATGCAGTTACCCCAGCCTGGGTGCTGTTACCCCAGCCTGGGTGCAATTACCCCAGCCTGGATGCAGTTACCCCAGCCTGGGTGCTATTACCCTAGCCTGGGTGCTGTTACCCTAGCCTGGGTGCAATTACCCCAGCCTGGGTGCAGTTACCCCAGCCTGGGTGCTGTTACCCCAGCCTGGGTGCAGTTACCCCAGCCTGGGTGCTGTTACCCCAGCCTGGATGCAGTTACCCCAGCCTGGGTGCAGTTACCCCAGCCTGGGTACAGTTACCCCAGCCTGGGATCTATCAGCCCATGCCTGCCCCAGCTCTCACCCCATCAGCAGCCGTTCAAGCCACCCAGCATTGCTGTATCCCTGTCATCACATTTTCCATCTTCCCACTGGCATCCTGGGCTGCTGGTGGGCATTCCCAGGAATCCCTCAACTGGGACCAGTGGCCGATCCCTGGGGCAGCCGGGAGCACCCCGTGCACCCATCCACTGCAGGGCTAGTGCCAGCGCCCCCGGGCAGCCCCAGTGCTGGGGAGGGGGCAGATAAAGCATCTCCTCAGTAGAAAAGAAGAAACTAAGGCAGAAGAAGCACAGAGCAGAGCGCAGGGGGTGCCCCGGGCCGGGGCCTCCCCAGTCTGACCCAGTAGGACCACTTGGCTGTGGCCAGCCCCGCACAGCAGCGGGGACCCCCCCATAGGCGATAAGGTCTCGGTGTTCCCCATCCCCTCCCTTTCCCACAGCACTGCCCTCCATCCCCAGCAGCGCAGCGGGTCCTATTACCCCTATCCCAACCCCCAGTGTCACCAGGGCCAGTCCATGGTTGGGGGGGGCCAGGCTAGAACTCTGTCTGCACCCCCTCACCGCTCTCTGTCGTGCTTGGGGGCTGTGGGGGGGTAACAGCAACCTCCTCGCCTGTCTCCTTGTCACTGGGCTGATGGCAAACTGAGCCGGTGGACGGTGATGGGGTCTTGGCTTCGGGTGCAGGTGGTGCTTGTGTGCCAAGTGGTGCTGGTGTACCATGGGGCAGCTTGGCCTCTGGTGGGACATCGGCTCGGGGTTTGGGTGATGCCGGCGTGGTGTGTTGCACACTGGCTGCCGATGGGATATCAGCTCCAGGCAGGGGTGATGCCAGCACCGGTGATGCTGGTGCAGCCAGTTGCACGCTGGCTCCTGATGGGCTCTCAGCTCCAGGCACGGGTGATGCTGGTGCAGCAAGTTGCGCCTCAACTCCTGATGGACCCTCGTCTCCAGGGACCGCTGATGCCGCTGCAGCATCCCCAGCCCCTGACACAGCTTCAGCTCCAGGCGCGGGCGATGCTGCTGTGGCGCAGTGCACCCTGTCCCCATCGCCGGCTGGACCTTGGGAGGGGACATCCCCTGGGACAGGCGCTGCCACCGCCACCTCCTCGGTGGCACCACTCTCCCGCTTGGCATCAGTCCCGTTCCTCAGCCGCTCCTCCACCTCACCAGCATCCCCGTGGCTCTCCTTGGCCAGCGCCTTCTGGATCTCCTCCACCCCATCCGGGGAGCTCGGCGGTGGCTCCTCCAGCTCCGGTGGCTGCGGGGAGCCGGGCTGCAGCAGCGCCTCGGCTCCCACCGCATAGGGCAGGACCCCTTCGTCATCCTGGATCACCGACACCACTTGCTTGGCCCTGCGGCGCCGGTCGGCCTGCGGCTCGCCCTCGGCCTGCGCGCTGTGCTCGTCCCCCCAGTCGATGGGCATGCCCTCACCCAGGAGGTGCAGGTTGGGATCGCTGTTGTGCATCACCATGCTGTCGCGGTACAGGTTGTGCTTGCGCTGCACGGCTGCCTCCTTCACAGCTGTGGGCACCAAGAGCGCGGTCAGAGGGGCTGTGGGCATGGGGCAGAGCCCACCGGGCTCGGGCACCTATCCCAGTGCTGCCCTTTGCGGATAGAGCCAGGCAGAGGGTTCTGCAGCCCACTGCTCAGCCCTGCCAGTGGGAAGGACAGGGGGGAAGATGCTCCTGGTACAGCCCCCAGCACCCTGCATGGGTCATCCATCCTCATACAGCCTTCCACAGCACCCTGCTGAGGATCATCTTTCCTTGTACATTCCCATAATTCTGCATGGGGTCATCTTGCCCAGAGAAGCTGTGGCTGCCCCATCCCTGGCAGTGTTCAAGGACAGGTTGGACACAGGGGCTTGGAGCAACCTGCTCTAGTGGAAGGTGTCCCTGCCCGTGGCAGGGGGTTGCAGCTGGATGAGCTTTAAGCTCCCTTCCAACCCATGTGATTCTATGATCTCCCTCCTCTGGTCCCCAGCACCCATCATGGACCCTGCAGGTGATGCTTAGGCCAGGATTGGCTTGCACTGACTACACCCAGCACCCACCCCCGGGTGCTGGAGCTCCCTGGCACTGCAGAACTCTACCTTGCATGATGTCTTTCATCACCGACTGTAGCACAACCTCCTCGTAAGTGTTCTCCACCAGGATGAAGCTGGCAAAGTCCTCGAAGATCAGCTCCTGAAACTTGGCTAATTCCTGCCATGGGAAAAGAGGCCACTCAGCCAGGGGGGACAGTAGGGAGGGATGCTCCAGCCCCCTCACCCCAAACTTCACCCTCTTACCCCCTTGCAGGTCGGTGCCAGCTTTTTCAGCAGGAAGGGGATGGTGATCTGCAGCAGGGCCTCCCTGAAGAACTTCTTCCGCACAGTGCTGCTGTCGTAGTCGTATTTCTGGGGGTGAAAGAGTCAATGGGTCAGTGAGGGCTGTGGGGTGGAAGGTTTCTCTGCCCCTCACATCCTTCTCATTGAATCCCAGCCTGGTTTGTGTTGGAAGGGACCTTAAAGCTCCTCCAGTTCCAACCCCTGCCACGGGCAGGGACATCTTCCACTAGAGCAGGTTGCTCCAAGCCCCTGTGTCCAACCTGGCCTTGAACACTGCCAAGGATGGGGCAGCCACAGCTCCTCTGGGCACCCTGTGCCAGCGCCTCAGCACCCTCACAGGGAAGAGCTTCTGCCTCAGAGCTCATCTCAGTCTCCCCTCTGGCAGGTTAAAGCCATTCCCCTTGGCCTGTCCCTACATCCCTTGCCCAAAGCCCCTCTCCAGGTTTCCTGGAGCCCCTTTAGGCACTGGAGCTGCTCTAAGGTCTCCCCTTCAGGAGCCTTCTCTTCTCCAGGCTGCCCCAGCCCAGCTCCCTCAGCCTGGCTCCAGAGCAGAGCTGCTCCAGCCCTCGCAGCAGCTCCGGGGCCTCCTCTGGCCTCGCTCCAGCAGCTCCACGTCCCTCTGGTGCTGTTGCCCCAGAGCTGGATCAGGACTGCAGGGGGGGTCTCCCCAAAGCGCAGCAGAGGGGCAGGATCCCCTCCCTTGGCCCAAGGCCACTGAACACCACCAAAGCCCTGATCCACACCCCTCACCTTGAGCACCCTCTCAAGGATGCGCTGGATGGATTTGCACAGGTCGTCCTTGCCCTGCAGCTTCCCCAGCTCCTGATGGAGCAGCGTCTCGAATGTGTACACAGCATCATCCATTTGCTGTCAGCAGAGGCAGATGGTTAGCACACGGGGACCCAAAGGGACCATCCGTCCACCCCGATGGTTTGCACCCCCTTCCCCTACACCCGGCTACAGATTTGGCTGGGTTAGACACCAGAATTGGGCTACTGGGTTTGCTGGTGCCACTGGGCTTGGTGGCAAAGGGGCAACTGTGCTGTGATGCCCAAGTCTGTGTGCTGAGCCAGAAGGATACACCATGCTGCTGCCATGGGCTGCCCCACTGCTCGGGCTCCAGACCAAAGGGAATGGCCAGATCCATCACACACCCTTAGCAGGGTGCCAATGACATGAAGGTCCTTGAGACAGGGCAGCCAAATCCCTGGGTTGGACCGGCCTGGGCTCTGCTCTGCCTCTGCCCAGGGGGACACAGGGGGACCCCGGTCCCCATCCCACCTGTCTCATGTGGATCTGGGCCCTCTGCTTGAAGACAGATGTGCTGGTGACATCAAATCGCTGCTGAAGACCCTCCAGTTTCAGCTGGTCCATCTTCTCATAGCACGACTGCATCTTGACCGGGTGGAAGGCCAGGTGGGAAAGCTTCTCCATGTACTGGGGACAAAGCCAGGCTCAGCAGGGCAGGACAACCATGCACAGGGGCTTCATCCCCATGCAATTCCTCATCCTGGGATCCCCTAGTGCTGCCTGCACTGAGGATGCAGCAGGACTGGCCCTGCCACCCCCAAGCCCACCGGCCAGCAGGGTCTCACCTCCACCAGCTTCTCCAGGCCACCTTCATTGACGATGTTCATGTTCATGTCCGTCACCTCCTTGAAGAACACCTCTCGCACCTCGGCAAAGCCCTGGCTGGTGGGGGTCATCAGGGCCTCCAGGATGGAGGAGATATAGGGCTGGACATGGTTACGGACACACACCTCCGCTTTGGGGAGGACAAATGCTGGGCAGAAAGCAGGGATGAACATGGTGAGGCTCCTTCCAGCTCTTCAGATCAGGTCCTAAACCCACCCCAAAGAGAGGGACATGCCCCTCTTCACAAGCCCCTACAGAAGGAGGCTTCCAGCCTTGCAGGACAACACAAGGTGTTGATGCAGAAGGCCTTCAGGCTGTACTGAACCTGCTCCTACCCACTGCCCACCTCGTCCCCCATCTTTTAGGACAATGCCTATGACGATGTGCACCCCAGCACCTTCTGGCGAAACAACAGCAATGTCACACCAGGAGCTGGTCACGGACACAGCTACATCCATGTCCACATCCTTGTCTCCCCGCAGGGCTGTACCTCGGATCTTGCTGGCCAAGTGCTCCTTGGAGGTGATGATCTGGTCCATGTCCGTGCGGATAGTGCTCTCCATCTGGGACCGCTCCTGCTCACACTTGGCCATCACTGCGTCATACTGAGCATTGGTCTGCTCATAGACCATCCTATAGACAGCATCTGAGATCTGGAGAGGGCAAGATGGGGAGGTCAGCAGCCCCCCCCCATGTCTCGTATTTCCCCACTAACCATCACCTCCAGTAACAGCCACCTGCAGGACCTGCCAAGCCTTCACCATGCCCTGACCAGACCCCTTGTCACAGGCTGACAGGAGATTTTGACACCAGGGACCCCTCAGCTGGGGGAGATGAAGCTCCCATGGAGCAGAGATGGTTTAAAGTGGTGCCCAAGGGGCAGAGAGCTGAGCATCTGCCTCTGTTAACCTCCAGGCAGGTCTGGGGGTGCTGCAGGGATGGGGGGGCTGCAGGGAT
This sequence comes from Strigops habroptila, assembly GCF_004027225.2. Lineage (NCBI taxonomy): Eukaryota > Metazoa > Chordata > Aves > Psittaciformes > Psittacidae > Strigops > Strigops habroptila. Next base: position 9,330,739 of record NC_044291.2, on the reverse strand, counting down.
GGGGGTGATGGAGGGATGGGGGGGCTACAGGGATGAGGATGCTGCAGGCATGAGGATGCTATGCTGCAGGGTTGGGGGGGCTGGTGGTCCAGGCATGAGAGCCCATGACCCCATTTGAAGGCTGTTCTATCCCTGGGGTCTCAGAAGCCCACCACATGATGGGGTTGAAGCTGCTCATTGAGGCTTCACACTCACTTTGCTTTTCACACAGTGATTTTGGGTCTGGCAGAAGGCAGAGCCACCCCCCTAACAAACACCCCCCCATCTCCCTGGGGCTTCCCAGCTTTGCAGCTACAACCACAGCTCCTGGAAAAGCAGTGTTTGGTCGTTTTTTAGGCTGCCCCGGAGGCGCATTCCAGGCCTGGTGGTAATTATCCATCAGCTCTTAGGGATTTAACAGGCACTTAGAAAGAGCTCTTGGTCTTTCGCAAGGGTTCAGCCTGGATTTAGCTTGTGCTGCTCTAAAAATGGCTCACTAAATATAGCCAGGACGGGCTTTGCTCCAGGGCTGGGCTTCCTTCTGCCTGCTTCCCCCCCCAGGGACCGGCAGTGCAGGAAGGGCTGCTGGGGGGGCAGCAAGGAGGCAGCGTGGAGAGTAAGGATGGAGGGGAATAAAGGATGGAGGGGAATAAAGGATGGAGGGGATGATAAGGATGGGGGGGATAAGGACATGGGGGGGATAAGGACATGGGGGGGATAAGGACGGGGGGGGAATAGAGTTGGAGGAGAATGAGGATGGTGGAGAATGAGGACGGAGGGGAATAAGGACAGTGGGGAACAAGGATGGTGGAGAGTAAAGATGGTTTCTTAGGGGGCAGAGGGGGATGCGGGCGGCTGTGCTGGCTCTGGCACAGAGCAGAGGCAGTGCACGGCGCAGCAGAGGCAGTGCAGGCACTGATGGCCCCCCAACAGCCCCATACCTGGATCCACGTCCTCTGGCGCTCCTGCGCTTTGCCCTTCAGGCGGGGCCCGATGGCGTTCCTCAGCTCGGGCAGCAGCTCCTCCATCACCAGGTTGCTCAGGACCTGCGAGGGCAGGAGGCTGTGGGGACCCTGCTCATCCTGCATCCCTGCCTTGGAGCCGTGGGGGGAGCAGGGGACCTCACCTGGGTTTCGTTGCCACACAGCATGTCCCACGTGCCGTACTGCTCCTTCGACTGGCGGTACATGCGGACTGCATCCGTGAAGGCTGGAGCCTCCACTTTGGAGTCCTCGGAGATGCCTGGAAATGAGGGATGAAAGGGATAGGGGATGAGTGAGCAGCCCAGCAGTGAGAGCTGCTGTAGCATCCCAACCCACTTTTGAGGAGTCCTTTGTGTCCCCCACACCCTTGGACCCACACAAGGAGCTTGGAGCTCTCACCAGGACTGCGAGATCCCATCCCAAGCCTCGGACTGGGTTGCGGGGCAGCAGTCTCCAAATACACCAGTGGCTGTGGGGGAGTCCCAATCTGTCTGCACACCAAGGGCAGGGAGGACCCAGGCGCAGGGGCTGGGCAGGATGAGGGGGCTCAGTGACCCCCAATGCTCTATGGGGCCCCACCAGCAGGATGGGGCAGCCAGGGGGCGCTGGAGGAAGGAGGGGGCCCTGCAGGATGTGGGGAGGAAGAGGAAAGCACATGGGAATGAGTCACCCATCAGGGTGCTGGGAGCCCACGGGGAGGAGGAGGAGATGGGGCAATGGATGGGCAGGAGCCCACTGGCACATGGCCCAAGAGCATGAGGTGACAGTGGAGGGTCACAGCACATCCCTGGACCACCCAGCAAGCTGTGGAGATGGAGCCAGGGCTGGTTTCTTCTCCCCAGCCCAGGGAAGGGAGCGGATCTCTTCCAATGCACGCAGGTTTTCCTAAGATGATTACATTGAACTCCAAGCCTAAGCAGCTTTTCCTAAGGGGCAGCTTAATACAGAGGGGAAAAAAACACTGAGAAAGTCAAGTCTGAGCCTTTCTCAGTGCTTGGTGAGAGATTTCAGGGGCTGGAGCTTCTCCAGCCATGGCTTCTTGCAGCCCAGTGGGGCAGCCTTGTATGGGCTTCACACTATGGTGTGCGCTTAACACCATGGTAAGGGCTTCGTACCATGCCAGAGCTCCTATGGCCAAACCTCCTCCTCCAAACCTGAGAGCAGGGCAGGACCTACCCCACCAGGGTCACTCATCCCTGGCTGTGCCCAGGGACAAGACAGGGCTGGTTGGTGGAAGCCACGGTGCCACTTCACAGGGGAGATGTAATGAGTTTGCTCATTGCTACGAGTCTGAGCTCGACTTGTCAGGGATGGAAAGCAACCACCCAAGCCTGGACCCTAGCCTGAGGTGATGCTGCACCGTGGGATGGGGGTACCCAACACTGGGGAGAGATGCTACACCTCGACTTTGCACCATAGCACACGATAATCCCCTCTTGCTGGGGAAACTGAAGAAGGAATGTGAGTCTGAAGCCACTTTTTGCCCAAATCACAGCTAAAACAGGGACAACAGCCAGTGTGGTGGGCACAAGGCATCGTATAGGACAAGGGACATTCCCAGAGCAGCCAGGGGCACCCAGGCTCCGGGGAAACCAGGCTGGACACCACCTGTGTGAGGAATGCTGCTGCATATCCCCAGGTCTTCGGTGTTACAAAAGGGAGGTGAAAATTCCCACCCTCATCGCTACCAGAGGCAGAACCAGAGTCTCTAGTAAGGAAAAGGATAAATGAATTGCTTGACAGCAACAAAAGAGCTTTCATGGAATTGGAAACAGCATCCACAAGAGCAGAGAGGGGCAGAAATGGGGATCAGGAGGGAAGAACCATCCCACAGAGAAATCCAGGCTGTGGAAATGCTGGAATCCACGAGCACAGAGCATCCCTGGGACCACTGCCCACCCTGTGAGGTGTTTCCATCACATGCTGAGGAGGAGGAGAGGCTTCCAGTGCCTAAAGGGCTCCAGGAAACCTGGAAAGCGGCTTTGGGCAAGGGCCTGTAGGGACAGGCCAAGGGGAATGGCTTTAACCTGCCAGAGGGGAGATTGAGATGAGCTCTTAGGCAGAAGCTCTTCCCTGTGAGGGTGCTGAGGCGCTGGCACAGGGTGCCCAGAGAAGCTGTGGCTGCCCCATCCCTGGCAGTGTTCAAGGCCAGGTTGGACACAGGGGCTTGGAGCAACCTGCTCTAGTGGAAGGTGTCCCTGCCCGTGGCAGGGGGTTGGGACTGGAGGAGCTTTAAGGTCTCTTCCAGCACAAACCATCCGATGATTCTATGATCCCTCCCTCTCCCCATCCTCACCCACAGAGATGATGAGATGCTCAATGATGCTCAGCCAATTCCTCCTCTTGACCTCCAAATCATCCCCTTTGGCCCCAAACCCAAACCAACCACTGTGAGGGTTGGTTGGAGCAGGAGGAAGATGCTTTCCCCACCCCAGAGCCCCATGTTGTCCCCCCCCAGTATCCCTCACCATTGTTGCAGTGCCGTACACAGTCCTGGAACACTGCCCTCCACTTCTCCTGCTCCTTTCCTGTCATCACACAGAAGTAATAGTGCCGGGCATAGGGGTGCCAGAGAATGAGGGGGAAATCCGTGGGGCACTTAAAGATGGGGGTCTGCCCCAATTTGGGTGTCACACCTGCCAAAGAGGGGAGGATGCTGTGAGGAGCAGAGCAGGGATGGGGATGTAGGGCTGGGGGTGCAGCAGCGACACACAACATCCCTCAGCTCCTTCCCAGTGCCTTGGCTGTGGGTTCTACCAAAATCATGGGCAAAGTAAGTGCAAATTCTTCCAAAAAGGAAATCAGAAGTGAAAATTAAAAAAAAAAAGAAAAGAAGAAAATCATTATTTCCAGTGTGAAGCCCTTCCCAAAGGTCCCCAGGGATGCTACACCCCAAAATCAGTTGTTATAGAAGGTCCCCAAGGATGCTACACCCCAAACCCACCCTTCCAGAAGGTCCACAAGGACGTTACACCCCAAACCCACCCTTCCAAAGGTTCCCAGGAATGCTACACCCCAAAACCACCCCTTACCAAAGGTCCCCAAGGGATGCCCAGCAGCACTGGGGTACAGGGGACCCCGAGCATCCCTCTTCACCCCGCAGGCACCAGGAGCACTAACCAGGCAGGCTGCTGTTCACCAGCTCCAGGTACTGGTCCACCGAGGTGAGGATCTTGTAGCCAGCACTGTTGATTAGCACACGGGGTGGCAGGTCCCGCTCATAGGCCTGAGCAGAGAAACATGGTCATGGATGATGCGGGGTGATGATGGGGTGTCCCCCTTTGGAGCTGTGCCCACCGGAGGTGGGTGATGCCCCTCACCAGTTTGTTCTCATAGAGGACCAAGCCGTAGTTGTGTGGGACCACGCAGAAGCGGTTCCTCCACTTCTTGTTCTCCTCGATGTAGTGGAAGAGGTTGCCCGAGTAGATGACGTGGTCCTCCAGAGGGACCTGCAGGGAGGAGACACGCCGTGGGTGACACAGGGGGTGGAGGGAGAGGGGCAGCTCCATCCCACAGCCACAGCCTGGCTCAGGGAGCTCAGCAAAGTCTCTTTGTGGTGGTTTGGGTCAGGGTTTCTGTGCTGGGGCTGTGCTGAGGGTCTCCAAGGTCACCACTGGGTTATCTCCTTTAGCACTGCAAATTCTGGTGCCCGAATCATAGAACCCCAGACTGGTTTGTGTTGGGAGGGACCTTAAAGCTGATCCAGCTCCAACCCCCTGCCACGGGCAGGGACACCTTCCACTAGAGCAGGTTGCTCCAAGCCCCTGTGTCCAACCTGGCCTTGAACACTGCCAGGGACGGGGCAGCCACAGCCTGGGGCATGAGTGGCACTGCTTGGTAATGGCGATCAAAGAGAAGGTCCTGCCAGGGTGCAGGTCAGAGGCAAGCTGTAGATGGCAGGAAGCAAGCTCTGCCCTAGCATGGTCTCCATATGAGACATGGAAGAGGAAAATCAAGAAGCCTCTTGGAAGGCTGAGAGAGCTGGGCTGGGGCAGCCTGGAGAAGAGAAGGCTCCTGAAGGGGAGACCTTAGAGCAGCTCCAGTGCCTAAAGGGGCTCCAGGAAACCTGGAGAGGGGCTTTGGACAAGGGCCTGTAAGGACAGGACAAGGGGAATGGCTTTAACCTGCCAGAGGGGAGATTGAGATGAGCTCTGAGGCAGAAGCTCTTCCCTGTGAGGGTGCTGAGGCGCTGGCACAGACTTTTCCCAGAGAAGCTGTGGCTGCCCCATCCCTGGCAGTGTTCAAGGCCAGGTTGGACACAGGGGCTTGGAGCAACCTGCTCTAGTGGAAGGTGTCCCTGCCCGTGGCAGGGGTTGGAACTGGAGGAGCTTTAAGGTCCCTTCCAACACAAACCATTCCATGGTTCTACGAAGCCACCCCATAGAGCCCAGGACCAGGCAATGCTTAAATGCTCTGGACTTCCTGGCGGAGCAGTGGCAGGACCAGGCTGTCTCTCCAGCCCCTCTGGCTCACACACCAGCAGCATTTACTCCATTCCAAACACAGGCTGAGTAAGTCCAGAATTCCTCCCAGGAAATTTTATGATCCCAGGAACATAAAGAAGAGCCAAGAGCTCTTGTGAGGCCAGGAGCGTGCATTGGCGCCTCTGCTGCCTTGGCCACCCACCATTCACCATGGTGGCCATCAGGAGGGAACAGCCAGGGCTTGGGTCGCACCATGCCCAGGACCTTTCTCTCTTCTCTCCCTGCTGTGTCCATCTCCTGGTTCACAGGAGCCCCATTGCCTTCCCCCAGCCCCCCAAACCCACACTTTGGGTGGCAGGGAGCAAACAAGCTGACAGGCTCTCGCTGCTCCTCAGTGCTTCCAAAGGCCTTGGAAGAGGGAGGAGAAAGCACGAAGTCCTGCAGGGCTGGGGACAGCGGTAGGGATGAGAACCCCGACCCTAAGGCTATCAGCAGGGATGGGGCAGGAAGGGGGTGCCAGCTCCAGGAGATCATGGCACCCCATGGCAGGGGGTTGGGACTGGATGAGCTTTAAGGTCCCTTCCAACACAAACCAGGCTGGGACTCTGTGATTCTATGGCCACCAGCACGTTGGGAGCTCCAGCACAGTTGTCCCTCCTCGCACCTCCTTCTTGCCCCAGGCGGTCACCAAGGTGTCACCACCCAACCCTGGCATGTATTTGGGACAGGCAGGTATGTGCCAAATAGCTGGGCTGGGCTGGGAGTGCCCCGTGCTGTCGGCACCATTGCTGCAGGGACTGGGAGTGATGGGGACCAGGACCAGGCTCTGGATGTGCGGGAGGGGCAGATAGGAGAAGAGAATGCCTGGTCCTGTCATTGCTCCTCCATGAGGTCCAGAGCATTTAAGCATTGTCTGGTCCTGGGCTCTATGGGTTGGCTTCATAGAACCATGGAATGGTTTGTGTTGGAAGGGACCTTAAAGCCCATCCAGTTCCAACCCCTGCCACGGGCAGGGACACCTTCCACTAGAGCAGGTTGCTCCAAGCCCCTGTGTCCAACCTGGCCTTGAACACTGCCAGGGATGGGGCAGCCACAGCTTCTCTGGGCACCCTGTGCCAGCGCCTCACCATTTCTTGAAAGCCCACCCCTTCCAGCCCTGGACAAACACAGAAGCCTATTCCCATGTGCAATCACATCTCCTCCTGCTTTCATGAGCAACCCCAGGACAGCAGCTCCACTGACCTGGCCATGGAGGAACCCCAAACCCTGTCTCCTGATGAGCAGCCCTGTCTGGTGTGCATCTGCCTTTGGAGGTGGGAAGGGAGGGCAGGATCCATCCCCAGGTGCTGCAGCCACAGCAACAAGGAGGGATGATGCTTGGAGACCTTTCCCAAGGCAGGAAGCACGTGGCTCCTGGAAGCTCAGAACTAACTCCTCTTCCCCATGGGGTCAGGGATGCCTGCAAGCGATTCCTGCCCTTTGCAGGCGTTTGGAGCATCACTCTCACCCAGCAGCAAGAGGACAACAGCCCAGCACACCCTGCGTCGGCTTCACTGGGCACAGGGGGGTCCCAGGAGCTGCCAGCCCTGGTCCTCATGCACAGACTTCCATAGGGGCTGCAGCCAAGAGCCAGCCTTGCCTGGGTGGGCTCATTGCATGGATTGGGAAGAAAAACCATCCTAGGGAGCCCCATGTGCTGCGCGGTTAGTGCACGGTGCCACAGGGTTGGGCTGGACCAGTGGAATGGGGAAAGGGGACATTCCCAGGCTTTGGAGAGGACATTAGCCCAGGAACACTGGGAATGGGGATGGAGCCCCCATCAGCTCCCGGCTCTTACCTTGCGGTGCAGCAGCTGAGCCTGCGGCCCCCCGTTGCCTTCGATCTCATAGCGGACACTGTTGAAGAGCGCGACGCCGAACTGCTCCTTATAGCACCGGCAGAACTCCCCCAGCACCTTCCCCGTCCTCTCTGCAGCGGGACAGGGCGGCTGCGTTAGCAGGGGATGGATCGGGGGGGCTCCTGCTGCACACCCCCAGCACCCCGCTGCGACACCTTGCGCCTGCTGAGCTGCCCTCCCCGTCCACACAGGGACCCGTGTGGGGTCAGCAGGATCTCTTTGTTTTGGCCTTTCACGCTAATGCCATGGATTCCTCACCCCAGCAGGAAATTCCTGACATTGAGCTGATTCCGGTGACGCTCATGGCTTCCCATGCCTTGTCCACTGAGACTGGGGGGCAACCCCCCCATTTTCCAGACCCAAGCATCACTCACCCCCACCCGACCCCATTGTGCCCCATAAGGACCAGGCTACACAAGGGTGGGGAAGCTCCGATGCTCCAGCCGGGAGATGAGAAGGGGAAAGGACCCACGAGGCTCCCCATGTGGGGCAAGGACCCCCACATCACCCCCAGCTCCAGAGCATGGTGCTGGAGAGCATCCCCTTCCCTGGCAGCCTCATGGACGCATGGGGCAGGAGGGACGTCGCAATCACCCCCCAGCCCCAGGGTTCCTTCTGGGCCATCAGCCACAGGGGAAAGTGGGACTGTATCGCCCCAACCTTTGCAGCACCCCTGACCCACATACACCCATGGAGCAACCCCTGCCCCATGCAGCACCCTGCCCCATGCAGACCCTGACCCATGTAGACACTGACCCATGGAGCACCTTCCTCATGTACACCCTGCCCCATGGAGCAACCCCTGCCTCATGCAGTACCCTACCCCATGTAGACCCTGCCCCATGAAGCACCCTCCCAACGTAGACCCTGCAGCACGGATCAACCCCTGCCCCATGCAGCACCCTCCCCATGTACACTCTGCCCTACGGAGCACCCTGACCCATGGAGCACCCTCCTCATGTACACCCTGCCCCATGGAGCAACCCCTGCCTCATGCAGTACCCTACCCCATGCAGACCCTGACCCATATAGACCCTGACCCATGGAGCACCTTCCTCATGTACACCCTGCCCTATGGAGCAACCCCTGCCCCATGCAGCACCCTCCCCATGTACACTCTGCCCTATGGAGCACCCTGACCCATGGAGCACCCTCCCCACATACACCCTGACCCACGCAGCACCCATCCCTCTCCCCACTCCAGCTCCAGACCCCACCTGAGGCTCCTACACCAAACCGACCCCCTCCCCAAAGCACCGCAGCTTCCCCAGGGCTGCCTTTGGCACACGGGACCTCTCCTTTGAGTCCTGCTCTCAACTTTGCCCCAGAGCCTGTGAAAGGAAAGAATCTGAGTTGCCTCCAGCTCTTCCCGACGGCTCGAGCCTGTGCCAAGGCACTGGGGAGGAGCGATGCAGCGCTGGGGGCATGAACCCAGACTAAACACTCCCCACGCTGGCTCTGGCACTGCTCACCGGAGCCAAGCTCCCAGCAGCAGACAGGGAAGGAGCCGTTTGCTGCAGGGGATGCTGCACATCCCATGGGATGAGAGCAAAATGCCACTGGAGGACAGCGGCAGATAAACCCATCCCAAAGGGGATGCGCCACGATGGAGGCAAACATCCAGCATCATGCTGAAAATCTCTTCACACTCAAACAACCCATTCTCATGGCAAAGAACAAGACGCCTGCACATCCCAGCAGGGAAATTCCTCACCCCCGAGTTTGGCATTTTCCCCTGGAAAACAGCTCGCTTGCATTGCAGCTCAGCCTGAGTCTGGCCGGGGCTCCGGGCAGCGATGCAGACAGCTTGGATTGGAAAGGCCATTCTGAGGGCTCATTTCCTTTCAGTTCATGGGAAAAAAGGAGCTCCTTTGTCACTCACTATCCCTAATTAGCCAGGGCCCAATTAGGAGGGTTAAAGTCAATGGGGAAGCAGAAGTCGACTTGCAGACACTGAAGCAGATTTACAGTCAAATACCCACAGTGATTAAACCTTGCCCAGCTCAGCAGGGGGCAGAGGGAATGTGGGGGGCACTATGCTCCCTGCTTGTTGTCCCCAGCTGCCCCACCAGCACCAGGGAACCGAGAGGGACAGGGACATGCAGGGTTGGGAGGTGACACCATGGGACACCAGATTTGGCAACCCACAGAATGCAAACGGTGGTACAAAGAATCACTGAATCAACCAGGTTGGAGAAGACCTTTAAACTCATCAGGTCCAACCGTTCCCCAGCACTGCCAAGGCCACCACTAACCCATGGCACTGAGGGCCTGGGCTACACGGGGTGTGAACACTTGTGCTCCAGGCCCTGCACCAGCTCCGGTGCCCTTCTCTGGCCCCGCTCCAGGACCTCAATGTCTCTCTTGCAGTGAGGGGCCCAGAACTGACACAGGATTCGAGGTGCAGCCTCACCAGTGCCCAGCACAGGGGGACAATCACTTCCCATAGCCGGGCTCTCCTCCTTGCTGCCAGCATCCCGCCCAGCCCCGGGGTTTGCCTGGTGGTTGGGGTGCCCAGAGCCTTCCCCCTGCCCTCCCCGTGCAAAGCTGCTGCTGACCCCTTTATCTCTGCCTGCAGCCACCACGTGCGGCTTAGTCATGGGCACAGGCAGGGGGGGAAGGAGGGAACCGGGGGCTGAGGAGCAGATGGGAGCTGTGGTCAGCGGTGCTGGGGCTCCTGCTGGGGCAGGCGTTGGCACCTCCCTGTGACCACAAAGCTGGTGGCTTCCCCTGCCCCTGCCAAGAGGGATGTGACAGAGCCTGTGCCTGCCTGGCAACCCTGGGGGCTTGGTGTGACAGGGACCGGAGTGGTGGCACCAGCTCCCTGCGTGTGCACACAGGGGTGTCTGAGCCTGCACCCAGGATGGGGTGATGGTGGGGTGGGAGCCCCCTCTCTTCCTCGCCCTGCCATGACCTGGAGCTTAGGTGAGGGGCTGGGATGTGACAAGGGACGCAGCTCCTGGCCTGCCTCCTGCCCCATACCCCCTGCCCAGAGCTGGACATGCCGCCAAAGCTGCTCATAGAGGGATGGGAGGTTTTGTTCAGCCTGGTGAAAGAGCCAGTCCCCACGTGGGACACATGAGGCCCATGCAGGGTGCTGCAGGTTGGGGGGGTCAGGGCACCCACTGGCATCACCAGCATGGGGTTCCCATCCTCTGCTCTCTGTGCCCAGCTGGAGCACAAGTGTGATGAGGAACGGCTGAGGGACCTGGGGGGGTTTAGTCTGGAGAAGAGAAGGCTCAGGGGGAACCTTCTCGCTCTCTGCAACTGCCTGACAGGAGGATGGAGCCAGGAGAGGGCTGGTCTCTGCTCCCAAGGAACAAGGGGTGGGACAAGAGGAAACGGCCTCAAGCTGCACCAGGGGAGGTTTAGATGGAGATGAGGAACAATTCCTTCCCCAGAGGGTGCTCAGGCATTGGAACAGGCTGCCCAGGGCAGTGCTGGAGTCACCGTCCCTGCAAGTGTTCACACCCCGTGTAGCCGAGGCCTCAGTGCCATGGGTTAGTGGTGGCCTTGGCAGTGCTGGGGAACGGTTGGACTTGATGCTCTTAAAGGTCTTTTCCAACCTGGTTAATTCTGTGATTCTGTGATTCTATGTCCCATCAGCTCCACATCCCCAGCCACGCTCCATCCCTCCCTGTCACATCTCCAGGGACCCACTCAGCCTCCCCATCACCCACCAGCACCACCACAGGCAGAGCAGAGCAGCACCCCAAGGACACCCTGGCAGGGTGACCAAACAGGCTGCGCAGGTTTGCTCTTGTCCCGATGACACTCAAAGACTGAGGAGCCCGAGGGTTGTCTGGGTGAAGCCATCCAGCTCCTGCTCCTGTTTCTGCTCCTGCCCACCTCCCCAGCCAGTCGTGCCACCGCAGCCGTCACGGAGCCCGAAGCATCATCACCAAGCCCAAAGCATCTCCAGCACAAGAGCACAGCCCCAATGGGAAGGCAACAGTCCTCAAGCAGCCAGTGTTGCAGGTTGCACCCCAAAGGCACGTGCAGCCCTCGCCTATAGAGAGGTCACAGCCTGGCCAGAGCAGCCCCGGTCCAGCATCAGACCCTTTGAACCAGGGCAGGAGGTGGATTTCACCCTCAGAAGGACTCCAAAAGCCACAGGAAGCTGCTCAAGCTGGTCCAGCAGCCTGGCCTTGTTCTGCTCTTGGAAGCATCTCCAGCACCATCAGCAGCCACACACATGCGCATCTCAAGGCAGAAGCCAGCCCTTATCCTGACCTCCCACACGAGCAGGACCAGCCCCAGCTCCAGCACCTCTTAGAGCAAAGCCAAGGGGAAAACACAGCCCATGAGCTCCAGATCCAGCCCAGAACCCTTATCACCTGGACAACAGCATGGACAGCTTGACCATATCCTTCCCTCCAGCTACTTGTACGTGCTGCCTGCTCTTCACGGAAGCACCACCCCAGCAGCTTGCAGAGCTCTGGAGCACCAGTGTGTGGCCAGAGCTTGTTTTCCTCATTCCCCTCAAAATCATGTGAAAATGAGGGTGATCCTTTAAATAGCCCAGGCCAAGGCCAGCAGCATCAGCAGCTCTGGCAGTGGGAGGTCAGAGCCTCTGCAGGTCCTGCTGCAGCTTGCCTGGACCATACCCAACAGCAGGGTTTGTTTTGCCTTTGCTCGCCATCCTCCCAATGCATCCATGACCCATCTGCAGCTTCACAGCACATCCCACACAGGACAGAGCCCAGCAGGGTCATGGCTCAACCCTGGTGTCTCCCAGGGGCTGGGGCCCTGCTCAGCCTCCCCCAGCAGTGGGATGCACTGCACAGCGCTGGGCAAAGCTGCTCCTCAGATGAGCATCACCTCTGTGCTCCTCAGAAGATACCCGAGAAGCTCAGGATGGAGATGGCCTTCCCCCCACCTCATGCGGCAGGATCTTGGGTGGGCAGCAAAGGGTTAAAGTGTGATGGGGGGGAGGCAGGGGAGGATGCACCCAGAGCAGCCTTCACCCCTCTGCACCCTGCAGGAAGGTGCCAGCAGCCTCTGGGGATGCAGAGCTGTCCCCTGCTCCCCACCCCACACTGGCACAGCCATTGGGCCCCAAGGGACAGGGACAGGACAGGGAGCAGGACCCAGGCACTGAGCAGGGCGGCATCATCGCCGGGGGGAGCACCCAGGGGGGAGCACCCAGAGGGAGCATGCAGAAGGTGGGTCTCACATGGGGTTCTCTGCGGATGAGCTGCTCCTGCCCCGAACAGCACATAAACCCACGTACACCATGCACAAATGTACACATACATGAACAGCCATACACATACCTCCCATGCACACACCCCACACGCACACCCATGCACACACACACACAAACACCCATGCACACATACACAGACACACATGTACATACCCCACATGCACACACATGTACATCCATGCAAACCCCGGCACACACACACCCCCAGGAGAGGCTGGAGCCCAGCGTCTGGCACATCCCACCAGGAACAACCATGTGCGCGCTCCCTGCAGCCCACATCCCGCTTTCCAACCCCAGAGCCCATCCCTCACTCCTGTCACACCTTCCGGAGCCCCATCATCCTGCTCCTGCTATTTAAACATATCAGGGAGGGGAGGGTAGTGAGGAAGCCTTTGACATCCCAAATTCCCCAGGACCCCCCCAGTCTCTGTGGCTGGGATGGGTGGAAGCAGCAGCAGGCAGCAGCATGACCAACCCTTGTGGGATGCCGCAGGGATGCCTCACCGGAGGCAGGGAATTTTCCTCCTGCTCCAGCACATAAAGAGGGATAAAGCCAAGGACACAAAGGCCCATTGAGGCAGAGCCCGGGGCTGTGGAGCCTTGGCCCCCGCACGCGTGACAGATCCTCACTGGCTCATTGCCCATGGGACAGCCTGAGTCAGTCCCGGCTCCCCCCGTGTCCCACGTCCCCTCATTGCCACCTCAGCAACAGGGTGGTGGCAAAGGGATGTGTCTGCAGAGCAATGGAGGAGCAGACACCCAGGAGGACCATGAAATCATGTCCCTTTGCTGGGTGTCATAGAATCACAGAGGGTGGAAAAGCTCTTTAAGCTCATCAAGTCCAACCATTCCCCAGCACTGCCAAGGCCACCACTAACCCATGGCACTGAGGCCTCGGCTACATGGGGTGTGAACACTTGCAGGGACGGTGACTCCAGCAGTGCCCTGGGCAGCCTGTTCCAATGCCTGAGCACCCTTTGGGGAAGGAATGGTTCCTAATATCCAATCTAAACCTGGCCCATGCTGGTGGTGACAACGGCCCACAGGACATCCTGCTGGCAGGGCACTGGCCAAGGCTGCTGCGGAAGGAGCTGAAGTTAATCACTAATGTAGGCAGTAAATGATTAGAGAGCGAGGGCGGGTTGCTGGGGCAGCAGCACAACCAGTGGCACTGACAGGGGCACACAGGGGGTGGCACATGGTGACACCAGCGGGGCCAGCTCACACCTCGGGTGTGATTTTCACATGGGTAAAGGCAGCAAAACCAAAAGGGGCCCTTCTCCCTGGGACACCGGTGCCTGGGTGCAAGGCAGTGGGGTGCTGCTCATCAGGACATCCCCTGGCATTCCCGGCTGTCACCAGCATGCCAGGGAGCACTCAGCCAGTGGACCCCATACCCAGCGTCTGAGAGGGGTAGGAGGCATCCTGCCTGCATGCAGGGAGGAGGGGTAGCACTCAGAAAGTCACCCAAGCACCCACTTTCCCACTCCAACACCCCTGTCCTGTCCCTCACATCCCATTCTCTGGCTGCTCCCGTTCTTCCTGGTGGCCCGGGAGGAAAATGAAGGTGCCTCGTCCAGCAAGGGAAGCCGAGGACAAGCCCACCATAAGGAAGTTGATGCCACTGGCTGGATGAAGGGTGCCCGGGGCCATCCCTCGTGGCCAGGCTGCTCCAGCAATCCTGCACTGGTCTAAATGCACCCAGGGGTTTGCCCGCTGCTCCTCAGGATCCTGAATGCTGGCATAGCACAGACAATGTGCCTGGGCATCCGCCACTGAGGGTACACAGCACGTTGGGCATGGGGTGCATGGCACGGCAGGAACAGGGTGCGCATGTAGATGGGGTGCCCAGCAGGCCAGGGATGAGGCGCTGAGCCAGACCTCAAAGCAGCGAATTTGGGAATGCGAATCCGAGTTTATTTCCATCCAGAAACACAAACTTCTTCATATGGGCCTGGCTCAGCCCAGCTGAGCATCCCCTGAGCGTCCCCCAAGCATCCCGTGAGCATCCCCCGAGCACTCCTCGAGGGGGGGTCCAGGATGTGGGGCTGGGGGCAATTGGGCACCACCAGCTCCCCACCCAGCAGCAGAAAGGGGCTGAAGGAGGGTTTGTTCCTGATGACAACAGCAAAACCCAGGGGCTGAACTGGTAGTGCTCCATATTTTCCCCTCTCATACAGAGCAGGAGAGATGGAAACAGGGAAAAATACCAGGGAAGAGAGCAAAGATGGGGAGAGTTTCCCCCCTTCCCTTCCCGCACCCAAACGCACCCTTCACACAAACCCATCCAAATCCAGCCCAGGGTGTTTCTGCTCCAGGCTGTTATCTGAATTTAGACTGAGCTTCTCCTGGAACAAACTGGGAGCAGAGCTGCTCCCTGTGCTCTCCTCCCATGCCTGCACCCAGCGCACACACAGCTCAGCACCGCGGGTCCCGGCAGGATAGGGATCACCTCCTGCCTCCAGCACACTCCAAACCCCATCGTGAACACTTTCAGCTACAAACCAGCTCAGAAGCACAGTCCAAATGGGAAGGGGGCGGCATCCTGCTCCCCCCGCCCACCCCGAGCAGCCGCTGCCCTCTGACTCACACCGCTGCGGGAAGGGTGGGCAGGACGGGGGCTGAGCAGGAAGGGATGAGGCAGCAGAGCCTTGGGAGGAGAAACCAGATGGGCCCAGGCCTGAACCGGTTCATCCTCTCGCCCTGCCTCTGCAGTGCGAGGCTCTGCCCCCCGATGAGTCAGAAGCGCCCGTGGTGCCAGCTCGGGGCTGGGGCACCCGATGGGGACACGGCTCTTTGCTTCACCGCCAGCAAGGTGCACCCTTGCGCCAGCACCATGCGGCAGCCCGCATCCCCGCTGCAACCCCGCTGCATCCGCGCTGCATCCCCGCTGCATCCCGGCCGCACTCACAGGGATGCTCATCGCAGGAGGGTCCATCCCCACCGTGGCAGCACCCTCCTGTTCCCCCCGCACCTCACGCAGTTGCGGCGGTTGCACAATGCTGCTCCCAGCCCAGTGCAAACAAACCTGCCCCAGCACGGCTGCGGGAGGATCTAAAGCACAAAACACATGGGGCCAAAGTGAAGCAGCACCTTCAGCAGCACCTCCTCAGCACAGGAACAGCCACTGAACCCCACTCCTCGATGCCCTTCACTTGTTTCTCCTGCTGCCCAACCCCACCAGAGTCAGCCCCCTGCATCACCCCCATTCCCGTGGCTTGGCACCACTTCCAGCCCCATGGATGAGGGATTTGTGCCTGGCTACCTGCCAGCGGGTGTTTTCCTGCAGCTGGTGTCCCGCTGCTCCCTGGGAACAAGGCTGCGTGTGAGGAATGTGCACGTGAGTCACAAACGGCATCTGGGGCCTTGAAGCGTCTCTGGAGGAGCTGGTTGGGGTTGGATGGAGCCCAGCATGAGATGTCTGCTCTGGACCTCCCTGCCCAAACAGCCACTGAGGGGTCCAGGCAGAGGATCCCCCTCCTGTCTACCCATTCCTGCCTGATGCCCCATCCCTTTCCCTTTGATTAGTAGTGATGCTCCAAAGCCATGGGGTCCACAAAGGCACCCCAGCTGGGCTACACCCACTCCAGAGACAAGCCCACCAGAAGATGTGATGGCACTCACAGGATAGTCAGGATATGTCCCACAGGCAGGGAGGTGGCTGTGGGTAGATGAAGCATTCCCACGGAGCAGCTTGGCTCAAGCTCGATATCCCCAAACCCTGGTGCTGGACCCACTGCCCTTATCCTGGCTGCAAACACATCACCACACATGGCCCCCGTCCCCCAGGGTCCCACCAGCACACGGCCAGGCTAGAGAAGAGCTGACAACCCGAGGCAAAGGGGCCAGAGCAGGGTGAAAGAAGATTGAGATGAGCTCTGAGGCAGAAGCTCTTCCCTGTGAGGGTGCTGAGGTGCTGGCACAGGGTGCCCAGAGAAGCTGTGGCTGCCCCATCCCTGGCAGTGTTCAAGGACAGGTTGGACACAGGGGCTTGGAGCAACCTGCTCTAGTGGAAGGTGTCCCTGCCTGTGGCAGGGGGTTGGAACTGGATGAGCTTTCAGGTCCCTCCAACCCAAACCAGTCTGTGAGTCTATGATCAAACTTGGGCATCTCTGGGTCTCACAAGCTCCAGGTACCAGGGGGTGGGTACGTCTTTGGGATGTCCCAGCAAATGCTCCTGTGCTTGGCAGGGACAAGCAGCAGCCCCTTGTGCCCAGCCCCAGTGAGAGAAGCTGGAGCTGGCATGCTCCAAGCTGCCCAGTGCCAGCGGGAAACCCAATCCCGCATCACGGGAGGAGACCAAACAAAGCCCTTTATGTATGTCCAGACAAAAAACCCAACCAAACCCAAGAGGTGCTTGAACAAAACAGCCCTGAGCCTGTCCTAGGCTCTGCACAGCCCCTGCTGCCGTGCCCAGCAGGACACAGGGTCCCACATGCCCCACAGCGCTTGTCCCACACTGCCGCCATGATGCTCCCTGCTCCCCATCAAGGGTGATGCCCCAGCCAGGGGCTCTGTATCTCCCATAGCCAAGGACACTCCAGAAGCACCCCCACAGACCCTGGTGAGACCTGGCGCACAGGTCCATGGGGCTGGCAGCATCCGCCAGCATCTTCTATCATAGCAGCCTTCCAGTGTCTGAAGGGGGCTACAAGGATGCCAGAGAAGGACTCTTCATTAGGGACTGTAGTGATAGGACAAGGGGTGATGGGTTCAAACTGAAACAGGGGAAGGTCAGGTTGGATACTAAGGAAGAAGCTCTTCCCTGTGAGGGTGCTGAGGCGCTGGCACAGGGTGCCCAGAGAAGCTGTGGCTGCCCCATCCCTGGCAGTGTTCAAGGCCAGGTTGGACACAGGGGCTTGGAGCAACCTGCTCTAGTGGAAGGTGTCCCTGCCCGTGGCAGGGAGTTGGAACTGGATTAGCTTTAAGGTCCCTTCCAACACAAACCATTCTATGATTCCATGATTCCTTGCTATGGGAAAGTGGGCAGCAGCCAGCAGAGCAATGTGGCTCCTAGGCAAGGCAGGGATGTTCTCAAGGCCAGGATGTTCCCAAGGCTGGGCTCTGTCCTGGTCTCAGGTGATGCCCTGCATGCACTGGGATCAGAGTAAGGGACTCGGGATGCTACCCATGGTGGTTCCACCACCACTTTGGGTGCCTGGGAGCTGGCAGCCCTGCTCTCCTGCCCCACACAGTAGCACTGAGGTCACCCCAGCATTGGGGAACATCCCTTCATGCAAAGAAACCCCCAAAGGGGCACCACACCAGGCACTGAGCTGTCTCATCCATCCCTGTTGCATGGGGACATCCCATCCTGCGGACTCCCATCACAGAGGGATCTGAGCGCCCCAGGGCAGGCAGGGATAGATCCCTGCCAGGAAGAGCAGGAGGGCATGGAGAAGGGCACCGTGCTCCACCAGCCAGAGCTGGGACCTACACTGAACGCTGCTGCCCTTTCCCTTTGAAAAGGGGGAAAAGGTGGAGTTTTACTCCTTCCTCCCCATCCGGTCCAGGAGCTGCAGGAAGTGCACTTGTAAGGAGCAGCTCTGCTCTGCCCCTTCCTCCCCTCCTGGCTCTGAGCTCGCCAGGACCAGAGCTGGGTGCTGCAGGGGCAAAGGGGGTGCTCAGCTTTGTGTGGAGAGCTGGAGCTCGTCTACCTTCAAACCTCACCCTGCAAGCGGCATGGACAAGCATCCCTGCATCCGTCCTGCCTGCTGGGAAGCTCCGAAACGCCCAGAGCCCAGTGGTGGAGGTGGGAGCCCATCCTGCGAGCAGACAGCTTTCTGCTTCCCCATGTCCCTGCTCCTCGGGAGCAAGGGCAGGGCAGGTTGTGAAATAGAGCCTGTAGTGCTGTAAGAGGGGTGGAAATGGAACGGAGGGAGGCTGACACGGCTCCTTCCCACACCCTGGGACCAGGTTCCTGCACCCAAGGTCTGTCCATGAGACCCACCGCTCATTGGGTCCCCACGGACCTGACCTCTCTGTACACTCAACTATGGGTGCTTTTAGTGGTTGTTTTGATGACTGTCTCCATGTCCATGTGTCACCTTTGGTGTCCCCGGTGTGGCAGCGCCGTTACTTTGGCAGAGCCATGGGTGGGAGCAGCAGCTTGTTGCAACCTGCAGCGGGGCTGGGGCAGAGGGACAGGAGCCCGCTGGTCCCCAGGAGGGTGGGACAGGGCTACAGGGGGTGTGACAAGAAGAACCAAGCCTTGATGGGCTCAGAGCCAGCTGCTGCAGGGATCTGGGGAAGGAGGGAAGGAAAGCCTGGGGAAAGCATGGAATGGTTTGTGTTGGAAGGGAGCTTAAAGCTCCTCCAGTTCCAACCCCCTGCCACAGGCAGGGACACCTTCCACTAGAGCAGGTTGCTCCAAGCCCCTGCGTCCAACCTGGCCTTGAACACTGCCAGGGATGGGGCAGCCACAGCTTCTCTGGGCACCCTGTGCCAGCGCCTCAGCACCCTCACAGGGAAGAGCTTCTGCCTCAGAGCTCATCTCAGTCTCCCCTCTGGCAGGTTAAAGCCATTCCCCCTTGGCCTGTCCCTACAGGCCCTTGTCCAAAGCCCCTCTCCAGGTTTCCTGGAGCCCCTTTAGGCACTGGAGCTGCTCTAAGGTCTCCCCTTCAGGAGCCTTCTCTTCTCCAGGCTGCCCCAGCCCAGCTCTCTCAGCCTGGCTCCAGAGCAGAGCTGCTCCAGCCCTCGCAGCAGCTCCGGGGCCTCCTCTGGCCTCGCTCCAGCAGCTCCACGTCCCTCTTGTGCTGTTGCCCCAGAGCTGGATCAGGACTGCAGGGGGGGTCTCCCCAGAGCGCAGCAGAGGGGCAGGATCCCCTCCCTGACCTGCTGCTCACGCTCAGGGGGTGCAGCCCAGCACATGGTGGGGTTTTGGGCTCAAGTGCACACTGAAGCCAGGTCATGGGGAGCTTCTCATCACCCAGCACCCCAAGTCCTTCTCCTCAGGCTGCTCCATCCAGTCTCCCCTATCTCACTTTGCTGGAAGAGGCAGGAACCCCCAGGATGGAGGTTGCCCCAGGCTGAGCACAGGGAGGGCTCCCTCCTCCTGACCACATGTGAAGGCCACCAGCATGAGAGGACCATGTCCCCTGCCCCAACATGTTGGCTCCAGCAAGCCCCGTGCCCTGACATGGCAGCTGCAGGTAAAGCCCTGGCTTGCCACAACCAGCCCTTGCCCTGGCAGGGAGCCCTGGTGTGCCAGGGAGTTAGTTATTTCATGAGGAAAGCAGACACACATTTGGTTAGGACATACCACACACATCCCAGCACACTGCAGCACCCATCAGAGCTCCCTGCTCTGGCCCCTCTGGGTGAAGGTTTCAGCCTCACACCAACCCCAGTGCCCATCACCAGCAGCCACCACATCCTGGAGCTGATGAGTGGCCAGGCTAGAGAATGAGTGTCATGCTCAAGGAAGCCACAGCAAAGCTCTTCCCACTGCTGGGAACCTGTTCCCACAGCTTTTGGCATTTGCTGGCGCCACCAGACCTGACCCACAGCCCATGCCATGGGCACACAGCTTCCCGGGAGGAGAAGGATGCTCCTCATTGGCATCAGATGGAGAAGAGAAGCTGCGTGGAAACCTCAGAGCAGCTTCCAGTGTCCGAAGCGGGCTACCAGGATGCTGGAGAGGGACTCTTCATCAGGGACTGCAGCAATAGGACAAGGGGTGATGGGTTTAAACTGAAACAGGGGAAGTTCAGGTTAGATACAAGAAGTTCTCCCCTGTGAGGGTGCTGAGGCGCTGGCACAGGGTGCCCAGAGAAGCTGGGGCTGCCCCATCCCTGGCAGTGGTCAAGGCCAGGTTGGACACAGGGGCTTGGAGCAACCTGCTCTAGTGGAAGGTGTCCCTGCCCGTGGCAGGGGCTTGGAACTGGGTGAGCTTTAAGGTCCCTTCCAACACAAACCAGGCTGGGATGCTACTAGGGATACGCAGCCACTGATGCCTGGCGAGGCTCACTGGAGGGGGAGAGCTGTGGGTCCAGCTCTGCCACCACTGTGTGGGCTAGTATCTGCAGAAGTCCCACCCCAAATTAACAGCTGGTTTAGTCAGTAATTAACGAGCTGGCAACTCCCTGGGAATGCCAGAACAAGGTGTGAGCTTCCAGGGACCCTCCCTGCGCTGCCACCCACCTCCCCATCCCACCCGGAACATCCTGCACCAGCCCTGAGCTCTCCCAGGACCACGGGGCAGAGCCACCCAGCTCCTGCCTGCCATGCTGCACCTCACCCCCTGGAGAAGGGGTCCATGGGGCTGGGACACACGAGGGAAGAGCTTCGTCCAGCCCCTTGCTGATGGCACCTATTGCCCTGGACAGGAGGGGACACCGTGCAAACACAAAGGCACACAGTGACATCTCAGCTTCTGCACGAGCCCTGGCAGGACACCCCATCCCTGCCACCCTTGTGTCCCCAGGGATGGTGCCTGTGCTGGGCATCCTTGTGCAAGGAGGAGAGCCCAGGCCCTGAGCTGGAGGCAACTCCTAACCCACATTTGGGAGGAGAAGGAGAAGGAGAAGGAAGAGGAGGAGGAGGAGGAGGGTAGCCCAAGGGTGTTGGCAAACAGCTGGGTGACTCAGGCCAGGACAATGTCTCAAGCAGGGCAGCAGGAGGAAGCACTTAGCGGTCACAGAGACCCTGGAGAAAAGGATGCAGGAGCTGCAGCAGCACTGCCTTAAAACCACCCCAGTGTAGATCCCACCCCTGGGCTGCTCCGTCAGCCCCAGTGCAGGGATACTCCTGCGCGTCTGCTCAGGGATGTGCAGCAGAGCACCGCCAGTGGGTGAAAAAGTCATGGAACCACAAAATGGTTTGTGTTGGAAGGGACCTTAAAGCTCATCCAGCTCCAACCCCTGCCACGGGCAGGGACACCTTCCACTAGAGCAGGTTGCTCCAAGTCCCTGTGTTCAACCTGGCCTTGAACACTGCCAGGGATGGGGCAGCCCCAGCTTCTCTGGGCACCCTGTGCCAGCGCCTCAGCACCCTCACAGGGAAGACAGGTTTGATGTCAGAGTTCCCAGCGCAGAGGAGACCACACTGTGCAGAGCATGGGAAGGCTTTTCACCACCTCCCTCCTGCCTTAGCCCACCTGCAGTGCTCATCCCACAGCTCCCAGTGGGATCTGTCTGAGGCTTTCACCATGTCCCTGCTGCCCAGGGCTTGCTGGTGGTGGAAAGGGCTGCAACCACAGGGAGCATTGCCAAGCCCTGAGTCCCCATCCCTGCTGCAATCAGGGGACACAGCAGCCTGGAAGCTCCTCTAAACTCCCCAAAGTTGATAGGACAACCAGGAAAAGTTGCTTGGAGAGGGGATGGATCCCTCCCCAGCACCAGCAGGAGCAGCAAGAGGAGAACAGGCCGAGCCAGGCAGGAAAACCTGGAGTTCTCCTGGCACGTTGCTTTGCATTCTGACAGCAAGTCCTGCCTTGCCTGGTGGGTTCTGGCTCCTCCCAGCTCTGGGGTTTTCACCCAGCAAGGAGCCTCTGTGCTTAGTGAACCCAGTGCCTCCAGCATCTCCCAGAGAGGTTTCCCAGTGCAGTAGTGTCCCCACTACTCATCTCGAACCTCAAGAGCTGCAGCATGGCACAGGACATGCACCACGCCATCTCCATCATCCAATTTGCCAGGAATCCTATTTTCCCCATGAAAACTCATCTGCACCTCCCAACCATAGGCTGAACCCCCCCAGTGTAACAGCTCAGTCCCTGCCAGGCTGCAGCCATCCACCTTGAACTTCAACACTTAAGTTCTGGCCCAGTGGACACAGATTCCTGCATAGTTATTCCTGCATAGTTATTCCTGCATAGTTATTCCGTGTTATTCTTCAGGATTCAGATCACAGGGCTTGGGCAGGGAGCGATCTATGCACAGAGAACCAATTAAAGGAAGTTTTGGGATGTGCTTTGGACCCGATGCAGTGAGCAGCAGGGTGCAGGCCCGAGCCGGTGCTGGAGCAACCCCATTGAGCTTCAACTACGCAACACACAAACCCCACAGCGAGTTACAAACTCTCCTCCAAAGCTCACAAACCTGCTGGCATCCTGCTGAGCCACATACCACGTAAGCATTCCTGCCAACCAGCCCGCACAGCATGGCCACGGGCTCCATCACACACCGGGTCCGTGTGCCAGTGCCACCACAGCCACCCCACGTTGTTCCATCAGTGCCAGCCCTTGGGAATAAAGGACTTCAGAGCCGCTCCCATGGCTTTATGGTGGAGATAGAGGAAAGATAGGACAGAGCCACCTCCAAACCCCCGGCACACCCCAGCCCTTGAGCTCTCCGCACAAGGTCCAGGACGAAGCCACCGGCCGAGGTGTGGCTTCACTATGGGGTTGCTTATGGGGTTTTCAGCCTGGGGAGCTGAAACTGCAGCCGGAGCATGGCAGGGAAGGGCTGGGAGGTCAGGTCCTGCCTGCTCGGAAGCCCTGGGAGTGCAGCACAAGTGACACAAAGCAGCTTGTGGGGGGGTGGCACAGCGGTGGCCCCACTTAGAGGGGTCAAGCAAGTCACCGCAGGCAGCAATGAGCCACCCTGGCCACCCTCCCAGCCACAATCCCACTGTACAGAAGCCATAATCCCTCGTTCAGCAATTCCCAGGCAATTCCCAGGCGGCACCGACCAGACATCCTGTGCCGGGGGCAGCGACGCCTGGGCTCTCAATAAGCACATTGTCACCCTTCCCCATCCCACAGCGCTTGGTGAGGGCAACTCTGTGTCCTGCCTATGGCGGGCAGCACAGGGGTACCCCAAGGGTGCAGCCAACTCCTTCCCTCCACCCTAAAACTCTTTGGGAAGTGCTTCCCTAGGGATCCTCCAGCACTGCTAATGGGGAGAAAGTTCATCTGCCGGCCCAGCCCCAGCGAATCCCACGCTGACAGTGGTTTCCCGGCACAGGACCCGGCTTGCCAGCATCAATCCGGAGCCCGGCTCCTCGCCTTCCCTCCCCGCAGCCCGGGGAAGCTCAAGCGCAGGAACACCGGAGCCAACACAAACACCCCCGGCACAACCCAGCCCTTCATCTGGGAAAGCAGACAGGCACCTCGGGATATCCCCCCCCGCCCCACTCCCCGCTCCGGGATGTGTC
The DNA here is from genome assembly GCF_004027225.2 of Strigops habroptila. Lineage (NCBI taxonomy): Eukaryota > Metazoa > Chordata > Aves > Psittaciformes > Psittacidae > Strigops > Strigops habroptila. The sequence goes on along the minus strand of NC_044291.2, from coordinate 9,307,153 downwards.
CAGCTACGGGATAGGCGAAAACACAGGGAAAATGCAACGTGGGGGAAAGAGGAAAGAAAAAAAAGGGAGACGAGAAAAATAAAGAAGTTTGAAGTGTGGGAAAGAGGGGAAGAAGAGGCGGGGGCTCGCGGGAACACGGGGAAAAGGGAGGGATTGAAGAGAGGGATGAGGAGAGCCCGAATGGGATAAGGGGAGCGGGGCCGGGAGCTCACCGGCGATGTGCTGGCGGCGACCCTCGTCCAGGTGCGTGGAGACCACATCTCCCATGGCGAGCGGAGCCGGGCCGGGGCGGGCGAGGAGGAGGAGGAGGAGAAGGAGGAGGAAGGCAGCGCCCAGGGCGGTCCGGGCAGCGCGGCGCCCCACCGAGCCGCGGCCACTCCCCCCGCGCCGCCCCCTGCACCGCGTCAGCGCCGGCCGGGCCCGAGCGTGTTCCAGGATCGTGGAATGGTTTGGGTTGGAAGGGACCTTAAGGCTCATCCAGTTCCAACCCCCTGCCACGGGCAGGGACACCTTCCACTAGAGCAGGTTGCTCCAAGCCCCTGTGTCCAACCTGGCCTTGAACACTGCCAGGGACGGGGCAGCCACAGCTTCTCTGGGCACCCTGTGCCAGGAAAAATACTGGAATACAAATATTGGAATAAATGCTTCAGCTTTGGGACAATTTTCTCTTTGAAATGACTCGCAGGGGTAAGAACCTCTGTGTGGAGAGGGCTCATGTGTGGTGGCATCCTCGGGGTTAAGCCCAGTGCAGCTCCAGCAACACCCGCCTGAAGCCAGGACCCAGCCCCCTGGCTCCTATGGGTGCTGGGGCTGATATAGGCGGCATCTAGGTGCTGCCCTGATGTCCTTTGGCCTCATGTTGAGTGTTTTGCCTTTAGCAGAACCCAGCCTGGGATGGCAGCACCCGCATCCCTCCCTGCTCAAGACGATGCTTGGTCCCATTGTAGCACCCTGGCACGGTGACAGGGGGGAAAGACCCCCAGTGCCCACTGGGGTGTATTGGGCAGGGGGTGAGCACATCTCAGCGGCAGGGAGAGGTGTGAGCAGCCTCCATCCCCCTCCCCATCTAGGCAGCCTGCCACTAAAGAACTTCTTCCCAATATCTCCTCTCAATCTCCCCTCTTTCAGCTTAAAGCCATTCCCCTTTGTCCTATCAGTACACGCCCCTGTGAAAGCTCCTCTCCCTGCCCCGCCTTGTAACTAGCTGCTCTAATTAGCTCACTGGGGCACGGGGGAGAGCTGTACCCCCCAAGCCCCCCCTTGCCCGGTCCTGGTGCCGTGTGCCCGCACCGCTCGCCCCGCAGGGCCCCGCGCCAGCTCCCACGGCTGCCGGCGCCAGGCAAACCAGCTCCGGCTGCTTGGCACCGGCCCCCTCCGTGCCTGACATTGCTCCATGGGGCGATTGCAACACCGGCTCCTCCCGCTGCTACCTGCGCTCACACCCAGCTCCTGGCAGCCTCAGCCTCGGCTCCTCGCCGTGACAAGGCTGAGGGTGGCCGTGGGTGCTGGATGGGCTGTGGGGCAGAGCGGGATGCAGGCAAAGGGCCCTTCTCCCTCATCGTGCAGGAGAATGGGATGGGAAAACTCAAGTTGCCTTAAAACACTCCCCACAGAGAATGAACCATATGCTTTGGAGCCCTGTTTGACACCATTCTTCCATAGTGGGGGAAGCCAGGAGCGGGCTGGCATCTCCCAGACCAACCAGCACCACTGGGGAGCAGGAGAGCACGCTCCAAGTGGGATACCAGCACCAGTAACACTCCATCAGTACAGCAAATCCCCCGGCTCACGCTGGATCCATGGGGTGAGCTCTCAGGCCCAGCGACGGAAGCAGCCGAGGAGCTGGAGGAAGCGGTGGAAAAGCTCCTCCTTCCTCTCCTGTTGCTGCAGCTCCTCTCCCGAGAGTAACAGGCGGAAACAGCCCTCACAAGATCCTCCGGCGCTGCCTGGGCATGATCCGGCCGGAGGAAAGGCCTTGCCTGCATCATTCCCAGCCCCTGGGCACAGCACGCAGCCCGGGTGTGACCTAGGGAGGAAGAGGAGGAGGAGGAAGGGGGAAGACGCGGTGGCGTGTCCAGAAAGTTCAGGCTGTTCCCAGCTGCAGGGTGGCTGCGGCTAAGATGGACCCATGCCTTGGGATCACTCCGGTCCATGGCTGGTTCCAGACCACTAGCCTTGGCTGGTGGCTCAACCATGGCCAGGTTGCTTGGCTCTGGGGCCATGCAGGGAATCTTTTCCTGGGCTGGACTGTTTATCGGCAGTGGGAAGGAGGAGTGAAGGTGGCCAGCCCTGGAGCGAGGCATCCTGTTTATCCTGCCTGAAATAGCTCTTGGCCAGCCACAGGCTGCCAGGATGGGGAGGGGATGGAGGCTGCTCACACCTCTCCCTGCAGCTGAGATGTGCCCATCCCCTGCCCAGCACATTCAGAGGGACACCGGGGGTCCTTCCCCCCTGCAGCCATGCCGGGGTGCTGCCAGCCTGGGACCTAGCATCCTGCTGAGCAGGGGGGATGCGGGTGCTGCCATGCCAGGCTGGGCTCTGCTAAAGGCAAAAAACTCAACATGAGGCCAAAGGACATCGGGACAGCACCTAGATGTCACCTGTGTCAGCCCCAGCACCCATGGGAGTGAGAAGACTGGGTGTGGGCTGTGACCAGGGGCTGCTGGAGCTGGGCTAGGCTCACCCCTGAGGATGCCACCACACATCAGCCCTCTCCATCCGAACACAGGTTCTTACCCCTGCAAGTCATTTCAAAGAGTAAATTGTTTCAATGCTGAAGTATTTATTCCAGTGTTTATATTCCAGCATTTCTGCTGGCACAAGGTGCCCAGAGAAGCTGTGGCTACCCCATCCCTGGCAGTGTTCAAGGCCAGGTTGGACACAGGGGCTTGGAGCAACCTGCTCTAGTGGAAGGTGTCCTTGCCCAGAAGGCGGCTTTTCCCTTATCACTGGGCTTGTTTGCAGGTCTTTTCCCTGGCCAAAACACTGCTGAAATCAAGAGATTCCCCTGGGAAATTGAGCTACAGCAAAATCTCATAGAAAATAGAAAATTTTTCCACCAGAGGCTTTTAAACACTGATCCCAGAGGAGTCTGGCTCCGAATTCATTCGAAAGTCGGCCTTAGTGGGGTGAGGGCATTTTAAAGGTGGGGGGAAATGCATCCACCTCCCTCAAATGAGAAACAACAACAAAATAGTGAATAGCTACCCACGGTAACAACTTCATGATCAGAAACCAAGTATCATTCCTTTAAAAGAAGCACTGTCTGGAGTATGCTTCAGGCATTGCACACACAGCCCTGCTAACCAGACCAAGTACATGCAATAAGCCTTAGCTTTGCAAAGCCAATCCCAAGCGATCCATGTCAGCACAGGAGCACTGCACACTGAGCCATTACCTGTCTCTTTTAGCCACTGACGTACTCCTTTAGATAAACAAATAACCCCCCCTTCATTAAAAGGTAAAAAATAGAGAGCATTGACATTGCTGCTTTGCAAACAGGAGGGTTGTATTTGTGGCATGCAGAAATAACGTGTCAGCAGAGGCTGGAGGCTGTGACGCTGACGCAGAGGTTGCTTCTGGGCCTTGAGAAACCACCTGAAGCTGAGCAGGACATCTCAGTCTCCCCTCTGGCAGGTTAAAGCCATTCCCCTTGGCCTGTCCCTACAGGCCCTTGTCCAAAGCCCCTCTCCAGGTTTCCTGGAGCCCCTTTAGGCACTGGAGCTGCTCTAAGGTCTCCCCTTCAGGAGCCTTCTCTTGTCCAGGCTGCCCCAGCCCAGCTCTCTCAGCCTGGCTCCACAGCAGAGCTGCTCCAGCCCTCGCAGCAGCTCCGTGGCCTCCTCTGGACTCAAGCCCATGGCAGGGGTTGGAACTAGATGATCTTTAAGGTCCCTTCCAACCCGAACCATTCCATCATTCGATAAGCCTGAGGCTGGTGCAGAAGTCTACCATGATGAGCAGAGTACTTCAAACCTCTCCTTCACTGCCCTGGGGACCCAGCACATCTCCTAAATGCTCTTGATGCCCCAATCCATGTATGTGAGGGAGCATTTAAGAATAAGAAGTTGATTCCTTGGTATATTTTCGTGCTTACAGCAGTCACACCAAACTTGCCACTTCAGCTGGTCCCTCTGGATTTGGTACCCATGGATCACCCCACCCATCATCACCACAGTATAAAATCTGACCTCTCAGCAGCAAAGCTTAATGCACCTGCACAGCGCCCAGAACATGATGCTCTCCATCACCTACCACCTGCTGAATTCCTGCAAGCACTAAACACAGGGGTACATTGCAGGAGAAAGCTTTCAACCCGGTATTTATTTCCCTTTCTCTGTCATAAGGAGCAATCAGTGGAGTTTTCCTTTCACTCTCATTGACCCTGGGACAAGGATCTGTTTCCACCTCTCTGCATCAACAGGAAACCTGATCGTTTTGGGGGAAGAGCCTGGGGGTGCTTTAGGGCAGGAGAAGCAGGTTTCAGGGTGTTCTTTGCAAATGGAGCTGCTTGCATCCCTGCAGTGACCCTGTCAGCAGGGGTCAGGTCCCATCCATGGGGAATGGCCACATTTAAATCCACCCAGGGTCACTTCTAAGGTCTCAGTGGTGAATAAGACACATCCTTGTTCAGGGATGTGCTATGGTGCAGGGTCTGAGAGAGCCAAGAGGGAAAAGCTCCTGGCAAGTGGGTGTGAACGTGTCCTGCTCATGCACTGGGATGGAACTGATATTGGTGCCATTAACAGTTGTACAATTGCAGCAGTAAACCTGCCTCGTGCTGATAAAGCAGTGGCAGCTCAGCCTGTCCCTTTGGATCAGCAGTGCTGTGTGTGGGGATGTGCCCCACGGGTTGTTGCACCCTCAATCCTGCTGACTCCAGTGGGATTTGCTGCGCCGGAGCAGCGATCCCACATAACAGGGAGATTAGGGAATGCTGGATCAGACCTGCTGCAGCCCGTTGTTTCTGCATCAGAGCCAGAGCCCATGAAGCCCCTCCAGCCCCAGCCACACAGCGGGGTGGAGGGACCCGCTCAAATCCCGGCCTTGGCTGGGGGGCAAGTGGGGACCCCGCAAAACACCCTCCAGCCAGTGCCAGGGTCTGTGGGGCAGCAGAGGGTCTGGGTGAGCACTGCAGGGTCACAGCCCTCCATGGGTCAGCACCCAGCACGGGGGGTACCGCGGGGCCGCGGAGCGCAGCCCCGCGCACGGGTGGAGCAGGAGGATGCTGTGGATCAGCATTCCCCTCTGCTGGCCGCCACTGGGATAACTGGGCGCCTGCAGGCGGGCCCTGGCGGGGAGACTGCGGAGGGTGCGACGGCTTTGGCTGCACCGACACGGCATGGGCACGGGCATGCGGCGTGGGAATGGGAGCCAGCACGGCATGGGCATGGATACCGGCCTGGCATGGGCAGTGGCATGGGGTCTGGGGACAGGCACCAGCATGGCATGGGCATGGGCACCGGAATGGGGCATGGGAATGGGAGCCGGCATGGCATGGGCATGGACACTGGCATGGCATGGGCACCGGAATGGGGTGTGGGAACGGGCACCGGTGTAAGCACCAGCATGGGCACTGGCATAGACATGAAGCGTGGGAATGGGAAGCAGCATGGACACCAGCATAGCATGGGTCTGGGGACAAGAACCGGCATGGCATAGGGCATGGGAATGGGAACTAGCATGGGCACCAACACGGAGCATGGGAACAGGCACTGGCATGGCATGGAGTGTGGGAATGGGCACAAGCATGGACACCAGCATGGGGTCAGGGGACAGGCACTGTCATGGGCAGGGTGTGCAGGAACAGGCACCAGCATGGCATGGGCATGGCAAAGAGCCTGTCTGCCTCGTGCAGCAGCACCAACATGGGCAGGAGGTATGGGAACAGGCACAGACATTAGGCATGGGCACAGGCACCAGCACGGGGTGCTGTGGGCACCAGCATGGGGCACCAGGGTGGCATGGGACATTTGAATGGACACCAGCAAGGGGCATGTTTGTGGGTACAAGGCATGAGCACAAGACACAGGCATGGGAATGGGGTATGGCATGTGCATGGCTCATGGGCAGTGCCTCTCCAGCCCCTCCAGCTGCTTGCAGGCTGCTATAGGGAGCCCCGAGGGGCTGGAGGCTCTCCAGCTTCCCCGAGGAGCAGCAGACACCGATAAACATGGGAATGATGCTCTCAACCTTTTGGCCTCTGGTGGTTGTTGCTGGCATGGATCAGGCCAGGATGCGGCCCTGGCTCTGCCTCTCACTGTGGGTTATTGCGTAGTGTCAGCTTCTGACCTGTGGGTTCTGCCCCACTTCCAAACCCGGGGCAAGGCCTGGTGCTGGGTCACTGCAGCCACTGCTCTGGCATTTGCACTGGGGAAAGGAAGTAAAGCCCATGTTTGAGCAATGAGAACAGCTGGGAAAACCCAAAGCACAAAGCCTGGGCCTACTTGAACCCAGAGCATTCATCACCCTCCCTGCCTCCAGCAGAAACACTGGGCACTTGGAGATAGTTAACCCCACAAAGCAGCTCGTGGGGATGAAAGCAATGGCTGAGCAATGGGTGGCCCTGCAGCCGCCTTCCCTTGGGACACATTCCAAGGCCCAGATGCCTTAGGAGAGGATCAGGATGTGGCCCCAGGGCTAAAGTGTCTCCTACATCACCCCCTCAGTGCCACAAACATCCTCAAACTTGTCTTTCAGGAAAACCAGCTCCCTCCAACCTCTTGCTCCTGAGACCCATCTTTATCTTACCTCCCAGCTCCCTCCATGGCTTAGGCAGGGTTAAATCCCACACCAACGGTGCTGCTCACTGTACAGGACCCACTCTCCAGACCCCAGCTCACATCACTTGGACCAACCCAGCACAGGATGGAGTGAGGGGAGCAGCAACCACATCCCCACCACGTGCCAGGGCCGAGCATCCCTGAGGAGGGGGGCACACCATGAGACAGTCCCTGCTCCCTACATGGGCTGTATCCTTGCCCCACACAAGCGATGCTCGTCCTCGCAGGAAGACTGACAGGGTGCTGGGAAAGCCAAATAGATACCTTGCTCTTAAATAGCTGCTGTATTTATAGCCTGCGCTTGGCACCAAGTCCAGGGCTCTGGCAAACTCCACTCCAGCTGAGTTTTGAGGAAGCATTGGAGAGAACAGGTTTCACAGCGAAGGATCCAGACGCACGTCTGCACAGCACAGGGCTGCTGGGAACGCGTGTGGCTGGGACCTCGTCCCACTCCTGTCCCCACAGACTCACCTTTGCTGTCCTGTGCTCCCGGGCACCCCCCATCCTGCTTCACCTCTAAGTGATGGGGTGAACATATATGCGTGGCCATACACAGACACACAGACACACACACAGATATATATTAAAAAATAATATAAATTATATATATGGATATGGATATGGATATGGATGTAGGTATAGACACATAGGTATAGATACAGATGCAGATGATACATATAGGTACAGATAGATATAGATATAGATTTAGATATATAGATACAGCTAGAGATAGAGGTAGAGATAGACATAGAGATACAGGTACAGATACAGATATAGGGTCCAGAGGAGGCCCCGGAGCTGCTGCGAGGGCTGGAGCAGCTCTGCTCTGGAGCCAGGCTGAGAGAGCTGGGCTGGGGCAGCCTGGAGAAGAGAAGGCTCCTGAAGGGGAGACCTTAGAGCAGCTCCAGTGCCTAAAGGGGCTCCAGGAAACCTGGAGAGGGGCTTTGGACAAGGGCCTGTAGGGACAGGCCAAGGGGAATGGCTTTAACCTGCCAGAGGGGAGATTGAGATGAGCTCTTAGGCACAAGTTCTTCCCTGTGAGGGTGCTGAGGTGCTGGCACAGGGTGCCCAGAGAAGCTGTGGCTGCCCCATCCCTGGCAGTGTTCAAGGCCAGGTTGGACACAGGGGCTTGGAGCAACCTGCTCTAGTGGAAGGTGTCCCTGCCCGTGGCAAGGGGTTGGAACTGGGTGAACTTTAAGGTCCCTTCCAACACAAACCCTTCCCTGACTCCATGGCACACGCACCGCGGGCACAGCCCGTTATCCGTGCTCCCATTCCTCTCCATTCCCGCTGCTCACCGCACACGCTGGGGGTGCGGTGCCGGGTGCGGGTTGTTGTTCGCGGTGCCGGCTCCAGGGGGCGCTCCGCTGCGGCGAGGGTGGGGCGGGGCCAAGTGACGCAGGTCCCGCCCCCCCGGCGCGCGGTCAGCTAAGCCCCGCCCCTTCCCCGCTCTTCCCCCCCTCTCCTCTCTCCCCCCCCCCGCCCGCCGCAGCCACCCGCAGCCTCGCCCGGCTCCGGTGCGTGCGGGTGACCCCCCATCCATCACCCATCCCCGCCGCTGCGGACCCCCCCGCGACCAGCCATGGCCCCCATCGGACTCAAGGCTGTGGTGGGAGAAAGTAAGATCCGCGTCCCGATCGCGGCGGGGGGGGTGGGGTGTCACACTAACGGGGTTCAGGACCCCCCCCACCCCCTTTTACCGCGGGTGGGGGCTGCTGCGGGTGCGCAGTATGGACCTTCGGGACGGCATCAGCGCCTGGGGGGGGGGGCACGCAGGGGACACCCCCATGGGGCAGGCGGCAGGACGTGGGGACACGGCGGCCCGGTGCGATCGGGCTTGATGCTGCTCCTCCCCCCGCCCCCCCTTCCGTTTTCATTCATTTTGGGGGGTTTTGGGGTTTTTCTGCAGTGCTGAGGGGAGGGGACGGGGGGGCGGTGGAAAACGGAGGGTGGAGGAAAAGGGAAGCGAAAGGCGCTTGAATCTGCCCCCCCCCCCCCCAGCTCCTAAAGGCCGAGGGGCGATCGCATCATGGGGAAAAGCCCCTCGCCCCGCTCTTGGGGGGGGCTGAGCATGGCCGGGGGGGGGTGGCCGCTGGTTCAGGCCTTTCGCTTTGTCCGCAGCGAACCCGCTTTCACCGGGATTTCCTTATTGATATTAGTGTGTTCCCGGACGTGACTCCGCTTCCTTGTTCCCGGGGGCGGGATGCCCCCCCCCTTCACCCCCTAAATCCCCCCTTTCCCGCGGGCATTGCCCCTCGGGTCCCGGTCCTGCGGCGGTTCCGGGCCCCGCGATCGCTTCCTTCCTGCAGCCAGTATTTGCAACGTCTCCATGGCGGGGGAAAGCAGAGGGGGGGTTCCCAAAACGCCCCAGGCTGGAAGCAGGGGGGAGGTTGACGGGTCCCTTCCCAGGGGCAAATTAAAGCGACTCCCCTTCCCCGCCCCGTATTTATATGTGTGTATAAATTGGACTGAAATCGAGAGGAGAAAGGGCAGGAACCGGTGAAACTTCCCCCGGGCTCCCCGCAGCCATGAAAAGCCGTTCTCGTCCCTCCCCGCTCCTCCTGCGGGATTTATTTCCGTGGCATCCGGGCCCGGATCTCCTGTGTTTTTTGGGATGGGGGGCGCGGTATTTGGGCTGTAATCTCGGGGGGGTTGTTGTATGTGTGTGGCTGTGGGTGACATCCCCGCGGTGGGGATGCGGATGGTGCAGCCGGAGCTGGTGGTGTGATCGGGTGGGTGGTGATGTGATGGAAAAGGGGGGGGGGGGGGGGGGATCCCCCTGGATGGATGGCCCTGCTTTGTTCCCAGTCATCACCCTGCCCCAAGGATGGGAGGGTTGAGCCGTTGCCTCCTCATCATCATCACCCTGGGGTGCTGCATTGGGGGTTTGAGCCCATCCAGCTGGAAAACCAATGGGAAAAGGCAAGGGAATGGTTGTTTCTCTGCTGCAGGATGAGCTTTCAGGAGGGGGGAGGTTGGCTCTTGTGCTTTGCTGGGTTTGCTTTTGGAGTGGGGTGGACTCCTGGGTGGGGGACAATGACACCAGCCATCCACCAGCTCCCAGGCCCCATCCAGCTCTCCCTGTGCCCTCTTGAAAGAGGGGACAGGCACCAGCTCCTCTGCATGTCCCTTATTCCATTCATTGTCTCTGTGCTGAAATAGGCTGGGGGAGAGCAACACACATATACACATCATGGAAATCTGCCTCAATCTTCCCCTTCAGGGTAACAAACTGCTCTGTTCTTCCCTGAAAAATCTCATTCCAGACTGAAAACGATAACTGGGAGCTGGGCATCAGGGAAGCGGGGGTGTCGGGAAGGAGGGAGCAGGGATGTGCAGGCAAAATGCTGCAGAGGAGTGAGGGACAGGGCCCTTGAGGAGCACCCTGCGGGCTCCAGCCCTCCCGTCCCTCCTCGGGCTCCTGCGGGAAGCTCCTGGCCTTGGTGGGTCCTTTCCTGCCTTGAGGTGCTGTTTTCAGCTGGAGTCAGGAGCAGGGTACCGGGACCTCCCCCACTGGGCACCAATGCAGATGGTACACGGCTCTCCCCCACTGCACCAGCCTGCTCTAAAGGGATTCCCAAAGGGTTTCCTGCAGAAGATGCTCCTAAGGAGCAGGAGGTCCAAGCCTGGGGCTGACCGCGGGGCAAGGTATCTCTCCCATGGAAGGAGGGAGGGAAGGATGGATGGATGCTGCCGCGTTGCCATGGCTCGCTCTGCCAGGCCCCCCCCCTCCGTCACTGCATTCTGCCCTGGCTTCCCTCCAGACCCGGATTATTCTTCTGACCAGCTGGTGCCATGGCAGGTTTTGGAGGCCCCTGGAGAGGTGGGAAGCGGGATGAGGTGGGTGAGTGTTGCAGGAGATGGGCAGAACCAGATTGTCCCCCCCATAGAGCCATGGGGTGCATGCTGGGGGGTGTCCCTGCGCCTCCCCGCAGCATCCATCAGGGATGGCTGCATCCCTTCAGGACTTGCTTTCCTCTGGCCGGGGTTGGAGCTGAGTGCAATGCCCAAGGACCACGTCCTCCTGTTGTGCCTCTGTTCCCTCTGCAGCCACCTCCCCAGAACCCCACTGGACAACCAGTCACTTTGCTCTGGTTCTGGTTAGCAAAATCTCACCCAAGCATGGAGCCGATCCAATTCCGAGCCCCCCATCCCCAAATCTTCATCTCGCCCCCCAGCACATTCACATTCCCCATCCTCTCTTGCCCCAGGGCCTTCTTGCACCTCCTTGCCCTGAGCTTCCCCTGCCCAGGCTGGTCCCTGCTCTCCTGCAGCACCCTGCAGTGGAGAGGAGGAGGCTGGGTTTTACTTCACTGAACCATCACCAAGATGGGCTGTGCTGCAGGGGTGACACCTGCACAGTGGCTGCCACCATGATGGGCTGGTGCAAGACACATAGCTGGAGTGATAGCCACAATGGATCTGAAACCCCCTGGACCCCTTCACCTGCAAGAGGAGACAAACCTCCCCAAGGGCTTCTTCCTTTTACTCATGATGCTGTCAGGGACAGATGGGAGAAGCAGAGCAGCCCTGGAATAAGGGAAAACCCTGCTCCCTTCTGGAGAGAGCAGGAAAACACCTTTCCCCCAGGACAGGAGCTGATCTTCCTCTGGAGCATTCTTGCTATACAGCCTCCTGTGCTGGAGTGCTGCCCACCAGAGTCCCACCGAGGAGCCCCACGGTTAAATCCTGCCTGGATGAAGTCTGCTGGGCTCTCAGCACCCATGTAACAGCCGCACCGTGTCACCCAGTGTCCCCATCTGAACCTCTCAAAGATCCACCCCTGGTCCACACTGGGGTGTGATGACCTGGGGATGCAGGCTCCTTCTGAGCTGCACAGGAGGTGCTGCACCTCCGGGGACAGGGATGAGGCGCAGGCAGGGGCCATGGGGACCTGCTGCTAGTTGCTGGTGTGTCACTCACCCAGGATGCATGGTGCACTCCACAGCTCCCACCACCCCTCTGCAAAGGGCACAGATGCTGCCCATGGAGGATGCTCCAAGCCCAGCTCAAGGCTTGTGTGCTGCCCCAGAGCCAGGTCTGGCAAAGAGAGAGGAGGCAGTGAAGGGCACAGGGGTGGCTACTCCTGCTGGGACCATTGCAGGGGTGCACACTGCATCCTCCTGCCTGCACATGGTGGTCTCTGTGCCCTGTCCCCTGTGGGTGGGAGTAGACCCTGGAGCTGAAGCCAGGCTCTTCCTGGGCAGCCCAACCTCCCAGTCCCCAGCTCCGGGGAGTCCCAAGGGCAGGGAAGGAAGGAGGGCTGAGGAATACTTGCCCACACATGACCATGGAGAGGTACCAAGAACAACAAACCTCACTTTGGCAGGTCTGCATCCACCCACTGGTGTCTGCCTGTGCAAGAAGGTTGAAAAAGCCACCAATGTAGAGAACTTGGACTCTTTCCCTCTAAAAAGAAGGGAGAAGACTCTTAATTCCCCTGCACCTCTGAGGAAAAGCATCCCAGGAGAGATTCCTTCCCTCTTCCCACAAAACCAACACGTTTAAAAAGAGAATCATTGTCACATGGCTTTTAGTTGCACGCTGAGAAGCAGATGCTGCGTCCACCAACTCACAGTGCGGGAAGGGACTTGGCTCTAGTGCTTTGGAGAGTGCAAAAATAGATCGAGCTGAAGGTGCATTAACTTACGGGCTTCCATGTTTCCCATGTACACACACACACATGAATGTGTACACACACATGTTGACACGTGCTATAGGGTCACTGATGGAGCCCATCCGTTGGCTTGGCATTGTGTCACTAAGGGAGCAGCAAAGATCATCAGAGGTCTGTGTAGGCACAGGAGACCAGCCCAGCCTGGATGGACCCTCTTGGTTCAAGGCAGAGAAGAACCAGCTCAGAAAGTCATGGTCACACACATAGGAAAGGGTGACTTACCCCTGGGAGAGGATCACCTCCCCTCCCGTACACTTTGACACCCCGTGTGTGCTGTCCTGCTGCAGGAAAGCTCTTGGCTCCTCTTGACACAAAGCACCACCAGTTTTGGCTATGCCAGCATCCGGGTACAGCGTCTCTGCCAGGGATGGAATCACCTGGTGGAAGAGGACAAGCGTTAGTGGAGGGTGATGCCTTCAGGAGGGACCTGATGTGGTCTGTGCCCCATTGACTCTACCCAGACCTGCTCAGCTCCCAGATCCTTGTGCAGACCTGAGGAATCAGTGCCAGGAGTGATCCCACAGTGAGACCCTTGTCAATGTCACCCCATTTCTCCAGTGCAGGCAGTGAGAGCCATTCATGGCCATGGTCATGCATTTCATTTCCCTTACTCCTTTCTGTCTGTGTTACTCCATTTCATAAGAGTTCAAGACCTCTAGGTCCCTGTTGTGCTTCTCTCTGGGCTCTGCGCGTTTCCCATGGCTTTGGTACATCCTTCACAAGAGCAGAGCAAATAGGAAAAGGAGGAATGTGTGTGAAAATAGCAAGGATCACCTCATCCAGGGTTGGGGAGGAAAGGATGAAGCTGAGCCTGGGCAGTTCTGGACTTGCTGGATGGCATCTGGGCTGCACCACTGTCAGGTTCCCAAGTGAGGAACATGTCCTCCAGCAAGGTTGAGGTCTTCCAGATGGGCACCAGAAATAATCCAGAGAGAAAAAGTAGGTGTTGAGGACACAGAGTGCTGAAGGGGAGATATTTGAGACTTGGTTTATGGACACAGTGTTCTCTGGATTCAAATCATCCCTGAGCTGGCTCTTAGCTGCACTGAAGGACACCAGCTAGGCTTTGCCTCCTGTAAATGAAGTTATCCTGTATGTCCTCAATGGGGTTGATGGCCTTCCTGCCATCCTCTGCTCCACGGAGCCTATTTTACTGGGGACTGCTTGAGGATGGAGCACTGGCACCTTGAGATCCCTGCTGAGGATGTTCAGAGGTAGATACGTGCCCCGCTACATTCAGTGGTGGTTATATCTATGTAACATTCACACTGTCTTAAGCAATTAGTTAATGAACCAGCAAAAAGCAGTTGCCACGTCAGCCCAAACCAAACATGTTCGTCTTGGAGATGCGGTGTGACAGCTTTTGAGAAGTGGGTCTTGAGCAAACCTCACTGTGGGTTCCTGGCTCAGCATCCCTCACCCATCCTGGTGCTCCTGGTGGATGTGGTTCTGCTGCTTCCACCACTCGTGGAGGTCAGGGCTGCTCATTGGGTTTCAGGCTCTTTCTGAAGCAGGATAACGGGCTTGGGGCATCCCAGGTGAGTCCATCTCAGCACACGCTTTGTGCGAGCACAGGCAATGGCAGGGTTGTTCCTCTTCCCCCACAACCAGTAGGAGACATGGGGCTGGCTGCTGTTGCCCAGCCAGCTCACTATAAATACCATGGGCTAAGCCTCTTGGAGTGATGTGCAGGCTCAGGTCCTACTAGGCCACCATGTCACCAGCTTCTGGCCCTGCTTGGAAATGATGCAGTGGGTCATTTCCATGGCGCTTGTCACGGTCCTCCATTGGCAGGTGGGATGTGCTTCCTTGTCCATAGGCGCTGATGTTGTCTCTGTGTTGGAGGATAAGTTCTGAGCTGTCTGTATTGTCTGTTCTTGGTAGATATTGGAACTAAAATCCTTCCAGCCTGAAAGGATCAGATGCAATGTGGTAGGTCCAGACAAGCCAAGTGTTGAAGGCACTGGATGAGAGGCACATGTGCATTTTTTTCCCTCTGAAACCTGGTGAAGATGAAAAGCTTGGCTGTGAGCATCACCAGCTGACGTTAGAGTCCAACAGCTCCGGCTGGCCAGACCACTTGGGGACACTGGTGGCAACATCTGACCTGCTAATGTGGGAACACAAGAGAACTGCTTCACAGGAGGTGGCCAGGCTTGCCTTGAGGACCTCAGGGAATGGAGGAGTCTCTTGCTGATCCTATAACTTCTCCTGAGTGTGGAATTGGATCATAGAATCATAGAATGGTTACGGTTGGAAGGGGCCATAAAGAATTGGCGTAAGGATGCCTTCCCTGGTGTTGCTCAGCCATTGCTCATCATATACATCAGCAGCATAGTATGTGCTGGCATCCTTTCTCCTGGCTGGATGTGCTTGTGCCAGAGATGCTGCTTAGGAACTGCCCTGCTCAAGGACAGGTCTGATACCTTCTCACATCTGGCCTTGGCCAAGCCCTTGGTGCCTAATCCATCCCCATGTGCTCATCTCCCACCCAGCAGCAGATGCAGGGTCCTTGTTCGGAGATGCCTGGGGACCCCCGCGCTCCTCACATGGTGTGAGCAGTGCTCACGTCCTGCCCAGCATTCCCCCAGCTCCAGTGCCAGCAGCCACATGAGCCAAAACAGCCCCAGGGATCGGCTGTACCCTCCTACATCTCCTTTTCACCTCAGGATTCCCACATTTCCCCCTTTCCATGCCAACCCCAGCATTGAGCGTTGCCTTCATGGTGCACCCAAGAGCTGACAGATCACTCTTCCCTAAACTGGGGGTTTGATGGATACTGCAAGGACACCCAGGACGTGCAGGCCATGGCCGTGTCCCCTCTGCATGTGCCTGGCTTTGTGTCTCCTGCCCTGCCAGAGCCTCTTTGGAGGATGCTGTGTGAATCTGCCTCTCTCCCAGCCCTGCCGAAGCTCTGGCAGCCGCTGGAAACCAGCTTTGGAGAACTTTGGAGCCAGATCTGACCTACTGTCATGAACATCAGTTTAGGGAATGGCTGTGCCTGCCTGCAGCAGGCTGGGAGCAGGGCTGGCTCCAGTGCAGTGGGGTCCACCTCTGACCATGGGATGGACACCCTAAAACCACAAAGCTCAGAGCGGTTCCCTCAGAGGTGTCAGTTTCTGCTCTGGGAGGCCCACGTTGGTGCCAGTATTGGGGTGAGGGGGGGGAACATGATGGCTCCTTCTGCACTGGGAGGTGCACAGCTGGGCAGATATTCCCCCCATCGACATGCATCCCCCATGCAGCTCAACCCATACACATGCAAAAGAGGGAGAAGGAGTTCCACAGAGCAAGGTGCTGAAGACAAATGTCCCCTGCAGCAGCTGCCACACAAGGACAAGCTCAGGGCTGGCTGAGGCAGCATTTTGGGGCTCCCGTGTCCTGGGCTGTCCCCTCCTTGCTTCAGCAATGGAGCCTTTGCACCAGTGGGCCCCAGGATGCTCTTTCCCAACCTTCTTCCTTCTTTCCTTCCCCTCCCAGCCCTAGAGCAAAGCCATATGTCATCACAGGGGCAGGATGTCTTTTGACAGCCAGGCCCTGACCCCTTCCTGGTCACCGTCACATGGGGCACCACCATGTCCCCCTGTGCTTTACTCCACATAGTTTGCAGTTGAGGTTGTTGGGATGGGATGGAGGGCGGGAGCTGCCTTGTAAACAGCTCTGTTATTCCTGGAGCCTTGTTCCGGGGAAGGAGCCAAATGTGAGTAATGGAAGGAAGAGGAGGGATGCACTGGCTGGCATCCCTGCTTCCAGCCCGTGCTCCTGCACCAGCGAAGGACAGAGAGCAGGATGGGGACAGGCTCATGCTTATGGGGAGGACAATTCCCATTCCACCTTTTTGCTGTGTGGGTGACCTGGATCCTGGTGGGCAGCACATATGGGTGCAGGCAGCAGCTTTTCCCACCCCAGCAGTGTCCAGCTCCATCCATTTTCCCTGGCCATGCAGCCCCTTTACTGATGGAAAGGCTAAAGGATGTGACCAAGGGCAGGCAGGACTCCAGGTTGATGGGCAGCATCCTTCTGGAGCATCCCATAGGCAGATGTCGCTGGGAAGGAGATGGATGTGCAGCGGCTGCTTCCAGGTTTTAAAAGCTTTGTGGTTTAAGCCCAGCCGGTAACTCAGAACCACGCAGCCGCTCGCTCAGCGCCCCTCAAAGAGACTGGAAGAAGGGGGTGAGCGAGCGGCTGCGTGGTTCTGAGTTACCGGCTGGGCTTAAACCACGACACTTTATAAACCCAAAAGGAGGTTTATTGGGGGACCGTCACCCTTGGGGTCACTCCCAAGGTAGAGTGATCTCAGCAGTGGGCTCCACACACCACATGTGTTTAATAATATAGAAACATTCCTTAGCTGGGTTTTAACTGGGCATTTCAATCCCTGATCCTGGAACCAGAGGGTCAGAGCAAAGCCCTCCAGGGCAGAAAGCCAGGGAGAAGCACCCTGGGGAGGACACGGACGCAGACTCTCCCTTAGGCTCAGCCGGGCAGTTCCCAGCACATCCTTGCTCTGCGAGGGGTGATGCTTCCTACACCAGGGTACAAAAGGGACCTTCAGGGTCCTGGGAGCACCTCAGCTGCCCCAATGCAGGTGTTTGGCAGCACATGTATCTGGCAGGAGGGCAAATACTGATTCTAGCAAGGCTTGAAACCCCCTATCCCGCAATCCAGCCCCACAATTGACACCCCCATCCCCACTGCACCCCATTCCTCACATGGCCTTAACCTGCACCCCACAGGGAGCAGCCCCACTGGCACCCCATGGCATATGGGTGCAGGGTGGCCACAGGGCTGAGGGGTGCGGGGAGACCCCCGGGTGCTGCTGTCCCTGCTGGTTGCATAAGCACGGCAGGCGCGGGAGGTGAAAGGGGATTTGGGGGATTACAAGGACCAGGCTGAGGCCGCTTGAGTCTTGTTTCTAAAAGGAGCTCTTAAGCCCTTGTTGTTTTCCTGGAGCTTCAGATTAGGGCTGAGACATGGGGGGCGGGCCCCAGGCTCCCCAGAGGGACCCCCCCCAATGCTCCCATAGCTCTCCGCTGCTGTGGGCTCTGCTGTTAGTGCCAAACATGAGATAGAAACAGGGCTGGGGGTGACGAGCCCTCCCTGGGTACCCCAAACCTATCCCCATCTCCTGCCACATCCCTAGGAAAGGTGCTGGGGAGTGGAGCTTACCATGGGTTGGGGGTTCAGTGCCCCCCATGCTGCTGTTAGCAGGCCCTGGGGTGCTACAGGGGGGACTTGGGGTGCTCACCTTGCCCTGTGCTCCTTCTCTTGCAGAGATTATGCACGATGTGATCCGGAAAGTGAAGAAGAAGGGAGAATGGAAGGTGAGCATCAACCCCTGAGCGGGGGATAGCAGAGGGGGAGGGCAGGCAGAAGGAAGCAGGGGGTAGGTGCAGGCAGGGAGCCCCCAAGGATGGGGAAGGGATGAGGAAGGAATAGGAAAAAGACGGAGAAGGAATAGGAAGTGGCAGCTTGTGGCTGCCCCCTGTGCCCCAGCTCACAGCCCTCTCCGCAGGTGCTGGTAGTGGACCAGCTCAGCATGCGGATGCTCTCCTCCTGCTGCAAGATGACCGACATCATGACCGAGGGCATAACAAGTGAGTAACAAGCCCCCAGCCCAGCAAACCTCACTGTGGGAAAGGCAAAACCTCCCTCTTGGACCTGCAGACATCTCCAGGCTGGCACAAGCCAGTCCATCCATCCCCATCCCTCTTGGGATGGAGACATGCTACCTCCCGTTGCTCATGGACCACTGTCGTGGTGCCAGGCTGATGGTTCACAGCCTTTCTCCTCACCTGCTGGGGCTGGAGGAGCCCAAACCCCTCATTTCCAGTGGTATCTCAGTCTGAGGAGGAAACAAAGTGTTATCTTCTGTCACCCCTCTAAATAGCTCCCTGCAGCACTCGGAAAGGAGAACACCCCAGGCCGTGCACCAGGAGGTTTGGGGCAGGGGTTTTGCCCCAGCCTGGCTACCACCAAAGCATCACCTACCCTGGGTGGTCCCCTCCAGTGGAGGGATGTGAGAATAACCCAAAGCAACAGCAGGATGGGAGCACACAGACGAATCCACTGGTCCACTGTGACCTTACGAGGCACATACACACAGCCCCATGGGTTGGACTCTTGTGTGGACAGTGCAGAGGGACACAGAGGGGTTTGGCAGGGCTGGTGGGGTGTCCAACAGCTCCTCCCCTCACCCATCCCTGCCATGGTCGTTGTTTTCCTCCTCTCCAGTTGTGGAAGACATCAACAAGCGCCGGGAGCCGCTGCCCAGCCTGGAGGCTGTGTACCTCATTACCCCCTCCGAGAAGGTGAATACACAGCGTGGGGCTGGGGGAGGCAGTGGGATGCCCATACTGGGGCAGGTAACTGTGCCCATAGGGAGCATCTTGGCTCCAGTAAGGCCAATGGTGCGATAGAGCGGAGGCTTGGAGCATACCTCATGCCAGGAGGGAGGATGCTGGTGCCACCCCCGTGCCCAGCCCAGCCGGTCCCTTCTCTCTTGCAGTCCATCCACTCCCTCATCAATGACTTCAAGGATCCCCCCACCTCCAAGTACAGAGCTGCCCATGTCTTCTTCACTGACTGTGAGTACCCAGAGGGGAGGGAAGGTCCCTGGCACTAAAGGGATGCTGGGATGCTGAGCTCCTCCTCTTCCTCCCCTCACAGCCTGCCCTGACGCCCTCTTCAATGAGCTGGTGAAGTCCCGTGCTGCCAAGGTCATCAAGACCCTGACGGAGATCAACATTGCCTTCCTCCCTTCCGAGTCCCAGGTGAGGCCGGGCCAGGGGGCTCCAGGGGATGGGGCAGCCAAGGGATGCTCAGGGTCCTTCTCCAGCCCGTCAGGGTCTGTGTCACAGCCTCACAGCCCAGGCTGGCTCCTCAGCCCCTGCTCAGTCCTTCCTCCCTGTCTCCTTTGATTACTTGTTGAGGTTGATCCGCTGTTGGGGATTTAGCAGGGAGCCAGCCCGCCTGGGTGAACGGAGACAGGCATGGGATGAGGGGGACAGGAGGGATAGATGGTGCCAGACCTGCTGGTGCCAGTAACCGTTCAAGCCTCAGTGTTTGTGGGGAGACAGACAGGTGGAAGATGAGCTCTTGGCATGTCCAGTGCTGGGCCCCTCACTCCAAGAGAGACATTGAGGTGCTGGAGCGGGGCCAGAGAAGGGCACCGGAGCTGGTGCAGGGCCTGGAGCACAAGTGTGATGAGGAACGGCTGAGAGACCTGGGGGGGTTCAATCTGGAGAAGAGAAGGCTCAGGGGGGACCTTATCGCTCTCTGCAACTGCCTGACAGGAGGATGGAGCCAGGAGGCGGCTGGTCTCTGCTCCCAAGGAACGAGGGATGGGACAAGAGGAAACGGCCTCAAGCTGCACCAGGGGAGGTTTAGATGGAGCTGAGGAACAATTCATTCCCCAGAGGGTGCTCAGGCATTGGAACAGGCTGCCCAGGGCAGGGCTGGAGTCACCGTCCCTGCAAGTGTTCACACACCGTGTAGCCGAGGCCCTCAGTGCCATGGGTTAGTGGTGGCCTTGGCAGTGCTGGGAAGCGGTTGGACTTGATGAGCTTAAAGGTGTTTTCCAACCCGGTTGATTTTGTGGTTCTGTGATCTCCACACACAGCCAGACTGGCTTCTGGTATTTACCAGCAGAGCAGCGTGTCCTCAGCTCTCTGTCCTTGCTTGGGGCGAATGGCGGCTGTGGGCAGGGGGTCTCCTGCCTCCTCTGCTCACCCTACATGTGGGTAGGGGCCATGCCACGGAGCTGGGGAAGACGTTGGGGTCCAGAGCCGGCAGCAGAAAGCCCAAAGGATGCTCCGAGCATCACTGAGCTCCATCTCCCCACTGCCAGGCTCAGCTGGGGTTAAATCCAGTTTCCAAACCCAGCGGGGTGTCCTGTGGGGCTGCTCCCTGCCTGCCGCCATAGCAGACCCCCTCCAACCCCGCTCCCGCTGCTCCTCCAGGTTTACTCTCTGGATTCGGCTGACTCCTTCCAGAGCTTCTACAGCCCGCACAAGGCGCAGATGAAGAACCCGATCCTGGAGCGCCTGGCGGAGCAGATCGCCACGCTCTGCGCCACGCTGAAGGAGTACCCGGCCGTGCGGTACAGGGGGTAAGGACAGCACCCCCCGCACCCCCTGCGGACGTGTCCTCTCCCCCAGCAGCATGGTGGAGCTGGGGCCGTGCTGAGCAGGGGACATGGATGTGGCTGGGGACAGGGTGGGGATGGAGGAGGTGGGGATGGACACAGTGCTCAGTGCAAAAGAGGCTCAGGCTTGAGGATGCTCTGGGAGATGGGTGAGGGTCCTAAAATCCAAGTGAAGCACTCCAAGGAGAAGTGGGAATAGGCGGCAAAACCTGCTGAGGTGCCTCCTCTCCCAGGAGCAAAGGGAAAGCAGCAGCTCTTCCCCACCCCATGCCACTGCCCCAGGGAGCTGACCTCTCCCTCTGCTTCCTGCAGGGATTACAAGGACAATGCCATGCTGGCACAGCTCATCCAGGACAAGCTGGATGCCTACAAGGCTGATGACCCCACCATGGGCGAGGTGAGCAGGGACGAGTCACAGTCACAGACCCCCAGTGGGGACCCCAAAACGTCCCCGGCATCCCCCAACTGCCTGTGGGGCTGGAGGAGCCCCCAGCCCCACGGCTGATGGTTCCCCCCACTCTGCAGGGTCCAGACAAGGCTCGTTCCCAGCTTCTCATCCTGGACCGTGGCTTTGACCCTGCGTCACCGGTGCTGCATGAACTGACTTTCCAAGCCATGAGCTACGACCTGCTGCCCATCGAGAACGATGTCTACAAGTGAGTGCAGTGCTGCTGTCCCCAAAGTCCCCATGGTCCCACTAAGGGCATGAGCGGCAGTGGGAAGCTCATCCCTGCTTCCATCACAAGCCATTGGTTGGGAGAAGCCATTCCCACCTGCGGTCTGGCAGGGCATGATGGGCAGGAGTGATGCATAAGGGGCTTTTCTTGCCTTCAACCCATGGCCTCTTCCCAACATTTAGCAGTTGAATGGGAGACGTGAAACTGAGTTGAAGTAACATCATCCTGCTTCTGGCAGAGCCAAGAAGAGCCCCCATGTCATAGAATCATAGAACCCCAGCCTGGTTTGTGCTGGAAGGGACCTTAAAGCTCATCCAGTTCCAACCCCTGCCACGGGCAGGGACACCTTCCACTAGAGCAGGTTGCTCCAAGCCCCTGTGTCCAACCTGGCCTTGAACACTGCCAGGGATGGGGCAGCCACAGCTTCTCTGGGCACCCTGGTCATCCACCTCCTTTGAACCCAGGCACCAAGGGGACAGCATGTCCCTGCAGGCCCCACTGTGATGCTCCGTGTCCTCTTCCCAGGTACGAGACTAGTGGCATTGGGGAAGCCCGGATTAAGGAGGTTCTCCTGGATGAGGATGACGACCTGTGGGTCACGCTGCGCCATAAGCACATCGCCGAGGTGTCCCAGTGAGTGTCCCTGCTTGCTGGCATTGCCACACACCCCCCTGTCAGTGTCCCTCCTAACTGACAGCTCTGTCCTCCTCTCCCCAGGGAGGTGACCCGGTCCCTGAAGGAGTTTTCTTCCAGCAAGAGGATGAACACAGGCGATAAGGTGACCAACTGCATCCGCCAAGCTGGGGACGGGCACACGGGGGGCTCAGCCATGGGCTGGCCCATGGTGGGGTCTCCTGGGGGACACCCGATGGGGACCTCCACAAAGGGTGCTCAGGTCTTCTGACGGGGGGAGATGGCTGTGGGGTGCTGGACCTATGTCCTGGGCTTGGACATAGGGTCAGTTTGCTCCTGGTATGGGATCCATGCACCTCCTTAGTGGGTGCCTCTGTCTCAGATGGTTCCCTGAGCTGGTGGCAGTGAGGGGGCCTTGGTGAAAATAGGATGTAAAAGTGGCCAGAAGCTGGAAGCACCATCTCAGCCTCAGCCAAGCACATGGGGGGGGGCAGAGGAGGGTCCTCGGGGTTTCTCCCCCCATCACTGCAGTTTGCAGAGCTGCCCCTCAGCTGCACCAGAGGAGACCTGGCAATGCCAGGTCACCCCCTCCCTGCTCCTGGTCCCCACGGGTGAGTGACCATGTCTCCTTCCTTTGCAGACCACCATGAGAGACCTGTCCCAGATGCTGAAGAAGATGCCGCAGTACCAGAAGGAGCTCAGCAAGGTATGAGGAGGGTGGATGTCCATGCAGAGAGCCCATCTATGGAGCAGGCTGTCCAGAGGGGTGTCCCTCTGGAGCAGGATGTCCCCAGAGGGGCCCTGGCCACAGGCAGGGGCTGGGCTGGTGGCACAGGGACCCTTCACTGGTGGTGACCACACCACTCGTGTCTCCCCAGTACTCAACCCACCTTCACCTGGCTGAGGACTGCATGAAGCACTACCAGGGCACGGTGGACAAACTGTGCCGAGTCGAACAGGTACCACCAGCCCCACATCCCCGGTGGGGATGGCTGGAGCCGGCAGCTCCTGCCCCACAGCTCAGCACTGAGCCATGGGTTGAGGGATGATGAGCATGTGTGTTATCTGCAGGATCTGGCCATGGGCACTGATGCTGAAGGAGAGAAGATCAAGGACCCCATGAGGGCCATTGTCCCCATCCTGTTGGATGGGAATGTCAGCACCTATGACAAGATCCGCATCATCTTGCTCTACATCTTCCTGAAGAATGGTGAGGAGGACACATGGGCAATGGTGGCAAACAACTCAGGGTTCAACCAACATAAACCAGACGGAAAAGCTTCTGTCTCCCCTTAAAAGGCTTCTGTTGGAGTGAAAAGCCCCATATCCCCAACCACCACCAGTCCCATCCCACCAGTCGTGGGGTGGCAATGGAGGGGCTGTGACCCCTCATGGGGAGGCATTTCTCAGGAGGACACCATCTCCCCATTGCATTTCCAGGTATCACTGAGGAGAACCTGAACAAGCTGATCCAGCACGCTCAGATCCCAGCTGAGGACAGTGAGATCATCACCAACATGGCCCACCTCGGGGTGCCCATCATCACAGATGTGAGTGTCCACCTCCCACTCCCCAGGGCCCTCCTTGCGCCTCGGGGGGACCATGCACGGCACCCAGTGTGCTTTGGGATCTGCCTGTCCTATGGGATACCCCCAGCACCCCTATGAGGTCCCACACCAGACCCATGTCTCAGCGTGTCTCTGTTCTCCCTGTGCCCAGTCCACCCTGCGCCGCCGGAGCAAGCCGGAGCGGAAGGAGCGGATCAGCGAGCAGACCTACCAGCTCTCCCGATGGACCCCGGTCATCAAGGACATCATGGAGGTGAGCAGCAAGGACGGGGATGAGGGATGGAGCAGGAACCTCAGCACCGCCCGGGAAGGGGCCTGCAGAGAACTGGCAGCTCCAGCCCAACCCATGACACCTCTCCATAGAATCAGACTGGTTTGTGTTGGAAGGGACCTTAAAGCTTCTCCAGTTCCAACCCCCTGCCCCGGGCAGGGACACCTTCCACTAGAGCAGGTTGCTCCAAGCCCCTGTGTCCAACCTGGCCTTGAACACTGCCAGGGATGAGGCAGCCACAGCTTCTCTGGGCACCCTGTGCCATACCCTGTTTGCTGCTTGTGTGCCACGATGGGCATGGTTGGGTGGCCTTATGACAGGGATGTCCCAGCCAAGCCAGGGGACAGCCATGGCACCATCAGGAGCTACGCCTGAACGAAGCCAGGGGTATGAACAGAGTCAGGGCACCTCAGGCACCAAAACTCTCCAACACTGACATATCCCACCAGCTCAGACAACAGACCCTGGAGCCCCACTTGCAGAGGGGGACATCAATACAGTTAGTGCCACGTCTACGCACCAAGCAAAGCTGCAGCAGTTCCCACAAGTGCATAAAAGCACACCTACAGGCTTTCTGAGGCGCACGTCATGCCCAGGGAACCCCTAAACCCCACCCCTAGGACCAGAGAGAAGTGTAGTGAGCAACAACATCTTACCAGCTCAGTAGCTATCCACTGCTGAGTAAAGCAGGAGCAGGGTCCTTATTCAAGAGGTAGATCATAGTTGTGAAGCCTTCAGCACACTTTGAGTTTCAAAGGCACCATCTGTCTGTTCTTTGTACTCTTACCCTATGTCCTACTCTTACTCCTACTCCCAGCTCAGGGTGAGCCTCCCCCCATACCCTGTGCTGCAGCCCCCTGTGCTGCCCCACAGCATCACACCACCCTTCTCCCCCTAAATGCACCCTATTACAGGAACACAGGCAAATTGTTCCGTTAATTCGGCCTATGCAAATATATGCAAATGAAGCCTGACCTGAACGGGCCAATCCTATCGAGTGCAGCCCTATGGAGGGCCTCTAGGGCCAGGGTTTGTTCCTGCTCCTTGCTGACCCTGTCTCTCTGCCCGCAGGATGCCATCGATGACAAGCTGGACACCAAGCACTACCCGTACATCTCCACCCGCTCCTCCGCCTCCTTCAGCACCACTGCTGTCAGGTGAGTACCAAACCCCCGGCTCCCTCGACATAGAAACCTGTATCACTGATAGCATCCACACCTCATCTGTGGAGCTGCGAGCTGCTCTGTGGTCATTCAGGCATCCTGTGCCTCAGTTTCCCTATGTGTAACAGCACTCGTGGCTGGAAAGCTGGACTTGCTCTAACAGCAGCTTGGGAGATAATCGTAGAATCCCAGCCTGGCTTGCGTTGCAGGGAGCTTAAAGCTCGTCCAGCTCCAACCCCTGCCACGGGCAGGGACACCTTCCACTAGAGCAGGTTGCTCCAAGCCCCTGTGTCCAACCTGGCCTTGAACACTGCCAGGGATGGGGCAGCCACAGCTTCTCTGGGCACCCTGTGCCAGCACCTCAGCACCCTCACAGGGAAGAGCTTCTGCCTCAGAGCTCATCTCAATCTCCCCTCTGGCAGGTTAAAGCCATTCCCCTTGTCCTGTCCCTACAGGCCCTTGTCCAAAGCCCCTCTCCAGGTTTCCTGGAGCCCCTTTAGGCACTGGAGCTGCTCTAAGGTCTCCCCTTCAGGAGCCTTCTCT
Organism: Strigops habroptila; assembly: GCF_004027225.2. Classification (NCBI taxonomy): domain Eukaryota; kingdom Metazoa; phylum Chordata; class Aves; order Psittaciformes; family Psittacidae; genus Strigops; species Strigops habroptila. Next base: position 9,281,696 of record NC_044291.2, on the reverse strand, counting down.
TCTCCAGGCTGCCCCAGCCCAGCTCTCTCAGCCTGGCTCCAGAGCAGAGCTGCTCCAGCCCTCGCAGCAGCTCGGGGGCCTCCTCTGGACTCGCTCCAGCAGCTCCACGTCCCTCTTGTGCTGTTGCCCCAGAGCTGGATCAGGACTGCAGGGGGGGGCTCCCCAGAGTGCAGCAGAGGGGCAGGATCCCCTCCCTGACCTGCTGCTCACGCTCTGGGGGTGCAGCCCAGCACGCGGGTGGGTTCGGGGGCTCTGGGGTGCCTTATGCCCATCCTTCACCCTTCTCTTCCTCTCTTTAGTGCCCGCTATGGCCACTGGCACAAGAACAAGGCCCCTGGCGAGTACCGGAGTGGCCCCCGCCTCATCATCTTCATCCTGGGCGGTGTGAGCATGAACGAGATGCGCTGCGCCTACGAGGTGACACAAGCCAGCGGCAAGTGGGAAGTGCTAATAGGTGAGTGGGACCCTGTCCCCGCGCCCGCCGCACTGGCTGCTCATCCCACGCTCCCTCCTCCATCCCGCCAGCTCCACGGCACTGTGGGAGCTGGAATGCTGCAGAAAGGGCTCCTCCTGCCGCCCGGTGTCACCCCTCTGCCCCTCCTCCCCAGGGACAGCACATGTCCCTCACCCATCCCTGGCTTTGCTCCCACTTTCCCTCTCCCTGGCTGAATTTGTTCAGGGTGCGGGAAGGGGGTTTTGCAGCTTGAATTGCTCCTGTCACCCCCATTGCACCATCGTCACTGGAGTTGTTACAGGAAGGAAACACGAGACAGAGGCATGCCCATACACCGACCACGATGGGCACTGTGTATGCAACAGGAGATGCCTTTTTGTGTTGCACACACGCTACGTGTCCTGTTGCACATGCAATGCATCAGGAGGTGTGTTTTCCCATTGCACACACTGCAACATGTGTGTGACAGGATGTGTGTTCAGCTCCTGGAGGAGCCTTGGGTCAGGCATGGAGGACACGGTGGAATTCCTGCCAGATGTCAGCAAGGAGCTTTAGGTCCCCTAAAATCCCCCCAGGGAAGCACGGCTGGATACACATCTTGTAGGGCAGGAGCCTCTCACCATCTCATCCAGTCCCTTGATTCTTGCCTGGGATGCCTGGTGGAGCCTCTTGCCAGCATCTCATCCTGCTCCTTGTATTCCCATGGGAGCAGCAGCCCCCTCTCCATCACCTCCCATAGCCCCCGGGACCCAGCACCGCTGCCCAGCTCCATCCTGCCTCTAGCCCATCTCATCCCACCTCTCTCTGGGGACCATCCCCTGCATGTGCCTGCGATGCTCCGGGTGGCAGCTGTGTCCTTCCTCTCCTCACGCCAGCGCAGGGTGGGGGGGGGACCCGGGCGCAGCCGTCAGCCCCGCTCTGTTCTCCTGCAGGTTCTACTCACATTCTCACTCCCACCAAATTTCTCATGGACCTGAGGCACCCCGACTTCAGGGACTCCACTAGGGTATCATTTGAGGATCAGGCTCCAGCAATGGAGTGAGCCAAAGAAACCAAGTAAAGGCAGCTTACTAATGAAAAAGAAACTCTTCCTCCCTGAAGGGTTTTCTTTGATTCTTCCTCCTTTCTTTAATTATTATTATTTGGGGGTTCATTTGTTCGGTTCTCTGATAGGAAAATGCTTGCAAGTTCCTCCTACCAGGTGGAAAAGCATCCAGCGCCGCTCCATCATCCCTCTGCCATGTCTCTTCGCCGGTCCTGGCTGGCTCCTTCATGCCATGAGCTCCCCCTTTTCCAGGGCTGGAGGGGCTGGGGGTGGTGGTCGGGGTCCAGCAGCAGCATCCCAGGGCCAGGCAGGGGGGCGGAGCATCCCGGGATGCTGCCCACATCCCACATCCAGCAATGGGGCTGGAGGTTTGGTGCCCCGGGAAGAGCCCAGTGCTTGTCCTGGATCCAGCCCCTCTCATCCCTTCCAGTAACAACTGGGTGCTGCCATGACCCACCCCAGCTCCAGGGTGTGATGGGGCTGAAGTCCTGAGTGGATGGGAAAGTTCAGGTTTGCTCTTGTGGTCCCTTTTCCAAGGTTGCCAGTGAGGCCCATCGTGGCATTCCCATGAGCCATGTGCTGGTGTGCACAGATCCAGGCAGGCTGCAAGGGCAGCAGAAGGCAAGAGCCCTTTTCCTCCTCCTCTTCCACCCATTCCCTTCCCAGCCACCCCATCCACAGACCCAGGAATGCTCTGTGCAGGCAGGGGAAGAGCCTGGGGGCTGAAGAAGGTTCCTACATGCTGCCTGCCCCCATCCCTGTGGCTTTTTGGCATCCCCAAAGTGTCCAGGAGTGTCCCCACTGACCATAACCCTGCTGCACAGTCACCCCCAGCCCCTGCCTCATCCCACCCTGCTCCATACACCTCTTCCGTGTCTCCTTTTCCATTCCTTTCCCATTATACCCCCTCCCAAGACATACATTTCCTCGCAAGCATTTCCACTGGCGTGCGGGGCTGTGGCCACCAGGTAAGGCCTCGCCGGGGGGGACCGGGGACAGCGGGGACATCAACTGGGGCACCAGCGGGGCATCCCAAAGCCATCACTGATGCTCTCCCTCCGTTTCTTCTACCCCACAGGGTCCACACACATCCTCACCCCACAGAAACTGCTGGATACGCTGAAGAAACTCAATAAGACAGAGGAGGAAAGCAGCAGTTAAAAGGAAGCGCCGCCGCCGCCACCACTCGATGCCGAATCCAACCTTTCCCCTGGGTGCAACCAGCACCCAGCCCCGGCCCCGGCCCGGCTTTCAATCTTGTTCTTGTGTTGATCTCCCCCTTTCCGCTCCCACCGCTTTCCCAATCTCATTTTATCCACAGGGAGGGGACAACAGCCGAAAAGAAATACATTAAACCCGATGCGTTGCGTTGAAAAGAGGAAAAGAACACAAATTCTCTCTCTATTTGTAGCTGCAGCTATTAGAAACACCCAGGAGCTCGGTACTGAGCGACCCATCCGCCCATTGCTGGCCTTTTTCCTAACGCTCCTCCAGGGAATGTGGTTCCATGTGGATGGAAGGATGGATGGACAACCCCCCATGGCTCCAGCCTCTGTGCAAGGCTGGGCTCGGCTCTGCCTGTCCCTTGTTGTTATGGGGTGGTGGGTGCTCCTGCCAGATGTGCACGCCGACATCTGGCACGGGGGGGCTGGGTATCAGAGCGTACCTGAGATGCTTCACGCTGTGGCAATTCCCATATGAAAAGGGACCAAAATGGTCAAAACCTGGAGATGGGGCCTGTTTGCTTGTATGGCTGCTCCTCTGCCCTGCTGCAGCCCCCCCTTCTCTGGGTCTCTCTATATATAGAAAGAGATATATATACAAAAGAACCCCTGGATTTTTACATATAGACCTCCCTCCCATCCATCCCCATGGAAGTCGGCGCTCCCGTGCCCGGCTCCTTGTGTCATCCCATGGTGAAGCATCCCTGAGCGTGCCATCACCCCGAGGCCCCCCCCAGACTCTGTGTATATTAATGACTGTGTCTGTGATGTTCTTACAAGCTTGGTGTATAGTGATTTACCCAAACCTCGGGTTTTTAGTTGGTTTTTATTGCCCCCCTCTCTTTCCCCTGCCATTAGGTGCACTGCAATATTTTGGGGTCCATCGTTTTGTTCTTGAAGGCTGTGACCCCCCTTTTCCCTCCCCTAAATCTCTCTTTCTTGCCTCGTTGGTGGTTCCCCCCCTCAAATCCTTTCCTTCCCCTTCTATTCCTTGCCCATAAAGTTAAATATATATTTTTAGGGCAAAGGCTGTATCATTGCACTGATATTTGTTGGTTCCTCCTTGGTCCTCCCGCCCTGTTTGAGTTCCTTCTTGGTTTTAGCAATGCAAATGCTTCAGGATATTGTATGTTGGACATTATTATTATTATTTTTTCTGTTAACAGTTATTTATATAAAAAATAATTTATCAAAAAGGAAAACTTAAAAAAAAAAATAAATTAGTCTGTCTTGGAACTTGTTTACCTTGAAATTACTGGAATCTAAATGTTGGAAAGTGTTGAAGCACAAACATGTATCATCTCTGTATATCTGTTCTTCTGTACTAAAGCACTCGAGTGACTCAATAAAAGCGATCTCCATCCCTAGTGCAACCTGCCTGTGCCGTGCCTCTTGCTGAGGGGGACAGGGAAATCTCCTCACCCAACCTCAGATGCTTCCAAAGGGAAAGATCCTGGTGCGGTGATGCCAAACTTCACCCAAGAACCAGCTTTGGAAAGGAAGGAAAAGCCACAAAGCAACCAACTGCCTTTATTTTGTTCAAAAATAGGTGATTCTCTTAGTACAAAATAGCAGCCAAAGGGCTCTGCTTGTCCTTACAAAATCGGAGATATGGTAAAAAAACATCATCTTTGCTCCTGGCTGGTGCATTTGGGATAGTTGGATATGGTTGTGTGATCCCTGCGTGCTTCCCGGCTGGACTGGAGTCACTTGAGACACAGGGATAAGCAGATGCAACCAAAGACACGTAAATCCTCTTTAAAATCCCCTCTGTGTGTCACAACTCCCCCCCCCCCCCGCCTCAAAACACAGTATTGGGACCCCCCATTCCCAGCCCATCACCAGCCCACCTGGGCTGGTTGCAAGGTCTGGGCTCGGTGGCTTTGGGGAGGCTCTAGACCTGAGTAACTCACTGGGGCCATCAGTGATGCCCCCTCCTCCAAAGGCGGGGCTTTGTACAGCCACAAACAGCTCGGACATGGGCACTTCATGTAGGTCCTACCTATAAACACAGCCAGGGGCTCCCGCAGGCTGAGATGCTTGGGGTGGAGCAGAGGGGTTGGCTGGACCCATGGGGTGCTGGTGGGTGCAGCTCGAGGGTCCCCCCGGGGTTTGTGGGGTGAGGAGCACCCTGAGGTGCTGTGTCCTCTCCAAGGGCTGCTCCAACCACAGCCTTTCACTAAAAACAGGCAGAGAAGTGGCTGCCCCATCCCTGGCAGTGTTCAAGGCCAGGTTGGACACAGGGGCTTGGAGCAACCTGCTCTAGTGGAAGGTGTCCCTGCCCGTGGCAGGGGGTTGGAACTGGAGGAGCTTTAAGCTCCCTTCAACCCAAATCATTCCATGATTAACTCCTTACAACACCAGGCTGGAGATACAGGTGCCCTGCTGACCCCCTCAGGGCTGGATCCTTCCCCTGCCTCGGTCCCACAGGGGGATTTTTAACTCTAGCAGCCCTGATCCCCTGGGAATCCCAAGGAACACCCCAAATCCTTCTCTTTTTCTGTCAGGATGACACAGGGGGTGGCCACAGCCAGGAGCGGCCAAAAAACCCCCATAAAAATGCCCTAAGGATTATGCTTGAAATTAAAATCAGAACATATATATATGTATCTATATATAGATGCATATCTATATATACTATAGCTACAGATACATATCTATATATACTATACCTATATATAGAAACATATCTCTATATACCATATAGACACACATCTATATATCTATAGATACATATCTAGATATGCTGTATCTATATATAGATACATATACATACACACACATGATACACCATCAATCAACCCTTACAGAGTGATTTAGCTGGTTCTAGCTACCTTAAAGGAGAATAAATTCACATAAAATCACAAAAAGAAGAGTTTTTCCAAGGAAAACCCAGCTGGGTTCAAGTCCAAGGGCAGAGCAGAGGGTGGAGGGGGGCACCCGGGTCAAAGCTTGGGCATGACCCCCCCAAAGAAGCCTAAAGGCTGGGAAAGGGATTGAATTAGGGAATTATATGTATTTCTGCCTATGCAGGCATAGAGGTAAACACAGCTGCCAGTAGGGGCTCTACCTGTGTTGTGGTAGGACCTACACAAAGCCAGAGCAGCCCCAGCAGTGCTCAGCTCAGGGGGGTGTCTGCCCTGGGGGACAGGAGGTTGCCCCATTGGTGCCAGGAGATGGTGTGACCCCCCTGGGGCTGTGTCTCACGGGATGCTGCAGGTCTCTCTGCCCCTGCCTTGCCTCAACTCTTGCAGCGTGGCTGGTCCTGGAAGTGGACAAAGTGGTGCAGAGGGTCTAAGGCAAGCAGGATGGAGACGGGAGCCAGGACCCCACGGAGATGCCTCCAGTCCCAGTGCCCCCAGGGCAGGGAGCATCCAGTGCGGAGATGCTGATGAAGGGGGACACCATCCTCCTCCTCCTCCTTCTGCAAGGGTAGGGGGGTGCTGCAGCACGCTCAGAAGAGGCAGGAGTAGCGCAGGCCCCGCGCCCGGCTCAGCTCGGCTGCCAGCGCCCGGCTCATGCGGGTGCTGGTGACCCTCACGCTCCGGGCAGCCGCCACGGCCCTGCTCAGAGACCAGTTCAGCTCCTCCAGCTCCAGTGGGAGGCAGCGGCGGGGGCCAGCAGTGGGGGAACGGGGGGCACGCTCTGCCCTGCACTGCCCCGCAGCGTGGGGTGAGGTAGGTACCACTGGGGAGCAGTAGCTGCGAAGAAGGAGACAAGGGGTTGGCTTTGCTCCATGGGTTGTGGCCACCCCCCCGGGCTCTCTGTGCCCCCCCTCTGCCTTGTTTCTCATCCCTCTTCCCCACCTCATCCATCTCCAACCCCTAGCACCCATCTCCATACGCTCAACCCCATGCAGACCCACCCAGAAAGGAGCCAGGGGCTGCATGACCCACTCCCAGCAGCTGCCTGGGTTCTATGGGCAAACCAGCAGATCCCTGGGGTTCCCCCCCTCCATGAGATGCTGACCCCAGCCCGGCCCCCCACCACCACCACAGAGCATCCTTACAGCACAGAGGGAGCATAAGGCACGATGGGGACAGGTGCCAGGCAGCCGACGGCAGGGCTGGCACCAGGGCTGGCCAAGTACCAAAGTCCAGGTTGCTCCAGCTTCTGGGCTCGGGGACCAGTGTGGGAGCCTGGGAATGATGTGCCACCAGGGCCGTGCTCTGCTGTGGGGAGAAGGTGGTTAGATGTCCCCAGGGGTGTTAGATGTCCCCATGTGAGACCCTCAGTGCCACATTGGGTTGGGTGGAAACAAATGGGGAGCACCAATGCTGTCACTTCTGCCCCCAAGCAGCCTGCCAGCCCTGTGCCAATGGTCTGAGGGGTGTTCCCTGTTCCCCACACCCCAGCCTTATTGCAGGGACAAGCCATATGCCACCTCTGTCACCCACCGTGTGTGGCTCCATCAGATGTGGGGGCACCCATGGGTGCCTGGCAAGCAGGGCAGCATGTCCTCCTCGGGGTGCTGTGCTGGGGCTGCCTCGCAGCATCACCCGCCTGACCTGCTATGGAGAGAGGACCCAGCGCGTCCAGGAATGTCCCCCCACAGCCCAAGCAAGGGGGTTTGGGAAGAGCAGGACAGTTTGAAGGAGCAGTTGGGGCTGGAGGTGGAGCCTTTCCCTGCAAGGGCAGCTGCAATGCGGGCTGCAACGGGGGGAGTCTGCAAAACAGGGGGTTCAGCAAAGCCCTCTGCATGCACTGAGCCCAGCTCCAGGCAGCCACGGGATGCAGCAGTGCCCGGCTCTGTGCTCTCACCCGCAACAGGCTGGGTTAACCTTTAGCTAAAGGACGCGGCTGGGGACAGGTTCCCACTGCTCCCAGTGCCACCAGTGCCTGCAGCGAGGAGCGGGGAGAGCCCCAGGCCCCAGGGAGCGGGCTCATACCTCCTGAACCTCTGTAATAAATGGATGAATGAAGGAATGAACGAATTCAATTAATTGAGACCCCACTTGCATCACTGTGTACAGTGCTGGTGGCCCCAGCATAAGAAGGACATGAAGCTGTTGGAGCAAGTCCAGAGGAGGCCATGAGGATGATCAAGGGGCTGGAGCACCTCCCGTATGCAGACAGGCTGAGAACATTGGGGCTGTTCAGGCTGGAGAAGAGAAGCTGCGTGGAGACCTCAGAGCAGCTTCCAGTGTCTGAAGGGGGCTACAAGGATGCTGGAGAGGGACCTTCATCAGGGACTGTAGCGATAGGACAAGGGGGGATGGGTTCAAACTGAAACAGGGGAAGTTCAGGTTAGATCTAAGGCAGAAGTTGTTCCCTGTGAGGGTGCTGAGGCGCTGGCACAGACTTTTCCCAGAGAAGCTGTGGCTGCCCCATCCCTGGCAGTGTTCAAGGCCAGGTTGGACACAGGGGCTTGGAGCAACCTGCTCTAGTGGAAGGTGTCCCTGCCCGTGGCAGGGGGTTGGAACTGGAGGAGCTTTAAGCTCCCTTCAACCCAAACCAGGCTGGGATTCTCCGATGCTGTGATTTAAAGTCATCAGCAGCTCCATTAGCTGCATTAGGGAAGGGCAGAAGGGGCTGGGGGCTGCTCCCGGGGTCACTCACCCAATGGGGTCCTGCTCCGGTGGCATCGGGGGCACTCGGGGGTGCGCGGCTCTTCCCGGGGTGCTGTGGTGGCACTTGGCATCCCTGCCCGGTACTGCGTCCCTGCCAGAACAGCGTGAGCACAGCCGGCACCCCAGTGTGGTGGTGAGCAGCCTGTGTGCCCAGCACCCAGCACAGAGACACCCACCTGTGTGCTGTCCCTGCAACGTCACCGCACCTGGGGGGCTCCCGGGGCTCTTCCATGGGGAGGGAATGACCCGGCGTCCAGCGGGAGAGGGGTCCGACTCAGAGGCTGGGTTGGAGTAGAGGGCAGTGGGGTGGGATCCAGTGGGCCTGAGCCCCACAGCTACCAGATCCCAGGGGGGTTCACCAGGATCTGCAGCCCCACCTGCACCTCGCTCCCATTGGGGCAGGGAGGAGCATGTTCCCACTGTCCCCACCCTGGTGGGGTCCCACTTACTGAGGTCCAGCTCCGGCCTGTCCCGTGGCAGGGACACCGACCTCCCCTTCCTTGTGGGTGCCACCCTGGGGGCCACCCTGCCCCGCACCGGGGGTGCCGGCTCCCTGTGGAGGGGACAGAGCTGCTGTCACCACATAGACACCACAGTGTCCCCACAGGCGTTATCCCCCCAACCCACCACCCCAAGCTCAACCTCTCCATAGTCACAGCAGAAGTGGGATGGGATGGGATGGGATGAGGGTGTCCCCACACCCATGGGCTACAGTGCTGCCACCCTCCCACCCCCCCCAGGGTCCCTTCAGCCACCTACCCCACGGGTGCTGCATCCCTGGGGGACGATGATGCACTGGTCACCGGCTGCCTCCTGCCCAGGGTGGCACGCGGGGTGGCTTTTCCCTTGGGATAGCTGTGGGAATGCCGCAGGCTCTCCTCCAGCCGCAGCCGCAGCCGCCACACCTCATCCTGCAGCTCCCGGATGGCCTGGCTGCCGTGGGACAGAGGCCACGGTGAAGGGCACCTCCAGCCAAGCAGTGCTGGAGAGCAGCTCCATGCTCCCCATCCCCACTGGCCAGGACACGCTGTGATGCTCCCCAAAACCAAGCTTAGGGTTTGGCTGGACTGGGGGGTGTCCGTTCTCAGCCAGCCTACATGTCATGAGCTTGGGGCACTCAGCCCAAGCTAGGTCCATGCTCTCCAAGAAGGACAGAAGCATCTCCAGAAGATGCTGATGCCTTTGGGAACGTTGCTTGGTGGGGCCCCAGCACCACCCGGGGGGGTTCAGCTCGATTTGGGGGTGCACAGACACTCACTCGCGCTCCAAGCGGGAGCCCAGCAGATCACAGTGAGCCAGGTCGAGGGATTGCAGGTGGATGGATGGTGGATCGAGGGACAGCGGGGTGGGGGACGGTGTTTTGGGGGACGCTGGGGGGCTGGCTGGGCCCCTGGTGGTGCCCAGGTGGCCACCGGTGCTGGCACAGCTCCTGCCTTCCGCCTCTGAGTCCGTGTGAGCTGGAGAAGGGGGAACAATGTGAGATGAGATTGGTGGTGCTGGGGTGTCCCCCCCAAAGAGCCCATGGAGAGCAATCGGCAGCGGGGAGGGCACCCTCAAGCCAGCACCCCAAGGGGGTTTTGGGGGAACACCACAGAGCCAGAGCCCCCCAAATCCCAATCCCTTGGGACACATAACACTGCCTACTCACTGCCAGCACCACCATGGTCGTGTCCTGCCTCACTGTCCGGGCTCCGAGCCCAGTGTCGGGGGGAGCTTCTCTGCGAGGGGGTGCTGGGGGGCCGGCAGGTCCCTCCTGTGGTGCCCATCACCGTGGTCTCAGAGGGAAGCGGGGTCACCTCTCTCTTCCATGGAGGATGGAGGGTTGCAGGGATGGGGATGGAGGGTCCCAGTGAGCCGGGGGTCCTGGGGATGGAATGGGTCATGAAGCAGCCCCCATGGCTTGTCCTCCAGCCATGGGCCACCCTGCACATCTCCAACCCCTCAGCACCCCTTCCTTGCTCCCCTTCAGCACCCCAAATCCCCCACAAGAGCCAACAGCCCATGTCCCCAACCCTCCCCTGGGGTGACAGTGGGGACCCTGAGCCATACCCAGTACTGGGGGACCGGTGCTCGGGGGTGTGCACAGGGGGTGACACTCTGCTGGCCTCCGAGCCCACGAAGCCACTGTCTGTCTCCGGTGACACAATGCGCTGCTCCTGCAGGAAGGGGAGGGCAGGATCGGTGCTGAGCATCCCCAGGACCGCCCCGGCAGGGTCTGGGGATACCCCAGCACATGGGGACTCACCTTGTGGGGCCGGTGCTGGGTGCCAGCGTTGCCCACCTGGCGGGACAGGGGTGCCCGGGGTGCCTCAGGGAGTCCCAGGCGGGTCGTGGCTGCAGATGGTGGCTCCTCAGTGGCGGTGAGGGGCTGGTGGCCCTGTGCCCCCCCCGGCCATGGGGGCTCCCTAGGGGACAGTGGCACTGCTCTTCTCTCCAGAGGGTGCCTGCAGGGAGAGGACAGAGCAGGAGTGATGGGGCAGAGCAAGCCCAGATGTGGGGAAATGCCCTGCTGCAGCCTGGCTGTTAACTCTGAAGCCTATCAATGACAAGTCATGTCAAACCTGACCTAAAACCTCCCACTCGCCCTGTCCAGGGCACTTGGCCTCCCACAACACTTACAAGGGAGAGGTCTCCAGGTCCGACCCCTCCTCTAGTGACCGTGTCCTGCAGGGGACCTTGCTGGGGCCCCCATCCCGTGCTGCAGCTCCATCTGCCTCCTCTTGCGACCTGCTCGCTGCCAGGCTCAGCTGCTCCAGGCTCAGCGACTCTGGCAAGGACTTGAAGTGCTTGTACCTGGTGGGGGGGACACCCACAGGCAGGAGTTGGTGGTTCTGGGGAGCTGCTCCCTGCCCGCACCCCTGACAGGACACTCACTGCTCCAGCAGGTCACCAAAATCCTCCTCCACTTGTTGCTGCTTTTGCCAGAGGGGTTGAGGTAACCCCTCTGTCACCACCTCAGTGGTCCCCGCTGTCCCCTGTGGTCCATCCGTTGTCATGGGGCTCTGTAGGGCACAGCAAAAGGGGGTCAAGCAGCCTGACCCCCCACCCACCCCATCAGCTTTGCCCCCCCCAGCCCTGCCCTGCTCACCTCGGGGTGCGGACAGCAGGCGGCTGGTGATGGGGAAGGGGCTGGAGGGGATCGGGGCTGGTCCAGGCCCTTCGAGGGGAGCTGCTGCTTGGCCCCAGGCTCCAGCCGCTCCTTCAGCTCCTCCAGGCGCAATCCCAGGTGGAAAATCTCCCCTTCCACAGCACTGTAAGACACGGAGTATCAGTGCTGGGAGACACCGGACCGACAGCACTGGGAAAGGACCAAGCACTCACCGGTCAGGGTCGAAGTCCCCCAAGGCCCCCAGGTGCTGCCGCGCTCCCAGGTACGCCTGCTCCAGAGCACCCTGTGCTTCCTTCAGCTTCCCAAACCGCTGCAGCATAATGGAGGAGACATCCCAGCCTGAAACCTCCGTCCCTGCCACCCTCCTATTCCACGGGTACATCCCCAAAGTGGGTGCTGGGAAGGCGGTGATGTACCTGGAGCTGCTCCTGGGCTGTGGGCTTTCCTGCATGGATCCAGCCTTCGAAGGAATCCACCTGCTGGGAGGGAAAGGGATGAGACCAGCCCTGCTGCAGCCCCGCACTGCAGCACCCCAATGCAGGCATCCCACCACAGCACCCCATTGCAGACCCCCATCACAGCACCCCACCACAGCCCCCAATGCAAACCCCACCGCAGAGCCCATCACTTGCCTGCGCCTGCAGCTTGTGGGCCTGCCCCACCAGGGTCAGTGTCAGCCGGCTCCCAGGGCAGCAGCAGGTCCCCAGGCAAGTGGGGCAGCCCCCCATGGGTGTTGAGTTGGAAGAAGGTTGGGGTGCTCCCCCCTGCTCGGAAGGTGCTGGAGCTGCTGAATACACAAGGACAAGGTGATGTGGGGTCCCTCCACATTGCGGGTTATGGGGTCTTGGCTGAGGATCCCCCTCCGAAGCAATATGGTGATGGATGGGGACACGGTCCAACCCACCTCCGCCCGGCGAGGGCACCGTGGCTGTGCTGAATGCCGCCGTCCCGGCCCGTGGCAGGCTGAGGGCCATCACCCGGCTGCCGGAGCCCAGGGAGCCCATGGCCAGGCTGCGGCTGGGCTGCGGCGGGTCCGAGTACAGGCTCACCTGGGACAGGGACACAGGGTTCAGATCCCACCCTGCGCCCGCACCCCGGCGCTGCCGCCCGCCGTGCCCTCAGCACCCACACCCCGGCCCTGCCTCAGTTTCCCCATCCCCACGGGGCGGGAGGTGGCAATGGTGATGCCTCCACCCGCTCTGCTGACACTTTGGTGACGGCTCCTCCACCATTCTGGGGTGGTTCTGGCCCAGCCACCTCCCTGTCGAGGAGGGCAGCCCACAGGGTGGCCTCAACCCATCTCTGGGCTGGGCTTGTCCAACCGCAGCTCCCCGAGAGGAGGAAGAGCATGGGGCGGGGAGGAAGACACCAAACAGAGAAGTGTGAGCAGCAGGTCACAGCGGGGTCCTGCCCCTCTGCTCTGCTCTGGTGGGGCCCTGCTGGAGCTCTGTGTGAGGGCAACAGCACAAGGGGGACGTGGAGCTGCTGGAGCGAGGCCAGAGGAGGCCCCGGAGCTGCTGCGAGGGCTGGAGCAGCTCTGCTCTGGAGCCAGGCTGAGAGAGCTGGGCTGGGGCAGCCTGGAGAAGAGAAGGCTCCTGAAGGGGAGACCTTAGAGCAGCTCCAGTGCCTAAAGGGGCTCCAGGAAACCTGGAGAGGGGCTTTGGACAAGGGCCTGCAGGGACAGGCCAAGGGGAATGGCTTTAACCTGCCAGAGGGGAGATTGAGATGAGCTCTGAGGCAGAAGCTCTTCCCTGTGAGGGTGCTGAGGCGCTGGCACAGGGTGCCCAGAGAAGCTGTGGCTGCCCCATCCCTGGCAGTGTTCAAGGCCAGGTTGGACACAGGGGCTTGGAGCAACCTGCTCTAGTGGAAGGTGTCCCTGCCTGTGGCAGGGGGTTGGAACTGGATGAGCTTTAAGGTCCCTTCCAACACAAACCAGGCTGGGATTCTATAACCCTGGGGAAGGGAGAGCAGAGCAGGGACCCCACCAGCCCTGACACCCACCCTGGCACCCAGGCGCAGCTGGTCAATGGTGTTCTCAGCCTCAGCGTACTTGGTCAGCAGCTTGTGATAGTCATCCTGCAGGGAAGGGACACGTGGTGGATGATGGCATCCAGCATGGCGATGGGGGCTTGGGGGATGCCCGAGAGGTGGGTGGCAAAGGGGGATGCAGCTCGGAGGGAGGCATCCCTGTGTGGGGATAATGGGGGGTTTCCATAGGGGTGCAGAGACCCACCCCCAAAGCACCCAGCCCATCTGGTGCAGATGAGGCCCAGTTTCTCTGCGTAGGGATGAACTTCCATCCCCTCCCAGGGACAGGAGTGCATCCCAAGGGGCAAGCATCCTGGGGCCACCGAGCATCGGAGTGGGGGTACAAGCACCCTGGGGAGGACCACGAGCATCCCTGCCTCCATCCTCCAGTGCTGCCCACATCCCTGCCTGGCCCTCCCCTCCTCACCAGCCCCATGCAGGACCAGGAAGAGGTGGTCAGCACCAAACCTCCTATCAGAGACACAGGGGGTCCATTTCCCCAGCACCATCTTCTCTCCCCCACCCCAGGCACCCTCCCTCCCAATAAGGCTGAGCTGGGGGTGCTGGGCATTACCTGGAGCTGCTGCACCAGCTCGGTGGCTTGCTCAGGGGACCTGAACTCATGTGGCAGCCCCACGGCGGTGGGGGGCTTTGGGGGGACCCCCTCCCCACTGCTCAGCAGCACCTCCCGGACGATCTCGGCCGGGGACTTGAAGCCGATGGGGGGTCCTGGGGCACTGGGCACGGCTCGGCCCCGTGGTGGCCGGTAGCTCTGGGTGACCTTCACCCGCGCCTCCACCTTGGAGAGGTCGGGCAGGGGGTGGTTGAGCTGCCCCCGGCCATACTGGGTGCTGTCAGAGCCGGTGCCCATTCCCAAGGGATTCCTCGCCTTCTTGCTGCCCACGTGCTGCCGCCGCGGGCCCAGGGACTGCTTGGGTGGTAGTACCCTGGGTGCTGCTTTTTTGGGCACCCGGGCTGCAGGGGGGTCCCCAGTGCTCTGGGGGACCCTGGTGGGTGCCAGCACAGTGGTGCCAGCTGGCTTGGGGACGGGCTTGGTGCTGGTGGCATCGTGATGATCCTCAGTGGAGTAACGCTGCAGGATGCTCTGTTTTGGGTTCCAGCTCTGCCTGTGCCCCCCACCAGCATCCCCAGCCGTGCCCAGGCCCCAGTGAGATGGGGTGGCAGGGCCAGGGCTGGCATCTGACAGCCCCGAGGTGTCCCCACCATCTGTGCTGCAGCCATGGGGCTGGCAGAGAGCCTGGGGGTCCCGCAACACCTCGGGGCTGCCACTGAGCCCCGAGCCCCACTGGCCCTCATAGGACAGCTCGGGGTATGGGTCTCCATCACTCTCTGTCCCCCAGGGCCCTTCATCTCCACCGGAGCTGCCCTGTTCCTCATCCTCCTCCACCAGGTCCTGCTGTGGGTGCCAGTGACCCTCCTGCACCGGGGACCTCTCCTCCAGGTCCTCTCCATTGCCTGCAAAACACCAGCACCACGGGGCTGCTGGGTCACCCCAGTCCTCTTGCAGCCTCCCTCTGCTCCAGTGGCACCCCAAGAGGGTCTTTGGGCAGCGAGGAGGGGACAACTCACCCCACAGTGGGCTCCCGGCATCATCCCCCAGGCCGATGACCCCGTACTCGTCCATTTGCCTTTGGAAGCCGTCGTCTTCCTCCTCCTCCTCCTCCTCCTCCTGCTGCTCCTCCTCTCCCTGCCAGCGCGTCAGCTGTGTTTGTGTCCAGCGCAGCCATGGTGCTGGGCTGGCCATGGCCCGCGGGCACCGCGGCACCATCACTTGCGATGCTTCATGGCCCGGCGGCGGCGGGCTGGGGACATCCTTTACATGAATATAGGTCACATCATCGCCGCCGCATCCTGACAGGGCGTGAGGGAGAGGGAGGGATGCTCAGCAGGATGCAAGGGGATGCTTGAGGTGTCCCCCCACCACTGCTGGCGCTTCCCCTGTCCCCCAGACCCTGGGGACAAGAGCAACCCCAACAATGGGGGGTGACACCCAACTGCATCTCTCTATGAAGCTGGAGCTGCTACATCTCCCATGGCCACAATGGTCTCCATGAGGAAGGAGGCCCCCAGGGGCACCCCAAAAGGCTTTTACACCCCCCCCCCCCCCAAGACCAGGAGGGATGACATCCCAACTGCATCCCACCGTGAAGCTGGAGCTGCTGCATCTCCTATGACCACAATGGCCCCCATGAGGGACGAGCTCTCCAGGGCCACCTCAAAAGGCTTTTACCCCCCTCAAAGTCATGAGGGGTGACACCCCAACTGCATCCCACCATGAAACCAGAATTGCTGCATCTTGCATGGCTGCAATGGACCCCATGAGGAAAGAGGCCCCCAGGGGCACCCCAAAAGGCTTTTACCCCCCTTAAAGTCATGAGGGGTGACACCCCAACTGCATCCCCCCATGAAACCAGAACTGCTGCATCTCCCATGGCCACAATGGCCCCCAGAGGTCCCCATGAGGAAGAAGCCTTCCTGGGCCATTCCAATAGGCTTTTAACCCCCGCCCCGAGGTGGGTGTTGGGGGACACCCAGCCCATACTATCACCCTACGAGCATCACCCCGTTGGGGCAACCACAGCCTGGGGACCATCAGCAGGAGCACCCCGATGGCCGTCCAGCTCTGGAGGGCAGACACAAGAGGGATGACAGCAGAGGCCTGGCACACTCGCTCCACTGATGACCTAGAAGCCAGAGCTCACCCTCATCCTCCTCCTCCCTGTGCAGCTCGAGTGATGCCGGATGGCAAAACCCAGCCATGGGGCAGGCAGCAGGAAAGGCCCTGGGGTTTCCAAACATTCCCTTGGGTAGATCTGAGCCCCCCACATCCCAACTTTGCCCATAGTGGGGTGAAGGTGGGGTGCACTCACCTGCACCAGCATCCATGAGACATATTCATCACCGTGACCCCTTCGAGGGTCCCCAAAGCAGCATTGCTCCAAGCACCCCAAAACCTCTCTGCAGCTGCAGGGCTTTTGTAGAAGGAGGAAGCAAAGCTTCCTGTGAGCTTGCAGGTGGCTGCAACGTTCTTAACCCCGTCAGGCCCTGCGGGAGGGCAAACCCTGCTCCTCACAGTGCTTTCCACCAAAACCTTTGGGGTTTTAAACCAACTCAGAGCAAAATGCCAAAGCAAAATGTGGGGGGGATCCCTGGGACCAACAGCATCTGCAGCCTCCATGAAACATCATGAGGGTCACCAAGATGACAAGCAGCCCCAAAATTCAGCATACAGTCCCCAAAAATCTGGCACACAGCCCCAAAAGTCGGTATTCAGTCCCCAAAAGCCAGCACGCAGCTTCCAAATTCAACACACAGCCCTAAAATCCAGGCAGAACCCCCCAACCCTCCCCGCGATGCTGCTCCAGCCCCAGGGCTGTGGGCCCATGGCCACAACCAGGTGGCACAGCCCATCCTGGCTCCCTCACAGGCACACAATTAATCCAGCTCATTAGTGTGTAATTAGCAGCATGTGGAGAGGCTGCACGAGCTGATGAAACCACAGCGTGGGCCTGGGGTGGCTGCATTTAGCTGGAGGATGCTGCGGTGGTTGCAGGATGCTGCTGAGCAGGAAATCACCCTATGGCACCCACAGGCTGGGGGAAAACACTTCGAACCCACTGCAGGATCTCAGACCTACAAATTCCATGTCTTAAATCCCACTGTTAATGAGGGTTTGGGGGTTATTTGCTGGTGGCACCCAGCATGGGGGGTGCAGGAACAGCGCATTCCCAGCTGCGCCTGCATCCTTCTGCAGGGCAAGGAGCAAACCCCAAAGCACCCCTAAGGTCCTGCAAACCTGCTGGGGTGTTTGCACAAGGCTTTATCCCATACCCTGGCTGGGCAACTCCATCCTCCACTCCTGGAGATGCTCCGTGGCTTCTGCTGCCAGCAGGGATGGGGCTGCCCATGGGATGCTCCAGGCTCTGCGGCTGCTCAGTGGAGCTAAAGAGGGATTTTGGCTTTAGCGCCTCTTGGAGCTGGGATGTTTCCAGCCCCAAGGCCTTGCCTGGAAAAGCAAGTGCCCCCCAACCCGCCTCAAGCCTCACAGCACCCCAAGAGATGAGGAGCCAAAACACCAACTCTGGGAGGTCCCCACGGGTGGGTGAAAGGAGCTGGTGGGTCCTGTTCTCTCAGGGCAAAGATGGTTAAACTCGTTCCTACGTGGTTTTGGCAGGCTGGTGCCCGGATCATGCCTTACCCACACACCAAGAGCTGCCCCCCCTATTCTCCATCCCATCCCCAACCCATCCCCAGAGCTGCTCTGCCCGCAGCAGCCACAGGCTGCGGGGCCTGCTGGCAAATCCAGCCGCATTCATCGCTATCCCAGAAAGCGCCTCCACCGATGGTCACAGCGGTAAGAGAGAAATCATGGGATTTTTTTCCCCCTTAAGAATGTTGGTCGCTGTTATGGTAACACAGAGAAGCTTGACAAGTGGTGTGGCTGCATTGTCAGGAACCGCAGAGTGAACGCAAACAATCCAAGTGTGTGTGTTTGCGTATCTTGCTCAGTGAAAGCCAGGATTTTCATAGGGTAATCACACAACAGGGTAATAGGGTATTCACAGAACCCCAGCCTGACTTGTGCTGGAAGGGACCTTAAAGCTCCTCCAGTTCCAACCCCTGCCACGGGCAGGGACACCTTCCACTAGAGCAGGTTGCTCCAAGCCCCTGTGTCCAACCTGCCCTTGAACACTGCCAGGGATGGGGCAGCCACAGCTTCTCTGGGCACCCTGTGCCAGCGCCTCAGCACCCTCACAGGGAAGAGCTTCTGCCTAAAAGCTCATCTCAATCTCCCCTCTGGCAGATTAAAGCCATTCCCCTTGTCCTGTCCCTACAGGCCCTTGTCCAAAGCCCCTCTCCAGGTTTCCTGCAGCTCCTTCAGGCACTGGAAGTGATGAGTGCTGCCAGGTCTCAGCAAAGCCAGCAGGCAGAAGGGCCTACCTCTGCCCATCCCTGCCCTCACCTCTTAATCCCTGCTCCTCTCTTCAGGCATCTCCAACCTCCACCACTCCAATCCCATGGGACCGATGAAGGCTGAGACACCCCACCTCATTACACGTGTGATGCAGAGCACACAGCCCCATCACCACTCCTGGCTTCATTAGGCGTGACAAGCCGAGGAGACTGTCACATCCTCAGCCTCAGGGCTTGCTCGGTGCCATGGAATGGGGGAGACAGGGCTGTCACTCTGCCTTTGCAGCCTTGTCAACCCTGGGTAGTGGGGGGGGGGTTTGGGGGTGCAAATCCCCACTTCCATCCACATGGCAATGGGGAATAATATTCCCTATGTCCTAAAATAGACTTGCCCTAGGAGGGGGGTTAAAGCCTTCCGCTGCATCCCAAAAGGGTGCAGTAGGAGGCTTTACCCCCCCCCCCAAGCAAGCAGTGGCTATTTTAGTCTCCTAAACAACCCATTCCAACCCAAAACTCAATTCCTGACAGCATCCGACCTCCCACGGGTCCCCCCCAGCACCTCCATGCTCCCCTTCCCCTCCTCAGCTCCCTTTTTACCTGAGACACATCCGTGCTGCCACCCAAAGCATCTCTTTTCGGGGTTTGAAGGAAGCCAGAACACCAGCCTCAGGATGAAGCTTGGCGCTCCAGGAGGGAGGAATTCCTGGTTTATAAACCCTTTCTTTTTAAGCTTAGTCCTGGTTTATGAGCACAAAAGAGAAGCTGCTTGCTTAGTTTGTACTATTTCCCAACAAAACAAGGGAGAAACCATCGCAGCGAGGAAAAGCCTCACAAACCCTCTCTGTCCTCTGAAAGCACATGTGCCTGTCACTGCACCATCACTCTAAACCCCATGTGTCACCCCATTCCTCTGCCTGGAGGGGCCATATCCCCCCCCCGCTCCTCCACACCAGCATATCCCCACGGAGAGGTACCAAATCCCTGTGGAAACAGCATCTGTCCATCACTTCCACAGAAGCAAAGCCTCACGCTTCTTTCCCACCTCCTGCCTGCTCCATGAACCCTCCTGTCCCCAACGCATGGTCTTGTCCTCAATAGGGACAGCCTTGTCCCCCCAGCATAGCCTGGCAATGGGGTGCAACCTGGGGCTGAACCCCTCCTTATACACAGGAGCTGGGGGCTGCTGATGGCCCTAATGCCTTGCAAAGGGCGGCCTTAATCCCTGTCTGGAAAGAGCCGGCAGCAGAGATCCCGCATTAACCCGGGGTGGGACAGGCAGCCGGGGAAACGGAAGGGCAGCCGGCTGTGAGCGGCTGGACGCGTGTGATGGGGTGAACCAGCAACGGGCTGGATTTGGGTGCTCTCCAAGGGGTCCTTTAAACATCCCTGCCCGGGTGACTGCTGCAGAGCGAGAGAAACCCCGGCCCCGCTGCGGGCACCCACCGGAACAGAGCTGCCCTTTAAATAAAACAAGGAACTGAAGCTGGAGGCAGCAGCCACTTCCTCGGAGGAGCCGCAGGCAGCGGCACGGCCTCGCATCCCACAGTCTCCCAGTGAGCCCCGGCCCTGGCTCCGCGCCGCCCTTTGCAGCCTGATGAAACCCTCTGAAACCCTCCGGAACCCTCCGGGCGGCAGATCCAGAGCTGGGCGGGGAGGGAGCACCGCAGTAATAAGAGTTACGACAAGATTCCCCGGGGCCACAAGGCTCCGGTGGCCTGGGGACAACGTGGGCGAGGAGCGAGGCAGAGGCATGGAATCATGGAATGGTTTGGGTTGGAAGAGACCTTAAAGCTCCTCCAGTTCCAACCCCCTGCCATAGGCAGGGACACCTCACACTCGGCATGACCCGCACTCTCCCGGCGCATCCCCTCGTCTTGGGATCGCGCGCTCCGCCCAGGGATGCCGAGCAGCTCCAGCTCCGAGCCGGGCTCAGCAGCGCCGGGGGCTGCAGGATGGGGCCCCCCGGGATGGGCCCATCCCCGCGGACCCCAACTGCGCATCTAGCTGTGTTCCCAGCGGTGCCCGGGCGGTCCTCTCCTTCCCTCCAGCTGCAGAAGGCGCCTTGCAGGGACCAGAGCGAGCAGATCGAGCAGCCGCGCCGGCCCCATCGCCCTGCCCCGGCCCCCCGGCACACATGTGGGGGGCACATCTGGGCACCGCTGGAGGAGCACCCCCGCCGCGCGCACACCACAGCTGCCCCGCGGCTGCTCACCTGCAGGAGGGCCCGGCCGCCGCTCCGCGCTGGGTGCTGGGCGGCTCCGCACCACGATCGCGATCGCGGCCGCGGCCCCGGCCCCGGCCCGGCCCGGCCCCGCGGGACAATAGCGCGGGCCGCCGCCGGGGGGTGCGGGGCCTCCTCCCTCATTAGCATAGCCGCGGCTACCCGCCAATCGGAGCTCGCCGCCGAGCAGCGAAGGGAGTGTTCATTAGCATAAACCCCGCCCTCCTCTGTGTTTGCATATCCAATCAGATGGAGTTTCATTATCATAATTTATGCAGCGCGGGCACCCCCTGGTGGGGCTCGGCTGCACCCGCCCCGGGACGGCGCGGGCGGGGATGAGGGTGGGAATGGGGATGGGAATGGGGATGGGAATGGGGACGGGAATGGGGATGGGAATGGGGATGGGAATGGGATGGAGCACCCCCAGTCCCTGGGATGGCCCTGACAGCGGATGAGATGGGATGGGAGCACCCTCAATCCCCAGGATGCCCCTGGTAGGGAATGGGGATGGAATGGAGCACCCCCAATCCCTGGGATGGCCCTTGGCAGGAGATGGGGATGGAGCACCCCTACTGAGGATGGGGCAGTTTTCCCTATGGCCTCCACACTCCCCCCTGCTCTTGCTAGGCACCCCTGTCCATTCCCTTCCTGCCCGCATATTCCAGCCCTGAGGAATCCCACAATCCCAGCCTTTGTTTATCCTGATAGATTTATTGAAAAATTAAAGCACAAGCTTTGTCTATAGAAATACAACGACTCTGCCAGCGATTTACAAGGCCTCCGGTTGCTCCCTCTGCATCCCCCCCTGCGGCTGTGCCACCCGCCTGGGCCAGCACCTGAGGGAGCAGCGACCACCCAAAACCCCTCCAGCCTCAGCCATGGGCCCACCTTGTGCTTTGTGTGGCACTCACATGGCAGCGGGGACACCCGCACCCCTCCTGTCCTCCTGCCCCACTCCCACATTGGAGGACCAGAGGATATTCCCAAAGGGCAGTGCCCCCCCAATCCAAGAGCACAGGGATGGAGATGTTATGGGATGTGCACTGATTTCTGCCCATTCTCAGCCTGCCCTATGCAGGCATGAGTCTGCAGCAGGCGAGGGGACACTTGCAGACAAGCTGGGGGGTGTCTGTGCGTGCGGGATGGCGCAGTGGGCGAGGGCTCTGTGTGCTGGGAATGCAGCTTTCCCACCTCGGCGCTGCCTTTCACTCCTGTTCGGGATGCTTCCCCATCCCAAAGTCTGGATTCCTAAAGGGCGACGTTGAATTCTGTGACCAAGAAATCAATGTAGTCCTTTTCCTTCAGCTTAAAGGCCTCGGCGATGATGCGGGCGGCTTCCCGGTGCTCCTTGCCCCGCAGCCCCGTGCCGTTCACCTCCAGGATGACGTGGCCCACCTTCAGCTTCCCGCAGTTGTGTGCTGAGCCCCCGCGCTGCAGGATAGAGGTGGTCAGATCCCAATCCCACCACCCATCCCAGCTCAACCCAGGGATGTTTTTGGGGGGGAAAAAGCGAAACATTTCATGTTTCAGAAAGAAGGGATAAATTTGGCTCCCATTTTGCTTGTCCCTGAAATGCAGCACCAGTGGAATCGCCAAGAAGAACCAAGGTAGAGTCAGCTCTGCTTTGTTTTGCTGTCAATGACTTGAGTTTTGCCCCAAGTAAGCAGCAGAGGAACCTGCTATCCACAGCTATCCATCCACCCCAGCTATCACCCACCATTCCCCCTCTCCCAGTCCTCTATCTGAGCAGGAAAAGAGAGTTTCCAGCCACCTGGAGGCACCAGCCAAGCTTTCAGGGCTGGCCAGGCCCCCTCTGGATCCACAGCAAATCCTCAGCTCCCAGGACATGCTCTATGGTATGGGATGCTCCATGGGACACCAATGCAATCCTCCCGCAGCAGAATGATGCTGCTGATGTCAGGGGAGATGCTATGGCGGGGAAGCACACCTCCGAAATCCCCCCTTCTCCCAAGGAACAAGGGATGGGACAAGAGGAAACGGCCTCAAGCTGCACCAGGGCAGGTTTAGATGGAGATGAGGAACAATTCCTTCCCCAAAGGGTGCTCAGGCATTGGAACAGGCTGCCCAGGGCAGTGCTGGAGTCACCGTCCCTGCAAGTGTTCACACCCCGTGTAGCCGAGGCCCTCAGTGCCATGGGTTAGTGGCGGCCTTGGCAGTGCTGGGGAACGGGTGGACTTGATGATCTTGAAGGTCTTTTCCAACCTGGTGGATTCCATGGCTCTATTCTCCAGCCCTGGCTGAAGGGCTTTCCCGAGGCTGCCCAGGAGGAGAGAGATGGATGGGATGTGCAGTGGGTCCTACCTGGATGGTGACGATGCGGGGCAGCGGCTGCCGTGTGTTCGCTCCCCCCTCGATGGCGATGCCCAGGGTCGGAGCACTCTTGGACACACGGATCAGGCAAGACGTGGGCTCCAGCAGCCCCGGCTGGGGAAAGATGGGCAGTGCTGCTGAGGGGCACCAGGACCCACAGCGGGCAGGGGATGGGGTGGGGATGGGATGGAGCACTCTGAATCCCCAGGATGGCCCTGGCAGGGGATGAGGATGGAATGGAGCATCTCCAATCCTCAGGGGGTAGGGATGGGATGGGGATGAGATGGAGCATCCCCTATCTCCAGGATGGCCCTGGCAGGGGATGGGGATGGGATAGAGCACCCCAAATCCCCAGGATGGCCCTAGCCGTGGGTGGGATGTGGATGGAATGGGGATGGGTTGGGGATGGGATGGATCATCTCCAATCCCAGGGATGGCCCTAGCAGGGGGTGGGATGTGGATGGAATGGGGATGGGGCATCTCCAGTCCCTGGGATGCCCCTGGCAGGGGATGGGATGGGTACGGAGCTTTCCATCCCAGGGATGGGGCAGTTTTCCCCATGGCCACTCCCAGTACTCCCACGTGCCCTTGCTAGCACCCCATAGGTATCCCCATCCCTTCCCTTCCTGCCCAGGGTCACCCCATGACAAGCAGGGTCACCCCAAGGCAGGCTTCCACAGGAGAGGGACAGACACACGGCCTGCAGTTGCTCTGTGACTCCCGACATTCCATGTGCAGGTCCAGAAGGGCTTGGGGAGCAGCAGAGCTGCTCTGACCACCCTCAACCTCGGCACCAGCAGGAACCCTCCAATTTACTGCTGATAGCTGATGCCACCTCCCCTTCTGCACAACAGGGCACCTCACTCGTGACAATGGGGATGCTCCGCAGAGCCACGAACTCTGCCATGTCCCAAGCAGCTTCTTGCTGGAGTGAGGAAGGATTTACCCAGGATGGAGTGGATCAGCCCCACAGTGCCCCCCTCCTGGCTCCCTTCCCCATGGCTCATGAAACAAGGGGACAAAGAACCCACGGAAGCACAAAAGAGGGGATGCTGCCTATGGCAGGGGCAGCCCCGGTGCCCACCTCCCACCACCAGCAGCAGCATCCATGGGCACCCATCCTCACCGGCTTGGAGGCTCCTTCTGCCGCCCCATTGCTGCTCCGGGCCTCCTGGAGGCTTCGGCTTTTCCCAGAGATCAGCTGCCGGCCCTTGTCCCGGCCGCTCAGCTCCACCTCACCGATGTCCACCCCACTGTCCTCGCTCAGTGTCTGCCCACTGTCCGAGAGCTGTGACAGCGTGGAAGCTGTGGGACACCAGGGATGTTAGGGGTTACATCCCAGAGCTGGGACATCCCACCTGCTCCCAGCACTGGGCAGGGCCCCTGGGATTTGACCTGGACTTTGGAGTGAGGTTCCCAAGCGGACACCTCCAGAAGAGACTGAAGGAAAGTTGGGGCTGTTGAGCCTGGAGAAGAGAAGCTGCGTGGAGACCTCAGAGCAGCTTCCAGTGTCTCAAGGGGGTACAAGGATGCTGGGGAGGGACCTTCATCAGGGACTGGAGTGATAGGACAAGGGGGGATGGGTTCAAACTGAAACAGGGGAAGTTCAGGTTAGGTATAAGGCAGAAGCTCTTCCCTGTGAGGGTGCTGAGGCGCTGGCACAGGGTGCCCAGAGAAGCTGTGGCTGCCCCATCCCTGGCAGTGTTCAAGGCCAGGTTGGACACAGGGGCTTGGAGCAACCTGCTCTAGTGGAAGGTGTCCCTGCCCGTGGCAGGGGGTTGGAACTGGATGAGCTTTAAGGTCCCTTCCAACCCAAACCAGGCTGGGATTCTATGGTAACAGCAGTGCTGTGCCCAGGGAGTGTCAAGGAACAAGGGGCCTCAAGGATCCAACCCAGGTCCAGGATCCAACCCAAATCCTGAAATGGCATGGAATGAGCAGGTGATGAGTTTAGAGATCCTGCTGGAGGCAGGTTTGAGGTGGCCCATGCTCCACACCAGGGTTTGGGAGGAGATGGGGACAGACCCGAGCAAAGGGGAGCTGCCAAGTAGGAGCTTTCTCTTCTCTGAGGATGAAGAGTGTGGGTGCAGATCAAGATGAGCATCAGGAAACATGGTCTGACAGCACTGCACAGAGGGCTGCGGGTCCGGGACATCTCCTGGGGCTTGGCGGAGTTGGAGTGACACTGCTGACACCCTTCGGGCAGAATCCGACCCCGCTCAGTGTCAGAGCAGGGCCCCCAGCCCCATCTATAACCTCGACACGAATGAACTAACTGCAGTGGGAGGACGGTGCCACAGGATGGCGACAATGCCACTCGCACCGCGCCCCCGGGCATGGACGTGAACGGGACATTCCCGGGGTACCCGCAGCCCTCAGCGGAGGCAGAGCCCATCCTCCCGGGAACGGGGGCCAGGACCGGCCTGTCCTGAAGATGCTGCGAGGGCTGGAGCAGCTCTGCTCTGGAGCCAGGCTGAGAGAGCTGGGCTGGGGCAGCCTGGAGAAGAGAAGGCTCCTGAAGGGGAGACCTTAGAGCAGCTCCAGTGCCTAAAGGGGCTCCAGGAAACCTGGAGAGGGGCTTTGGACAAGGGCCTGGAGGGACAGGACATGGGGAATGGCTTTAACCTGCCAGAGGGGAGATTGAGATGAGCTCTTAGGCAGAAGCTCTTCCCTGTGAGGGTGCTGAGGCGCTGGCACAGGGTGCCCAGAGAAGCTGTGGCTGCCCCATCCCTGGCAGTGTTCAAGGCCAGGTTGGACACAGGGGCTTGGAGCAACCTGCTCTAGTGGAAGGTGTCCCTGCCCGTGGCAGGGGGTGGGAGCTGGATGAGCTTTAAGGTCTCTTCCAACACAAACCAGGCTGGGAGTCTGTGATTCTACAAGCTGTTTCCTGAATGGAAGCTCATCTATGACAAAGAGCAAACCAAAGAACAGGGCATGCCAGCACCGATCCAGGCTCTGAGGCTTTCCCCCCATCCTACTGACGAGGAGTTTGGACCAAAATGGGCATGTTTTCCCCTATAGCTCTTCACCACCATGTGCTGAAAGCCCACATTCCCACTGGGAATGGGGAAACCGTGCAACCAAGCCTCACACTCCAGCAGTCTGATGCAGGTTTTATCCTTCAACCCCTTCCCCTAGTTCCTGCCCTTTAGATCTGTCACTTCTATCTTGAGGACCACCCCAGAGAGGGTTTATTTTGTCACCCCACAGCTGACAATGTGTCACCCACCTCTGGCCTGGGGCAAGGGCCTCACTTCATTGACGTCGGGCTCGCTGTTGGGTTGGTGCACCTCCACCATGATGAAGTGCTGGTTGGCCACAGCCTGGGGGCTGCCCTTGTCTGGAGGAGGGGGTGCTGGGTGGGATGGAGGAGGCGGTGGCGATGGGGAAGGGGGGCTCTGAAGCCCACCGGATGCAGGAGCCTCCAGGGACAGGCTATTCAACCTGGTTGGGGACTGGACCCTGGGGAAGGGCCCGATGGGCTGCTGGCTGACCAAGGAGAGCTGAGCATCCATCTGCCTCCTGGAGCCGTGCAGGGCTGGGGAGATGGTGGCATAGATGGGGCTTGGGGCTGACTCCTCGGTGGATGTGGTGGCCGTGGAGGTGATGCTGACCGTGTCCTTCTCGGGGTGGCTGGGGGGGGGGGGTGGGGTGCCGGGGGGCCATGAAGAAGAGGCCTGACTGGGAGGACTCGGAGGAAGGGCGCTTGGGCTTGTCCTTCCCTGGGGTCCTGTGCTGGGCAGAGGAGGGGGCCAGCATCTGCGGGGCTGAAGGAGGAGGTGGAGGCTTGAAGTTGGGTGGTTCATCTGGGAAGGAGGAGAGATCATCCTGCCAAAGCAAGGACACAGTGTTTAGGACACTTCCCCAGACTCAGAGCCTTCTCATGGTGACGATGGCAAAATGAGCTGACTTTCATAGAAACACCTTCCTGACCTTATTGACAAGAAGAACATAACTGACAAATGAGGATGATTAGAGGACAAACTACCCAACTTTTGCTCTACACAGATGCTATCCAGCCAGAATCCTTCCAAACCAGTCTGATTAACTTGTTTCAGTGACATCAATGAGGCGTTGATTAAGCAAAGAGCTACAGAAGCTGAGGCAAACCTCAGCATCACCAGTTCAGCTCCATCTCCCATGTGGTGTCTTACCAGGGAGACATCTGGCAGGGTGTTGATGCTGCTTTGGTGGCCATCTCCACCTCCCTCCAACTCTGATGTGTTCTGAGAGAGAAAAGAAGGAAGAGAAAACCAAGTTAGAGCAGCAAGGAGCACCCAGCACAGCGCCAGCATGATGGGGAACATGCAGAGTGCTCACCCAAACCCCCCCATGCAAGGCCAGTCTTTTACCCAAAGGGTTCTGTTTCCTTGGAGGTTCCCTGCAGACCCACACATTATATCAGCAAAGCAACTGTGTTGGGAAACAAAGCA
Source organism: Strigops habroptila (assembly GCF_004027225.2). Taxonomy (NCBI): domain Eukaryota; kingdom Metazoa; phylum Chordata; class Aves; order Psittaciformes; family Psittacidae; genus Strigops; species Strigops habroptila. The sequence goes on along the minus strand of NC_044291.2, from coordinate 9,254,347 downwards.
AAGCAGCTTTGTTGGGATACAGGCTCTCCCAAGCTAAAAAGCGTGCTCAAAGCATGCTGTGAACCTGCAGTGGAGGAGTGTGCTCCTCTTAATCCAAACCTCAGCTCCTCCTGGTTGGTTTGGACCCAGCAGGTTCAATACCTGCATCTTTCCTGAGAGAAGGGCAAGAGACAAGTGCAAAACCTCCCTCCCTTGCAAACCTGAGCAGTGAGATGCAAACAGAACCTGCTTTCCCTTTATGAGTCTAAACAGCAATAGGAAATGTCCCAACATGGCTCCAAAGCCATCACAGCTCCAGCAATCAAGGTGGGCTATGGGAATCTGTCAGTCTGTCTGTGCAGGGGCAGTTGTCAACAGGATGGACCCAAGGAGAGGATGTGGATGTGGTCAAGCAGAGCAAACAGGCACCTTGGCTAAGTAACAGCAGGGATGGGAGAGCACGGGGCGTGCAGCCAGTGCTGAACCCAGCTAGTCATGGCTTTAGCCCAGAGCCAGGCTCTGCTGCTGGCTTTGCCATCCCCAGCTCCATCTGGTTCCCCTGCAAGGCCCTGGAAGAGCAAATCCACGCTCAGCATCCTTCTCCCAGAGCAATTCCCAATCCGGAGTGGTGCTGCACCAGTGCTGCATGGAAAGGATGTACATCATTCCTGTCATGTTCCCAGGGCTGTTTGCTTGCTGGTGCTGGAATGGGCAGGGTACAGTTTGTTTTTAACTGGGTGTTATTTACTGCAGGGTAAACAAGCGATTAGCTGAAATGCTGCTGCAGCTGCATCCCCCCATCTGCTGGAGGCTGCTGCTGTGCTGTGAGATGTCAGCATCCCAGAATAGACACGGGAGGCAATTCAGAGCATTAGAGAAGCAGCAAAAACATTGATGGGAAGTACTTTTAGCTCCCTGGCTTCAGAGAGAGCCCTAGAGAATGAGAACTGAAAGAAATGGCTTGTTCAGAGAGTGACAGGTAAACTATGAACTTGGGAAAACACTCCTTCCGCTGGCACGGGCTGATTCCATCCATTAATCCAATGTAAAGGCAGGCGGGTTCTGAAAGAGGAACATCCCCAAACTCCTCCCTGGGTCACTGACCATGCAGCCAGCCAGGGCAGGAAATGGGTTTGGCTGAAAGATCAGGCTCCAGCCAGGCCTGACATGCTAGAACTGGGCAAATCCAAGCGCTGGGATGAAGGACAAGGCGTTACCCTGTGTGTGAGGCTGGAGCGAGAGGCTGGTGGGGCTATTTCAGAAGCAACCTGCCTTCATATTGATTAAAATGACCATGAACTGCTCTGGGCTGTGCGCACATTAGGAACAGGACTTCAGATTTGATTGGAGTGATGGTGAATTTAAAGGCTTGAGTGCCATCGGGACATCAAGGAGCAGAGATCACAGAATCCCAGACTGGTTTGGGTTGAAGAGAGCTTAAAGCTCATCCAGCTTCAACCCCCTGCCACGGGCAGGGACACCTTCCACTAGAGCAGGTTGCTCCAAGCCCCTGTGTCCAACCTGGCCTTGAACACTGCCAGGGATGGGGCAGCCACAGCTTCTCTGGGCACCCTGTGCCAGCGCCTCAGCACCCTCACAGGGAAGAATGCCTAAAACCAGAGCCATCACCCCAGATGTGCCACTGAACTCTGCGCCCATCACCAGGACATGAAGCCCATCCCAGAGCACATCACATGCTGTGCCTCAGCCCTGGCTCTGTGGTCCCTCAGACCCAGGGACACTAACGCTGAACTGTGCCAGCAGGAGATTCTCCTCTCCCCAAGGTGACGACTCTGGGGGCAAAAGCAATTAACCAGAAACTGCTCTGGGCTATGAAGTGTAATGGCTTTTAAGCTGAGCACATTTGCTTTCAGGAATTGGCTATTTTAAGACAGCTTTCTTGGATTTCCCTTGAAAGCCCCATTGGAGCTATGGTGCTACTGCTCTGAGAAATGAGTATTTACTGAGGAGGCTGCTCCCTCCTACCGACCCTGCTTCTTTACCCAACCTGTTTTCTTAGTTTCTTACGGAAACTGGAGGCAGATGAGGCTCTTCCAGCCCCTCGGATGGAAAACTTTGGCCCTTCCTATCCTGGAGCCCAGGGCAGGAGCGATGGAGCTGGAAAGCATCTTTCTTTCAGAGCATCTTTCATTCAGCCAGCCAGTTTCCATTCACTGATTAAGCGATGGAGGAACTCCCACCTCCCTGGGGAATACAACCCAACTTTTAATTAACCTCACAGCTCCAAATGAGTCCCTTATTTTCCAGTTACTGCTACTGAGACTTTTGCAGAGCGACTCAGCCTGACTCCTGTAGAGTTTAGTTTTGAACAACAGTGCCATTGTAAGCCCAGCTTCCCTCCACTCTCCCCTTCCCTCTCCCACCCCAGAATGGATCCACAGGGCTGGAGGAGCCCCAGAGCCCTTTCCCTGCCCCAGCCTGAGCACAGACCTGGGGGCTCTGAGGGTGATGATGACACCCATGTGGTGGCTTCACCCTGTCTCTAACCTCCTTGTCTGAGAGGATCATGCCAAGCACATGAGAACCCTCCACATGGGATGTCTGTGCCTGTCCTGGAGGGGTCAGAGGACACCAGGAGCTGGAGCAGCAACAACAGGAGACATTGGTGAGGAAGATGTCCCCTCTTCTTCTGCTCTTGTTCTGCTCTCCCTATGCGGACACAGAGCTCATCTGCCAAAGAGGCTGTGGACTCTTGTGCTTGAGATTCACTGTCCAGAGAGAGGAACAGCTCAGTGTCAGCCTCTCCTTACTTATACTTTTTGCAGAACAGAGACCAAAGACAGACCACAGACAGACAGGGGTTTAGCAACAAAACTGGGTTACCTCATGGGGCCCATCCTGCAGCTTCAGGGAGCTGGAAGCAAGTCAGAGCCTGTGGGATCAGGCCCTGGGAGGAGAAGGCACCTTCAGATGGCAACATCTTTGCTAGGGGTAATCCTAACAATGAGGGCTGGGCAGGAGGCAGTGCCAAAGGAAATGCTGCCTGGCCTGTGGGCAATTACAAACTCACCCTGCTGTCATCAGACAAGTTGCATCTGATCATTGCTGCTACAATTCACTTCTGCTTTGCAGGACTCATCTTGAGAGCCAAGACTTACAAGAGGTGATGGGGACAGACAGACCAACATCCATTATCTATGGATGGCCCCACCAAACACAGCTTTGTCTCATTTCCCAGTGTCCTCAAGCACTGGGACAAGTCAACATCACTTGTCACATGGCAGGTTCTGATGAGCCTCACACTGGTTATTTGTGACACCATTTCACCCCCTGACCCACAGAGAGCTGACAGGACGGGAAGCCTGGTTTAGTGTCACTGCCTTTGGTCACGAAGGCAAAGAACTCTGTGTACCACGATGCAGGGTGCCTCTGATGAACCCCATCTGGGAACACTACAGCATCCCCTTCCAGAGCAGTGCTGTTTCCAGAGGGATGCGGCTCTGGGGCCAGAGCTCCTCTCCCAGAGCAGTACCACCAGCTCCCACCTCCACCTCCCTGCGTGTCCTCAACCCACTGACCCCTGTGATTTCCTCCCAGATGAGGATGAGGGAACACACTACACCATGGAGCACAAACCGGCAGCTATTCTCAACCTCCTCCCAACCAAGAGCACTGCTATGACAGAAAGACTTCTGAGGCTCTCCCCACATCCATGTGTAGCCTCTCTAAAGCCTGTGTGAGGATTTCTCCAAGGCTAAACATGCACAGCACGAGTACACCAACCCCTCCTGCACTGCAGCACAGGTTCCTGCAGACCCAAAGCTCATAAGGAAAATTCTCCCCTATCCTTGAGGATGAATGGGGCTTGGAGCAACCTGCTCTAGAGGAAGGTGTCCCTGCCCGTGGCAGGGGGCTGGGACTGGGTGAGCTTTAAGGTCCCTTCCAAGCCAAACCAGTCTGGGATTCTATGAGTGACAGGATGTGACCACCTACTGGTATTTAGGCAGGGTGCCCATACGGCAAGACAGCAGAGCAGCAGGTAGAGGCAGGCAGCAACAGGAGGGACAGTCTGGGGTCCACCAACACTGCTGGTCCTAAAAGCCCATCCTTGAGCTGCCAGTGACACACAGGGCTCCAGTGCAAGCAGAACACTGGGTCTGGCTCAAGGCTGAGTCTTGGCTGCTCTGCAGCATCAAGGCCTAAAGCTATGCTGGAGCAAAGGGACTGGAATGGCTCAACAGGGCTAAGGGGATGAATGGAGGCACTGTTCATGTGGCTGTTGACATGCTGGTCCCTGCACAGCCTGTTCCCTGCCTCCCTCCCAACACCCATCCACACACACACTCATCCCCTCTGCTATGGCAACCGCAGCACTCAGCAGCCCCTACCTCCATCAGGTCTATTAGCCACAAGAGCCGCTCCTGGGGACGTGATGGGGGAAAAGCAGATTGAAACAAGCACAAAAGCAAAAAACACCATCAGGGGGGTGCAGGACAAGTGAGGGAGACAAGCAAACCCCAGCACAAGGCATCCCTCCTCCCTCCAAACCCATCCTGCAGGATCCACATCCAGCCGCAGCCAGTGCTGGGGAAGGAGAGCAGCAAGAGCTCAGGGCAGAAGAAATAGTTTGGGAGCTCTGCCCCTGTTCTCTCTCCTGCTAGCTGAGATAAGCATCCACCTACCATGAGCTGGTGCTCTCTGCTTGGCACTTGTTCCAGCAGCAGTGGTGAGAACCTTCTCATGTGTTAGCATTCCCAACAGCCCAGGCAGAGCTTGGAGCAGGGTATGCTTTCACACCCATGGAAAGAGGTGCCCCACTGCCAGGGAGGACTTGTAGTGTGACCAAGGGACACATGTTCTTGAAGGAAGCTCTTACAGCAGGGTACACACTGTCTTCTCTATGCCAGAACAGTACCCCAGTCTCCACCCCTGACCTCAGGGCTCGTGTGCCAGGTAGGGCTGGACCACGGCTCACACACCAGGTCAAGCAGCCAAGCTTGGTGTCATGGAGCAGGAGGGAGAGCATGGCACACCTGAGGGAAGTGGTACAGCCCCAGGGATGGGGATGGCATGAGAGCAGAGGGTCACACTCAACTCACAAGTCCTGGCAGACCTGCGTTGGTTTTCTGTGCTTCAGAAAGGTTTTCCCAGCAGAGAAAAACTTGCTTTGTTTCTCTGGATCCAGAAAGCATCTCACTGTAATCCATTATGAACAGAGCACATGGCTTTTGTGAAGTCAATGGGACAAAAGCCCAGCTCTGATGCTCTGAAGCTCTCCAAGGCCTCTTGGGATGCTGGACTGACCCGTGCAGGCAGGGACAGCCCAGGAATGCCCTCAACTCCCACCCTGCCTGCACCTTCTGCACCACATTCCCACTCTCCCTGGCCATGGGCTGGTTTCCTTGTACCCAACCAGCAGAAAGCCCCTTGTCACCCGTTCTTTTTAGGAAGGTTTTCATTTCTAAGGTTGCTGATGCATTTATGGTGAAAGGCATTTGATGGGCAGGAGATTAACGTGCCTGTGCACTTGGAGGTGATTACAGGAACCTAGTTAAGAGGGTGCGTGCAGTGAAGGGCTGGTAGGGAGATGTGGGAGAGCTGCCACTCAATGCTGGAGAGTGGGAAGGGGCTTGCCCAGGCCACCGAGCTCCCTGCTGGGATGCAGAGCAGGCAGCAAACGCCTTTAAGGAGGTGATTCAGACACCAGAGCTGGTGAATAGCAGCAGGCTCAGCAGGGGCAAGACACTGAGATCCCTGTGTGGATGCACCTTGCATAGCACAGGGGACAAAGTGACAGCACCAGGTCAAGCCCCCATGCAGAGGATAGTCACATCTCAGTGTCAGGAGCATGGAGATACCAAGCGCATGTCACGGCACCATCTTATGCACCTACAAATCACACTATTGCACCCAGATAAGCTCTGGGGAATCCACCAGCGAAGGAATCCCTCATTTCTCCTGCGGGTGAAATGCCTTTATAGCACTCCAGGGATACGAAGTGCTTGTAGGGCTGCCAGGAGCAGGCATGGAAAGCAAAAGAACCAGCCAGGAAGGACTCACCCGGGCTGAGCTGACAGTGGTGGCAGTGAAGTGGCTGCTGGAGGAGGAGACGGTGTCGCTGTAGGACATCATGGAGTAGGAGTCGGTGGCAATGGTGGGCCCTGAGGGCTGACGCGCCTTCATGGACTCTATCTCCCTCTTCAGCACCAGGTTGTCAAAGCGGTCGAGATCTTGCGGGGAGATGACACCCCGCACCTCCGAAAGCAGCGAGAACTGCACCAGGAGACACACAGCAAAGACACACTGGAGCACGACCACCCTCCTGGGAGGTGAAGACCCCCCCTCCCACACTGTCCAACAGTGGTAATGGGATGTACTGGCAGGTAACAGAGCCTTTGGTGAGGAACTGGAACAGGCTGCCCCAGGAAGTTGTGAATGCCCCATCCCTGGCAGTGTTCAAGGCCAGGTTGGACACAGGGGCTTGGAGCAACCTGCTCTAGTGGAAGGTGTCCCTGCCCGTGGCAGGGGGTTGGAACTGGAGGAGCTTTAAGGTCCCTTCCAACACAACACAACCCATTCCATGTAATGCACGAGGAGGTTTGGTCCTAAACTTTACCAGAAGCTCATCTGCCACTGAATACCAGCCTCTATCCCCCATAGTGTCCTACATCTGGATTTTGTTTTCCACCCTCACCGTTGTCCCTGAGCAGATAACCTTGGAGACTTATCTGCTGTGCCAATGGCTCTGCTCAGTCCACCAGGTACAAGGAACCATCCCTGACCATGGAGTGGGCCTCACCTTAGCGTGTGTGTTGAGTAGTTCGAAGAGCGCCATGACCAGAGCATCCACGGAGATGTGGCCTTCCTTGTACTCATCGAGGTAGTAGCCCATGGTGGCCCGCTCCTGCTCGTTGAGGAGATGCCGTGCCTGCTCCTCCAGCATGACACGGGTCTGGTTCACCATGGTGCTCAGTGTCACCTGCGAGCCGGCCAGGCCCCGATAGAACATGGGCTGCGGGAGACAGAGGAGAGGCTTTGGCTTGGGATGCCAAGGAATTGCCTGAAAGGAGGGAAGCAGAGACAGCTGGGCTGCACAAGAACTGCCCCTCGCTCTGGGCTCTGCTGCCAGCCCTATCCCAGCATTACAGGCTGCTGCTCTCACCCAGCTACCTGTGCCAAAGGGGGGCTGGAAGGGGAATGCTTCCAAAATGACCAGAGGGAGGTGTCCACCAGGGTTCACCAGCATGGCTGCTCACTCAGTGTCATGACTTGTCTATGTAACTCCAGAGCCAGTTTACACAGAATAACCAAAGCAGCTTCCAGGCTCTGCTCACGAGCTGTCCCTTGGCCAGCTCTTGATTTAATAGCAAGCTATATTCCCTTCCTGGCAAGGCTGGGAAAATGGGGCCACAAGGAAAGGCAAGCTTCCCAGCTTGTGGAAAAGGCACATTTGCCCCTGCTGCAAGGTTAAAGCAGAGCCTGATGATGAAGGAGCTACTGGCAACCAAGGGAGTCCAGGGAGAGACAAGCCTGGCTGCAGATGAAAGGCTTTTCTCTTGGAGAGGGGTTTCCAAGAGGAGGTCCTTGCTGCTCCCCTCCCAGGCAGTGCTGGCACAGTCCACAGAGGGATATGGAGCCAGACAAGACCCTGACTATCCCGGAGACACTGCAAGGAGTGAACATGTTTTGCATGGAACAACACGGAGCTGTTATCAGTGAGAGCCACCTGTGAAACCTCGCTGCTTCATTTCCATTTCAAAGACAGGAGCTTTGCAAGGAGGTGTTGAGAGAAGACATGCTGGCACTGCAGCTCTGCTTCCAGGTGGGAAAGATCCCAGGAGCTGGCAGGGCCCAGAGGCAGCCACCGTGCAGAAGGCATCACGGTCACCTCTGTGGGGTGGAGGGGTCCTTGCCTGTCAATGTGATCATTCCCAGGCTGGAGGCACCAGACATGCTGCAGACCCACCAGTGGCACAGGAGAGGGGGTACGTCATGTCACTGCTTGTAGAAACACAGCTGGCAACATGAGGTGGGGAGGAGAAAGGCTTGAGCCAGTTAAACATCACAGGACTAGCATCCCTTTTAAACCAGGAGCACAAATCCCTCCCTCTTATGGAAAATAGGGGACAATGATGGTGATTTCTTTTCCCAAGGCACCAGGAAGGACTTGTATCTCTTACCCTGGCTGTCACCTCCGCAGCACGGTCACCCACTGCCCTGCGAGGAGGGAGAAGAGCAGTTAGCACCGAGCATCCCGTGCCCATCACTCACTGCCTCAAGCCTGCCTCCAGACCTGTGATGTTCCCTCCTGTGCCTGTAAGGGAACAGGGAAGGGGCAGCAGCGTGCTCCCCAGCCCTGATCCACCTTCCAGGCCAGAGATGCTGTCTTCTAAACCCCAGATATGGGGGCCACATGCCTGAGAACCCACAATGCTCCCCCGGACAGGTTGCCCATGCACGTTGCAGTGCATCAGGCTGCCACCATTCCGGGTACTGGAGCTCCACAGTTCTGTGTACATCCCGGGTACTGGAGCTCCACAATATTCAGTACATTCCAGGTACTGAAGCTCCACATCCCCCCTGGGTGACTGCGTCAATCATACAGCAACTCTAAGTTGATAGATCTACACGACAAACCTGCGTGGGGTGCACCAAGCACGTACCCTGCTGAGGTGACGAGGGTGTCCCCAACCTGGGAGCTCGCTATCCACCTTGTCTCATCCACGGTGGTGCGGGCATGGGGCAGCCTCCCGATGTCCTTCACCGTCATGATGAGGTGGCGGGAAGACTTCAGCAGCTTCACGGCCTCGTCGTGAGGGATGCTCAGGAAGCTCCTGCCGTTCACCTCTAGGATCTGGTCTCCAACCTGCGGAGTCAGGATGGAGTGAGGCTGCCATGGCCCGGGGGCTTTCCTGGTAGGAATACACCTTCAGATCCCACCAGGGAGGAGCTGCTCAGTCCATCCCCTCTCAAACTGGGGACACAGCAATTGGGGGGATCAATGAGGGAGATGGGCCAAGCGCTGGTGGCTGGAGACCAAGCACTCAAGCTGACCAGCTCTGAAGGACCAGAGAAGCCTGGAGGAGCCTGTTAAGGATCCCAAGTCAGACCAGTCTGCCCAGTTTCCCCCATTAACTAGATCTACAGACCAGTTTGGTTATAACAGCCCCCAGAGACTATCTCGCCCTCCAGCCCCAACCCCTCCTGCTGATGTGGGAGGCCAGGAACCATCTGTGGAAGCCCCAAACACAGATCTCTGTGTGCCAGAAGGAGGGTTCGACTCGAGTGTCTCACCTCAGTCTTCAAGACATACTGTAGGAGCCGAGACAGCTGGATTTCATCTCTCCTCTCCTCCTATTTCCTTCCCAGCTGCTCCCAAGAGCTTTCATGTTGTGGTGGGGCCTTTGCTGTCACTAGTCGCTTCCCTGACAGCCTGGCCATGTTCAGGACACAGCACTCATACAGCACAACATGTTCTCTTCTCCTCTGTTTCTAGGGCTCTCAGTGCCACCCCTCCTCACTCCCGTATCACAATTCACCCTGCTTCTGATAAGCCACCTCTTTGAAGCTGCTCTTTCATATCTTTGCTCAACCACAGGCTCTGTTCAGCTCTGTCAAAACCGTCTTATTTCCTTTAAGCTGCAGTGCAAACAGAATGAGACATCTGTTAAATAACTCACGTCCCTCTTGGAGGAGGAGACGAGAGGGAATGGAGAGAATTTCTAAGTTTAATATAACAACATGGAGAGTCAACATGATCCTTTCCATTCAGTCCATCTCATTCTGTCACTGGGTTAAGGAAGGCCCAGAAAGCCAGGATTAATTCTCTTGCTCCAGGGAGAAGGCAAGTCTCTGTGGTGGCTGTGACTCTGCTGTCATCACATTTTCCCCCGTGCTACCCAGAACTTTGCTGGGGCGAAAGTGAACATCAGGAGTACCACCAGCAACAATCAGGTCAGCAGAAAGCACCAGGGATGCACTGAGTGCCCATGGCAGGGGGGCTGGAAACAGATGATCTTATGGTCCTTTCCAACCCAAACCATTCTATGATTCTATGACTGCTCCAGCAGTAGGTAGTGTTCTGACGCTGGCTGGCATGGAGTTAATTTTCTTCCTAGTGGCTGGTGCAGTGCTGTGTTGTGGCTTTAGTCTGAGAGTAATGCTGATAACACACTGATGTTTAACTGTTGCTTAGCAGTGCTTTCCCTGATCAAGCACTGTTCAGTCTCTCATGCTCTGCCAGTGAGGAGGGGCTCGAGAAGCCAGGAGGGAGCAGAGACAGGACAGCTGAACTGAACTAGCTGAAGGCATATTCCATACCACAGCGTGCCATGCTCAGCGTATAAACCACAGGCAGGGACACCTTCCGCTAGAGCACGTTGCTCCAAGCCCCTGTGTCCAACCTGGCCTTGAACACTGCCAGGGATGGGGCAGCCACAGCTTCTCTGGGCACCCTGTGCCAGCGCCTCAGCACCCTCACAGGGAAGAGCTTCTGCCTAAGAGCTCATCTCAATCTTCCCTCTGGCAGGTTAAAGCCATTCCCCTTGTCCTGTCCCTCCAGGCCCTTGTCCAAAGCCCCTCTCCAGGTTTCCTGGAGCCCCTTTAGGCACTGGAGCTGCTCTAAGGTCTCCCCTTCAGGAGCCTTCTCTTCTCCAGGCTGCCCCAGCCCAGCTCTCTCAGCCTGGCTCCAGAGCAGAGCTGCTCCAGCTCTGTAGTACTCAGTTGCTGGCTGGGGTTAAACCATGACAGAGTGAAGCTGGTCCAAGGAGGCAGCAGCAAATGCAGAAACCACAGAACAGCCCCTGCATTGGACATCACCCCTGTTTTATGCTATGCTTTGTTTTATGTGTGCTGAAGCCCACAAGAGCACAGGGCCAGGGCTTGCCCCAGCTGCTCTCCAGGCACAGCACTGCCACACACAGGCAACTTGCACACTGTGTGCACATCCCCACTCGATTTCTGCTAGCCTTTGGCATCCAGATGGTTAATCCAATAACCCTCAAGGTTTCCAGGCCAACAGGACCCTGTCAAGGCATCCGCTGCTCTCACTTTGTCTTCCTGGGACAACATTTTGCTTACACTGGTGCACCCAGTGAAGGGTTGATGGGAACAGAGGGTAGAGTGGCCGTAACACAGTGCTGGCAGAACCCCACCATGGCTTCTCCAGCATCCCCCTGACGACATCCTCAACAGAGGGAGCACAAGAATGGGGATGAAAAGAGAGAGAGAAACCCTGCTGCTTGGGCCAGAAGAGACCCCTGATCACAACTATGGATGTCATGAGGTCTGTGGTGTGACAAGACACTGTTCAGACCACCCAAGAGGATCTATGAGAAATCAAATACCAAACGTCTAGAAACTGGGGAAGAAAGCCCTCAGATGCCTGCAGCAGCAGTGTGAGTGAGCCCAGGAGCAAGTCAAGCTCTACCAGCAACACTAAACTGGGTGAGTTCAGGCTAGAGGTGTCAGAAGGGCCTGGTAAAGGTGCTTTAAAAACCAGGCAGCACTTTGCCACTGGCCAAGATGTGAGTGATTCCTCTTCAAGTGATTCCTCTTCAATTGATTCTTCAAGATGCCTCTTGAAGGACCAGAGAGGGCACAGGAGAAGACTATAACCAACACCTCATAGACCACTTTGCTGAGGGTGAAGCTGTGAGAATAACAAGTAAGCCTGCAACAGAAACACGTGATAGGAGACCATGGTAAGAAACATGTCAAGAATAGCTCCAAAACGAGTGTAATGGCAATATCCAAGTGAATGAGTGACCTTGCTGTGAGTGCATGCCTTGGTTACCTCTCTGCCTGCCCAGTAAGGAGATGCAGAGAGAAGAGTTCTACAGAAGGGAAACAAAAGTGATTAGTAGCAGATGAAGGTACCTGTGAAAGGACAGATTGAATAGATTAGGCCTGTTAAATTTAGAGAGGAGATAATGTGTGTGGAGCTCGATGCAGCTATATAAGGTAACACTGGCAATAATGAGAAGGAGAGAAGGGTTCCTGTTTACCCTTCCCTCTGATGAAAGGACAGAGGATGCTCAGTGAGGCTGGAAGGATGCTCTGAGTGGTGCTGATAGCAGAAAAGGACCTGGAGCAAGAACTGCATGGAATCATTCAGCTTGGAAAAGACCTTTAAAGCTCATTGAGACCAGGCGCAGCTCAGATGCAGCACAGGTCTGTTCTGCATTCAGCTTTGTCACCTCAAGGACATTTGCCTCACTCCCCTGGGGCCAGTTCCTTCCTCTGTGACACACAGAGGGACTGGTGACAGCAAGGGCTGTTGCAGCACAGGGGAGTCCTGTCCCTACCAGCACCACTGTCAGGATCCCTGGGTTTTGTCCTCCTGTGGCTCAGCTGGTGCCTTCCGCTCGCTGTCTTCACAACCACTGTTAACGGGGCAGCAGCACAGCTGATAAGGCAAAGGAGATGATGAGATAAGAGAGAAACCCATGGTTCTATAGGCAGGCAAGAAGGGAGCCAAATCTTTCAAGCTGGGCTGATGCAAGCCTGCAGCTCAAAGGAAGAGGTTGCACATGACAGTCACATTGCAACAGCCACTGCAAGCCCTGCTGTTGGCACAGGCTGCACCATCTTCTGCTTTGGCTCCTGTAACACATTCATAGCAGCAGGTCCTGCAGATAGAACCTCCTGCTCCTGGCTGGCCTTCCCTCCCCTGACATTCCCTGTGGAAGGATGAGGCCACCACTGGGCGCAGGTCAGGACCAGAGGACGGCGGTGGCCCTTTGCACCAGAGCACAGAGCTGTGTGAGGGTGGGATGCTCACACTCACCCCAGCAGGCTGCGGAGCACAGATCAGTTGCCAAAACCATACACTACGAATGTGAAACCTCCCTGGTTTGAAAGAAAGGCAGCCTGGAGCCAACCTCCCCTCTGGGAACCAGTGCAAAGAGAGCCAAAGGCAGCCTGAGCTGATAACAGAGACCAAGCCACGGGAAGGAGGAAGAGAGGGAGCCCAGGGAAAGGCAAGTGACACAAATGACCACATCCCAATTATCAGACTCCACAAACACCTCATCTTCCCTTCGAGCTCTGTCAGCTCTAAGCTGACAATCTGAAAATTGCTGAGCATCAACATAACAGGGAAGAGAAATTACAGAAGTGACTCAACTGCCAAGAGAAACACACATTGAGTGTAATAAGCATCATTTCTCAGGTCTTTCTGATTCACTGGGCAACTCACTGGAGTGGATTTTGCTGCTCAAATGAGTAGCATCAGGCTCACTGCAGCATCAAACAGTGAAAATCCAAATCTGATTCGATAGTGTTACTGTAATTATGAATCTTTAACAATTTTCCAGATTAGGGATTAAAATGTCATTATTTATTTTGTTCAAGTTATACAGATTTAACAGCCTTCCTTTAGTTTCTCCTTTCAAGAGAGGTCCAAAAGGAACCTGACAAGCCACAACAGGGAGACCAGAGGGGCCCTGGACAAGCTACTTCATCTGTATCTGTCCTTCATGACTCCTCAACATTAACTCCAAGCCCTTCGTGGCTCCGTGGTCTCCTGTGCTCAGCACAGTGCCCAGCACAAGACCACCTCTATCTGGTACTGCCAGAGTATTAACAGCAGGTGGGATCAACCAGCCATAATATACTCAGATACATTTGAGCATCTCGTGTGAGAGGGAAAAAAAAGACTTTGCAGAAAGAACTGCTGGTGAAGGGCAGATAAGGGAGTCGCTGGGCAGCAGCAATGCTGCAAATCAGCCTATCTTGATGAGAGGATCCTATTGGAGCTAGAAAGGATTGGTTTTGCTAATTAACATAGATAATAATTACTCCTCCTCCCCCCTCCCCAAGTCAAGGACAATTGGGAAGGTAACACAAAACTGCAAGACGCAAAAGAACCATCTATGAAAGCAAATGTTGACTCTGGCACATTATTTGCTGTAGGCACATTCCTGTCCCTGAGCACCCAGCTCCTGACGGAAATCTAACATAAGAGATGGAGAAATTGCCTACCCAGGTCCATGCCTGGATTGGATATTAGGAACAATTCCTTCCCCAAAGGGTGCTCAGGCATTGGAACAGGCTGCCCAGGGCAGTGCTGGAGTCACCGTCCCTGCAAGTGTTCACACACCGTGTAGCCGAGGCCCTCAGTGCCATGGGTTAGTGGTGGCCTTGGCAGTGCTGGGGAACAGTTGGACTTGATGAGCTTAAAGGTCTTTTCCAATCTAGATTCTATGATTCTATGCAGCAGGGTCAGAGTTAGCCCTAGGACCTGTTTTTGAGTCGGGATGTGCAAAATGAGCATTGTTGGGCTTTATTGTGCCTTCCTTCAGCAGCAGGGAGAACCTTCTCTTCAGAAAATATCCAAGAAAGGACAAGGAACAGCATTACCTCTGAAAATGGGATTATTCTCATTTCCTAAAGAAAAATCTACCCTGAAAGGCAAAGGCTGAACATGACATGTGAAAGGTGGCAGAGAAGAACCAGAGATCAGAAATAACACACCTCAATGACAGGCTCGGCTCCTTCTCTTACTGGGGACAGAGAGAAAAGGAGGTGCAATCAAGAGAAACGTAATGGGCTCAAGGCAAGGGCTGTGAGCACCTAAAGTCTCTTAAAACTAATCAGACTTGGCTCTGGGAGGAATTCCGTCACACAAAAAAGCAGGTGAGAGCTTTTCAACATGAATTAATGCTAAATGACACCAAATTGAGCTGGGAATAACAGGGCTAATGGGATGCTAAATGGTTTGGCACTAGCACTAGTCTTATTAAATGCTACTAATGTGCTAGGAGAGAGGCTAAATTACTTGTGGATACTACTGAAGTGGAAGGAGTCTCCCTTTAGCACAAGGAAATACCAAAAGTAGACCTTAAGACATTCAAACTACGGGCAAGAAAAAGTGTGATTTGATTTGGAAATGTCCAAATTAAGACTTGCAGAAAAACAAAGAGGTTATAATCAGCTTCCCCAGGAGGGAAACGGGTTGGGGCAGATGATCCACATCCAATGAAGCCAATACAGCCTGTTGGAAGGATCCTTATCTGGGAGCAAGGCAAGGGAACAGTGGATTCAGTGCTGTCTGAAACATGTTCTTCTCCCCAAACCTTGCAATACAACATGTGGAACAAAGCAGATCCAAACTGGAAATGGAAGCATACAAGCAGAGCAGGCTGTTTCCTGGGGCAGGCGGTGGTTTGTGCTGCCCTCCCAGAAGAGGAGCCATTTAAGCACCGCCTGTCCCCATAAGGGTGACATGGTTTGAAGGACCACTCCACACTGCCTCCAGGCTCCATCTGCGCACCACAACCACGCACATCCTCGCTGAATTTCTCCCTATTCAGCTTATTTCCCAGACTCGAGGCAGCCACGAGGCTTTTTATAGCTTTCTGTCTACGTGCAGACCTCTAAAGACGAGCCGCTTTTCAAGAGGCAGCTTTGTGACTAAAACCAATGACGTAAAATCATTCACCTCTTCCTATTTACAATCTCTCTTTTACTCACTCATGTGTATATATGGGTATAAAATTGATTGTGGTGGCCTCTTTTTACCCCAGCCTTTGTGCTGCGATCTCAATATTGAGTTGTTTGCTCAAAGCAAGCTACCTGAAATCTGCTATTTCTGACGTAAAGGTCAAGAAGAGGAAAAATTGGCTTAAAGACCCACATCCTGACAAAACAGACCTCCAAAATGAATGAAGGAGGAAGAAATGGGGATGAGCAGAACAAGCTCAGCTCCTGCATGGCATCACTGTGAACATCATGGAGGACAGAACCTGAAAGCAACCAGGACTGGCTCATGTTCCTCCTTTGCAGTCCTCTGCTAAGCTGCACGTTGTCAGTGTGAGCACTCGCACTGAGGCAGCATGTTTTAAAACACATTGTCAGAAGTTTCATCATGAATAAACAGAAAGAAGCCAAGGCCAAGAGTATGAATATTTAATGCTTGACTGAGTGCAGCGATCAGCCTGGTGTCTGCTGGCACCTCAAGTGCTCTGCTCGTGGCCATGGAGACGCAGGGAGCAGAGCAGCGGTACTCAAATGGGCATCAGCAGGGCTGGGTCTCCTCTGCAACGCACTGCTCAGACCCTGGGTCTGTAGCAGACAGAAGCCAGCTGAGCTTTCGGGCCTCAGAGAAGTTACCTTGGTTTCGACTGGTTTTCAATACCACATTGATGGCCCTTTAATCAAAATTTAAGGGAAATGTAAAACATGTTATTAAAACATTCAAAAATCCTGATTTGGTGCCACAGATGCAAGAAGATTTTCACTAAAAGTCTGGCAGAATCACAGACTCCCAGCCTGGTCTGTGCTGGAAGGGACCTTAAAGCTCATCCAGCTCCAACCCCCTGCCACGGGCAGGGACACCTTCCACTAGAGCAGGTTGCTCCAAGCCCCTGTGTCCAACCTGGCCTTGAACACTGCCAGGGATGGGGCAGCCACAGCTTCTCTGGGCACCCTGTGCCAGTGCCTCAGCACCCTCACAGGGAAGAGCTTCTGCCTCAGAGCTCATCTCAGTCTCCCCTCTGGCAGGTTAAAGCCATTCCCCTTGGCCTGTTCCTCCAGGCCCTTGTCCAAAGCCCCTCTCCAGGTTTCCTGGAGCCCCTTTAGGCACTGGAGCTGCTCTAAGGAAACAACTCAAACAATTCTGGTAACAAATTCAGTGGAAGCTGTAAAACCCACAGAAGCATTCACTGCCTGGGAAGTCAACAGGAACTTCCCAATGACCCAGCAAGGCTGTGTTGAGCTCCCATTGAACAATACCACAATTCTTCCATTTTAGAGTGCAATGAATGATCTGGAAATCACATTTATCCACCAGTTCCTCCCTCCTGGTGGTGTCACATCCCTTCCACCACCACCTGCAGCAGCGTGGGGATGCAACCTACACCTAGCCATCTCCAACAGCAAAACATAAAACATGGCAGGGGGTTGGAACTGGATGAGCTTTAAGGTCCCTTCCAACCCAAACCAGTCTGGGATTCTATGAATCTATGATAAAAGGCCTTTCTTTATCTCCAAACCTCCCAGCAGCTCTAAACTTACAGCCTGCTGCACACACAAATCACGGTGGGAAATGTCAGTGCATATCTGAGATCACATCAAGCCCGGCATTCAGAAAAGGACCATCCTGCTGGCACACACACACACACACAGCAGTTACTAGAAAACAGAACAGCAAGGAGAGAGACAAAGAATCAATAAGCAAAGGCTTTGGTGTGCAAACAATATCCATGCACAAGGACCGTGCTTGGCAGGGATGCGCCGCTCCACGTGCTGCAGCTACAGCGTGTGTGTTTTTTTCCTGCCTTCCTAGCAGGCATGAAATGAGAACTGGAGGGGTAAAGCTGTGTGTTCTGCTGCTGTGACTCCTGTGTGTGCTGGTCTGCAGTGAGACCTTGTCCGTGCTGAGCTCACCGGCACGGGGATTGAACCAAGAAAAGCAGCAGAAACAGGGGCTTGGAGGGGTAACCATGAAACTAACAGAAAGAACTGGAGAGAAACAATGCAACTACTTCTTCTTTTCCTGCCAACTGCTTCTTCCTTTCCTGCGTTTAATCTTTCAGGCTTCTGGGGTGTAGGAGATGGAGCCCGGTAGGCAGGCTCTGTGCTGGGGACAAACATCCCCTGACTCTGCAAAGTCACCCACGCAACACACAGGGCAGCTCCAGCCAGCCCGTCTATTCCCAGCTCTATTAGGCAGAAACAAATTGTCCTGTGCCTCTTATCATCTCTGTCTTTAAGTCCTCATATCCCAGAGCACTGTCCCTGCTGCCTTTCACCACGACCTTGTGCTCATGCATGCACTGACATCCCCAGGAGATGCTGTGTACCCTGGTAGGTGCAGGCAGACTGGTGCAAGGTGGCTAACCAGGGGTAACATATCGTCTGGGAGAGAAGGATGCTCTGCAGGGAGTCTCCAGCAGCAGCTCTCACTTCTTGGTGCCCTCAGAAACACTCAGCCATCTCCATAGGATGCTCCATGTCCCTACTGCTCCGGTGACCCTCTCACATGGCAGGGTCCAAAACCCCTCATGGGGCTTGGAGCAACCTGCTCTAGTGGAAGGTGTCCCTGCTCGTGGCAGGGGGTTGGAGCTGGATGAGCTTTAGGGTCCCTTCCCACCCAAAGCATTCCATGATTTCCCTGCTAAGGACTTGAGAGAGAGATTAAGACTTGGATTGATCCAAACTCCAAGCTCAGCATTTTCACTTGGTGTCAAAAAGAGTCAGCAGAAAGAAACAGGAGCCAGCAGAGGATGATAAAGTCCAGAAGTGGTTGCATTACCCCCACTAATGGCTCCTTGTCTATAAAGCAAACCCTGGTGATCTCCGTGCCCAGTTAGAGGCAATGTTATGTGCCACAGCAACCTGAGGGACAGGACTGTGTGTTCCAGCCTAAATCACAGCCCTCTGCACCACACTGTCCACACACTTCATGCTTTGACAGCTTTAAGTGACTTTATGGGGCCACTGGAGCAAAGCTGAAGGCTGAGCCCTAAACCCTCCAGGGCTGATCAATGGAGAAATGTACCACCACAATACAGAGAGGGGATCAGAGAGGATTAACACCCAATGCTCAGCAGCCCAGCACCGTTTCAAAGGAGTTTAACATCTATTGAGTCTTGACTGATGCAAGGAACAGGGAAAGAACTGTTTCTCCGAGCTCATGGGATTGCACTGGAGGAAGCAAAAAGGGCACCGGGTGGTTGTAGGGAATTGGGTCATTTAGAGAGAAAAAACACATGTGAAGAGAAACCCTGAGTGATGAAATGCTACAACCTGAGATGTTTGAGTTTCAAACGTGCCCCATTCATGAGCAGGACAGATACACAAGTCCAACAGCTCCCTTTTCAACTTATTTTACTGGTGAACACCCTACAACATATATAGTTTTAACTCAAATGACCTTTCAGGAACAGCTGAGGTCCCAATCCCATCCTGTTGTGAGGCCTGGTACAGTGGGAAGGCTGGAGGAGTTTGGAGATGATGTGTGTATGTGGTGGGATTAAAGAGATGCAAGATCTCGCTTTACAAGAGGTCTCTGTAGCCAACTCTGGACCAGAGCAGCCTCAGAAGGACCCAGCCAACCCACAGAGCATCCTGTAGGAACCTATTAGACTATGGAGGGAGCCTGACATAGCTGGAGGTCACACCAAGCCAAGCTGCTGATAGATGAGCTTTGCTCTATCCCTGAGGGTGATCCTGCTGTTTCTGCCTTTTAAGACATGATGCTTGTGAATCCAGTGCTGCAGGAGGAAACTGGCACAGCAAGCCTGGCCTCCTTTCATCACAGCAGCTCAGCACATGCTCTGCAAGCTGGCTAAGAGCACCCTATGCAAAACACTAGCTTCAAACATAATGGCTTTGGATGCGAGATGCAGGAAGAGGGCACAGGACCAGGATCTTTAATAGCAAACTCTTCCCTGCCAGCTCAGGGAGGAGACAGTGACTTTCTTCACTTTCAGCCCAGGCTGCACTCAGATATCTACATCAAAACCATCCCCAAGCTGTCTCAAAGGGGAGAAATCAGGTGTGGGGTTGTGCTAAGGCAGAAGACAAGTACAACCTCCTCCAGAAGTTTCCTCTTTGCACAACCACCTTGCTCCCTAAAGGTTTAATATCCAAAACATCCAAAGAACCTGCCCTGAAAAGCCATCTCCAGAAAAGCAACTCTCACCTCTCCATTGAGACCCCCGTTTGGCTCGGGACAAGGGGTAGGAACTGCAGCTAACACAGCCTTGCACTCTCAGTGTATGAAGCTCAATCTCTCTATCTCCCATCCCAGCCCACTGTAGGGTTGTTCTTACCTTTAAGCCAGTGCTCTCTGCTTCAGAGCCTTTATCCACACCGGTGATGTAGATGCCCAGGGAATACTCTGCCCCTCCTCGGATCATGAGGCCCAAAGATTTCCCTTCATTCAGGACCAGATTCACCTGCAGAGGAACAGGAACAGTCATTTATGTGGTGTCTCCCCTGCTGCCACCAACTCTCCACACGCTGGGGCAAAGCCCCTTCTGTAGGTACCTCCAGACAACCACAGCCCCAGACAGAGCTTGAAACCAGGGATATCACCTCCCTGCTGCAATGCAGAGGAGGGAGAAGAGAAGGTTTATACAATCTGAGACCGGTTTGCTTTGGAAGGGACCTCAAAGCTCCTCCAGTTCCAACCCCCTGCCACGGGCACAGACACCTTCCACTAGAGCAGGTTGCTCCAAGCCCCTGTGTCCAACCTGGCCTTGAACACTGCCAGGGATGGGGCAGCCACAGCTTCTCTGGGCACCCTGTGCCAGCGCCTCAGCACCCTCACAGGGAAAAGTCAAGCTGCTCCTGTGGTTCCCTGGGCTTGTCCATCTCCCTGTGCCCACACAAACGCTCAGGGCTGTCTATGGCTGAAGGATGCTTTAGAGGTACATGGCCTCAGGGTGTGTTCAGCTAAAGGCACAGATGGCACCCATGGCTCCTGCACACAGCCATGTGTTTTATGATCTCTATTTAATAATGCCAGGACAGTATTTCCACCCAGCCTGCCCAGAAGAGCCAGCACATACTGCAACATTTCATTGGAGTTAGCAGGACGGTAGCTCCGCATTGAAGGCATTTACATTTCCCTTTAACACTATCCCAAGGTGCTGGTAAGCTGAGAAGCTGCTCTCCCCACCCCAATATCATCAGGTGGAGTAAGAGATACTCCCTACAAACCCGAGGTGCTGCTGCGTGAGCTGGTTCATTTACACACATCCCAGGCAAACCCAGCCTGCGGAGCAGAAAGCAATGATCCAGCCCCAAGGACCAGAGGCTGAAAGGACCTTCCAGCAACCCAAAGCTGTGTGAATAAACCTAAGCACTAGTTAAACCCACACCGCTGCTGGCAATGCCACAACGTTGGGTTGTTGAGGCTTAATTGCATTTCTTAATCGACTAATACCTGCGTCTCTTGGAATAAACCCTGTGGAAATCACAATAGCAGCTGAGGCTGTTGGGAAAAGAGTGGCAGCAGCAGCAGGGGCCAGGGAAATAACAGCTCTGGGAGCATTTGGCTTCCAGACAAACTGCAGATTTAGGGAAGAGCTGAGGAATACAGCAAGGGCTGCAGGCAGGGGGCTCGGCTTCAGCTGGCTGCAGAGCAAGGAGGGAGGAAGGAGGAGCAGAGAGAAAGCCTTGAGGAAGCCAAAGCAGACATAAGCTGCTTGCAGGATGAAGCAAAGGCTGAGTCACTCCATGTTAAGGGCTTAGGGATAAGAGGGGAGACTGTTTTGCACACTGTTTCCCAGGGAAGAGGCTGTTGCCACTGCCAGGGCACAGGGCAGAGATGGTGCTCAGTGGGGTTGGCACCATGGTACTAGTTGTCCCAAGCACAGCACTATCTGCACCCTCTGCCATCCTTGAGGTCCCCTCTCCCATGCTCCACACATGGCTATGGGTGACAGGGAAGCACAAGTCAAGCCATGCTACCCAAGGAGGGAGCATGGTTGTCCACTGCAACCAGGCTGCTGTTTCCAGTGGTTCCCACCACTGTGACTTGATCCTGCCACAATGGAAAGGGCTGACTCTAGGAACAGACCCAAAACACACCATTTCCTGGAGCAAGCCCTTCTGCTTGGGCTTTTCCACTCAGGTAAGCAGGTTTGTACACGTCATCAACACTTCTGTGCCAGGTCTTACTCCCAAAGAGGACATTTTGGTTACATTCCCACTTTATGTTTCTTCCCTCCTCAACTCTCCCTGTGTTCTGCTGCCAGGCTGAAGCTCAGAGTGAAGCTGTACCTGAAAAGAAGGCTCTCGGGAGACCTTAGAGCAGCTCCAGTGCCTAAACGGGCTCCAGGAAACCTGGAGAGGGGCTTTGGACAAGGGCCTGTAGGGACAGGACAAGGGGAATGGCTTTAACCTGCCAGAGGGGAGATTGAGATGAGCTCTGAGGCAGAAGCTCTTCCCTGTGAGGGTGCTGAGGCGCTGGCACAGGGTGCCCAGAGAAGCTGTGGCTGCCCCATCCCTGGCAGTGTTCAAGGCCAGGTTGGACACAGGGGCTTGGAGCAACCTGCTCTAGTGGAAGGTGTCCCTGCCCGTGGCAGGGGGTTGGAGCTGGAGGAGCTTTAAGGTCCCTTCCAGCACAAACCATTCTAGGATCCCTCAGTGGTTGGAATCAGGCAGAACTGGGATCATTCCCAGCTGTTAAAAGCACAACTGCCCCAACAGCATCCTAAACCAGAGGCAGCAAGCAGGGCTGTGCTTTTCGGGGGGGAGGGATGGGGAAACTGAGGACTCCCATGCAAGGTACCCCTCGTACCTTGCTGAGGGGGGCCGGGTATTTCCAGGCTCACCATAGCACCGATGGTGTGCACTCCCCACCTCCCTGTACCAGGGCTGTATCCAGCCCCAGGCTACAACAGACACATTGGGAAGATCAAGGTCACACTTTTAATTTCAATTTCAACGCTGAAGCATCCACCACCTCCTATAGCAGGAAATCAAGGAGAAATAAATGCCACCATCAATGAGGCATTTTCTCTGAGCTGGTTTTTACATAGGATTTCATTTCCCTGGGTTTATGCAATTACCTGTTGATAGATTCAATTTTACCATTAAAAAACCCACTTCCAGACAAGAATTACTCTCCCTCAGCACGACTCAGCACACAGCTGCAGGAGCGCATGGGAAGGTTTTGCCCATGCTGACAGCTATTTCCATGCCATTAGTGTTACCACACAACAGAAACAACACTTAAGGAGACTCACAGGGCTCATCCTCCTCCTGCTTACCAAGGAAACCCCACTGGCTTATGTCTAGACATCCTGCAAACGTGCAGGCACAGCTCACAGGAGCCCAGAGCCAGCTCACAGCCATTACCTGAGGCACTGGGAGCAGCAGTCGCAGCTGCTGGGGGTGCTGGATCCATCAGAGCTGCCTCGACACCAACCCTCCCATCCAGGGCAGGATTTGTAAGGCCATGCTGGAGGCTTGGCTGTCACAGTTCCACTGGCAGCAACCCCCAAGAGTGCAGATGCAGTACACAGAATCCCAGCCTGGTTTGGGTTGAAGGGACCTTAAAGCTAATCCAGTTCCAAACCCCTGCCACAGGCAGGGACACCTTCCACTAGAGCAGGTTGCTCCAAGCCCCTGTGTCCAACCTGGCCTTGAACACTGCCAGGGATGGGGCAGCCACAGCTTCTCTGGGCACCCTGTGCCAGCGCCTCAGCACCCTCACAGGGAAGAGCTTCTGCCTCAGAGCTCATCTCAATCTCCCCTCTGGCAGGTTAAAGCCATTCCCCCTGTCCTAGCCCTACAGGCCCTTGTCCAAAGCCCCTCTCCAGGTTCTTCTGCCTACAGTGCCTGCAACAACAAGGAGATGCTCTGCTGCCCACCAGGATGAGGTGAGCTGAGCTCTGACCCAAGGAGCACATTTTGGGTTAAGTCTGTTGGGACGCTGCTACAGACAGAAGGATACCTTTAATCCCCAGTGAACTGGGGACCAGTGGCTCATGTCACATACCTCAGTCACCACAGGGAACTAACCACATACCTCTGAGCACACGGAATATGCTTCTTGCTGTAAAGCAGAGCAAACCCAGCAAGGTCAGAGCAAGCAAACAGTGGGAGACGTGGTGAGCTCTGTCACTTCACTCTGCAAATGTCATTACAACCTAATAGAAAGAAATTTTTCCTATCTCTCCTGCATCTCTTATCCTTCATGCTCAAGTAGGCACCATTAGTGCCTCGAACATTTAAGCCAGGCAGTGTTATCACAGATAAAATTTTTCTTCTTTTGAAAATTATAATAATAACAGCTACTTGTGGAAACAGAACTGCCTGAAGGCAAGGAGATGCTCACACTCTCTTTGTGTATCTTTTCCTTCTTCTGCTGCACCAAAAGCTTAAAGGAATAAGCAGCTCCGCTGGCAATAAGCACATTAGAGCCACGATTCAGCTGATGAAATGGTGTTTCTCAGAGAATTAGCAGCCCAACATTTGCAGAGCATTTTGCACAGTTCATTTTCCTCCCAGCTCAGCAGCACCTACAAGTTGCTGCTGGCTGATGGTCTCCAAAGTGCTTTTAATGGAATAAGCTCTTGATCCCAGAAGGACATCAATGACAATTCACAGCACAAGTGGTCCTTGATGTGGTGAAAAAAATCAGAGGACTTCACTGGACAGATTGTACAAATCATGCTTATTACTGACCACCAGCACCAGCTACTTCACCTATGGGGAGATGGGCACTGAGGAAACTCTGGATCCACTGATTCCGACTACAGGGAAGGCTGCCCTTAATGAGGAAACTAATCACAAGAAACCTGAGGAAACAGAGTCATCTGTTCAACCTGCCACAGACAACACATGGTGAATGATCCATCCCTGGCAGTGTTCAAGGCCAGGTTGGACAGAGTCTTGGGCAATATGGTCTGGTGTGATGCATCCCTGCCCATGGCAGGGTGTTGGAACTGGATGATCTTAAAGTCCTTTCCAACGCAAATCATTCTATGATTCTGTGACCCTGTTCCAGTTTGGTTCTAGGCCAAAATTCAGCTTGGACCAGGCTTGGCTCAGAGGCTATTCTGTGTGCACGAGCAGGAGGTGAAGGCTGAGAACTGGGCTAGTTATTCAGTGTAGACCCGATCTGACACAAATGATATCTCATGAGAAGGCACAAGAAGGGGGGGTGGGAACTAGATGATCTTAAGGTCCTTTCTATGCTAACCATTCTATGATTCTACGCAAGAATTAAAGGGAATGGAGTGATGAAGGAGATATGCAAGTTGTTGCACATTCTCATGCTTTCCATGATGAAAAATCCATCATGCAGTCCCTGATGAAGAGTCCCTCCCCAGCATCCTTGTAGCCCCCTTCAGACACTGGAAGCTGCTCTGAGGTCTCCATGCAGCTTCTCTTCTCCAGGCTCAACAGCCCCAACTTGCTCAGCCTGTCTTCATACTGGAGGTGCCCCTGATCATTCTCGTGGCCTCCTCTGGACTTGCTCCAACAGCTCCATGTCCTTCTTATGCTGGGGACACCAGGATGGTGAAAGCAAAGCCAATGGGCAGCTGACAGTCCACTGCTAACTTCCCAAATCCCCATAATGGCTTTGCCCACATCTGACAGTGAAAGAATCCCAGTATTCCCAGTTAAAATGCAGTGTAAATCCTTGGACCAGGCATCTGCCAGCCCTAGGCCAGGTACACGGATCCCTCCTCCACCAGACGGATCGGTTACCCCATCACACACACACCAGCAGCAGCAGTTTCCATTTCAAGCCTTTTGATAATTAATGCTTCTGCCTACAGATAAGCAAACTTGTTAAACTATGCTACAAACCCCATCCTTTCACATACAGAACAGATGTATGGAGGGAAACGTAGCCAGACAGGATATCTCTATTGCCTGATGTATGCAGGATGCCTCCACCACCCTTGAATCTACCCTTGTAAAAGCTGGAAACATCAGGTTAACTACAGCAGCACCTCAATGCATTAAAAACGACCCAGTTTACATCACTTCAGCTGTAGGGCTGAAGCCTGATCTCTGCTGTATTTTCCCTGTTTGAAAGCTTTTGCATACGTATTCTAGGGCAATCAGATCAATTAGAAATGGTGGGGGGTAGGTGGGAAATAACCAACTAATCCCAGCCCTTCGCTCAGAATGGAAAACCATCCAGATATCAATTGATCTCAGCAGTACCTGTGAGTTATGGTTGACTGGGCTGAATTCACCAGGGGTATGTTGCATTTATTTATGTATTTGTGAACAGAATGACCCTACTTTCAACAGTTAAATAGATATAAGTCTACATATACAAATAAAGAGGGAAAAAAATAGAGGCAGGCTGTTCCTGTGCTCTGGGACACATTTGCATCTCATGATGTTCCACAGTACATCAGGACAAAGCAGCTCAGCTAATTCATGCCCTAAAGCAGGAGTTGAGCAAATGACATGGGCAGTCACAGCAAATAACCCCTCTCAAATCTACCAGCCAGGTCAGGCTCTCCTTACTGCAGCAAGCTTGATCATGGGGATCAAAGCAAGGCACCTCTGGGTACAGAAGGGTCTGGTGGCCTTGGTCCTCTTCATCAGGGACCGTAGTGATAGGACAAGGGGTGATGGGTTTAAACTGAAACAGGGGAAGTTCAGGTTAGATCTAAGGAAGAAGTTCTTCCCTGTGAGGGTGCTGAGGCGCTGGCACAGGGTGCCCAGAGAAGCTGTGGCTGCCCCATCCCTGGCAGTGTTCAAGGCCAGGTTGGACACAGGGGCTTGGAGCAACCTGCTCTAGTGGAAGGTGCCCCTGCCTGTGGCAGGGGGTCGGAACTGGATGATCTTAAGTTCCTTTCCAACCCAAACTATTCTATGATTTGAGTTGTAGCATCCATTAATTGTCTTTTGCAGGTCTTGCAGATGGGAATTCAGGAGTGGAGGTTATTGTAACCAAGCCTTGCACACTGACACCAATGGGCAGGATTGTGAGGAGGAGCTGGGTTTGGAGGCAGGCTTAAGGCAGGGCAAGGAGTGGAAGGGTCAGCATGCTGCTCTGAGCATCCTCAGATCCTACCAGTGCTAACAGCTACTGCTGAAAGCCCTCCTGAACCCCTGAAACTACACTGGGGAGACCAATGTCTGACACGAGGGAGAGCAGTGGTGCCAAGAGAGGGCTGCATGCTGCCTGTCCTCATGATGCCAGCAGTCCCCTCTGTGTCAGATCTTTGTACACCATTGCTGCAAGCTTCAAATATCTCCTGCAACTGTCATTGACTCTTCCCAGATTACTAGAGGGACCTTCACCCACCCACCCAGGGGTCAAAGCACAACCCTCTACTCCAAGAAGTCAAAGGGGTGTCTGACTGTGTGAAGCAGCACCCAGAAATGGAAGAACAAGCTCAGATTTTGGAAAAGGCAGAAGAATGAAGCTCTTCACTGCTCCTCACATGAGGGCACAAGGTCCTGAAGCCAGCAAGCCACAAGCTGGTAGCACCACAAAGACCAGGCATTCCACCCAAGGCTGGCTCTGCAATGCGGTGCTGCCACAGAGAGGCATCACAGCAATGGCAGCAGAGAAGCACAGCTCAGGACATGGGCAACCACTTCTGTGAGCCAAGGTCCTGCAGCCTGGCTCAGCTAGAATGGCACCACTTGGAGCTGTGGACCCCTCACATCTTGGTTGTGAGCGTTTCCAACAGGCAGGCAAGCCCAGCACGGATGCTCTTCAAAGTTTAATGTGGCCTTCATTCAACTTGGCTTCATTCCCCTCCAAAGCAGATTAAGCTGCTGTAATTAAAGGTCTTTTAACTTGCAAAGATCAGTTGGATTTTTCCTGTGCACCCCCTGAGGAGCTCAGGAGCAAGAGCAGCCCAGAGGAGGGTGCTTTGGTGTGGTAACTGGTCCATACACAGCCAAGATGCCCAGGGACAGCCAGGGCATGTGTAATCCCATCTCTGCAGGGATTGCTGGGAAGGGGCTGTCTGATGCCACACAAGGCACAGGGCAGGGACACATACAGGCTTCTAAGCATTTCATTTGGATACACAGCAAGAACTAAAGGAACAATGTGCAGAGAAACACCTACCTCCAGCTTCAAAGAGCTGCTGCCTGCTGTATCAAGGTGACATGGAGGGGTAGGGGATACCAGCAAGCCAGCAGCGGCTGCTTTTCTCTTCTCCTTAAAGTAATGGGGCCTTCTCCCTTATGGCCCACACGAATATTGCATCAGCAAACTGCCTCAGCCTTGGTTAGATTTGTTTCCTCTCTGGCTGAGGTGGAAAGCTCCAGCTTACAGACCCCTTCAGGCAGAGATGAGGACACTTTGGGCATACAATCATAGGATCCCAGACTGGTTTGTGTTGGAAAGGACCTTAAAGCTTCTCCAGTTCCAACCCCTGCCACGGGCAGGGACACCTTCCACTAGAGCAGGTTGCTCCAAGCCCCTGTGTCCAACCTGGCCTTGAACACTGCCAGGGATGGGGCAGCCACAGCTTCTCTGGGCACCCTGTGCCAGCGCCTCAGCACCCTCATAGAGACCTCAGGGTAACAGGATGGAAATAGGCTCCAAGCAACATTGTGCCTTTGGGAAAAGCACAATGCTCACTCAGATGCCAGTATCCCACGAACGCCAGCGAGGCCACACCATGTCCTGGTTGTACAGGACAAACAAGTTCCCTATCCATCATTACGGAGAGAGTCTGTCCCTCCAGCCTCTGCCTCCAGTGCAAGAGGCACTGCTGCTCTGCATCTACCAGTCTCTAGGTCTGTTTGGGCACAGGAAGCACAATGGAGAAGAAACACTAAATCCCTGAAGTCAGGATTTAAACTTGAACTTGAAGTGCTGGCTTCACGTATAATAAAGCGTGTTTCAAGGGAGGGCAGGCTCACAGTAAGAGTACTGGGAATTAGGAGGTGTCCCTGCTCATGGCAGGGGGTTGGAACTGAATGAGCTTTAAGCTCCCTTCCAACAAAAACCAGTCTGGGATTCTACGACTCCTTGTGGGAGACAGAGGGAAAGCTCCGGACCAAGGGTAAAAACAGTATCCAGTATATCCTGAAGGAGAGACAGGCTATCCCCATGGAGATATCACATGAATGAGATGTATAAGGCTTGGCACCTACATGGTAACAGGTAACCAGGAGAGACCCCCAGGGCTGTGCCAGATCCCTGTGCTCACCTTTTTCTCATCTCCCTCCTGCAGGAGCTGGAGGTGGCTCCTCTTCTCGCTGTCCTTGCGCAGGGAGCTGTGCTGGTGGTGTGGCAGACCCACCGGCGGGGACACGCTGCGGCCCTGCGGGTCCACCCACGTGTAGATGTGGTTGGTGACATACCCCCCTGGGATGCGGCCCACGGAGTGCACAGACAGGTTCAGCTTCTTGCAGCCCTTCAGCACCTGGAAGACAACCAAAGAGAGCAGAGAGTCAATGCCTGTGGAGGGGGAAGGCAGTCTGACTTAGGACTCCAGGATGGTGTGGCTTTGCTCTGCCTTGAGGTGGAAAGATTTCAAGCTACTCAAAATTCACCAGCTGAATGACTGAGCTACATAAGGAAGGCAACATAAGGACGTGAAGCTGTTGGAGGAAATCCAGAGGAGGCCACGAAGACGATCAGGGGCTGGAGCACCTCCTGTATGAAGACAGGCTGAGAACATTGGGGCTGTTGAGCCTGGAGAAGAGAAGCTGTGTGGAGAACCCAGAGCAGCTTCCAGTGTCTGAAGGGGGCTACAAGGATGCCGGAGAGGGATCTTCATCAGGGACTGTAGCGATAGGACAAGGGGTGATGGGTTCAAACTGAAACAGGGGAAATTCAGGTTAGATATAAGGCAGAAGTTCTTCCCTGTGAGGGTGCTGAGGCACTGGCACAGGGTGCCCAGAGAAGCTGTGGCTGCCCCATCCCTGGCAGTGTTCAAGGCCAGGTTGGACACAGGGGCTTGGAGCAACCTGCTCTAGTGGAAGGTGTCCCTGCCCGTGGCAGGGGTTGGAACTGGAGGAGCTTTAAGCTCCCTTAAACCCAAACCAGGCTGGGATTCCATAAAAAGCTGGTAAGAAAGCTGGGACTGTTCTATTATCTCCTGAACTGCAGCAGTGTTAAGGCAATGCTAACAGAGAAAATACACTCTCCCCGTCATCCAGGGAAAGAACAGAGTGAAGCAGAGTAGGGAGGAAAGGTGGGTAGTGACATACCCAGGAGGAATCCCAGTATGGGCTGAACCTGAGACTGAGCAGTTTCTGCACATTGGAGAAGACTCAGAGCAGGATGGGACCGATGCCGGAAGCGAGCAGCACTGCTGGTTCCCCCTCAGCCCAAACTCTGCCACTGGAAGAGATCCTGATGCCTTAGGGAAATCCAGCCTCTGTTACCATTCCGTTACCAGCTGCCTTCCCCAGCACAAGTAATTAATGAGAACAATAGTTATTAAGTATATATGTATATTTAAAGCAGCATGCACAGAGATGACCTTATCTGGGACCCAGATAAGGTGATCTGCAATTGCTTCTCTAGCTTCCACTGTGAGAAGCTGACATAGGCATTATAGTAAAGTTAAATTAAGATGTAGGAGTTCTCCCTGGGGACAGCTCTAAGTACTCTGAGGCCTCTGGAACATTAACGCTCTGGATCTGCTCTCAGGAGGCGCTTTGGGGTTATTTTCCCCACATATATATGTCCTTTTGATGAACTGATCCCACAGGGTCTCCTCTCCCCACTGAGCAGAGAAGCTGCTGAGCAAAGCTTGTGACCAGGAAGAACTAATCCCAGGAGCTCTTTAGTGAAGAGTAATATCATCAGTAATACAGGGCTGGCTGGATCCCAGCTCTGCCCTGGCACCACTCCTGTCCCTCCCTGCCAGAGCCAGAGGGAATCCAGCTCGCCAATTCCCAGTTCAGCATCTCCATCGCATATAGCAATTTGGCTGCAAGTTTATCACATGCTCCCAAGGTCACCACGTGCCTGGAGAGCTTAAACAAGGATTGTGAAACCAACAGCTCCATCAGAACAAGCACAGAGCACTTCGGCATCCTGAGCTGCTCACAAAGTCCAGGCCCTGTCCCCTTCTCTCCTCTGGTCCCTCAAACATCGCCAACTGGCATCTCTTCCCACAGAGGTGCTCAGCACATCCAGGCTTGATGGCATCATCCCAAGTCTCACTGGGATGATGAAGCTGTATCTGAGCCTGTTGTCCACCCTAGGGTACCATAGTGCAGTGACCCATCCATGCTTCAAGGCACAGTTGGGCTTCCTTGACCAAAGCTCCATCATGAGCTGCCCCGCAGACAGGCTCAGGATGATCTGAACTCCACGGCAATGAGTTGGGATCAAGGAGGCTTCTCACCTACCCTCAAGCTACCAGTGCAAGAGTGACCCCTATGAGATAGGGTTCAGTTTCCCCACGAAACATCCTCCATTCATTCAAACTAGAGGCATCTCCATGAAAACGTGTTTTAAGCCTGTATAATGGCATTTCCTTCCCTAGGTACCATGACAGCAAACAGCATTGACAGTCCCATGAACAGTCTCCTCTCTGAATGAGGCTGCAGCTCCTCATCAAGCACAGGCAAATGATGAGGATACACAGTGATTTGTCCAACTGTACATGATTACAGTCCTCCTCCTGTCACAGAAACACCATGTCATCCTGACACTTGCACTCCCACCCTTTTCCCCCTTTTGCTCTCCTGCTCATCCCAGGCATTCTTCACCTGAACACGTTCATACATTCCCTCAAAGCTGCTGAACAACACTGTAATTTAAGGAAAGAACAAAGAAAAACCTCAAGAGCTAAGCTGGGTCAGGAACACACACAGGCCCCTCCACGAGCTCCCTTTTCCCCCACATTCACTGCCACAACATTCCCTCATGGATCTGTTCAGGACTGAGGCAGGGATCCTGTTCCTCCCTTCCACAGAGAATCCATCCTGGCAGGGCAATGGGGACCAAAGAGAACCCTCTGCAGTTTCTACCACACCAGGCACAGGAAAGGTGACCAGCGCAGGCAGGGCTCCATGCTGGGAACCAGGCGGGTTCAACCTGGTGGCTGATGAAGGTTGGCCTCCATCCTGCCTCAGCTAAATGTCATACCCTGAATACGCAGGAACAGCAGCAGAGCTGCGCTCTGGAGGCACCGTAAAGCTCCAAGGATAAGAGGCCAGAGATTTACAAGGGATTTTTTATGTCTCTCTGCAGGTCCCTTGACAAGGCCACCAGGAGATGGGATCTCAGGCAACAGGGAAGTGTTTTATGCATGAAGGTGACAGCAGGGAGCCGGGGCGAGGAGAGCAGCGCCTGAGGCAGCAAGCTGGGTCAGAACTCCTCACAGCACCAGCAGGAGAGGAGACATGAGAGGAGGGAGAGCACAGGAGCTGGTGGTGCCCACTGGGACATCACTGGTGACAGCCTCTCCCAGCAGAAGGCAGTGGGCAAGCTGGTGACACTCGGTGTAGTTCCTTACACAGTAACTGAGGCCTCTCAAGCAGCCAGTGAGTGAAGCAGTTTCCTGCCCAACACACTGTTTCTCCCTCAGCACATCCCCGTGGCTGATGCCTATTGAAGAGCTAGGGCAGGAAGGTAACGGAACCCCATCACGGGCCCTCCCTATGCTTAGGAGCCTTTCAGGACCCAGCTCTGCTGCCTTCCTAGCCACATGCACCTTTTGGAGGCCTTTTGGGTAATCACAGGCAGGGGAGGACAGTGACACCCACAAAGGACTTACTGCTGTGGAGCAGAGTGGGACCATCCATACAGATGGCAATTCATAGAACCCCGGACTGGTTTGTGTTGGAAGGGACCTTAAAGCTAATCCAGTTCCAGCCCCCTGCCACAGGCAGGGACACCTTCCACTAGAGCAGGTTGCTCCAAGCCCCTGTGTCCAACCTGGCCTTGAACACTGCCAGGGATGGGGCAGCCACAGCTTCTCTGGGAAAAGTCTGTGCCAGCGCCTCAGCACCCTCACAGGGAAGAGCTTCTGCCTAAGAGCTCATCTCAATCTCCCCTCTGGCAGGTTAAAGCCATTCCCCTTGGCCTGTCCCTCCAGGCCCTTGTCCAAAGCCCCTCTCCAGGTTTCCTGGAGCCCCTTTAGGCACTGGAGCTGCTCTAAGGTCTCCCCTTCAGGAGCCTTCTCTTCTCCAGGCTGCCCCAGCCCAGCTCTCTCAGCCTGGCTCCAGAGCAGAGCTGCTCCAGCCCTCGCAGCAGCTCCGGGGCCTCCTCTGGCCTCGCTCCAGCAGCTCCACGTCCCTCTGGTGCTGTTGCCCCAGAGCTGGATCAGGACTGCAGGGGGGGTCTGCCCAGAGCACAGCAGAGGGGCAGAATCCCCTCCCTCGACGTGCTGCTCACGCTCAGGGGGTACAGCCCAGGCACCCTGCAAGCTCTTTAGGTAAGGATGCTATTTGATGGCCATACTAACCCATTTCCAACGGACCATTAAAGAGAATAATTCTACCTCCTTAATCCCCTCTGCAGAATCAGCCAGTGCAGCCTGCACCTCCATTTCCTTTCTCAAGCCATTTCAGGGACATTGCTACATGTTCAGCTGCTGTGTTCTGCTCCAGACTCAGATAAAATTTGGCTTTGCCCCATCAATAATGCATTTGAAGACTGGTATGAAAGGTTTAATGCTGGCCCCACAGCATGCAAGCACACTGCTACAAGACAAGCTGAAGGAAATGATTCAGTTGAATGTGGGGATCGGTGCCAAAGCATTTAGCAGGGAAATAGTCCCCAATTTCCTAAGAATGTTATTAGAAGCAGCAAGTGCCAGAGAGAAGGACAGGTTGATTCCATGAGGCTGCCCATCCCCTAAGAACACTCTATTTAATTAGCTCTCAAGAACTTTGGGAATGAAGTAGATGCTTAAAGTAGTCAAAAAAGCAAACACACATCTCATGTACCACAAAACCAAACCAACACACAACACAGCATGTTCCTTCCCAACATGAAGCCTGTCAGCAGCCACCCTTCCCAAACCCACCGGTGCCTAGCCATTCCTGCCCAGCATGTCCTGCGTTATTGAAGGCTTAACTCTCCCACCTTCATAATTCTCCCCTTGTTCTTTCCACTTCGAGGGTGCCAAAGGGTTGAACGCTGTGTAACAGCATCTTCCGGGCCTTCCAAAATCCACCCAGTAGGAACACTGATGTCAGAAATCAATGGTACTTAATCCCCACTATTCCTTTGGCAGCCTGAATTAAATATGCCTCTGCTAGGGATGCAGCCCACTCGTTTACCTTCAGCGCTAATGAAACAAGCAATCTATTCCAATTCATGCCCTTAGCGAGTAGAGCACAGTTTGATGCAAGAAGCATTAACTCTGAGCCATCCTCCCCCTTGCTACAGACTCAAGCTGCTTTCTTCCAGCAGTAATAGCCTTGCCAGAGCTCTTTGGCTTCTTGGGCTGCTTGGATAATGGGCATCCAAGCAATTGCTCCATTCGCAAGCTGCAAAGGTCAGTGTGGAGGTTATCAATCACTGAGCACCACGCGATTCTGCACCAAGTGCCCACAAAGTAAGGCTCTACAGAGTTTAAAAATAAAAGCTGCAAAGGGGAAAGAAATGCAGAGATGCCACAGGAGGGAGGCAGAGGGAGCTTTTGCGGCACGCTCCAGCACCATGGATATACAGAAGTTTGTCTAACCACTCTTTCCTTCACTATCATAGAATCCCGGACTAGTTTGGGTTGGAAAGGACCTTAAAGCTCTTCCAGTTCCAACCCCCTGCCACATGTGGAGACACCTTCCACTAGAGCAGGTTGCTCCAAGCCCCTGTGTCCAACCTGGCCTTGAACACTGCCAGGGATGGGGCAGCCACAGCTTCTCTGGGCACCCTGTGCCAGCGCCTCAGCACCCTCACAGGGAAGAGCTTCTGCCTCAGAGCTCATCTCGATCTCCCCTCTGGCAGGTTAAAGCCATTCCCCTTGTCCTGTCCCTACAGGACCTTGTCCAAAGCCCCTCTCCAGGTTTCCTGGAGCCCCTTTAGGCACTAGAAGACTGCTACTGGACCCAGGTAGTTCTAAGCTGGTGGGCTTCGCTAGACCAAGCAAACCCATATCAGCGCCCATGGGAATGATGCCTGTGTCTGCTACAGACAGCGAGGCCTGCAGGGGCAGAACTGTGAGACCTTCTATAGGGAGATGGATTGAACAACATCAGCTGAACGGTTCCTCTGCCAGCAGGAAGGATGGAGCAGAAGACAGCAGGCAGCAGCACTACCTGCCCCCTAAAGGGATCCTCTGCATGCAGGACAAATCCAAGGCTATTACAACTTCCACTACACACCTTGGTTAAGGCCAAGTTTGCAAGGTGCTGTACAAATGCATATGGAGAGTTTGCCCCCAGCCCATGACCACAGTCTGTTGCAGTGAATAAGATGCTTCGGATCAAGTATATCTCCATCATCCTGCCTGACAACGAGCAGGGAACTGCTTCTGTGCAGAGGAACCAGAAGACTGGTCTGCACTGAGCCTGCAAACAGCTCATCCCTGCATTGGGAGGACAGAGACAAGCGGAACACAACAAAGGTGACACAGAGGCAAGTGGAGAGAATCAATAGGAGGAGGAATGACAGGAAGCAGAGACACTCCAGATGGGATGCTGGGTGACAGGAACCAGAGAGGGAAGTGGTGGGTGACACAGCACAGTGGATGGAGAGTGCGAGATGTCCCCCTTGTCAGGAGGACTAATGGGAATTGTGGGAGGCACAGTCCAACCTCTCCCCCTCTCCCAAGGCAAAGGTGGCAGCAGTCTGGCTTTCAAGTAGTGGCACTTATGCAAATGAATGCAAATTGATGCATAATTATGGTGATTGCACACATTTAGCCCCAAGGCATCGGGAAGCCAGTGTCCCTTTTACCTGGAAAGGTTAAATGAAATCTTAGCTCCAAGACTGTCTCCCTCCAATTGCTGACATCCCCCATTCCCACTTCAAGACAAGAGCTCTGTAACCTCCCACCCCTCTCAAAGATGGTCACTGCCCAGCATATCCATAAGCAAGCCCAGAACAATTTAAAACAGAGCAGAAAAGTCCACATCCTGCTATTCCAAGCTTGGAAAGCTGTCTAGGTGCTTTCAGAGGGGTGGTGGTGCATGAATGGAATCTCAATCAAAGCAGAGCCCCTTCTTCCTCTGTCACCTTTTCTTTCCACTCCACATCAAACCATGCTGAAAAACATCATGAGAACCATCAACAAACCAACCCATAATATAGAACCACAGAATGGTTAGTTAGTTGGTGGAAAAACTAACTTGGAAAGAATCAGTGGGGGGAAAGGAGCAAGACATTTGACTAAGCACCAAGGATACAGGGCTTGGAGCAACCTGGTCTAGTGGAAGGTGACCCTACCTGTGGCAGGGGGTTGGAACTGGATGAGCTCCAACACAAACCATTCCATGATCCTATGGTACCCAGCCAGTGCCTGCACAAAGCGGAGCACATCCCACCCTGAGAGGCTCAGCTGCACCTCCTGAACAAGAAGCTGGCAGAAGCAGCGCTTCTCCAGGCTGCCCAGGTCCCTGTTTCACCTCTGTTTACTGAGCACCTGGTGGTCCACAACAGGGAGCATTCACAGAGCACCCAGTCAAAGGAAACGAAGCCAAATCACTTTAGCAGATGCGTTGTCAGTTCAGGCGAGGGGATTTAGAGCTGAATGATTCTCCAAGCAGACGTGGCATTGAGGAAGGTGTCAAGAAAATCCATCGTCCTCCCTGAGGGCAGAGGAACTGAGTAAAAGATACTTTGATTCATCGGGTATGCTGCACACTAACACTTCTGTTTTCTTCTAATGGACACTGGAAGGAAAGAGGGTTTTGTCCTTTGGGTTATCTTATCAATTGCTCTACTGAGGCAGAACTGTTTATCTACAAGGAGCCCACTAAATAACATTAACACTCCAAGAACTCAAGGACGCCCTACCATGAAGAAGCCAATACCAACACCAAGTATTATCATCCTTGCATTATGAGGAGAGGAGAGATTAAGGACCTCATTCTCATCTTTTGCATCACTATAATGTCATTTGATTTCATTAGGGCTGATTGTGATTTGCTGGTGTAATGAAGGGAAACAGATGACTGAGTAACTTGCCCACTGAGGGAAATGAGTGGCAGAACAGCAAATACAACCTGCTCCTAACTCCAGTGCTAAACCTATATTCCCGCAGATGCTCTCTGTAGGTGCAAGTTCCCCCCACTCTTAAGCTACACGTGATACTAACTTGATCAGCTCAGATTAGCTCACAGTGAGGATGGAGCATCACTTCCCAGCCCTGCTGTGGGGCCCTGGGTATGAGGCGAGGTCCAGCCTGCTCCACTGCATGTCATCAGATCTGCCTCTGAAACCAAGAATATCACTTGTCCCATCTACACTGTCACTGCCATGTGCCCTTCCCTTCAAGGGGCATTCAAACCCATTTAAAATGCAGATGCCTCCAAGTTCCAGAGTGACCTTTTTCCTTCCCCCTTTTTTTCCTAGAAGGAGATCCTGGTGACTTTACACTTCCCACCCTCTCCCTCTGAGCTCAGCTGGCTACAGAAGTGAAAATGGGAACTGTTTGCAGGACAGACAAGCAGAGCATCGTGCATGGCATTGCACAGCACCTGCATCTGAAGCTGCAGGGCCTTTTTTGTGTGCAGGTTTTGGGGGGTTGCGTGTTTCTAAGCAGACCTAGAGACCAAGGAATAGATTACCACTGTACCTGCTGAGGGAAATGCTAGTCACAGCCTTCTTTTCCATGCTCCAGCCACCTGAGAGCCCTTGGAAAGCGGACAGTTTTTTAGCCTCTGCATCAGTGACTTCTAAAAATACAGACACAGGCAAGCAGGCATTTAAAGGAACAAGCCTGGTATCCTTACAGAATCCAGGGACTGATGTATTGCTTTCACTCCTTGTTCATCCCAACCATGACTGTGTATGATGGTCTACAACTCCAAGTGCTTGGAAGGGTTAAAACCCAACCAAACCAAGCTGCATTCATTCCTACTCGCTGTTCCAATGCCTGTACAGTGCAGTGGTGATTACTGACTACAGCAAAGCAGCAGTCTCAGATGATGACAATCAATTCATTGGGCATCACAAGAAACAATGAAATGAGATTTGCCTTCTTGTAAGCTGCCTGGAAAGTAAAACCACCCTAAATATGCCTCCAAGGCTCAAGGCTGCACATCTGCTGTGCCATTTCTCACTGGTCTTTTAGCAATATCACAAGCAGCTGGAGCTCTTTCTACAGCGTATGAAATATCACCTCCTTGGAAGAGATCACCTTGTTTGCCACCATGAAATTCCAAGTGAATAGAAGATAATAAAAAACCAATTTTAATCTCCTTTTCATTGCTTTTAAATGCCAACTTACTTCAGAGCAGGAGAGGGGAAGGCTGGTTTGGAAGGAGTGAAACCCTCTGAGCAACAACGTCAAAGCTCACCCAGTTCCAAGCCCCTGCCACGGGCACAGACACCTTCCACCAGAGCAGGTTGCTCCAAGCCCGTGTCCAACCTGGCCTCATCGCAAGCCTTCCCCCAGCCCCACCATGCACAAACCCTGCAGCTTCTCTCCAAAGCCACTCTGAAGAACCCCATAGGGTGGGCTCAAACCACCTCACGTCCTTCAGAAAAAACTGACTTCACAAAGGTACCACACATCAACATCAAGATTAAAAGAATCACGCTCCCTGCCCGACACACACAAATTAGTCTAGTTTAGGGGATTTTGATCAAGCTCATCCAGATTTGCCCTGCTGCCAGCACAGAAAGACACAGCAGGGCAAACGATGGAATCAGTGCCGCTCTTTTGAGGCTGGTGGAGCTCATGAAGCCAAATCCTCAAGCAGGAATGATCCATCAGTCATGACACTTTAACACTTTCTCTTGTCCCCTTCCTCCTAAACTCCTCCATTCC
This sequence comes from Strigops habroptila, assembly GCF_004027225.2. Lineage (NCBI taxonomy): Eukaryota > Metazoa > Chordata > Aves > Psittaciformes > Psittacidae > Strigops > Strigops habroptila. Next base: position 9,216,098 of record NC_044291.2, on the reverse strand, counting down.
TAAATGATGTAAAGGACATAAAAACCTACTGCAAAGCAACAAAAGTTGGGGGGAAGGGAGGAAAGGGAGGGTGAGTTTAATGCAAACCCCAGAGCAGAGGAGAAATACCTCCCTGTGTAGCGTTTTGATGGTCTAAACACACAAGCACCTCGCTTTTAACTACTTTGGGCAAAATATTACAGTTTCTCAATGCAAACTTTCAGCACAACTGCTGCAGTGTCAGCCCTGTACTACGTAGAAAGGCTGATGAAAGCCAAGCAAGCTCTAAAAATATACGACAGCCAATACAAACTCCTGCACTTACCCCATAATTCAAATTAGAGTGATCTATTACTAAAGTGCACTCTCGAATGCTGCAATGATAGAGCTGTAACTGTAATGGAGTCATTTAATTTTGATTTGGATGAAACAGCGAGCACGAAGCAGACAAGGCATAAAACTGCACAACTTACATAAAGGTTAAGAAGCTGGTCATTAAGTGAATGGGTTTGGAGTGCTTAGGTAATCTTCTCATTTAAGTGAGAATTCCACTTTTTAGCTTACTTACACTAAAACACCCACAAGCCCCATTGCAGTGGTGACAAACCACACATCAGCTTTTGGCAGCGACAGGATGCAGCTCATGACTTTGTACAGTATTGTGGCAGTTGTCATCTAGTGCCATGATCACGGCTCCGAGCAATGCCTGAAGACATAGAAATTGCTCCTACTCCACAGTTAGTGCCTCTCTCCTCCCTGAGAGGAATGCTGGGGTACTCCTGCATGGCCAGGCATGAGAAGGCAGCAAGTGAGCTACCACGACTTGTAAAAGGAATGCAATACCTAGTGTGAATGCTCTTAGAAGATTACACAAACGAGTTAAGACGATGTGTTTATTCATGTTCCATCTGCAGAGCTGCCTCATGTCTGCAGCTGTGCACCTCCGAGCACCCTGACAGACACAAAGTTGATCTCCAGTTCAGCAAGTTTGTGATGCTCAGCCCAGCAAGCATAACGTACCCAGGAGCAGCCCAAGCCAAAGCCTTCCCCATCTCTGCAGTCGCCCTAAAGAGCAAGCTCTGACAACTCCTCTCACAACAACACGTTCTGCATATTATGAATAACAATGCTGTCCTAGACAGACAGTTTCTTGCTGCAGGACAGGCAAGATGGAAGTGCAGCACAGGAACGTGCTCCTGCTCAGCCAGATGGAGAGCCAGAGCATCCTCCACGCACAGAAATGGGAGCTGCGCTTTAATCAGACAGCTTCTGACCGAGGGAGAATTCACATCTCTGCATCTAAAGCAGGCAGACAGCATTTGGGAGCTACACAGCTGTGGTTTTGTATTAAGAAAGCCTCCGCTCACCTTTTTTCCCCTCGTTTGAACCCAAATACAGTGTACGTGGAAATTCCAGGACCAAACCCAGCTCTGTTTTCATCCTGTTTCTCTCTCCATCAATCCACTACAGAGCAGACCAACAGACATCAGTGAGGGTGTCAGGACACAGTGGGGTTTGCCCTGCTCGAGGAGACTAGACCACAGCCAGAGGCCTTTGTGGAGCTGTTAACACCTACACTGAGACTGAGCTCCCAGGTTTGAAGGGGACTCAGAGAACCAGGGGTCAAGCTGCCCTGCACATCACCACTTCTCCTCCCTGCAGCTCTGACACCCTGCATGATGTCCAGAACATTAGGCTGAAGAAGAGAAATCCTTCAAAGACTGCCCTTTAGCATCACTGAATGCAATCCACTCCTCCATGCAGCATGCAAGGACACTGGCTTAATTTTAAAACCTAGACAGCAACTATCAGAGCTGTCCTGTAAATCACTGCGACTCTTCCCAAGGAAAGTGTTTCTCCCATCATTATGTGGGTCATAAACCCGTCCCATAGGTACCAAGAGTGCAGGAGCTCTACAAGATGCCAGCACAACTGGGTGAGTGACAGAGCTGTCATTTAAAGAAGTTCAGCTCACAAGCAGACCATTCCTAAGCTTCTCCTTCCTTCTTTCCTGACCTTGTCACAGAGCAAACCCTCGGCAACCCATGTCCTAAAGGAATTATTTCTGTGCAGGAAGCACTTAGTTTCACTCAGTATTAATAGTGTCTAAAAGACATCATGTATATTGGAATAGAGAACAAACAAATAGATGTGAATTGCCCAGCAGACTGGGATGAATTAGAGATGAGGTCATTTAACAGACCGGAGCACACCTGACACCTCGTTTCTCCCCATCCCAACGCCACAGCCAAAATACAGCAGTTTGGGGTTATTTTTTGCAATCTTCAGGCAGACTAACTTCTAAAAGCTCTTACGTTGTTGTTGTCATAGCATTAGGAATGAAAAAACAAGAGAATTCCTACAAATCAGGCCAGGTTGGACACAGGGGCTTGGAGCAACCTGCTCTAGTGGAAGGTGTCCCTGCCCGTGACAGGGGGTTGGAACTGGATGACCTTTAAGGTCCCTTCCAGCACGAACCAGTCTGAGATTCTATGAAATCCTTTCTCTGGTCCCAGGATTACCAGGGACTCATTTCCAGCCTGGAAGACATGCCCTTGCCTGTGGTGCAGGTTTAAAGCCAGGGCAGGGACCACACAGGTTGGCTGTGAAGATGCTGATCAAAGCCATGCAAGATGAATGCACTGTCAGAGGAATGCACCACAGGAAGCAGGCTGCAAACGGCAGTGCTTTAGCTTATTATGGGAAAATTAAAGCACAAACAGCTGGAAAACAGTCTGGTCAGCCCAGATCCTGGCTCACCACGCTCTGCCTTACAAATTGCTGCCCTATAAGTTGATTATTCAGCTCAATAGGTTTGTGCCTGGCCCTGCTGTGCCATGGGAATGCCCCGAGCTGAGCCCACCAGGCACAACATGATCTCTGGGAACGGGATGAGTCACTTAGACATGAACTTTGGCTCAAAACATTGAGTTCCAGGAGAAAATCCCACAGTTGATGGAGCTCCCACACCTAGCCTCACAGGAAAGCTTTCATCCTTAGCACCTTGATGCAATGTACAGCAACAGGGGCACAGGGAAGGCAACAGGGACACGGGGAAACATGCTGTGCAGCGGGAAGAGCACCTCGGTTGTGTAACTGTTCTCCCTCTCCCCCAATACAGTTGGAAGGGGATCTAGGATCTGCTCCTGCTTCGGGCACTATGCAGTCCTGGGGAGATCGTTCTGCTCCGCCTTGCCTCAGTTTCCCCACCTTTTGGAGGAGAAAACACGGTATAGCAGCTCGAGTACCTGCCTTAAAACCTGCATCACGCAGGTTTCCAACTTCCACAAGCCTCCCGGACTAAAAGGAAAACACAAGCAGCGCTGCTGCGTTCCAGAGACGCTCGGAGAGGACGAGCTGCAGACGGTGCCCGGCCGGCTCCGGCAGCGCGTTACCGCCCGCACACACCGGTATTTTCACCGTGAACGTCCCGACTCGGCTCCCTCCGCTGCTGCCGCCCCGTTCTCCGGCGGGACGGGCCAGATCCCTCCGGCACGATGCGAACCGGGCGCCACAGGTTTCACTGCCGCGTCCCGGAGAACAGACCCGGGATGGGACGGGGCGGGAGAGCGGCCACCGAGGCCGGACGAGGCGAAGCTGGACCGGGCGCCCCGCCACGGCGCCCGGGGAGGGAGCGGCGGGGCTCGCACAGCCGCCGGCTCCGAGGGGAGGAAGCAGAGCTGAGCCGCGGGGCAGGGGTGAAGTGGGGTCGTGGACGGGGCATCAGGCCGCCAGACCCCAGCCCGGAGCCGGCTTACCTTGACCGCCTCGGCGTGGGTCACCCTGTCCAGGGACCTGCCGTTGACACCCAGGATCTGGTCACCGACGCGTAGCCCCTCCCGCTCGGCCAAGGAGCCCGGTTCCACTAGGGACACGTAGATCCCGACGCCGTGCTCGGCCCCGCCACGGATGCTGAAGCCCAGACCCTCGTGGGCTTTGCTCCGCCGCAGGGTGACCTGTCGCAGCTCGCCGGGGACCACCGGCGGCGGCGGAGCGGGGGGCGGCAGGTAGGGCCCCTCGGCGGTGTATTGGTCGAAGAGGAGCTGGTCGGAGCGCGGCAGGACGAGTCGGAGCAGCGGAAGGAGCTGCCGGCGGCGGGGCCCGTCGAGGAGGGCTCGGAGGGAGCGCACCAGGTCGCAGACATTGCGGCGGCCGTGGTAGGCGTTGAGACAGAGGATGAAGCGCTCCCGCTCCGCCTCGCTCAGCAGCGCCGTCAGCGCCTGGTGCAGCCGCCGCACGTTGGTCGATAGCGGACGAGGCGCCGGTCCCGCCGCCGAGCCCAGGGAGCCCGAGGAGGAGGAGGAGGAGTGCACGGACACGCCGTCCAGCTCCGCGCTCATCGCGGCAGCACCGAGCACGACCCGAATAGGATCCGGCCGGACCCGAGCGGGACCCGACTGGACCCGAGCAGGACCCGACTAGACCCGAGCGGGCTCGGCCAGGACCGAGCGGGACCCGACACGGACCCGAGCGGCGCCTCACGCCACACTCCACCTGTCCGCGCGCTCACCAGCGCCTCGCGGCGGCTTCCCAGGAAGTGACGTCCCCGCCGTTGCCAGGAGACGGGTTATACAGAGCGGCCCCGGCGCTGGGCCCCGCCCGCAGCCCCGCTCCGGGCCGGGCTCGGGCTGCGCTGCTCCCGCCAGCGCGGCCGCCCTGCGGGCGTCCCGCACCGCCAGCGCCCCGCTGCCTCCCGCAGCCCCCGCTGCAAGGGAGCGCGCAGGAGGAGGCAGCTTCCAGCCGCGAGAGCAGCCCGCCCAGCGCGCGGTGCCCGCTGCCCGACCTGCGCGGCGGGTTTTCTATCGCCCGCCCTGCCGGACAGCGAGATGTTGTAAGTAATGGAATGGGAATTATAACATATTATAGTCCTGGTAATTCACTTGTTTGGCATGAATCAGCAGAGGAGGAATCACTGAGGGTGCTGAGGCGCTGGCACAGGGTGCCCAGAGAAGCTGTGGCTGCCCCATCCCTGGCAGTGTTCAAGGCCAGGTTGGACACAGGGGCTTGGAGCAACCTGCTCTAGTGGAAGGTGTCCCTGCCCGTGGCAGGGGGTTGGAACTGGATGAGCTTTAAGGTCCCTTCCAACACAAACCAGTCTATGGGTCAATAAGAACTTCAGCACAGGCTTCATTTTAATCACAAGTCAACGGGCATGTGCATCACTGACAGGGTGGTGAAGTAATTTATGATGTCAGCCTTGGAGTCCAACCCAACTCACTGCCAGTTTACCCCCTTCACTCGGCAAATCCAGCCACCCCCGAGAAGCCCTTCCTGTGAGGGATCCTGCTGATCTAGATCCAGTGATCGAGCAGTGGGCATCACAAACCCAGCACGGATCAGTGGGGTTCAGGGGACCACATTCTTGCCTGGGACCTGCCATATGCCTGGCCACCCTCCATCCTGCTTCCACACCCCTAACCTGTGACATCCCACCCAAAAGTGAAGGATCAGGATCAGAAGTCAGCACAGAAAGCCAGGGGCTGCTTTTCTAGTTGCTGGATGAATTATTTCTTAACACACGAGGTTTTAGTTTCTTTTATATCTCTGGAGCAAAGACCATTTTCCACCTCAGTCATTTGAAACCTTTCTGTCTTTGCTGAAGTGCCTTGCATCCGCTACAGTTCAGGAGGATTAAACCCAATTTATCAGATAAATCTTGATAGCAATAGAATTCATTTTGTTCATGGATATGATGGAAGAGCTTTAACAGCTGCATTACAAGTAGCTTTATGTACTAAAAAGTAGCTTTATGTACTAAAGCTTTGTTGGAGCTTTCAATGCCTTGTCGAAGACAAAACCAAACAAAGCAGATTGCTAATTGAAATTCAGGTTCTAACTGTGGGTGATAAATAAGCAGATGGAACAGTCAACACTGGTGGGAAAAAAGGGACAATATAGGATGGAAAAGTGAGTGAAAACAAAAACACGCCTACATCAGCCAAACAAAATAAGAGCAAGCAAGGTACTGCCTGGCTTTGAATTGCACTCAAACACAGTCTTAATGCTTAGCACCACGCTCAAAGGCTCCTCCAAAGCACTACTACTCCCACAAGGGCAGTATGTGAGCAGCTCCAACCCTTTTTTATCCTACGAGCAGACACCAAGTGTGTTAACAGAAGCACCAAGGGCTGGCCCTGCTCTGCACTAGCTCCAGGCTGGAGCAGCACATCCAGTTCTCCCCGCTTCAGCAGAGCATGGCATGACCCAAACCACAGCCAAAGCAGGTATTCAATGACCAGAGCTGCCCAGTGTTGGCTCTGGGTCCCTGGTATTTTGACCACTACTCCAGAAACTATCACGAAGCCAGTTTCCCAAGCCTAAGACGAGTTGAATCCAATGCTACCCAGCAGAAACAAACACAACATCAACATGAATAACCTGGCCTTGAACACTGCCAGGGATGGGGCAGCCGCAGCTTCTCTGGGCACCCTGTGCCAGCGCCTCAGCACCCTCAGAGGGAAGAGCTTCTGCCTAAGAGCTCATCTCAACCTCCCCTCTAGCAGCTTTAAGGCTAGCAAGAGCCAGAAAAGTGTTTTTCCTTTTTTCCTCTTAAATCATTTTTACAGCACGAAGTAATCCAATGCATTTCTAAGCGCCACATGAATAAATTGCTCAACCTTTCTGCTTTAATCCATTGTAATCACGTTCCAGAGTGCTCTTTGAAAAGTGAGCTCCATGTTTCCAGAGCAGCTGTGCTCCTAATTAAAAGGCACTGTAGCAAGAAGACAACAAAATGTCATTCTGGTTGGAAACATCTTGCTGCAGAGATGGAGGACTGAGCTGAACTGTGACGAAGACGAAGCAGCCTGTGCTGCCAGGTTCCTTAAGAGAGTATTAGGAGATGGCTGGCACACAGGGCTGCCTCTGGGCTAAATCCTTATTGAGCAGATTGGCTGCCAATCCCCTGTCCCTGGCTGGCTGGACTGGTTTGAATCCCAGCCTGGTTTGTGTTGGAAGGAACCTTAAAGCTCCTCCAGTTCCAACCCCCTGCCACAGGCAGGGACACCTTTCACTAGAGCAGGTTGCTCCAAGCCCCTGTGTCCCACCTGGCCTTGAACACTGCCAGGGATGGGGCAGCCACAGCTTCTCTGGGCACCCTGTGCCAGCGCCTCAGCACCCTCACAGGGAAGAACTTCCTTTTACCTAACCTGAACTTCCCCTGTTTCGGTCTGAACCCATCACCCCTTGTCCTATCGCTACAGTCCCTGATGAAGGTCCCTCCCCGGCATCCTTGTAGCCTCCTTTAGACACTGGAAGCTGCTCTGAGGTCTCCACGCAGCTTCTCTTCTCCAGGCTCAACAGCCCCAACTTTCTCAGCCTGTCTTCATACATGCTTCCCTCAGCAGCGGCAAGCATCAGCTGAGGGGTCCACAGAAATAGCTGATGCAGAGGAAAAACGCATCATGAGGGTTTTCTAAGAGAGGTCCTGGGTACGGTGAGTTCCAGCACCACCTCACCGTTGTCTTGCCTTAAAGCTGAGCCCAGCACAATGCAACACAAGCTCCCCACTGAGCTGGAAGCTGCTTGCTCTATCTTTTCAGCCCCAGGTGTAACAGGCAGAAGGGGGACTTAAAGAACAGCCCAAGGAGCAGTGAGAAATCACCATTTCAAGGGCAATGATTATCTAAACCCTGAGTTATGAGCACAAACGTAATCCACTTCCAGTAGAAATGTTCCAATTTATGGGTGCTGCCATGCCTAATCAAACCAAGTTCAGCCAACAGCCAGAAGAGGTACTTAACAGCATGGTTCCAGCAGGCAGCAAAGGGAGGGAATTCGGACACCTCTTAAATCCTTCTGTATGTAGATATCTACAAATCTTCATGCTCATATTGCTCAGTGCCACACTGAGACCGTTCCTGAGCAAAGCCAGCCTGAAACAGGTTCAACTGGGTGAGAATTTGTTGGTTTCTGTTGCGCAAGAGAATATCAAAGCTGAGAATTTTAGCTCCAAACTGGAGTTTCTATAGGGTGAACATCACAGGATGTTATCAGTCCTTTAGATACTGCCTGGATTAAAAAGTTAATCGAATCAGAGAGCAGTAGTTTCACCTATCTTACCAGAAACAGTTTGTTTTAGTGCCGTTGGAATGCTTTGACACTTCTAAAATCCCAAAGCCAAAGCAATTCAGATTAAAACAAACCCACATTTTAGGAAAGCATTTGCTTTAGATATAGGTCTGAGAAGTTTCCCTCAGGTTTGCCTGCAGTGATCTCTCCACTGTGCCAACACCACCGTGTAACCCTGCAGCAGAGCCCGGGGGTGTAAAAGCTGCAATCCTCCAGCCCTCTCCAGCAGCTTCTCGCACTTATGCCTTCTCCAGCCCGTTCTGAAATGCCTGAAAAAGCCACTTGCATCACTGGCTCTTTTCTTATGCCCAGCACAAACCATCTGTAAGGCACAATGTGGACCTGGATGTTACAGCCAGGCAAAGCAGAGCCTTGCTGAAGATCAACCATTGCCATTGCCAGGACTCCAACTTGGGCACCATGGCGGTTCAACTCTGTGTATAAAGGACACAGAGGATGTTCATGAGGGTCCTGAGGTGCAAGAGGTGAAGTCTCCAGAGCAGTGGCATACGCAACATGTGCAGAAGGAGCCAACCTTAGGGGTGCAAGTAACTCACTCCACAAGACTGGACTTATTTATATGAACTGTGGAAAGTGTTAAGCAAATCCAATACTCTCACAGCAATGAGCTGGGCAGCAGAGGAGGGTGTGCTAGATTTGACTGTGAAGTTGCAGGGTGCTTTGACAGAGGGGAGACTACAGTCTCTACCCTTAGTGTTGCCTTTACACATGTTCCAATGTCTACCTTGCACATGGTGGGTGCCTTCACTCCTGAATTCTCCTTCCCATGGGCACATCACTTCCCCTTGCAGTCAAGGGTTTTCACTACCCCCTCAGACAAGGACTGCCGTATACTGGGTGTCTGCACCTCAGAGCCTTGACCTCACCTGGAGCTACAAGTGAGGCACCTGCACACCACACACACATCAATCCCCATGGCTCGAGAGTACCTAAATGAATTTGGGGGAAACACAGCCCCTTTCTGAAGAGCTCTCTATATACCTGACAGCTTCCAAACAGGCCTGAGCACTGCAGAGCTCGTTTGCACAAATTCAGCCCCCCAGCAGGCAAGAAATTCCATGGCCTCACTCACACTGAGGACTGACAAACTCACACAGAGGTAATCTAAATTGAAGATATGTAGTTTGAAGACCTTGATCTCATTCAAGTAAATGTATGTAAATCTACTATTGAGGAAGCCTGGCAGGATTTATGGGTCGTTCTCCCCACATTGTTTTCTGCAGCGGTGGAATTCCAGATGCCTGGCACAAGCTATCCCTGCAGGTTTGTGTCAGAGCACAGCCCAGCAAGCAGGATAATTCAGCTGCAAGGTCTGATGTGCAGGAATAAACACACCAGGAGAGAAAGGAGGGTTACTCCTTAGAGCTTCTTACTGAGAGTATCTCCTTCTGTGTGTATCATTGTAATGGAGACTGTCCTGTGTCCTATGGCGAGTGCAACGCAAAAAGCACAGCTCACTCCTGCTGTGACAACCTGCAATGCCACCAGAATACCAGGCAGTCCTTTCTTCCTCAGGCATATTCACCATACCAGAGGTTTTGCATTGCTGAGTTCTGCTCCTTATTCAACCATTGCCACAGTTACGGGGTTGAGATCCCAGCCTGGTTTGTGTTGGAAGGGACCTTAGAGCTCGTCCAGTTCCAACCCCCTGCCACAGGCAGGGACACCTTCCACTAGAGCAGGTTGCTCCAAGCCCCTGTGTCCAACCTGGCCTTGAACACTGCCAGGGATGGGGCAGCCACAGCTTCTCTGGGAAAAGTCTGTGCCAGCGCCTCAGCACCCTCACAGGGAAGAGCTTCTGCCTAAGAGCTCATCTCCATCTCCCCTCTGGCAGGTTAAAGCCATTCCCCTTGGCCTGTCCCTACAGGCCCTTGTCCAAAGCCCCTCTCCAGGTTTCCTGGAGCCCCTTTAGGCACTGGAGCTGCTCTAAGGTCTCCCCTTCAGGAGCCTTCTCTTCTCCAGGCTGCCCCAGCCCAGCTCTCTCAGCCTGGCTCCAGAGCAGAGCTGCTCCAGCCCTCGCAGCAGCTCCGTGGCCTCCTCTGGCCTCGCTCCAGCAGCTCAACGTCCCTCTGGTGCTGTTGCCCCAGAGCTGGATCAGGACTGCAGGGGGGGTCTCCCCAGAGCACAGCAGAGCCCAGCACACAGCGGGGTTCTGGGCTCAAGTGCACACTGAAGCCAGGTCCTGGGGAGCTTCTGATTGACCAACACCCCCAACGCCTTCTCCTCATTGCTGCTCCATCCAGTCTGCACCCAGCCTGTCTGAGGTGTATGATATATATGCCTGTATGTCCAGCCTGTATTAGACATTCACCAGCTTCTGCTGAGGGAGCCTGGAGGTGAGTGAAACTTCCCACAAGCATCTCTCCTGGTGGGAGCGATTTACACTGTATTTCCTCCACTTACTTAAAGTAGTAATAGGGCCGCAGGGTCATGCTCCTCATTGAAAGATCAACACTCATGTTCTCCAGCCTACAAGCCCATCTCTGTCAGGCTGGAGAGGGACTCCCTGTGAGTACAACACTGCAAGAAGACAATCAAAAGCAAAGGTTAATGAGGTAATAATCACTATTGATTTGTAGTATATAATGCAATAAATACCCACTGCCATTGACTAAACACAGCTGGGCAAAGGCATCTAATCAATCACGTCAGCCATTTGATTTGCTTGTTCAGAATCGATTTCATGGCATCAGGGAGGTGCTGAGAGATGCCAGATGAGCGCAGGGAGCAGGGCTGGCTGCCAGCCACAGCTTCAGCTCCCTCCCAGCAGCCCCATCACTGCTGATAGGGCTCTTCCTTCACTGGGAAGGCCACAGTGAGGAATCAGGAGCATGGAGGGATGGGAAGAGAAGCCAGGACAAGCTTGAATCATGGATCCTTCCTCTGCTGGCTTTTACTTGTTCACCTCCAACCCCAAACCCCCTTTTCTTGTAGAAATGAAGCATTTGGGAGAATAAATATAGGTTTTAGCAAAAAAGCTGCTCAGAATGCTGAAAGTTCTCCTGAAGTGAAAAATGGCCAATAGAAAACAGATGGGGGAAAAAAACCTCTCAGAGTTGTCATCACATTTCTGAAACTCCCCAGCAGAGAAGAAAACACACTTAGATTTCTCTTAAGGAGACAAACAGGAGAAACCCTCTACAACTAGATGCAGGCACTGCCTGGTCTGGCCTGGAGAGATGGTGGAGCGCAGCATGGTGGCATGCTGAAGTCTGTGGAACTCCAAAGCATTGGAGAGCATGCTACAGATTGGGTGAAGTGATTCAGAGCAGCCCTGCAGAGAAGGACCTGGGGTGCTGGTCAATGAGAAACTGAACATGACCCTGCTTCAGTGTGCGCTTGAGCCCAGAACCCCCTGTGTGCTGGGCTGCAGCAAAAGAAGTGTGACCAGCAGGTTGAAGAAGGTGATCCTGCCCCTCTGCTCTGCTCTGGTGAGACTCCACTTGCAGCACTGTGTGCAGTGCTGGTGTCCCCAACATAAGAAGGACGTGAAGCTGTTGGAGCAAGTCCAGAGGAGGCCACGAGGATGATCAGGGGCTGGAGCACCTCCTGTATGGAGGCAGGCTGAGCAAGTTGGGGCTGTTCAGCCTGGAGAAGAGAAGCCGCATGGAGACCTCAGAGCAGCTTCCAGTGTCTGAAGGGGGCTACAAGGATGCTGGGGAGGGACTCTTCATCAGGGACTGTAGCGATAGGACAAGGGGTGATGGGTTCAAACTGAAACAGGGGAAGTTCAGGTTAGATATGAGGAAGAAGTTCTTCCCTGTGAGGGTGCTGAGGCGCTGGCACAGGGTGCCCAGAGAAGCTGTGGCTGCCCCATCCCTGGCAGTGTTCAAGGCCAGGTTGGACACAGGGGCTTGGAGCAACCTGCTCTAGTGGAAGGTGCCCCTGCCCGTGGCAGGGGGTTGGAACTGGAGGAGCTTTAAGCTCCCTTCAACCCAAACCATTCTATGATTTGTGTCTGCACCAGCCAGGCCGGTGCCTTGGCTGCCACCAGAGATGAGACTAATCATGTCTGTGATCCCAACTCACACACACTAATGCACATGGATAGATCTCTAATGCTCTCAATTCATGCTCATTAACAGATACAGCAGACACAAGCGTGTTATGTCATTTGTTTAAATCCTGTCACATTTCCCCAATGACTCTGATTACATTTTTAAAGTTATTTATTCTTCTCTAGAGCAGGATTATCTTGCCCTGGAAGCCCTGAACCCAGCGGATTTGCTCCAAGCAAAGCTCCCACACATGAAGCAGTTAACTGATTCCCTGTGTCCTAAGGAAAGCAGAGTTCCCCTGGTACAGGGGAGAGATCCCTGCAGGCAAATCTTCGAGGGCATGGACTGTGATAGCAGCACATAAAAGTGGCCATGGTTCTTGCATCACTGATGCATGAGCAGCCTGAGGACCTGCCTGCAGAGGCATGTGTGGACGGGGGGCTTGCAGGAATCACTGCTGCATGTGGAACAATTCAGTGGCTTGCTCTGAGAGAAGAGGGAAATGCTGCCATGTGGAGAGGGGAGAAAAAGAGGCTCAGGCTTGCTCCTAATACTGCATCTTCTCTCCCTCTGCCATCACGAGTCAAACACTGAAGGTGGAAGCTGGCTTCAGTCCATGGGCACAGTTAGCGACCATTCCTGACCTGACCCTGAGATAAAGGTGCCCACCCCATCCAGTTTCTGCCCCTAAATACTATTAATGAGATTCCCACCTAAATAAATCTGGTAAGTGCTAAATAAAAGCTAAGTGAGGAAAGGATCCCTCCACATTCAGTGGCAGAGCCAGCAACAGGTCTCAGCCCAGCATCCAAGTCCCTCACCTGGACTATCCTATCCTCTACTCTGGGCTGGGCAGTAGATTTCTGCTCCTGGCAGCTACAGAGCACCTTTGAAAGGAGAGTAAGGTCACCACCACACTGCTCTGAAGACAGTCATAGGGAAATGATTACATCTCTCCAAGCACAGAGGCATTGCTTCAGCAGAAGCCAGCAGCTAGATTACACGAGATAATTTAGTAGCTGACATTAAAAACATCTCATTTAGCCTGGAATAAAAATATCTCCATTCAACCTAAGCTATATTGATATAGCTGAATACACAGGAAGTCCTGAATAGCTGCTCACCTGGGCAGTTGAATGAAGGTTGCCTCCTCCACGCCAGCATCTTCCAGTCATCACATCCTTGCTGGATATCAGGAATAACAGCAGGGACAACTGCACTAAATGGATTCTTATGTGGTCTAAATCTTCCTCTGTGGAACAACATTTAATTTCCCAGCTTTCCTTTATGAATTGCTTTTTACCTTCTTCCCCATGTGGGCCCACAGCCTCCAGCTAATAGAAAGTGGAGATGAATTTTGCTGCATCTCAAGCAGCTGTTGCTATATTTTGACTTGATGATGTGCTGTAAAAGCAGAGCCTCGACTAAAGCAATTGAGTTAATAGTAGCCTGAATAAGACAAGCAACAGGGAGAAGGGATGTAATGGGATGCAGGAAGGGGGGACATTTTAAGCACTGGTTTAGCTGTCAAATCCTGCAGTTACACACCCTGTGCTCTGGTTTCCAGCACAGCCCATCACAGATAGAGGAAAACAAGTTTTACATGGTGTAAGCAGCAGAGAAGTAATCAGATCCTCGCTCCCAGTGCAAGACTTAACGCAGTAGTGCCATTGCTGTAACCTTTGGGATGTCCACAATAAAGGAAATACAAAAAATAGAAGATATAATTATTGTCCAGCCCCATTTTTACAGCAGCACCCAGAAGAATCTTCCCAGGCAAAGCAGCTGAAGGGTTTCAGCAGCAGAACGCAGAGCTCTCTGCACAGTGGTGTTATGACCTGCGATCCCCCAGCTCAATGGGTTTCTGTTCTAATATCTGGAGCTGAAGAATCAGAGTTTGCAACCTCTCCCCCACTCCATGGAGGCTGCACACAGAGGCAGCAGGTCCTGGACTCTTCAGAGCATCTGGGTACCCAGCTCATGGTTAGTGTTGCTCCAATTGTTCACCATGTCTGAACATAATTCCTAGTTCTCTTCCACAAGGATTTGCTCTGAGCTGATGCTTTATGGGCCAGATGCTGCTGGAAGGGATGGACAGAAGGACTTGCAGCCATGAAGAAGTGTAGGATGATCTCACCTGGTATAAACCACAACAGCACCTTTGGCTGCATCAGAGCTGCCTGACCCCAAAGGATCACAACAGCGCAATCCCAAAGGCCTCATGAAACCAAGCTCTGTATGTCTGTGGACTACCCACAATGCTGATGTACCAGAGCAAACCAGAGGGGACATAGTTATCCTTTTGCATCTGCTCTCTGGAGCTCTGTAAGAGAAATCGGAGGACATTTGGCATGTGTAGCTGGATATTAAACTTACAGTGAGGGTATCTGGGCTTGATTCCCAGCTTTGAGACTGACACACTTGGAGAACTCAGCCCGTTCACCTTCCTTTCCAGGTCTGATTTCCCCCTGCTCTGCACCTTGCAGGGTCATTTTGTACCAGTACGAGGCATTAGCCCAAGCAGAACATTGTGCTCCCTTACACAGCTGCCACATTTTAGCATCAACAGAGGAGCACTTTCAGCATCAATTAATGAGGCTTTTTTACTTTGCATAAGAACTTGGCAATAAAACTTGCAAAGATGAGGAAGGAGAAGAGCTGCCAACTAGCAGGCAGGGAGCAAGACAGGAGGTGCCTGACAGTCTCCCTTCCCTTGGGCACATGCAGGAGGGTTGTAAAGGCAACCACAGTGCTGCACTGGGGCTCCAGCAGCCCTCATGCACTGAATCCACATCCCTTTAAGCTTCCTGCAGCCTGAAGAGGGTCTGTGGCAGCACTTGGTTCCTGCTCTCTCCAGCCTCCCCTCAGTGTTCCTGCCCGAAGCCCCATCTCACGTCTTCAGGCTCTGCAGTCACTCAGGAGTGTGCTTTTCCTCAGCTCCAATGCCTTGTGCACAAGCCAGAGCAGACAAGAGAAGAGCAAAGGTAAGAAGATAACAGAACATCTTCTCTAGCCACATTTTCTCACCACTTTGAAAAGATACTACTCTTAAAGAAGATCTCACTAGAAAACTAACTCTTGCAGCTGACAAAACCCAAGGCAGACACAACCACCACTGTCCTACCAGGAGTAGCTGGCTGCTACCTTCCCCTCTTATAACCTCCAGCCTGTCTTCCCCAGTGTGCTGGGTACAGCTATAGCAGTCATTTTTCTCCTTGTGCAGTGCTGTGTTTTTGACTTAAGCTGGGTGGGCTTAAACCACGACACCCAGGTGCTCTCCTTCTCCCAGTAAACACTCATCAGGGTTTGGAGTCTCCCACCATCTGAGCTCCTTCTTGCTTCTTCTCATAGGATTTCCTCGGGAGAAGACGATGTGTCAAGAGGGCTGTTGAGTCTTTGAGTGTAAATGAGCTGTTGGTGCAGCTGGATGGCCACGGTTCCATTGCTGTGTGAATGCATTCCTGTTCCCTTTGCTCCTTTAGCTCAGAAGCAGCTCTTAGAACTGCAGGGGCACCTCAGATGGGGTGCTCCCATCTGCAGCTCACAGATGGGCTTTCTGAGCCATTAGGGACATAGAAGTGCAGAGTGCCCAGTGCCACCTTGGCTTCCCACTCCTCCTGCTTGCTTCCTGTAGTGTCCATAGCCTTGCTGGCTCATGATATGCCTTCCCTTTCCTTGTACAAGCCACAGCATTTAAGTGGTAACTTAGATCCCTTTGGGATCCATCTAAAAACACAGACACATAGCCCAGGAGATGTAGCATGTCGACCGTGTAAATTTTGAACTACTTTGCTGCAGACGGGGAACTTTGCAAGGATTATAATAAGAAATGCTGGAAAGAGAAAGGCAAAAAGAAACCTTTCACACTGTCAGAGCTGTCTGTGTCTTGTTCTCACATGGGTGACTATGTGAGCCAGCAGCAAGTTGTAGAGGAGTATTTTTGCCAAAACCATCATTGCAAACACCATTGAACTTCCTTTGGCCTTCCAAGAACCTGATTTGGGTCATATGGATCAGGAACACATCCTCCAAATTAAGGATCAGCTGTAGTGTTGCACATTTAACTACCAACCTTCTGAACCATAGAGCTTCTGTTTCCCCAAAGCACCAGACTCTTATCACCACTTCCTCTTGGTGTTGCTATAATCAGCAATCCACAGCAGATAGGAGCTTACCTCCAAGTTGTTCCTTCAGGACAGTGCAGCAGGAAATCTCTAGCACTATGGCATTGTGGCACCAGAACAGCAAAGAGGCTTTTTTATTTGATATATAGCATCAAAATAGCATAAAAGTCAACATGGCTAATGATGTGACAAGGAACATGCAAGGTTAATTTAGTGCTGCTTTAAGTAGGACGCTTGGTTTAATAGGCACCAGAAAGGCATTAAATCATGCAGGTCCTCTTCGGTAAAAGCATCTGCAATGAGGTTATGGTGGGAAATTGTAAGTGAAGTTGAAGAAAACAGAGACAAGGAGAAAACTAAAGAGGATCTGGTGAAAGAGATGGCAATGGTCACTGACAGGGGGTCACTGATGCTCCTCATTGCAAGGAGCACAGGGATGGGGTCCCTTTATGGGCTGATTTTGCTTAATAACTCCTCCATTACTCTGGCAAAATGTGGGACTGTGCAGATGAAGTGTCGTCCCTCGCTGTGGTCCTTTCCTCCCTGTGGCTCTGATTTGCCATGAGCAGCCCCATCTGGGCTCTCCACCCATTGGCTCGGGACATGTATTTCAGCTCAGCCCTTTACTCAAGTTGTACATATGTGTGATGGGTTTGTGCCTTGGTTCCTTGACTGTTTGCCTTCTGGACTTGTCTGGAGCTCTTTGGATCATTGGCCAGCCTGGAGCTTCTCTTTTCTTGTGCAGGTGCTGTGTCCTCCTTGGTAAGGATGCTTCCTCTTCCCTTGCCCAACAGCCCTCTTTTGCTGCTCCCTACTAGTTCCTTCTATAGCAGCAACCTTTATTCTGAAGACCTGCAATACTGTGGGCAGCTTCTCTGGTCATGGATGCAATATGATATGGCAAAAAAAGTAATGAGTTGTTACCAATGAACTGTGTTGTTGTGTGGAAGACTCTGGAGGCTGGACAAGAGTAATGGTAGGAGCTACTAGATAAGGAGAGCTAAAAGGCTGTATAGAAGAAATGAGGTGATGCTCCGTAAATTTCCTCTCATCCTAATGTGAAGTCTGTGTTCTCAGTGTTTGCCTGCAGTCAGTTCCACAGCCAGATTCAGTGTTGAATCTGTTCCCAGAAGAGCTCTGCCTGGTAGCTAATGCCTGAAGTAGCATGTGGATTCTCCACTGCTCCAGTCTGTAGACATGGGATGGTGACAAAATCCTTCCCCAGCAGCAGTTGTATTTGCTTTATTTCATTCAAGCAGTATTGGATGCTCCTTTTGAATAGCCAGTATGCGGTGAATAACCTTGTGTTTTCACATGTGATTACTCTTCATAGTCTCAATCAATAAATACAGTGAGCTTGAAAAGGCCAGTGCTGCAAGTTCCTTAAAATCATATCCTCTATTAGAGACAACAATCAATAGTACTTATTCCAGTTTAACAATGATTATATGCCTGTTACTGCAGAACAGCACTAGCCATCGAGGAGGGCCTGTTCTTTTCTTTTGGTGTATAGCACATCTGCCTTGCTCTATAAATGTTAGCTTTTAATTAAAGTGGATAAAATGCTTTAGAAAATGCTGTGTGCTTGTTTAAATGCCAGTCATCAGGCATGGGAAAGGGATCGAAACAGGGAAGCCTGAGTCTGTTGTTAAGCGCAGAAGGCATCTTACTCTGCTAGATGCAGTTCATTCAGTGTCATCCCCAGATTACAAATGCCCTCTAAATTAGAGGGAGAGGAGGGAAAGGATATATGTGTGTATATATACATTATATATAGGAAATATTTGGATTTGATAACAAGAATTTTTATTAAAGGTAAATTACCCAGAAAACACAATTGGGAGCTATCCCTCTGTCTATGTCTCCACTTGGAATGATGACCGCCAGGGAGTTCAGGATACCCATGATTAAAGTGGATGTAGCAGATAGGGGTGTACCTGTCACTTTGAATTTTACCTGCTGGAGCACTGTGGACAGACAGACTGCATTCCTCTGGAGCAAAATCCCAGGATTTAGGCCTCCCATAGCAATAAACCTGGGCCAGAACTGAAGGAGTGGTTTTACCCAGGAGCAAACCTGGGTATCCTAGAGCTACGGACAGGGTGTCTGTGGGAAGAACAATGAAAATACTGATCTAATCCCCCTTGCTAGCCTGGCTGCAATGGCCCTGGAGTTTGGCCTCTGCCAGGAGCAGAATGAGATTGCAAAGAGAATCTCCTCATGGTTTGGAGGTTTTTCCTCCCTTTTTATTGCAAATTCATTTTATTGTATTTCATACTGGCCAGAACCACCAGCCGAGCAAGTAGTACTGTGCTGGTGGTGCCAGGTGTATGCTGCTCCAAAGGGGCTCCTGTAAGCTACGTAAAGAGATGGGTCATGAAATCAATGTGATTTGGATATGAAGAGACAGAGGCTGTACAACACAGGATATTGATGGGCCTCTCTGTATCACTGGGAGGCAATTCCAGGCTCCAACACCACTCAAGGCCTGCTTAGACTTTGGTCTGGGCTATGGCTCTGCCGTGAAGAACTGGCAGCATGGAACTTACCTACTGCCCGGGCTGAATTACTTAGTGTGTGACCTGAGCAAGCAGAGTCTTGTCCACTGGTATCTGATGCCTGCTGTTTCCCAGCAACGTGGGGAGTAAGGACTGAAGGATGCAGCTGTATGGATCATTGGACATGGATCAGTCCAATGTTTAGTGTGTTGTGGGAATGAGAAGGGAAGTGGCATGCGCAGCTTGGGCAGTTAGACCTAAAGGATGTCAGTTCTAGCAGTGCTAGATGTAATGAGCATTTTCTTTCCACACAAAAATGGATCCATGGAAGCCTTATGAGAATTAATATGTAAAAGTTGCAGCCAAGTGCCAGCAGTAACTAACTTTACCTGTTAAAACTGCAGCAGATCCAAAGGTCCTGATGGGGGATTGGTCCTTAGTGCTTCATGTATGCACTGAAAAACTTGGGAAGAAGTTCTGGTTTTATGTATATTGACACACATAAAAATTAAATCAGATTAAATCCCATTAAACCAGAAGTGGATAACTCCACCATCCATCTTTGCCTAATACAAGTCTTACCCATGATGAGTCTTCTGCCTTGTCACACTGCCAATTCATCAGTATTGTCTGGGGCATAAAGGTCACAAAGCCCAGAAGTAAAAGGCTGCAAAGGTTGATTTTTGGCAAGGTACAAGGTGTTTCAGGCTTTGCTTCTATAGAGATGTCACTCTGCCACATGTTAATCCATGCTCTAAGCAAGCTGTCGCCATTTCACAATGCTGCAGGTGTCGTGCAAGTGTAAGAATGATGGATCCTTTCAGGAGGAGTGGCAAAATTATCCCTGGATGAATCAACTGCACTTCCTTATGCCTGTCTCTGTGTGCCCAGGCACAACGTCCTCACTTGTAGGCAGCTGATGGGCTGCACGTTGCTCCAGTTCTGCACCTCAATGTTCACTTCATGTGTCCACCACCTGATTGTTTTAGTCATGCTGATATAGGGTGTAATTCCTGAGTGAATGCGGTTCTAGTTGTATAAAGATGCTTCCACTGTAACCTATTCCCTTCTCTGTGGCAGAATAAACAATCTCAGCTGTGTATGTACCACTAAGAGTGGGTGTTGATTTAGGCACAGTCAAGTCTGCAGCTCTGGAGTATGGGCAAGGCCAAAGGGGGTTCTTTGCATGTGAATAGGAGTTAGGAACTTTATTCTGGGAGTCTCAGCAGTGTGATTCTCACCAAGTGGCACTTAGTGTCATTTATAGATGTACAAATGGTTTTAAAAGCCTGGTCTTGCATTGTTTGATTATTTCAGCACCTATTTGTGAAGATAATGTGGGATTATCAAAGGCATTTAATACTGTTGAATCCCTTTGGTTTGTATCCACTTCTGTTTGTGAACAAACAGATCCCAAGTGTTTGCAGGAGTGGGAGTTTAAGTGGCTTTAAGAGGGTCTCCCACTCAGCCAAACAGCAGTATTCCAGCACTGTCATCAGAGCCAGGCACTGAACTCCACCCCTAGCTTCTTTCTAAGCCTAGATGTACTGATTCCAAAAGGAGTGACAAGATCAATCCAACAGAAGAGCTTTACAGAGGGTAAGAGCAAGCTCATGCATCCTGGCAAAACCCTAGTGATGCTTTTAAAGCCCCCAGTAAGCAAAGAAGTCTTTATATGAGCATTGTTCTGCCTAAGGATTAGGCATGAAACCCCCCCCGCCCCGGAATCAGTAGGTTTTGTTGATCTGTGCTGTGGGGGCTTGGATCAGGTTCATATTCACCTCATACAGAGCTACATTACAGCTCCAAGGATTCCGCTTGTCATGCCAACGGCCTGGTGTTGCTCTAACAGATTGCATCCTGCTCAAAGTAATTGCCTGTGTTCATATATCATGTTATCTGCAGGATGAATTTGTAGTGTCTCTCTTGGGATCCTCTGCCTCATCACAGGCGAACTAAAAGAACAGGTTCTTCTTCGTCCTCTGTTCCCAGTGGCAAAGTGAGGAGCAGGGAGCCCTGCCTGTTGGGAAGGGCTGGCAGTGCAGGGCTGGGTAAACTAGATCTAAGGCTATGGCCTTTACGTTATGTGTGTGTCCTGGGTTCAGCTATAGCAGTCATTTTTCTCCTTCTTAGTAGCTGGTGCAGTGCTGTGGTTTTGACTTTAGCCTGAGAACAACGCTGATAACACCGACGTTTTTAGTTGTTGCTAAGTAATGTTTACTCCGACCAAGGACTTTCTCAGTCTCGTGCTCTGCCAGGGAGGAGGGGAAGCCGGGAGGAAGCAGAGACAGGACACCTGACCCAAACTGGCCAAAGGGGTATTCCATACCACAGCACGTCATGGCCAGTATATAAACCGGGGGGAGTTACCCGGAAGGCCCAGATCACTGCTTGGGTCGGGCTGGGTATCGGTTGGCAGGTGGTGAGTAATTGTATCCTCTCCCCTTGTTATTTCCCTTATCATTATTATCATTGGTGGTAGCAGTAGTGGTTTGTATTATACCTTAGTTGCGGGACTGCTCTTATCTCAACCTGTGGGAGTCACATTCTTCCGAATCTCCTCCCCATCCCTCCGGGAGCGGGGGGAGGAGGAAGGGGGGGAGTGAGCGAGCGGCTGCTTCTGAGTTACCAGCTTAAACCATGACAGTGTGTCCAAGAAACAGCAAGACATTATGTCCATTCTGTGATTCTATGTCCATTTAACCTGCAAGCTCCTCAATGGGAGAAGAGTGCTGCAGTGACTCAGTGCCTCTGGGGATGGCAGCAGAGCTGAATTATTAAGGAACTGGAACTAATTCCACTAGAAGATGCTTTGGGAAGGAGTGGTTGGTTCTTCCAGAAGTGAGTCTCCCCTCTCTGGGAGCAGGGCAAGTTCTCCCACATGCTGTCTCAGTCTTTCCATGTCCTGACTCCACCACCACAACAATGTGACAGGCTTTGAGATTCCCAATCTGCCAATCTCTGGTTTCCTCCCGGCCCTGAATTGTCTCCTCTGGGAAGAAGAAGGTAGTGAATTGGGTGCAGGGGAGCCTTGTTGCAGTTCCCAATGGTTCTTAAAGCCCAAACAGGTCATAGGCTGTCTTTCCTCTGATGCCACTATTAATACACGTCAACAGACAGCATGGTACCAACTTCCCCTGGCTCAACCCCTGGATGTCTTAGTGATCTCCTTGGCTTGGATCTGATTTTTGTCACTGGCTGTGTACTTCTCTCCAATTAAAGCAGTGAGCTGTGGCCCAGCCATTTGAATTGGATGGCCAGACTTGCTTTGATTTATTAACAGCAGCAGTTGGTACTTCTTGTCCCATCTGTCTACATGAAGACTCCTGCTCAACTCTTAGCCTCGGTACAAGGAGCACAGAGAAGCTGTGTAACTCCTTATGCACTGAAGAACCTGCCAGGGCAGAAGGGCTACAGAGGGGTCTGTTATCTGCCCTTCCCCAGTGCAGGCCAGAGGTGATGGAAGGGGCATGGACAGGGGGGTTCTGAGCTACAACAATACCTGAGCACCCTCCTATAGAGATGCTACACTTAAGAGCGTTCAGGAGATACCTGGAAGTGAAATAAGTCTTGGTCTGCCCTGGGGCTGGTGTCATGTAAGCCCTGCCAATGCCTCCCTGCATGTGGATGGTGACTGGGTGTAGCAGAGGTCTCTGAGTGCTAAATGGCTGTTTCTCTGCTGCTGTTTCTGTGCCTATTGACAGCATTTGCAAATTACCACCTGAAATGTTCCTTGATCAGAGGAAATGTAGCCTGGATCAGAGGCTGAGAGGCACATACTTCTTCCCCTCATAGCCATGCTCCTCTCTGGCTCCTTGGATGTGGGTATGAGCACTGTAATGCAACAGCAGATGGTTAATGAAGGTCTCTGGACAAAAGGTGCAATCACCAAAGTGAGACAGTAACTCATCCTCCCTGTGTGTGCCCAAAGAAGATGACTTGTATTCCATGCAGAGGAGTTATTTCCTTGTGCCTCAAAGGAAATGAGAGTTCAGTTTCCAGCTGTGGCTCACAGTGAGTGAGATTTGGTTATCTGATGCTTTATGGTTCTTCAAACATGGTGAGCCTTGTTGGACGCCTGTTTCTGCTGGTGGGAAGGGAGCTGGACACAGCTGGGTTGAGCCTTTAGCGATAGCCCAGAGTTTGCATTCAAAAGACTGGATATGAAAAAATGCATGAGCAAGTCCATGGAACTACATGATCTTAAGGTCCTTTCCACAACTTGACACAAGTAACATTACTTGTGCCCAAATCTTAAAGATGGAAAAGCCAGCAGCCTTTTCCTCCATCTTCTCCATTCCCACAATCGTTTAATCAAGTGTTGTTTGGCTTTTTCCTGGGTACTGCTCTGTGCTGGAGGTTCTTATGGTCCTGCAGACAGACTCATGGCTTTCCAATGCAGAAAACCCCCCAGGCTACCTCTGTAAGAAGATGATTTATTGTCCTCGATAATCTATTTGTTACCGTGGTTGTTTCAGGCTAATCACACTATTAATGTTCTGAAACCTCCTGAACTTCAATTTCATTACATGGAGCTCACACTCTGCTCCCGTAGCCCTGCCCAGAACACAGCCAGGCAGATGACTGCAGCCTCTGCTCTAGCAGCAATGTGTATGGGACAAACCAAATGGCCCAGGGCTTGTTTAATGGTGGTCAGCTGCTGGAGAACTCATCTTGGCAACAGAAGGCTTGACGCTGGGTGAAGCATGAAGCTGATGGATGAGGTGGTGGAAAAAGAGATTGATTTGCTTTTCCCCTGCAGCTACAAGCTGTCTGGCAAATCACAGTGGAAACAAGTGGGATGGAGCAGGGGTTTGATCTGGGGAGGAAAGAGCAGTAAGGGGGTAATTCAAGTAAACTGGGTACACTTGATTCTGCAGTGAACTGTGCCTTTGATAAATGAGCCAAAAATGGGCATATGGCATTGCCAAGCAGAGCAGCAGCCTTTGGGTCTTGTTTGTCAGAAGCATCAGGACCATGGGAGGGTTGTGCTGGTTGTCAGTTTATTGTTGGCCTTTTCTCATAGCCCCACATGAGTGGATGGGGCCAGGAACCACAGGGATGACAAGCTCAGGTTTTTCAAAGGCATTTAGACTAAATATAGAACTAGTTATTAAGCTTTATCCATGAAAGTTGTAAACAAATTAGTTCCACTAAGTAGCTATTTGCATGTGTAGGTGCTTCTGTACTTCTGAAACTTTACTTGAGGAGCTATTTGTTGTCTGACTTCAAACTCTGAGCTGGTGGTGAGGAAAGATTCCCCTTCCTGGTGGCGATTCAGAGCATTTGGTTGAGCTTTTGCAGTGAAGGGTTTGTTGCTGCACTGACTCTTTATGGAGAAAATGATTCATTTAGCAGGCACAAATCCTGTAGCTGACTGACAGGAGCAGTCCTGTGAGGAACCTGCACACCACCAACTCTTGTTGTGCATCACACGGAGCCCCAGAGGTGAGCAGGATATTTGCCAGAGCCCCAGATGCTGTCACTTGGATGCTTTCAGCATTGCTTTTGTTTAACTGAGTGCTTGAGAAGGATCCCCCAGCACCTACATCTTCCCTCATGGCCTAGAAATACATCAGCTCTCCACTTCTGGTTGGCAACACTGCTGCACTGTTTTGTTATTGTCACATCTTTCCATTCTCTAGAGCCTGTGAGAAGCCTCCAAATTAAATGGAAGTCTCAGTTTTGATATCTCCAAGCAATATTAATAATGAGTCTGATTCTGCAGTGTACTATTTATTTAAACATCTTTCAAAGCACCAAACAATCTATGTACGCAGGGGTTATTTCATCACTGAAATTCAGCCACTTGAAAGCAGTGGCTGTACTGTGACCTTCCACAGTGGTTTGGGGCAGAGAAAGCTGAACTGAAGAGCTACGAGATCTTTTATGGTAGGGAAAATAATGGACCGTGTTTCTTCCCAGTAGAACAGGAGTAACATTCTTCTTGCAGAAGCCGATGGAAGAACTGGTAGTTGCTATCAGCAGTCAAAGCTTTGGTGAGACCCATTATAGGAGAAGCTACTTACTAGCATATAACAGGACCTGCTTTGTTCTCCTGTTGTATTCTAGAAGATACAGACAGGTCCAGAGAGCCTGTATGCTGTGAAGATGTGGCTGAGTCCATGACAGCGTATCCCCTAATGCAGGGACCCCCAATGGCTTAATGTCATTGGACATCCCAGCAGTGTTCAGTCACTCGTCAAACAAGGGATTAAACTTTCCAGACACGTCCCTTGTAAAGGACACTTGACCCCTGTTTAAGAATGGACACTGGTAGATGTTGAGGAAATAGGAACGGAGATTTCTTTTGGCACACGAGGAATTAATAAGGTCTACTGAAATGTCATCACAACAGGAGAATACATAAACAGCCACCTTCCCTGACTCCTATGGAAAATCCTAGAATCCCAGAGCGGTTTGTGTGGGAAGGGACCTTAAAGCTCCTCCAGCTCCAACCCCCTGCCACGGGCAGGGACACCTTCCACTAGAGCAGGTTGCTCCAAGCCCCTGTGTCCAACCTGGCCTTGAACACTGCCAGGGATGGGGCAGCCACAGCTTCTCTGGGCACCCTGTGCCAGCGCCTCAGCACTGATTCATATGACAGTGAGACCTCTGATTGCCACTTTAGGTGGTGAGGCAAAGGTGTGATGGGTACCAGGGATGGGGCCCTACTGGAGAAGCTATTTTGCAGCAGCGCTGTGGCACAGCCCAGTGGCACAGCCATGACCTTGGTACCAAGCTCCAAAAGCAGCTGGTTAGTGCTGGAGAAACATGTTCATCAGCTGTGTTGGTCTGTGGGAGCCCAGCAGAAAAGGCTGCGGCGCAGCTCAGTGCAATGCAAATGTGGCTGTGGGAGGGCAGGAGTACCCTGCTCGGGGGTGAAGCTCAGGGAGCCTCCAAGCTATGAATTCTAATTAATAATTATTCATTCGTAGTCTTTCAATGATCATTTATCAATACCCAACATCTGCACCATCTCAGTGCCTCAAAGTGATTTGTGTTAATGAATTAAACCTCAGAAGAGAGAAACCAGTTCGGTTCCCAGGCGTTCCACATAAAACCTGCTTAAAAGAGTAGGCAATCGCACAGCATAACATTCTAAGTCAGAGAATAAAGATTATTAATGTACCCAACTGAGAGTGCAGAGGAATTTAGAGAGGAAAAATGTAATTACCTGATCTGAAAAGAAGCCAGACACAATGTTTAAAATCTCATTCTTACAAGATGTGTCTTGGAATCCTTAATGACTGCAGGATCAGAAGACATGGCAAATGTTCTGTGCTTGGAACCTGAAGAAAAAACAGACAATCTGTATTTTTCCTTCCTGATTCTAGAAACATCTGATGTTTCAGAGACCAGTGTATCACAAGCTTGGAGTTATGACCCAGTGTAGAATAAAAGCAGAGAGATGAAAGATATGACTCCAAAATGAAAATCAGTGTTCAGTGCTTGCAAGGAAATAAAAAAGCTTTTGTGGAGGGGGAAAGGAAGAAAATTAAGAAATCTGTTTATTTTAATTTTCATTAATGTGACCTGTGGAAGCAGCCAAAGACAAAGAAAATGTTTTATTTCCATCAAGCTCTGGAGGATGGTTGTTCCTTTCTGGAAAGAGCTGCATGTGAGCCCTGAGTCATAACCCTGGCTCAATGCTTCCTCCTTGGGCATTGGTTTGGTTTGGATCTGGACAGATTCTGGATATAGGGATGGTATTTCTGCTGCAGGGCACATTTGGGGATTGGAAACACTTGTTTTGTGACAAGTGAGAAGTGATTTGTCAAAATTTTAAAGGAATTGAAAAGCTGATCAAAAAGCCTTTAGAGTCACGTGTGCTTCATGTGACACAAGCCATGAAGTTTCAATTAGCTTTTGAGCAATCTGAAGCTAAAAGGCAACACAACCAAACAAAAGATTGCTTTAAATCATAGAACCCCAGCCTGGTTTGTGCTGGAAGGGACCTTAAAGCTCCTCCAGTTCCAACCCCCTGCCACGGGCAGGGACACCTTCCACTAGAGCAGGTTGCTCCAAGCCCCTGT
Organism: Strigops habroptila; assembly: GCF_004027225.2. Lineage (NCBI taxonomy): Eukaryota > Metazoa > Chordata > Aves > Psittaciformes > Psittacidae > Strigops > Strigops habroptila. The sequence goes on along the minus strand of NC_044291.2, from coordinate 9,189,372 downwards.
GTCCAACCTGGCCTTGAACACTGCCAGGGATGGGGCAGCCACAGCTTCTCTGGGCACCCTGTGCCAGCGCCTCAGCACCCTCACAGGGAAGAGCTTCTGCCTCAGAGCTCATCTCAATCTCCCCTCTGGCAGGTTAAAGACATTCCCCTTGCCCTGTCCCTGCAGGCCCCTGTCCAAAGCCCCTCTCCAGGTTTCTTGTAGCCCCTTTAGGCACTGGAAAGCTGCTAAATACAAACTATTCACCTCATTTGTTAAGCATTACAATGAAATCACAAAAAACTAATTGAATTTTTTTATGGGTTTTTTTTTTTTCCCTAGTCAACCCAAAGGTGTACTTTGGGAGAGATTTTTGTCTGAAAACTTAAGAGTGATGATAGCCAGCATATTTCTAGGGGCAGAAAAGGGCAGCACCATCACCCAGAAGCAGTGAGTCTGAAAATCAGAATCACCCAGGAGGAAAATAACCCTCTCAGGGTTACTACAGGGGAGAGCTGGGCCTGTTCAGCCCCTTTGCTGCAAACTCTGCTTGACCCATTGCATCACCCTCAGAGAATCCAGTGTGGGGTTGTTTGCGGGTTCAGCTCAAGTGCTTTATTTAGTACCAGATGAAAACCAGCAGGAGCTGATGAGGATGGTGGGATGATGATGATGGTGAGTTTCTACATGGGAACAGGACCGAGGGGCATCATCTGAGGGCGCAGAAGTCAGTGGGAAAGTTGAGTGGTGTGGCTTTTGCAGAGGTCTGAGGTGAGGACAGGGGCTCCTCAGCTTTGGAGTCTGATGAGAAGATGCTCATATCTGGGTGTTACTGTTGTAAAGGAGCCTGGATCTGGCCCAACTGAGCCCCACTGGGTTTTTTTAGCTGTGGTGTGTTCTGAAACAGAAACATGCTTGAGCCTCATCCCCTCGGCTGAACATGCCCCCTTTGCGTCCATGCTTCAAACCTCAGATTTATGAGCTCTTCTCCCCATCTTTCCTTTTATCTTTCCTTCGCTGAAGCAAATCTAACACTTGATGGACAGGCCTGCTAAGCCCATTTAGTTAATCACTGGGCCTGGATGAAGGTCACCCTGACAAACACTCATAATTCCTATTCAGCACTATAAATACACATTTGAATCACTGTCTCCTGGCGCTTCCATCATGGGGGACAGAAGAGGTGTGACAGCAGCCCCCCATTCCTCCCTGCAGCCATGCGAGTCCCTGTCACAGCTCTGGTGCTTCGTCAGAGCGATATTTTTCAGCAGTGACTCTAATTTATACTCTTAAATCGGAGGAGCTGTGTTCTGGGCTTTAAATCATCCCTGGGATGTGACGGCCACGGGCTGGGCTGGAGTGGGCTCAGGGTGAAATAGGGGGTGTGTGTCTGCAGGTGGGTGCCTAGGGGCCCCTATAGAGGTAGTCCCGGACAATTACATCTTCCTCTGTGCTTGTGGGTGAGACCCCATATCCTGGGCAGTTGGGAGGAGATGCTGCTGCCCAGAGGGGACCAAAGCTTCCCATGGTGCCAGCAGTAGCATGTATTCTGTGTTTGCTGCAAGGCCAGTGATTGAAAACATGAAATAAATAAAAATAAATTAATAGAATCCCAGACTGGTTTGGGTTGGAAGGGACCTTAAAGCTCATCCAGTTCCAACCCCTGCCACGGGCAGGGACACCTTCCACTAGAGCAGGTTGCTCCAAGCCCCTGTGTCCAACCTGGCCTTGAACACTGCCAGGGATGGGGCAGCCACAGCTTCTCTGGGCACCCTGTGCCAGTGCCTCAGCACCCTCACAGGGAAGAGCTTCTGCCTCAGAGCTCATCTCCATCTCCCCTCTGGCAGGTTAAAGCCATTCCCCTTGCCCTGTCCCTACAGGTCCTTGTCCAAAGCCCCTCTCCAGGTTTCAGTCCCTTTCCCGATTTCCACATTCCACCCACTGCCTCCCCGCTTTAAGGGATGTTCCCTTCGTATTTTAATCCTCTTTTCCTGCGCAGGGGAGGGGCACAAACACCGCCCGGCTCCCCCGCACCTCTCCGCCGCCGTTAGACCCGAGTTCCGCCGGGGAACACGCCACCAACAGGGCGGCGGAGGCGGGGCTGGGCTTGGGCCGTGCGGCGGAGGCGGGGCCGGGCCTGACGCAGGGCTGTTTGCGGCGGGGAAGGCCGGGCCGGGTGGTGGAGGTGCTGTCATGGCGAGTCAGTCGCAGGGCATCCAGCAGTTGCTGCAGGCCGAGAAACGCGCCGCGGAGAAGGTGGCCGAGGCCCGCAAGCGTGAGTACGGCCCGGCCTAGGGCCGGAGCTGGTGGCGGCGGAGGGGGGCCCGGCCGGGCCTAGCCCAGCCTGGAGCGGCCGCCCCAGGCCTCTCGGGCCTGGAGCGGAGCGGGGAGGTCTCGGCGCGGCCCTGCCGGGGGACGGTGGGTGTTAGACCGCTGTAGGGCGGGGGTACGGCGGTGGAGCGGAGCGCGGCGCCGTGGCGAGTGCCGCGGGCTCGTCGGGAGCGGAGCGCGGGTCAGCGTCTCCCGGTGCTCATCCCCTGCGTGAGGCACGAATCCGGCAGCGGTGGGGAGCCTTCGTGCAGGTGACTGGGGCGGTCTGTGCGGGTCTCGGTGGCTCCTGGCCCCGGGGGGCCTCGCTAGCAGGAGACCCCCCATGGAAACCCGTTCTCCATGGCAGCGGGGCCTTCCTTCTGGTGTGCTTGTGCTTATCGGTGTCTTCCTTTCCTTTAACTGTTTTCTGTTTCTTCTTGATGAATACAGTGTATTTGTCTGTTGATAATTGAGATTTTATAGAGCTGAAAGAGCTTCTCCATGAGGATCCAAGTTAGCTTTTTCTGCTGGGTGAGAGAAGTTCAGGTTACAAAGATCCTCTCCTTTACAAATGTTTCCTGGTTCAAACATATATTCGTTTGTTTTAATGAAGCTGCCCTGTCTTGCAGCTCTGTCCCTGGTAGCTTAGGATTGTTGTAGCTTACTCTAGTGATAGCTTCGAAGGGGAGAATGGAGTGGAAAGTCCGAGAGGGGAAGTTGATGCAGTGGCCAGTTCTTCTGTGAGTTGCACATTTGGCCTGAGGCAAAGCTTAAGACTTAATATTCTCTTTGCTGCACTTTTTGGGATCCCTCAGAGAGGTTGCACGCTCACATGAGCAAGGCCAGACCTACAGTTGTCTAATGCATCCACTCTCCCGGAGAACCTCTCGCTGGCAGAAGCTTGTTGCATGGTGAGCTTGGAGATGGCTTGTTGGCACATGGGGGAACCTTGTGCTCCTGAGGTTGACTAATCTTGCTGATGCCTCCTGCAGAAGGAGCTGTTGGAATAGCAAATGCTCTCATGATTGTTGTTCATTGGGTAGTTGGAGAGGAGGAATACACTCAATACTTTCTCTTCTGTATTTCATTTGTCGTGTTCTTTGCAAACAGGAAAGAATCGAAGGCTGAAGCAGGCCAAAGAAGAAGCCCAGGCAGAGATTGAGCAGTACCGCCTGCAGAGGGAGAAAGAGTTCAAGGCCAAGGAAGCAGCGGTTTGTTTTCTAGCTCGTTCCCTGTTACCTACCCAGCCCCTTTACCCATGTGTTTGGGGTTACTTGCCCTGAGAGGAGCCCTCAGGGTGGAACATGTTGCTGGAGGAGTACTTCCCTAAACTGCCTTCCTCTGATGCACTGCCACGTGCCATGGAAAAACCAGTGGGAATGAATCAGAACACGGTGTATTGCATCTAACGGCCAGAACTATTGACTGGCAGGGAATTAGCTTAATAAGCTCATGTACTGTCTGGTGCCCTGATGGGTGGCAGCCTCCCAAAACCCCCTGTATGTAGCAGCGTCAAAAAAGACCAAGCTCATTCCCTCTGTGACAAGCTGTTTTCTACAACACTAATGTGTTGGAGCAGATGCAAGGCTTGTGTTCTGCTCACACAGTTCCCTGCTGTGTCCCAAGAGGTGTGTTTTCCTTCTGAGCAAGAGGAGGTATTCCTGGAAGGTGGGGAACTGATACCCTTTCCCAGCCGAGGTGGTTTTCACTGCCTATGTGCCCCTGTCAATTCTGAAGTCTTTGGAAAATGCCCTGACAGTGTCCCCTCTGTCCATGTTCTGGTAAGCACAGTCCCACCTCCTCTGTTCTCCTGCCTTCGTGCAGGAGGGCAAGATTAATCTTTTACAATCCCTTGTTAGCTGGGTTCACTAAGCACATGATACCAGGCAATTCCAGGCTAATAATGTGGACTTCACTGCTTGTCAGCTGGTTTGGTTTTATATATCCTTCTCGAGAGAGGGAAGCTCTTTGAATTGCAGTCCCAGGGTGCTCGTCTCAGCATTCTTCTGTGCCTTTTTTCCCCCCACTTATAAAGGGAATTTGCTTTTCTGCCCTTGCTTATGGATCAAGAAGGGCGTTGTAAGCTGTGAGAGTCTCTTTGCTGTGTGTATCACACGGCCTGCAGTCCTGTTAGGAAGGCAGAGCTTTTTATAAGGATTCTCTTGGGGTAGAAGCAGTGGGATAATGTGAAGACTGCACCTAAACTAAATCATGGGTGTCACTTTCCTCGAGCTTTCCAGTACAGTAGTGCCCAGGGGTTCCTGGTTCCAGTCACCAGTACAGCAGGAACTTTTAGTTCAGGTATTCTACAGAAGCTCATGCTCTAAACTGACAGATAATGAATAAAAGAGGACAAAAGGCATGGGCTGTGTATAAAACACAAACTTGGACAAGTTCAGTGGGAAATCTGTGCAGAGAATCCAACAGTACTTTTTTTGGTTGCTGGTTTTTCAGTGCAGTTCTTCCCTCAGCAAAAATTAATGGTTGATATGCGCCACTGAGGCGGTCAGAAGAACAAAATACAGTGCTAAGCATAATGTTCTCCTTGTTACGTTACTCACATGTGAGCTTTCTCTTTATCTTTGCTATTTTGTAGGCACTTGGATCTCATGGCAGCTGCACCACTGAAGTTGAGAAAGAGACCCAGGAGAAGATGAGTGTCATCCAGCAGAACTTCCAGAAGAACCGGGAGGTGGTCCTCTCCCAGCTCTTGTCTCTTGTGTGTGACATCAAACCTGAAATCCATGTGAATTACCGCATCAATGGGTAGTCGTGGGAGAAGGAATAAGCATACTGGGAATGGCTGGTAGTAACAGCTGAGCTTCAGGTGGAATGTACAGCTTTTAGCCATACCTTAACTGTTCTTCTTGTAAATGTGCTAAGTTATTTCAGTGTGGTGTTGGAGTTCTGTTAGTTTCTCTCTTGACACTGATTTAGAGCTTAATCAAACATTAAATGGCCACGTCTCAAATCTGTGCTAAGTTATTATATATATATTTGAGTTGGCACATTAAAGCTCCCTTTTTATCTGGGTAGCATTCAGTGAAAGGTTCTGTTCTGTAAAGCAGAAAGGGGAGAGAGATGCTGGCCAGGTTTAGATGGAGAGCCAGTGTCAGTAATCATTAGACCTGTGTAACTGTTTTCTTGTTGACCAAAATGCATTTCTCAGTGTGGTGTTAACCTTTGTACAGGGGTTAAACCTTGTTCAGAAGAATTCTCTGGCTGTGCAGTGCTGGCTGATAATTTTCAGGTGCTTGAATTTCTCTGTCTTTACTATCCTCTATATATTCTACTGTTAGCTTGAGTTACAAGTCTGGCACCATGACACTTGAAAGTAAAACCACTTACTTAACTCCAGAGTCTCTAGTCAGTCTTGTTCCTGCTAACTTGTCTTGAGAGTCTCTGTGTTTCGTGGGAGTGTGGACTCTGCAGAATGACTCTCAAATATTGACAAAAGAAAGAGTAAGAGACACAGCAAATGTCTTTTGGTCGCAGCAGGTAAGTTAAAAACCTATTACAGAGTCTCCTCTTCTTGGCTTCAGTCTGATGCTTTACCTGCCAGCTCATTCTGACAACCTTCAGGAACAAATGTTCTTGTGTCCATTAGGGGAAATAAAATGCTGCCAGTTCACTGGGATGGTTTGATAGCCAGGCGCTGTGCAGTAATTATCCTTCCATTGATCAAACACCAGTCACTGCTTGTTATACCAAGGTCATACCATACCCTGCAGCATCCTGCTATACAGCAGAAGTTTCATTTTTCAGCAGTTTCATCCTCTCCCTCTCACCTGCAGAATATTAAATGTAGGTTTGCTTTTTTTAAGTCCAATGTAAGGCTTTTTGCAGGAAAGAGACTTCAGTGGGCACCTGATCAGACCCAAGTTGTGCAGTTCAGGATCTATGCAAGAAACCTTCCTGATGCTGCTCCTCAGATAGGACATTCTGTGTGTCCACAGGCTGGCAGTGTAGTACAAAAAAGCCCCCAGATCTCCAGAGTTTAGTTGTGCTGGGGAGGGAGGAGAGCAGGATGGGTGTAAGTCATACCACAGGAACCAATGTCTGCCTGCAGTCACACAGGGTGGTGAAAGAGCAAACTGCTATGGTGTCTCCTGTTGTAATTTGTTAGTCTAATGTAGTCCTGGAAGGATGACTTTAGGAATTCAAACTATTAAATGGGTTGTAAAATCGAAGCAAAAGCCTCCTGCAAAGTCAAACATTCCAGACTGGGGGGAAAAAGCCAGGTCAGTACAAAGAGAACAGGATCAAAGCCGTTTTAATATCAGCCTAATCTAATGGCAAAAGGTGATGTGGCCTCATGAAGGGTTGCAGCCCTGCTAAATCTAGCCTGTCCTTTGAAGAAGAAACATTGATTCCTGTTGAGAGCAGGTGCTCAGGCTCCAGCATGATACTCCTCAAAAGGTCCTCCTGGCTCCAGGCTGTAATTAGCAGTTTCATCCTGTTTGAAGACTAATATAACTGCCCAGAAAGAGCCCAGTGCGTGCCCCACTTTCTCATACTGGTTCCTAAGTTTCCATTTAATGAGGTCTTTCTGTCCTTAAAGGAAAAAACCCTTCCCTGATTATTTCTTCTTGCCAAAGGTGGTGTGAATGAAGATGCTCCCTTTAGAAGATGCACAAGTTTCAGTGTGTTGCAAGATTATCAGTTCTCTGTAATACTTCTCTGAAACTGAACTGTTGAGAGCTAGCTGAACTATTTCAGTTACTGCTCTCCAGGAAGGCTTGCTTTGCAGTGTAGATGTTTTATTTTAAGTTAAGATTCTTTCGTGTTACACTGTGATGCTCTGGGAAAGGGAGACCTCTTACCTTTGTGCATAAGCCAGACTAGGCCAGAAACACATGCTGCAGGGAATAGTCTTCTACTGACAGAGGTATGGAATTGGACATGGGGCTTTTTGCCTCTGAAATCTGATTTTCTAGACTTTCTGCAGTAAGAGTAAAACCTTGAGTAAGCCCCAAGTACAAATCTGTCTCTGAATTGTCCTGCTACTTCTCTGCCTCCATAATCCCCTGTAGATGTGGCCCCATGTACACAAGCCATAGCTTGCTCTGTACCTCTGAAAGGGCCAGAAGCTGCTTTGGGCCCATGTACTGCTGTCTGGTTCCCTGAATTTGAGCTCTCATCCCTGGAAAGAGCAGCTGACTGCCAGGATGCTCAGAGTCCTGGGGCTGTACGGAGGTAAGAAGCACTCAGAACTTCTGTCTTGTCTTGTTTGTACCATGTCTAGTGAGTGGCTGCTAATGTTGATTTCTCCTGGTTAAAACTGCTTGCGAATAAGCACTTTCCTGGGATCAGTGTGGGCAGATTGGGATTTACACAGTGTAGTTCAGCTCCAGTCATGTCCATGTTCATCAGCAGCAGTTTGGACTTGATTTCTGTGGAGTATCTTCAGACATCATCTGTACATTTATAGAGTTGATACTTCTCACTTTTAAAATACCCCATGGCAGGTGTGTCATCTGTATAAGCATCAGATGGGCAAATAGCTTACTGACACCAGAACACGAGTGTCATCCAGATGGTTTAACAGGCAGCATGAGGTACAATTAGGACACACTTTTGTGCTGCTTGGAGCCACAGTTCAATTTCTAAGGCTCATCTCTGCTGACAGGGCTTGATCCTCACTCACCTCTGGGCTGAAGGTCAGCATCTCCTCACTGTTGTCTGTTGAATGAAGGAGGTGAAGAGCAGTTAAAGGAGCTCAAGATCCCTTTGGGAAGGCAGGGTGAGGGGAAATCAAGGCCCCTGATCCCCATTAGATCCACCACCTCTGCTCTGCCTGATGATGCTTGATAAGTTTTGGTCAGTTCAGAGCCAGTATGGGTTTGATCCCCTGAGCGTTTGTTGTAGTTTAATGCAAAAACATGAGAGAAAGGGCTGGTGATGAACAGGAGGGATGAAATGTGAGTGCAGTGATGGCAGTGAAGTCCCTCCCCAGTCACTCACAGCTTGGGTGCTCCTGTGTGGAGCAAGGCAGTGCTGCTGCTGGAAGATTTATTCCATGTGGAATGGCAAGGGAGCATGCTTCCTTCTGCCTTTGATTCATGGCACTTCCTATGTCATAAGAACAATCATTCATCAATTATTTTTATAGAAGCATTTTGTGTGATGTTTGACTTGGTTTTGTTTCTTTCAGAGACAGTAATTTTCCACTCTAAAGATACTCCCGTGCCCTTTTCCCTTCCTCCTTTCTAGGGTCCAGAGAAATAAAGGTGGGGAATCACTCACAACCCCAGATGTGGAGTCCAGGAGTTTGGGAAAGCTTTCCTTAATTGGAGAGCAATTGTGACTGCAAGGCTTCATCAGGAACTCCCCTGGCACCTCCGTTTGGACAGTGTCAGGACCACAAGAGGGGACCCTACGTTTACTCGGGGCTGTGCTGCTGCTGAAGGTCAAGGAGCCGTTCCTTGTTCTGCCTTGTGGTGACAGGCTGCTAGGCCATACATAAACGAGAAATTGAAGGTATTCCAGTGTGTAAGTCCAAATTGGGCAACCTTAAATTCCTCATTCTCCTGCCTTTGAGGTCCCTACACAATTCCTTATGATCTTTGTTGGAGATGCTCTCTTGGCCATTCTGGTGTACCATCGTGCAGTCCCACCTGTAGGTTACAGGTAACTATGTAAAAAGATTCCTCTTCCTTCTCTCTGCCTGTATGAAACCTGCTCATTTTTAGCTCTTTGTTTCTATTTTCTTCATCTGGAAGCTTCTTCCCTTTTATCTGACATCACTAGATCTTGCATTAATAAGAAAGACAAGCCTAGAATCTACTGATCCCAGCTGAGATTTTGGCTTCAAAGTATTAAGAGATGATCCAGAGCCCTCAAGATCAGTGTTTTGTTGAACAAGTTCCCCAAATTAATCCAACAAAGGTGCAGTGTAATCTTTCTTTGAGGTTGAAAGGAGAAAGTATTAATTTCATGCAGAAAAGATTGTATCTCTGACTGACATAGGAATAGAAAATAAATAGCTATTAAATTACATTCGGCTGTCTCAATCTAATAAAGCATCTTCTGGATCAATAGCTGAATCATTAGCCAAGGCACATAGCAAGCTTCCCCTCTTCTCATTTGAGATGCAAGAAAGAGGTTTTTACATTTCTATAATAAAAAGAATACTTTAAGTCTTCATAGTAAAAAGGCAGAAGTAGGGGGGGAAAAAACCCGAGAACCACGCTTTATGCCTTAAGCAAGTGTCATTTTTCATTTGAAACGTGTAATTTAGGGATATTGGGAAATGAAGGTTTTATATTTAATGACTGTCATTTCTCAGCATTGCTGAGCTGTCTGACAAACCCTAACCCAGAGTGTGTGAAAGGAGACTTGGAGTGCAGGAAGAGATGGGAAGGGCAAGACAAGGCATCACCCACTTTGTTCTCCTAATTAAAGCTCACTGGGGAGTGATACATAAAGGATGATGGAGCAGTTCCCCACTGAAAATGCAGTTTCATCAAAACAAATGAGATCCGCCTGTGCTGGCTACTGCTGAGCCACAGAGAAGACGTGAGCAGGGAGAAACTGCAACCACGTGCAGAATAAAGGAGGACTAAGTGATGTGTTATCAGCCTTTCACTGCAAACCAGTGAAGTTTATCAAACCATTTAGTAAATACAGGGAGAATATGGTCTTAGGAGTTGGATAGCAAAAAGCAGACTAGAGAGTGTACATGTCAGTATCCATGGTTTGGGTTGGAAAAGACCTGAAGATCATCTAGTTCCAACCCCCTTGGTAATGTGATAGAAGATGAGGTTATCCCTGAGGACAGGAGACATCAGGGGTTACTGTCACTCTGGGAAATGGCAGATGTATTTTTTTCACTTGGAATCAGGTTCTGTGTAATATATTAATTAATGCAGCACAATGGAATGGGGAGTACAGTTATAATGTACGTCCAGAGCAGCAAGCTGGGAAGGGATACAAACCGTACAGAGGGCTGAATTACAATTCAAAATTATCTTGATAAATGGAAGAAGAAATGATCTGAAACCAATAGCAAAAGACTCCCTGAAGAGAAGTGTAACAAGGAACAAAGAAAGGTGAAATCAAACCCAAGAAATCAATATTCAGCTGTAAAGCACTGCAGAAACTCTGAAACACTGTGAGGGTGCTGAGGCTCTGGCACAGGGTGTCCAGAGAAGCTGTGGCTGCCCCATCCCTGGCAGTGTTCAAGGCCAGGTTGGACACAGGGGCTTGGAGCAACCTGCTGTAGTGGAAGGTGTCCCTGCCCGTGGTGGGGGGTTGGAGCTGGAGGAGCTTTAAGGTCCCTTCCAACAGAAACCAGACTGTGATTCTATGGGCTCTGTCAAACAAGCATTTCCAGTCTGCACTGGGATCCTGCCAGCATCATCCCTCTGGTTTGCCATCAAATAGATCCTTATTCTTGTGAACTTTTACCTGACTCTCCAAATTCCTTTCTAGTTTACTGCTTGACTTTGTATTTGCTGCTAATTACAATTCTGTGTCTAGTCTTTAAGAGGGTTAAATTTCTCATGCTGAGGTTTTGGTAGGGCCATTAATAGGTGGCACAGGAGTGTTACAGACACAGCTTTGCATTTCAGAAGTGCAAAAGGCATATGTGCAGATACAATAGCAGCTTATTGTCCAGCTAAAATCTAAAATGTGGTGTTTATTGGAATATATCAATGACTATTTTATAGACTATTCTGTGGGACCCGTGGCTACAGGATACCTGCTTGGATTGAGAAGGAACCTGGTAGGATCTCACCTAACAAAAAAACCCCATCAAGATTATGCCCCAAATAAGATGGTCAGAAAACTAACGTGTCAAAGATTTCTGAGCATGTGGCTTGATGACTGGTGAGGTCAGGAAGAGTCAAGCTGGGAGACCTTGGCTCCCCAACACCCATCCCAAATGAGCAGGATTGTTCTGCTTGTGCTATGGGATGAGGTGTGGATGCCAAGATCAGCCCATCCACACACATCTTGCTGAACCAGAGGTGTGCAGTGTACATGCTGCAGGTGGTTATGAATGTGGTTTTCAAGTTTACTGCCCCCACAAAGCTTTGCCTCAGGCCTTTACTTGCAGCAAGCTGACAGGGCTCTTTCTAAGCACTTTGGTCATCAACATTTTCCCTCCGTCAGAATCTTTGTGTGGGTGAGAAGAGGAGGAACCGAAGCCAAAGCTTTTAATGAGGAACGTTTGCAACAGAACCTGAAGTTTTGCATGGCCCGATCTTGGGTGGGGATTTGAGCTGGAGACAGCAGCAAGAAGGTTTATCTGATTTTTCTCAATACCTGGATGATGTTACTATGGAAGGTGCCAGTTTCCAGTCTAACAAGATCCCATGTGGGTTAAATGGCTTTGGAGTCAGTTCTGTTCCCATTCCTGGTGCAAGGAACACATTGCTCAGCAATGTCTGGAGCAAGTTGGGCTGCAGAAATCCATCCCTGCAGGAGAAGAACTGTGTTTTCTCCAGGAAGTGAACACAGGCACTGCAAGAAGCTGCTTTCTTTTCTTGTTAAACCATTTGCCAAGACCAACAGTCACTAAGATAATCAATTCACTCCATTCCCAGCCTCCATGGATCCTCTAGCTTTTGGCAAGTCATGAAACCGTAATTCCCAGGCTGATAAGCCTTTTTCCCTGTGCTGTCTCTCAATATTGTCTCTTCACATGAATGCAAATGGCTTCTCCAGCATGTGAAGCTGTCCTGGTGGCTCTGTCTGACCCTGGGTCTGACCCTGCTGCTTTTATTCTGAGTCCAGCATCCAGAGAGGAAACTCGCACCCATCCTCTGTACCAGCACAGCCTCCTGCTTGAGGAGGGTGCAATTCTTACCCTGTGTGTTATTCCTGCTTCTCTGCACTGTAACATGACCTATTGCTAGATACACAGTGACCTGTTCTCAGCCTTGAGATCTTTGCTCACCTCTTCTCATTTCTCCAGCCCTCGCACTGATGCTTGGCTTTGACTGTATCGACAGCAACTAATCTGATGCAACCTTGGGGTTTTCACTCTGTGAGTCCTGCCCAGCTGACTGAGAAGGAGGAGAAGAGCCTTCTGTCTGTGCCACTTCAGCTCTTCACTGCTTTTAGGGTGCAGCTCTGGACCCCAACCCTGCAGAGGTGAGGATAACTCCTATGGTGGGATCTGCTCGAGGAGGCTGTGGCTTTGGTGGGGAAGTGCTTTAGAGGGTTAAACCGCATTTGTGAAAACAGCCCAGGGCAGACGTCACATGCACGAGGGAGATGTTGCAAGTTGGTGCTTGCAGCTCATGAGAGGCAGTGCGGAGCTGCACGCTCCTTGCCTTGGCTGGGCTGTGCCTGGTTGGCCCATGGTGCCCAGGAGATGGAGAGAGGAGAGTGACCTTCCCCAGCACAGGCTGGGGCTGTGGGGCTGGAGACCTTGCATGGGGCAGAGTGGGATGGTGGCAGATAAAGGACAGTGAGGAGGAGAGACCTGAGCTCGCTCCCCAGCAGCAGGAGGCGAGTTGGATCAGGTAAGCCTCCACTGGTTGCTCTGGAGCAGAAGGACTTGCTGAATGTTTCTCTGCTGTTTAGCTGGGGCTTGGAGGGGTCCTAAAAAGAAAGTCCATGGCCTGAAGGAGGCAAAGTCACCAGAGATGTTGGCATTGCATAAAGAATAACAAGAGATACAAGAAACATAGTGCAGGAGATGAGAGGATTCCCCTCGCGTTAGCACAGGAGGCGGCAGAGGAGGATTTGGGGCAGACCTATTTCCAAATATGGGCAGTTGTTCTGCAGTAAAAGACCAAACAAGGCCTGTGCTGCACGAAAAGGTAAAAGCAAAGCTGCTTTTCCTGATGAGCTTGCCCTGGCTGGGGAAGGCTGTTCCCCTCCTGTGGGCTGGGGAGGGCTCAGCCCTGTCCCTGCTGCATCCTTCAGGCTGAGCCCTGATCCTGCTGTTGCTTCCTGAGACTGTCCTCCAGAGACTCAAAACTTCCAACATCTAAGCCGGAGCACCTTGCTTCGTCTCTAACTTCACCTGAGAGCAGCACAAGGTGGTAAGCTTTAGTTAGTTTTTCCTTTGTTTGCCTTGTTTCTTCACTCCTGCTTTGCTGCTTTGTATGGGGATTTCTGCCATGTTTTGCATTTTTCCTTCTGGTTGATGCTAACCTGAGGGTATTGAAGGCAAAAACAGGAAAGGAGTGAGAAAATTCACTGTCTGAATCCACCTTTTGATGCTCTGTAGCATGTGGCTGCCAATGCTCTGCAAGGAAAATCTCACTTCTATGGTGAAGAGTGGGAGCTGTGCCCATCCCGTGTGTGCACACACACTCCGCATACCTCTTGTGCAATATGCACCATGGTTGATTCCTTTAAGTGTGTTTCCAGCCCTCTGCAGGGTTTTTCTGCAATCGATCAGAGGGACCTTTTGTGTTGTCAGCCTGCTCTAGTGGAAGGTGTCCCTGCCCATGGCAGGGGGTTGGAACTGAATGAGCTTTAAGGTCCCTTCAACCCAAACCACTCTATGATTCTCTTGCCTCAATTTCCTTTCTGACAGTCCTTTCAAGCAGTGGCTATCCTGATTTAAGCCAACCAAGACAACCAGCAGCCAAACCAAAGCAATCCTCTTTGTAAGGAGAGTGGATGAGCATTGTGAGGGACCTTTACACCAAGAGACAGCAACAGGCTCCTGGTGCTAAAGTAAGGGCAAGCGGAGGTTAAAAAGTAAATGCTAGTTTTGGAGAGCCACAGGAATGGAAGGTAATTGAAGAATAAACTTCAGAGTCCTCCAAACATTTGCTTTAATAACTACCCACAGGCTCTGGCAGGAGGTTAGAAGCTGCATCAGCAGCATTTGCCTGGAAAGCCTGTGGGCACCATGCCTGCTGCGTGTGCCTGTCAGCTCCTGGCACTGCCCGTGGTGGAGAGGAGAGGAGAGGGGAAAGGAAAGCAGAGACCTTCAAGGGCTTTGCTGCTGCTGGGTGAGAGCTCCTGTTTGCCTTTGCCTTCAGTGGCTGTGTTTTTCTTCCTTAACTGCACTGTGTCCTTTGTGTGGTGGGGAATCATCCACCATGTTGGTGCCTGGGGCATTTACACTGGCTCTGCATCTTCTGAAAGTGCTTCCTGAAAGAAAGAGCAAAAAACCTGTTGGCTTCGTCATTATGCCCCATCCCTGGCAGTGTTCAAGGCCAGGTTGGACACAGCGGGTTGGAGCAACCTGCTCTAGTGGAAGGTGTCCCTGCCCATGGCACGGGGTTGGAACTGGGGGAGCTTTAAGGTCCCTTCCACCAGAAACCAGTCTGTGATTCTATGATTCACAAGGAGAAATCCTGCCTATTCCTTGACTAATTGTTTACAATATTTAAGGATGTTGGGATAACTGAAGCAATATTTAAGGATAACTTTTCTACCCATTAACAAAACATAAAGGTAATTGCAGCAAAAGGTGAGGCTGTGCATACTGCGCTCATGGCTGGCCAACACCTACCTGGTGATAATATCCAGTGGGAGCGGTGTCCAAAGAGCAGAGTACACCCAAGCGGTGTGTGCTGTTACCCTTTATCTGCTGTCTCTGCAAGGTTTGGGATGTTATTTTTCACTTTTTTCAGGGCCGGAAGATGCCTTCTTGCCCATGGAAAGCAGGATCTCAAGAAAGTCATCAGTGGGAGTGTGAATGAGGATTTCACAATCTGCTCCCCAGCCAGGAGAACAAGCCACCTGACCTGAGGCTGAATCCGTGTTTCTTAGCCATGGAAGATAAAGCAGATATACAAAGTGCTGGATTTGTGACAATACAACACAGTCCATCAAGGAGAGACACCTTCAGCGTGGCCCATAAAAGCCAAACTGGTGGAACTGAGAAAAATGGGTCGCTTTCCTCCATCCTCTACTGTAAGAGTGATTTAAAGGAAGGATCCCTGCAGGGGGTGAAAGGTAAGTGAGGAACTTTATATGTAGGAATGAATGGACATCCACCTATTGAAAACCAGCATCCTAGAAGCCCTCTTCTCTTGAAATCTTTGGGAAACATGACTTGTGCTTTCCAAGTGACTCCTTTTCCCAGTAGCAATTTGCCCTTTCTCTGCAGCACTGCTTCCAAAGCCACCTGAGGCGCTGTGCAGAGGCAGAAGGCAGCGCTGTGAATGCCTGTTCTCACAGACACCTCCATGAGCCATTCAGGGCACCCTTTCTGCTTGCGGAGTGCATGGCACCTCCTTAGCGCTCAGGTTTTGCAGGGGTGAAGCAACTTTTGTTGCTCCAGCAGAGATCGAAGAGCTGAACCCCTCTTCAGATCTCTGGTATCTCAGCTTGTCACCCAACTCACTAGACTTTGTGCTGAGCAACTTGACCAAAGGAGGACAGGACAGTCAAGCCCAAGGCTGAGGTCATTTGTTTTTATTCTTGCTTTATATTCACTGCCTCCACTGCTCTGAGGAAATAAACCTCAGCAGACACACAGGACCTTGTTATCCTGGCGGTTTCAGGTGCAGCTGGAGGTTTCAGATGCATCTACCCTTCTCATTTTGCCTCGAAGCAATCACATCCTATTGTAATGTAATTGCCTTGTTTCACTTGGCATCTCCTGTTCCTGAGCAGTGAAGAGATATGAGAATGAAGGGCATAAGTGGGAGAGAAAGGAAAGGTGAGCACACACTGTGTTTCAGCCAGCACAGCATCCGGGAGAGAGCAGGAGCAGCCCCAGGGGACACACGTGGATTTGACCCCGGATCTGCAAAGGAGAAGTGAAACTGGGTGAAATGTCAGTGAAACAGGATCTCCACTAAGCAAGCACTTCCTTAGCCCTCATCCCTTCCTCTTGATACAGCACTGCTTGTATAAACTCTAGCTGCATGCCGGATGAGATGCCCAGAGATGACAGCTCTCCTGTGCTGCTCCGAGGTGGCTCTGCCTCAGCTCCCAGCAACCTGCTCTTCAAATCTAGGACAGGTTGTCCTCACTCTTTCCAGGCTCCTGCCTGCAACCTGGGTCTCTAGAATACATCCTTGATCCTAGCCCTAGCTGAGACTGGAGCTGAGAGCCTTGGGCAGAGCCAGGCTGCCCAGGAGCACTGCTGGGGCAGGGAGCTGGATGTTGGAGGATCTATGGAGCTCAGCATGAGCCACCTCCCTGTAAATGTGATTATTGAGAAGCACTTTGATTGCTCAAGCTTTGTTCAGTCTTGTGGTGGGTGGGGTGGGTAGGCAACGGGGGACCTCTCTAAGAGGTAGGGAGCCTCAGCAACACCAAGCAGCCTGAGTCCATTGTGCTCAGTGTGATCAGTTAGGGATCAGTGAGGCAAGACGTTATCCTGCTGAAGATCAGAGCGTTGTGTTATCTTCTCGCTCCTGGAATGTGTTCGAGGTGTCCTCCCTTTCTGTAGGTTGTTTCCTTACAGGGGACATGAGGCTGCTTCCAGAGCTCCTTGTGATGTTGTTAGAAATGTCCAAAGGGGAATTCTGGGTCTGTTTAAAACATGTCAGGGTGGTCTGCATGCCTCAGCCTTCCCTTTATCGTTTGCTCCTTTAGCTGCTGGGAATAAAGCCCATACCAGAGCTATGCTCATGCCTCCTTTGGGCTCTTGCAGAACCCTTCAATGGGCAGGTGCTCATGGTGCTCAGCATGGACAACAACTGCTCAGCCGCCTCCTTTGATATGGAGCTTTGTGCAGAGAAACTCCAGTCCCTCGGGGTTCAGGTAAGCTCCTCAGGTGTTATTCCCCTGGGGACCCTGTAGGAGTGAAAACAAGCTGGATCAGCATCATTTGCATCTGCACCCACATCACAGACAGCTTTGCTTTAGTTCTCGTTCTGAGAGTCACTTGTTTCAGTTCCACTTCTGTCTATTCCCCATGGGCTGCTAATCAGCTGTAATGATCTTGGCTTAAACTGCCATGAAGAAACCCATTCAACATAGTGAGCTGCTTGAAAGTCACTCTGACGGGTTGAAGCATTCCTGTGACAATCTGTTCTTTGTCACGAAAAGCTAGTTTCTCTTGTGACCTTTCCTGCACTTTCCAGGGAGATAGTATTCACTGCAAATGAGGCAAGAAAACAAGGTTTCGGTCTGTGGTAGCTGTATGGATGAAATTGGAGGAGTGCTCTGGGGCACAGTTTGAGCTGCAGTGAAGCCTGGCCCATAATGACTGCCCAGGCTAGTTCTGATGGGATTTGAAGCCCAAAACTATGGGGTGGCTCCAGTTTTCTGTTTGCTCCCTGAGCAGGTGGCAGCGGATCAGTGGAAAAGGTTGATCCAGGATGCTGTTCTGAAGCCTGAAGTGAGACGGTACATGTTCTACAACTCCAGGGCATTCCAGATAGCCATTGCTGTGGTAAGTGCAAGGGGGGTCTCTCGCTGAGGTGCATCAAGACCCGCAGCTGGGGTTCTTGTGCCCAGGGAAGGAGAGAGGCTTGGGTGGAGAGGAGATGCTGGTTTTCACACTTACTAGTGGACTCCTTGGGAAACCTCAGTTCACAGGTTTTTTGTATATGGAGGTTAAGGCACCATCTCCAACCCCTTGCTGGTAGTCCCACTGAAGCATGGCTGAATAACTGCCATGAATAACTGAGGTAGTTGTACCTACAATAGGCTATATTTTTAACTTGATTTTAAACATCTGTAGATATTCTGGTCCTGATGCTAATTCAGACCAAAGGACCAGTCAACCTTTTGATTACTGAGGTGTTTGTCTAGTCTTATTCTTCTTCTGGCGAGAAAAGATCCTCTAGAGACTCCTACCATTAGCATCTACTGGAAGGCTGCTATTTTGCAGCATGCTGAGAATGTGATAAAGTCTGACTCCTCCATTTAGCTGCATTGATTTTTTGGGATAGCCATTATACATGTCTTCTCCTCCTTTCCCTAATATTGCAGGAACTAGTGCTCAGTATTTTGATGGGTTTAGTACCTGTTTAGTGTAAATACATTATATTAGTGCAAGATGATGCTGTGACACGATGCTGTGACGTGCTGTGCTGCATATGTCATATTTGCTTCTAGGCAATATCTCCTGCCCAAATACATGTTATCTGAAATAAAGGCCAGATGAATTCAATTTTGCCTGTCTTTGTGCAAAGGCCAAATTTGTCAGTCCTTAACATAGTCCTTGACTCCAGTGTCAGCATCACCATTTGAGTGTTTCTGTGATTGAGTAGTGTCTGCACTTCCTTGAGTGTTTTGACACAGGAGCTTTTTAAATGAAGGGACTGTTAGAATTATTATCAATATGCCTTGGTGAGTGCATTTCTTATCTAAATGGAGGAACTCAGTTGAAATCCTTCCTAGGTATGAATCATCCTTAACAATTCACTCTGTCTTTGATGACTGGTGATTCTTTATAATAAACTAGGGCTCAGAGTTCTTCTAGTCCTTTCTTTTCCCTATTTATTAACGAAAAAAACCCTCTGTCCTTTTCCACCCTCTGAAAATCTCATGTGACAATTTATGGCAAGGTATTACCCTATGAGAAGGGACTGGTGGATTTTTCTTCTTCCCGTGAGGAGGGAAGAGAAGCCTAGAGGAGGACACAGAGACGCTGTGAGGGCTGGAGCAGCTCTGCTCTGGAGCCAGGCTGAGAGAGCTGGGCTGGGGAAGCCTGGAGAAGAGAAGGCTCCTGAAGGGGAGACCTTAGAGCAGCTCCAGTGCCTAAAGGGGCTCCAGGAAACCTGGAGAGGGGCTTTGGACAAGGGCCTGTAGGGACAGGCCAAGGGGAATGGCTTTAACCTGCCAGAGGGGAGATTGAGGTGAGCTCTTAGGCAGAAGCTCTTCCCTGTGAGGGTGCTGAGGCGCTGGCACAGACTTTTCCCAGAGAAGCTGTGGCTGCCCCACCCCTGGCAGTGTTCAAGGCCAGGTTGGACACAGGGGCTTGGAGCAACCTGCTCTAGTGGAAGGTGTCCCTGCCTGTGGCAGGGGGTTGGAACTGGATGAGCTTTAAGGTCCCTTCCAACACAAACAAGTCTATGGTCCTATGACTTTTCTCACTTTCATGGTTTGTGACTGTCACTAGTGGCCGGGTTTTCACAGGTTTTCTACATGTCTCTCTGGACAAACATTTACACCACAGTCCAGCTGTGTTCCTTCGGACGCTACTGGGAGGCCAGCGTGCTGGTGACCCTGGCTGCTGTAGCAGTCACCGTCATTGTGATACTCGTTATTGACCATCGCCAGAGGAAGGTAAGAGGATGCTGCTTGTGTGCAGGCACAAGGAGCAGGACTTCCACCCACCAGAGGGCTGCGACACGGGTTGTCATGTAGATACATACTAAGAACATAGTTTTCTGGAGAAGGAAGGAATAACTTTACAGCAGACTTGGAGATCAGGTTATGCAGCCAAGATAGGTGTTGTAATACCTAAACGTAGGTGTTGGAGCCAGGCAGGCTGACCTAGATCACCTGCTTCTTGGAGGCAAAGCAGCCGTTTCAGGGCATGGTTCATGTTCCCACAGCTGGTGGGAAGCCACAGGAGCTTACCAGCAGAGCTGGTTCCTGGCCTGCTTCTCATGGTGGCTCTTGGCTGCCTGTTGCCATTAAGAACTTCATTCACTTGTGCTGCTGGAGCCATGGGGTCATGGTCCAGGCCCCACCACACCTGCCTTGCAACAGGTCCAGAACAAAAAAGCAGCTCCTAACCCATAGGAGTTGCAATAGTTATAAACCCAAGGTAGACTGGGCAGAAGGAAAAGGGGAGTTGCTGTTAGCATGAGAGGCAACCAGCCTGCAGCATCTACTGCTTGGTTGGTGTCAACTTTTATTCATAGGAATCACAGGAGTATGGAGATTTCTAAGGAGTGATCTGAAGAATAATGTTGGAAAGGCTTGATTCAAAATCCAGAGGGGTCTCTGCACTGATCTGAATGGATTTTAGAGCAACCCTCTAACGACAGTTCTGCCTTAAGGCGAAACCTGACAAACGTGTGGGTTCACAGAAGTGCAGTCCTTTATTTGGGGACTGCTGTGGGATGGAAGAGAGGACGTGTTTCTGGAAGTCAGTACCACTCCAGACATATCTATAAGAGAAATGATCCTTAGTGAGATTTCTCTCTGCGCAGACATCTGCTAGTGGTGGCTGGGCCAGTACTGGAGGCTGGTGACAATCCTTCCCTTAGTGCAGACTGCTCTTGTCACTGTTTTCCTTTTGGAGCTGTGGTATTTGGGGTTATCCAGCTGCAGTTTGCAGCCATGGGCTGGCCCAACTTCTGCTGCAGAGCATGTTAATTTCTCTTTCATTCTTTAACAGATAAATATGAACACAGATGTGAGGCTGGCTGCTGTCAATGAAGTCTTTCTCAAACACAGTTTAATTCTGGGGATTACAGATGTCCTGGATGGGCAACACAACATCCTACAAGTATCCTTTCTGTAGGGAATTGTTTGTGTCCCTCCTGGGTAGCTGATGATATGGAGCTGTTTGTTGATATTATGATCCATGAGGATTTCCAGGGGGTGGGATGAGATTTGTTCTCCTATTGAATGGCATGAGGGATTGGGGTTTTTTTGTCCTACAAATGGGGATTAAGTTATGCCCAGAGGTAATTGGAAATACTACAACTAAAAGGCTGAAGTCCGTTGGGCAAGACAATTATTCCTGAAAGTGTATTATACTTACATGACAGTGATGATTCTGAAGATGAACAGAGTGACAGCAATGTGCCTATGGCAAAAAAACCCCAACAACAAGAAGCCAATACAGAGCAAACATGAATCTCCATCCTTGGGTTCATTTGCTGCTTTTCAGAGATACCTTTTCTACACTAGACAGAGATTTAGGGGAAAGAAGAGCGTTTTCAAGAGAGCATGGAAGTGTTAAAGGAAGGTGAGAGACACGGTCACCCAGATTTACTGGTGACCTTCATACCACCCCATATATATAGAGGCATGAAATACAAATGGAGAGGGGATCAACAGGGTCAGAAATGGGGACAGGGAATACTGCAGGAGGGCTGGTGGGAGTGAAGTTGTGCAGAATGGGGAGGAAACAAAGAACCCGAATTACATGTTTTTTATAGACCACCATAGTTTTACGCTGCAGTAAGTGAGGACTAATCCAATGGGCCTTCACCTACCAGTCCCAGAACTGCCTGAAAGCAGAAAACAACACAGGGATTCAATTGATTTTGTAAAGAATAAATGGAATTAATCCCTACAAAAAAAGGAAAGAACTCCAGAAGGGATTAGGGGAGCTAAGTCAACATTATCCTCTGTTTAGATGTAAGGCCTCTGAGTTGAGTGATGTGCAATGCGCTGGGTTATCCCAGTATCACCATGAGGCAGCAGAAGGTGTGTGAGGAGGACTGGCTGCCATGTGGGGCAACATTCCCCCTTCTCTGCCACCCCTCCGCTTTTCCCCTTTAGCTTGGCTTAAAATTGGCCCTGGGATGTTGTGTGAGTGTTCCTGAGCGTATCCTGAACATCCTGCAAGCACCAGCTGCCTCACTTCTATCCATACTGTAATCCACAGGGAGGGCTGCAGAGGGGGAAGCATGGAAAGACTCCTTCCTTAACCCTGCCCATCCCAGTTGTGGTTTGTGCACTTCAGCCCGGAGCGTTGCCTCCAGTCCTTATCAGCCCACATCATGGACCTGCAGAGGACACGAAAGGTAAATGAGGCACAAACTCTCATAGTAACATGTGCAGGACACCCTGATGCCCCAGCTTTGGTGGGATGGAGTTGGGCAAAGCGAACCAAGTGTCTGAGTGTCCACCTAGGCATCCCCTGCTATGAACTGGGAGCTGGACAGACTGGGAGGTGGAGCAACTGCATCTGTTGGTGCTCAGATAAGCAGGAATTTCTTTATGTCCTGTGTGTCTGGATAATTAATTGCATGACTTTAATAAAGGAAAGGCATCAAGAATCAAGGGCAAATCTGGAAAGCATGTGTCACAACTTGAAATAAGTAATGCCTTGAGCTGTCTTCCTGAAATAAATGAGATAGCCTGAGGAGTAAGTAGGTGCTGGGTTTACTGTATGAAAATGCTGTCTTCTTGGCCTTCGGGAAATGTTTTCCTCTATTTGGTTGTATAAATACACAAACACCGTGTTCTGCACTGGATGGTTGTAGGATGAGAGGTGAAGGGGGTGCAGTCATCTAAGAATCTCAAGGCTGCTCATCCATCAACGTGGATGGATGCAGATGCAGTTTGGGGGTGGGCAAAACCACACCAATTCACATATTGACTGATACAACTCATCTAGCTTTTAAAGGCTATTTTAAAGATAGATTTTTTCATGCCAGGCTGTGACCATTGTGCTGGGAGAAGTCACTGGCACAAGAGGCAGCTGATGGCAGCAGGGATGTGGGATAGAGGCGCTCAGCTCCAAGCGCTGGGCATGGCTCTTGGGCGGTGCTGTGTTTTACTCTTGGGATGATAACACCTAGGAGTTAAAAGCATGCAGGAGGAAATCAAAGCTGTCCTCAAGACACTGCTGCCTTCCTGTCTCTGGAGGCCCCCAAAATCTGTTTCTCTTCCAGCCGGCCTTGCGGCACAGCCTGGATGAGCTCTGTGTGGTTATGGAGGCGGTGGTTTCCCCTGACCTGGGCATGGAGGAAGAGGCTTTGCGTGAGGAGTCCCCTCTGTTATCCAGTGAGGTGAACCTAAATAAAGAGCCTGTGACATGCAACGAGCTGCTCCACCTCGTTCCTGAGGGCCCACCAGAGGTAAGGAGAAGGAATATCCCTCCCTCATGAGCAAAGGTGCCAAATTGCGTCTCCAGACACCTTGACTCCAAAACCCATCCCAGCAGCCCCCGGCCATGGGGGACACCTCCTTTATCACTAGTAGAAGCCCCTGGAAGCCTGGAGGTCCATACACACGTTCTCCAGCCCTAGCAGTGCTTAGTAGTTACTGAGTACAGAGCAACTAGTGCTTAAGGAATTAAAGGATTGGGCTTTTCTTTGCTGGTGGCCCGGGGGTCCCTGTTTGGAGAACAGGGGTCAGTGCAGAGACCCAGCACCTCTGTTCGGGCTGGGGACGAGGCCTGCATGTGTCCAGCCTTTGTCTCCTCCATGAGTGTGCTTTCAAAGACTTGTGCCACGCTGAGCATCAAATGTGTCCTTATTCCTACTCAGCAAGAAGCTTCAAATGGGATGATTTTGATTCATGTGTTATCTGCTCACTAAGTGAATTTGGTGCAGGTGACATTGCTGCAGGTTGAAGCTTTACAGGAAAAACAAGGCAATCTGAGGCAGGGAAAGAGCAGGCAGGTCCCCAAGCAGCCTGGCTAGCCTAGCCACCCACTGGTGGGGTCATGTCATACCCCACGGGGACAGTGTGCCAGCACTGCTGACCAGAAGGGTATCTGGGACAGTTACATATGCCATTGGCTTCGGTCCTGTTTCTTTCAGAGAAGGACAGTCCTTGAATGAGGGAGCACATGGCATTTAATGTGTCATCACTTGTCCTGCTCTGCTCTGACTCCTTTACTGCTCGTTCCAGGCGATGGCCCAGCAGCTCCTGGTGATCTTCAGTGGATGCTATGTCCGGCTCCTGGTGACCGGCCAGCTGCCCCGGGCCGTGGCAGGGGGGCACCTGGAGCAGAGCAACATGCCCTGTCTCTGCCAGTTCATCCAGAGCTCTGTGCTTAACACATACCAGAGTTGGTTCATGGCACGGTGACTCGAGGGGGCTGGAATATGCAAAAATGCAAGCTGTCCGTACACAACAGTGTGAAGAGGTCATGGGGCAGAGAGAATGGCTGCTCATCCTAGACTCATCTGGATGAACAAGTGGAAATAAGACTCTAATAAACCATACAAGGAACTCGCTGCCCTCTATGGTCCAGTAGAGCTCAAAGGGCTTCACTTTGGACTGCTATTTATAGGGTCAAAAGGTGATTGGCTTTAGTCATTAATAAATCTCCATCCTGGCCACAACTTGCATTAATAATTACTAGAAATGTCTCAAAACTCAGTACCAATGTACTGTTCCACTTGGGTTATGATCAAGGGAAGGCTCTCAGGGAATGACTGATTGTCCCAGCTCTCACTTCCCACCTTACCCAGGGATCAGTTTGTCCAGTTCCTCCCTCCTTAGCCTCCTTAGTACCTGGTATGCTCAGGGATGCTTCACCATCCAACTCACTACACAGAGGCCAAAGCCTGACAGGAATTCCTGAGATTGTGGAGCAGCCGAGAGGAGGAAGCAGGGAATGCACCACTCCAACATCCCTCCATTTTATGCATTACATCCTGCCACCGAGTATTTACCTCTTGTGTGATGTTGTACTGGAAAGGTTTTGGTACCGAAGGCTAAGCATCTCTCAAGGCAGCAGCAAGAGGCCAAGCCCTGGGGACCCAGGAGCAACACCACTTCCCTTCGCACTGGTGCAGCCCTTGCATCCAACACAGCTCAGGGGCTGGTGTGCCCAACCTGCTTTTGGTCAGACCCTCTGCTGGTGCCAATGGTGCAGCTCCCCTTATTGCAATGAAACAACCACCAATTAACTGCAGACAAGGAGATAAATTGCTTCGCTCAAAGTAGGATCTGATTCCTCTCCCTAATAAAGCCAAGTGCCTGCCCTGATCTTTCCATGTGGGGCCTCTGAAAGTTTGGGCTCCTGTTGCAGGCCAGTGACTAAGGCTCTGCTTTTCCCTTATAAGCACTTGATGAAGGTATTGGTGAAGGGAGACAGCCATTTGTCTCTCACCACGTCCCCCCATTAAGGAGCCAGATCCTGTTATTTTAGAGGAAAGGTGGTACTCCAGAGATTTTATAAGACCGTAGGCACGCAGTTCCCTTTCCTCCTCTTGCACACAGCACATGTGAGCAGATGGGAATGGCTTAAAGCTATATCTGCCCTGTGGGTTTACTGTGACAGCCTGAAGCTCCTGGCAGACGTACGAGACCACAGGGCATGACTCGAGCACCGTGCTCGTGCCAGGGTCCAGCTCTGGGCATGTTTGCACCAGAGCATTCAAGAGTGACTCAGCTGGGCCAGTCAAACATATTGATGGGGCAGATCTTTCCTGTGCTGAGGTTCCTTTGTCTGCTGTTCAAAATTATTTTATTTTGCCAACTTTAACACCTGAGCATCACAGATGGGTGGTGCAGGAGCAGCCTGATGCAGGGGTTAGGAGCAGAAGGGTCTGGAGGAGCAGCAGCTCTAGGGGGGTATCATATGAGTGTTTTGTAAAGTCACAGTTATTTGTATATTTAAAATGAGCCAGGAAAGGGGCTGGGGAAAGTTGGCAGCAAGGAGAGTGATCTCTCGCTGCCAGCTGGGTGCATGGTGATGCAGTTTGGTGTTAGGCAGGGTGTTGAAATAAAGCTTGCCCCAGGGAGACATAGCTCTGGGGAAGTGGTGCTTTAGCAGGAGACATTCACTCACTCCTCTGGCTGCCCTAGAGCCAGCCTGGCCTCCCTTCCAAAGGCCAGGGACTAGGATGCAGCTACAGCATTTAAAGGCAAAACCCAGCAAGGGAAGATAAAGCAGATTCTACCTGTTACAGTTCTTTTGCAAAGAGCCCGGCTTTGAGAAAGACTATGGATGTTGGAGCACAGGCAGGACAGTATGAGGACCCACACTTCTCCCCTGTAGGGAGATGTGATGTGATCCCTGTGATCTCCCTCACAGAGGAGGATCAGAGGGGGTTTGCACTGCACCCGTGGCAGGTTATGTCCAAAGTAACAGAGGAAAGAGAGGGCTCTGGATTTAATGGGCTAAAAGGGAGAAAGTTACTGTGTCTGGCATCCTGGCTGTGTTTCAGGGCACTCCATCACCAGCCTTTCTTTCTCCTCACAAGCCAAGGCCATAAAACATGCTGAGTATTTACTGTGCAGAAATTCCTCCAAGATCTCAAACAAGAGGTTTCCTTACTGCTGGTAACTACTCAAACCATTTTCTCCCCAGCTCAGCAAAGCCGTTTTCTCCTGTCAGCCTGTCCCTCTTTCTCATCTCTGCAGTGGTTTTATTTCTTTACAGCAGGATTCCTCTTTCCTTCCCTTCCAAAGACATGTTGCTCCAGTAGTACTCGGCTGAACATGGTGAAGCAGGAGGCTCTTGGAATAGAGAAACACTCTGAGCGTGAGTTTTGCGCAGCAGCACCGAAGGCTGAGCCGACCATGCCAGAGCTGTGACTTGGGCTTGGCTGGAGGAGCTGCTGTTGCCTTGTGGATGATGGAAAACCTGGGTTTGAGGTGTCGGGGGTTAAACCTTGTGATCTCTCAGCTGAGATGGAAAAGATCACTAGAACATGAACTTTGCTGGTGTGCAGCAGGTGAGCGAGAAAAGGAGGTTTCCTCTCCTTTTCTGCTTCTGTCTGCACTCTGCAGGGATAAGTCCTTCCCTATCCCAGCCAGACTGTCAACCTTCTTGTACCACGTCCTGTTGTATGCAGGGGAAGGTAAGGGTGACATATCCCTAGCAGACAAGATATAGGCATTAGCAGTAGCCTTGATTTCTCCAGGGTCCTTCCACCATTCCAGCTCCAGAGTACTGCTTGATGTTTTGCTCAGGATCACTGAAGTAATTTACTCAAAAATGCAGATTTTTGTGCAAACCCTTGCTGTGGCTTATGCTTGTTGGTGCATATTCCTTAATCTTGAAGTTAGGTGGATTCTGAAAGCTTCTGCTTTGAGGAGGACAATGTGCTTCTGTCTCCAAATCCAGCACTGGCTGGTTCAGGCAAGTCGAACTTTCATTTTGATGGCCTTGTCATGGGATTATTAGGTCAGCTGTGGTTGATGGAGGTCATGTATTGCATCTCCTGGCACTGCAAGGCAGCAGCCTGGGCCACTGCAGAAGAAGAAGGATCCAGATGATGTGATATATGATACAAAGTGGAGCCCTTGGTGTTCTGCTGTTCCATGTCAAGAGATTTGAGTGAGCTCTGATGCACTGGGCTGAAAACTGTAAAATGCAGTACAGAAACGGTTAGTTCTGCTGGTGCTCTGTCATGCTGCTTGTGGTATTGGTAAAAGGCAAGGTGTTGAATGGACATGGAGAACGATGTCTGCTCTAAACCACAGAGGATTTCCCATCACATCATCAGATGTTATTGAAGCCTGCAGGAGTGTGTGACATAAGATATGTAGGTGTTAAGAAAGAAATACATTCAAGAAAATAAACACCAAACCTTGAGCATCCCCCGCTAGAACTCATCCCCAAATCCCCTTCCAATACTTTCTGGAGGACCCGTCTTTCCATTTCACAGAAGAGCTCACCAAGACAAGAACAGTGGTTCCACCACAGCCTTGTGCTTCAACATATAGTGAAGGCATCTGAAGGAGTAAACTTCTGTTTGGAGGCTTTGCTTTTGGTTGTTTGTTTCCCCCTGTCTCCAGACCAGGTGTTTCAGATGGGTGCCTTCTTTTGCCAATGTAGAGCTGAAACCTTGGGTTTATAGATGGAACCCTCTAGATGGTGCTAAACTAAAGAGAAAAGTCAGTGGCAAGAGGGAGAGGTTGTCCTGTGGTCACTGCCTCTGCAAATCTTGCACTGCCAAAGGTCGCCTGGGTTAGGAGAACACCTGTGCTTGCTCTCAGTGATGCATCCATGCAGTTCTACAAAGGCTCTTCTAAGGAGCTCGCAGTGTCTAATTGTAGCAAATACTTCTCAGGCCCTTCTTATACTTCATATTCCCAAAGCTGGAGTGTGAGATTCCACAAATACACCATGATTTTAACCCATGCACCTGACACGATCCATTCACTACATAAGACAAGTTGTTTTTTAATGGCAAAAATCCATCTTAACTATTCTTTCTGCTTCATCCAGTTTTACCAAGCAGAATGACTACTACATCAGCCGAGTCCTCTCCTATCTCATGCATCATTACCCAAAATCTTTATCAAATTCAAGCAGAAATAAAGTATGATTTTTTGATGTGGCCAACCCAGAGAGAGAATTCAGGCACAGAATGGTAGGAATCATGGAGGATTAGCTATGAAGGGGAAGTCTGTTACATCAACAGCTGAACAGATTTTACTTTGGAGCCACAGATGGGCAATAAATAAACTATTGAGACATTGTTAGGAGAATATTTTCCAGAAGAATAGCTACATTCAAGTCTGTTTTTCTTTCGACTAAATATACCTAGGGAGAGAACAACTTTATTCGTCTCAATAGAATGGTACTGGCACAATGCTGCTGGGACACAACTGAGTTCCTCTCGCCTTGCCTTGTCTGCAGAGTGAAAAGATGTTTATAGCACTGATGGTGCTAAGGCACAACCTTCTGCTTTCTATAGGGTTACAGAAGGCAGCTCTTTGGCACGAGCAGCCTATGTTCAACTGGAGCCAAGGAATGTTCAGCTCTCATCCAGGTGCCTGACCTAGAGAGCAACCTGAAAAGTGAGTTTTGGTATCTGTGCCATTCCTGCTGCCCTGATATCACCTTTCCCTCAGTTTGGAGAGTGGCTGTTGCAGGTTTTAGTTACTCTCCAATCCAGGTTTGTTGGCCTGAGCTTTGAACATGGTCCCTACTGATGGAGTGGAGAAAGGCTGCTTCTGTCAAACTTTCCTTCCATGAATGGCCCAGATCCATTCATGATGAGCTTATAAA
This sequence comes from Strigops habroptila, assembly GCF_004027225.2. Classification (NCBI taxonomy): domain Eukaryota; kingdom Metazoa; phylum Chordata; class Aves; order Psittaciformes; family Psittacidae; genus Strigops; species Strigops habroptila. The sequence goes on along the minus strand of NC_044291.2, from coordinate 9,160,649 downwards.
CTAGATTAAGAGCCCAGGGACAGAATCTTGGTATTTGATATTTGAAACCCAAAATCTGGGCTGCGCTTTCAGAACAGCTCAATGCCCTTTAAGCAGAAAATTATGGTCTTAAATTCTCAACATTTGCAGTTTACATGAGTTGAGGCCTTGTTTTCTGTTAAGCACAGCACCATGTGCTCCAGATACTGCAAAGAGCACGGCAGGTACCTGAGTGCTGACGTGAGGCTCGAGCTTTTCTGAAGAGGAGATTCCTCAGGCGCCTGCTTCTCCTTCTCAAGAAGTGTGAATACCTCTTAAAAATGAGCTGTCAAATTAATCCTTGGGCTGCAGTCAATTTATCATCCACTGAAACCTCTGCTGCTGGGCCATCAGCTGGAACGAGCAGTAAAGGAGTCAGAGCAGAGCAGGACAAGTGATGACACATTAAATGCCATGTGCTCCCTCATTCAAGGACTGTCCTTCTCTGAAAGAAGACCATTGGCTTGTGACGTTCATGAGAGATCTCATGTCTAGTCATCAGACTCCGTTTCAGTGGATCTCTGCTGTAGCTATATCCATGACCTGTGTGTTCTGGAGGTAGACCTGACTATACCTTTAGTGTGAATGAAAGGAGAGCTGTTACAAGGAAAACCTTATTGGTAGAAGGAGTAGTCAAGGAGTAAGCAAAACATGAGCAAGTCCAAACAAGGCTTTCCTCCAGAGGTCTGGGATGCAGGAATGGAGGGTTCTTGGTGTGCAGGGGCTGCTGAGACTCTTGCAATGGCAATTATGTTTGACTATGAATAACACCAGAGGGGAAAAATTTTTGGAGCCAAAGCTGTTTTTCCAAAGGCTTTGTTTTTGGCATTGATGGTGGGGAAGTCCTATTGAATCAAGCACTCCTCAGGTGGGAATGTTCTTGTCACTTTGCTGACTTCTTTGCTGTGGCACAGTACTTTTTTTTTACTCTTCCTCTCCAGCCTGGATGCAGTCATTGTAAGAATCATATTTCTGGATAACTGGTTGTGGTATTTGCAACTCTGAGGAGAGATGAAGGAGTCTGCAAGACTTTCATGGCAAAATACGCCCAAATTTTTCCCCTGTGCCTTTCCCAACCCCTGGCAAGGTGATATCCTTGCTGAGAGGGGAGACATCTCATAAATCAATAACCATGATATGGGAAGCGGCAGCCACCGTGGGGGTGGTTTCAGGACGATGGGGAGCTTATAAGAGCCCCAGGGAGAGAGCAGTAATTGGTTTGTCTCCATGGATGACAGCAATACCTGCCTGGTTTGGCTCATACCCAGGTTCTCTGAGAAAATACCAGCAGCAGAGCCAACAGAGGAGATCCCTCGAAGTGTATTTCATCTCCTGCTAATCAGTGTCACTGCTTAGAAGCCATCACTTGGCCTGGCCTAGTTGCAGTTATCATTCCTGTCTGGACAACTTTAACAATTACTGGCAAGGAAATGTATTTTGAGATAATTTGCCCACAGGATCAAGATCACTCTCTCCTGCATCACTTTTGGGTGCACATAAATGCCTGAACATGTAAGTCAGAGCTGCAAAGACCTGTCTTCTTCAGCAGCCTGCTGTCATGTAGCGCAGACTTAAAAACCTGTACAAAATAGGTATATGTATAAAACAGTGCGCAAAGCCTTGCTCAGACTAGATATGTCTGCTTCCTTCATACCCACCTGCTCTTACATGACCCAATTTGCCTTTGGGAAAAGTTATTTGGTTGTCTCTTGATATTGAGTTGTCATCAGATGGCTTGTGTAGGGTTTAATGTTGCCTTTCTGACCCCCAGATCACACTCTCTTCAAGGAGATTTTGGGATCTCTGCTAGAGCTGTAGAGTTTTTCACCCTGTTTTTTTTTAATGTATACAGTCCTTCTTTTGTGCTGTATTCCTGTTTCTGTGCTGGTTCTTCCCAATAATTTCTATTCTTCTACATGGGGATGGTTTGCTAGTGTGCCTTTTCTTTGCTGAGCTGCCCACTCTTCTGCTTCTCTTTGATTACTTTCTTGTTTCAGATTTTCAGTTAGTTCACATTATGAACTAAAACTAAAACTGACTCTTAACATGATCTAGAACAATTTTAGAAGCAGAAATCTGCCTTTTCGCTAGAAGCTGTGGTTTTGCTTTTCATCCGGTGCAGGCATCAATGCAACCACACCAGTATGAACCAGTCGCTAGGCTACAAGAAACCTGGAGAGGCGCTTTGGACAAAGGCTTGTAGGGACAGGACAAAGGAAATGGCTTTAACCTGTCAGAGGGGAGCTTGAGATGAGCTCTTAGGAAGAAGTTCTTCACTGTGAGGGTGGTAAGGCGCTGGCACAGGGTGCCCAGAAAAGATTTGGGATGTGTTTAGTAGGGAACTGGAGAAAGTTTTAGCCTTGCTGAGCTCTGCTTCAACATCACAAGGAGCTGTGGGAAATCGATACCAAAGATTTTTTTATGTGCGGGACGGGCCAGGGTTGTGCTCGGCGGGTGTCTCAGTTGCTGATTTTAGCTCAGGGTAAAAAAAAGACACTCTCTTCCTATTGATAAGCCACCCCATTGGGTGAATGTTGCCCAGCATGTCTCATGTACAGGGCATAATGCAAGGACTGATGCGTCAGCTTCAGGGTACTTTTTATTTAAAGGCTTTACTCACGTTGCTCCCACCACTTTCTTGTGGTGGGAGAATACTAGAAAGCCTCAAAAGTAATTTCTTGCAGGAAGAAATAACCCATCAGAATTCATACTCCTGGGGAAGTTTCCACTAAGTGAAGTTTCACTAGGTGAAAAATTGAAGTAGAATTCATACCACTGAGCTATTTGATAGTTTCTGATAAGAGTTTTCCAGTAACTTGAAAGAAGATGGTGAAAAAAAATCCTTAGCCGGGGTTCTAAAAGCTTTGTAAATGGGGCTTAAATCAAGTTTTCTTTCACTATTAGAGAGTGGAATTGATGGCTTTGCAAAGAGCACAGCCAGCCAAAGCTAATGCGATGCTGAAATCTCAGAACAGAGTGAGAGTGGGGTTTTCAGAACAATTTAATGGACGGACCTCCAATGTCCCCGTGTTATGGGTTGTGAACCTTTGACAACCCCCAGCAAAGGCCTGAATAATCTCTCACAGGCAAACTGCTTTCAAGTGACTCCCTTAGATGGGGAGGTTAAGATCCTTCTCACACAGGGACATGGCAATAGGCAGCGGGTCCATGAGTAATATGCTCCATGGAGCAGAAGCTGCTCCCACCTGCATGTCACACTACACATCACTGTCAGTGTCATTGTCCCCTATCACTGGGACCATATGGTGCATGAAAGCAAAAGTCTTTAGAACAGGAAAGCTGCTTCTCATCACATATTCTACTTGACCAAGATTAGGAAGTACAGAAAATTTGTGAGAAACTTGGAGGCTTTGCAGATATTTCAAGTACACCCCAGACAAGCAGTGGTGATGCTGGGTGTGACCATGGAGATGAGATCTGGTTCTTGCCTTCTGCATGCATTCACTCACCTCTTGGTGTGCAGTGCACTGCTAGGAGTGCAGTGCTGCTCATGGAGGCTTGCAAAAAAGGGTGGGCAAAACCATAGAATGACAGAATGGTTTGTGTTTTAAAGGACCTTAAGATCATCTAGTTCCAACCAATGCCATAGGCAGGGAAAATCGCTTGTGATGCTTGTCTCAGCTGAAGCTTGAGGTGTGAGATGACTGAGAAAACAGGCCCTTTCGTTCATAGGTGAGAAAAGCTCGGCTGAGCAATAGCCATTCAATATCTGAGCCAGAGCGGGAAATCGGAATTAAATGTCACCCCAAGAGATGCACCGGGAATGGTTGCTGAAGAGTACGGGGAACAGAGGGATGCTGTTCAAGATCACTGAGAAACAGACCCCTAGTAAGGCTGCTGCTGCATCCACCAGCTCAAGCCAGCTCTTGCTTGCCCTTTGTAAAGTTCCTTTGCAGGTAGCAGCAGTTGATGATGCCTGTCCTAATTCTGCAGCAGTTCCTGGGCAGGGTGATAGAGCCAGGACTTTCTGCCTAATGCTGAAATCCACACCCAGTGTCCCTGAGTCAAATGTTCCCTGGAAAAATGGATTAATAATTATTGAGGGGGAATGAAGAAGAAATCAAGCAGATTCCCACACTGCACTGCAGATGCCAGCTCCTTAAGTGAGATTCAGCAAACAGTCTAAAAGGCACAGAAGCTCACCACTGGAGTTAACTGTGGCAATATGCGTTACAAGACTGAGATCTATATTGTCAGGGGTGTCTGTGCGGTTCAGTTTGAGGCTGGGCTGCACTTTGTCTGTCCCAAGTCTGTATATTATCATCACCAGGTAACACTTCTTGCTGCCTACACATATAGCTTCCCAACCAAGTTTTCACACTCAGCCTCTCCTCTCTCCTATTGATTTCCAGCTCATAGAATCATAGAATGATGGAATGGTTTGGAACTGATGAAAAGTACCTTGATAGTCACCCAGTTCCATCCCTCTGCCACGGGCAGGGGCACCCTCCACTAGAGCAGGTTGCTCCAAGCCCCTGTGTCCAACCTGGCCTTGAACACTGCCAGGGATGGGGCAGCCACAGCTTCTCTGGGCACCCTGTGCCAGCTCCTCAACACCCTCACAGGGAAGACCTTCTTCCTTATATCCAACCTGAACTTCCCCTGTTTGAGTTTGAACCCATCATCCCTCGTCCTATCACTACAGTCCCTGATGAAGAGTCCTGCTCCAGCACCCTTGTAGTCCTCTCCAGACACTGGAAGTTGCTCTGAGGTCTCTGAGGCCCCGTCTAACCTGGCTTTATGTTATAATAATAAATATTATAATTAATAAATAAAATACTATAGTAAAAAATATAATTTCTCTAGGAACACATTCCCTATCCAGGAGTGAGGGAATTCAGGGATAGCACGTCTTCAGGAGAGCTGCTATCCCTGAGTTCAGGAAGATCTTCAAACTTCCCTATAAGGAAGAGATGATGTCTCCTGGAGTAAAGAAATCCCCAAAAGCCTCTTCTATCTGGCACGGTCTGGTGATGCACAAGTCGGTGCAGGATCAATGCTGTACCCATAACCTGAGGCCACCCTGTCAAACGCACTCAGCTCTTCTGCATGGATCCACACAGCAGCCTGCAGCCCTCCTTTTTAATCCTCCCTCTTCTCCTTTGTCATGAGACAAATCATACATGGAAGACATGACAGATCATGTGGAAGGTTTCCTAAACAGGCACAAGGGTCGGGTGGCCCGCAGGCAGGAGATAACCACTCCTCTCATGGCTCTGCTCTTGCTGTGCTCTTACGCAAGTGGCTTAATTTCCCCACTTCCTTCACATCTGATGAACTAAGACATTTTTCTGGGCAGTGCTCTATTTCGTTTGGGTGAAGCACTGCCTGTGAGAGAATCTGATAGGGTAAAAAACCCACATCACTTTTTGCAGGAAGCAGCTCATTCCCAGTGCTCGTGGCCCCACACTGCCCTGTGGCATGGACCCCCCTGCTCCATCTCAATCCATGCAGGATCCCCAGCACCAGGGGCTCAAAGGCCCTGAAGTGCTGATGCTACAACAACTTGCCCTTTTCCTGGGTGCCAGCAGGACTTGGATGGCAGAAGGAAAGAGGGCACTGCTTGGAGTTAGCTTGTGTGGTTACAGATTTTGTCAACAGAGAGGTTTCAAAGATTATGAATTTCATTAATTTTTTAACATATTAGTAGAGAAACATCGATTCCAGAAGATATTTCCTGCTTGGTATAAATCTTTATAAATAATTCCCTACAAAGGCAAATAATCATCTCCCAGTAGAGTTCGGATTATTAAATACATAGTCTTTAAGAATTGTGGTGTCATCTGCTTTCACTCTATGTTCAAGCCCTTTACTATAGCTGGTCATAGAAATAACCCCAGCTATCTTTGTCCTTGGCCACCTTATTGTCATTCTTATTTTGTAAGAACACCACAACAAAAAAATTGAGAAATAGGATAAAAGAAATTACAAACTACCAAGGAGATTAAATGTTATTCTGATGAATTTTGCCAATACTGTTATTTACTAAAGGATGCTTAGAATTCATTTCCTATAAGCTGCTAGATAGAGGGGTTTTATGCATTTGCATTTATCAATGTGTGTGTGGGTAAAAAGCTCTGTACCTAATGCATCCCAGCAGCTCTGCTTTATCATGACCACTGCCACTGAAGAGAGGGTTGAATTAACTCCAAGACAGGATTGAAATCTGTGTTAAAAATTACTGAGGCAAGAACTACTGCATAAGCTTGAAAGGCAAAAAGAATTGATCAATGTAGTTTCTCTGCAGATCTCAAGCTGCTGATGTCAGGGAGTGCAGAGTCCTGTGGCTGCAGAGGTTTGGTTCGGCAATTCGGGCTCCATCCAGGCTTTATCACAACCAGTCACTCTCAAAATCCACCCTGTGTTTTGGGACTGTATGGGAGCTGGGGACTTGGGGATTCTGCCCATGATGATTACAGGGACATGAGTAAAATTTCTTGTTCTCCATTTACTGTCTCTGAATGGAAGCATGACCTCTGCCACTTCCACCGTATCCCACCCTTAAAGCATTTATTGTAGTGACTAGAATGAGGTCATGTCTTTGTAAGGCAAAATGTATTCCCCACATCAAAAAGAGGATTGGAAACAAATCTCCGCTTATCTTTGCATCCTCTTTGGTTGCCAAGGCCCATGTTTACAAAAAAGTCTGCTGCTAGCTTCTAAATGCGGCAAAGAAATCTAGAGATGAGGAAGAAATCAATTTGTCCAGAGAAGTGTGGCATGCACCATTCCGAGAGACATTCAAGACCAGGCTGGATGACTTTCTGGGTAACTTAATCTAGTTGAAGTTGTCCTTTTTCATTGCAGGGGCTTGGACAGGATGATCTTTGAAGCTACATTCCAACCCAAATTGTTCTATGATTCTATGTTTTTTCACTATCTCAATGAAAGGTTCTGGGCACCTCTGTGTGCTATAAGTCCCCAAGCCATGGATACACAGAGAAAAGTGTGGTAGGAAAAAATAAAAATCCAAAAACCTAATGCCAAGCACAGGCAAAGGAAATATATTATTTTAAACTACTTCTTAACTACATCTTTTGAAAATCGAAGAATTTTGCAGCAGAAATAGAGCAAACTTTGGTTGAAGTATGGGCCTTTTCTTCTCAAAGACAGTGCCAAGCTATGTGCAATATGACTGTCCAATCCTCTTTTTGGTCTGAGTAGTGCGTTTTTCCCTTATAAACAGATAACCATCATAGCTGGTTTGCTTAGGGTGAGCAAAGTCAAGTGGCAAAGCAGTTGGTCATGTTAGCCATGAGGTTCTGGCCCTTCCTTCTGGCTGGCTCCTTGTCTGGGTTGCAGTAGATAGCTGGAACCAAGCATCTCAAAGTGGTTTGTTTTTGCAACTAGATTAATGTCTATTTATACCCCAGACCCAGCAATGTGTTTCTGGGCTAGCATGAAAATTTAGCTGTGTTAATTAAAACAAGAACTTAAAAATAGACCGGGCTACCAGATCTGACCTCACCACTCTTGGAATGGTTTATTCACAATCTTTATGTTTTCAGAAAATCATCATAATATTCAAACATCAGCTTTCATTTCTCTAATCAAAAGAGCAATCTCAGAAAAGATGTTCAGTTATAAAGCTGGAAAGCAAACAATCTGGTTTCATATAGCTCTGTGCTTTAGTGGAAATTCCAAAGGAGATTGGGATTGGGAGACACAACCAAGGGAGACAGATGAGGAAGGCAAAATGAGTGTTGCGGGAGCAGAGGTCTGTTCCAGATTTGCTCCTTTAAGAGTGTCCTGCTTTAAGGACTACTTTAAGGCAGTGCTGATAAGGCTGAGCTATCAGGATGCTGGAAAATCAAGCAATCACAGCATGGTTAGGGTTGGAAGGGACCTTAAAGATCACCCAGTTCCGATCCCCTGCCAGACCTTCCACTAGAACTGATTGCTCCAAGGTACTGTTGGTGCAGTGTGAAAATGCCATCAGCTTTGTGCAAAGATATCACAAAATATATCAGCAATATAGGGTATCAAAAGGATCCTATCAAACCTTAGGAATGTTGCTGCACTCCTAGCAAAGCGGCCAGATGTATATCTGGAAGGGTACAGTTAAGAGCAGAGGCTTGCCTCCGTCTCAAAGGGTTACTTCTGAATTTTAGCACAAGGGCCTGGTGGCGCTTCAAAACTGACCAGAACTTCCAATCAGCCATTTGACACCCTCTCTGTTATGTATAGCTGCTGGGATATACTCCAATTACAGGAGTTCTCCAGGTCTCTCCAGGGAGGCCCTGTGCCCCTGACTGAGATCCTGCTCCTGCTGCTCTGGGCACGGCACTTGCCTTATCTCTTCTAAGCTGTTTTGCTGATGCTGATTGAAGTTAGCACCACCAAACTAGTCTTGACTCAGCCTCCTTTCTCCTCAAGTGCTCTTTGCTTATAAGTCAATCAATCAACTTCAGTTACGCTATTAACAGGATCTTTGTCTGGTCTGATCTTCCCATTCCCACAGTCCTGAAAATTGTGCTAACAGGGAAATCAAAGTCCTCTTGGCGTTCAGGGCAAAGTGACGGATGAGTCGGGTCCGATGCTACTTTTTCACCCACTGGAGGTAAAGAGAATTCATATGGGTCTGGAGGGAGCATGGGCAAACGTGTTCCCCAAGACAGGCATGTAGGTCCCAGACTAGGTTGGATGAGTATGCAGTGCCCTGTCAGCAAGCAGAAGTCCCTGCCCAAAGAGGATTCATTACATGTGGGTCACCACATATATATGGTGTCATATGTGGGTGACATATGTCACCTCCTTCCACAGCTGAGTGTAATGCAAAATATACCAAGCGTGAGAAGGGTATGATAAAAGAAGAAATTCATGATGAAAGCAGGAGTTCACATCCCACTGAAGTCCGTCATCCTTAGTGAATTGTAGTATTTTTGACTGTGCTTTTCAAACTGCTGGTTTCCTGGGGGCAAAAAAGTGGTGCCTGTGTATTACTGTGGACCCCTGTGATATGGTGAATGCAGAGAAGACTAAAAATTGATAGGCAAAGATATGCAGTCATATTTCTCAGAATTTACAAAAAAAGCACTAAAATAAAGACAAATAAATGAAAAAATCATGCGTGAAATTATCCCTCATTTATATCAGCTAAAAAGTAAAAATCTGGTTTAATAACACTACGCGAGCTCATAAGAGATGGTCTTGCACATCAGCATGTTATACAAGTCACATTCACACTTTAGTCATAATAAACAGGATTTGTGCGCATTATTAACATCATTGATCTCCTGATGAATAAAGTTCCTGCTGTGAAATAACAAATCACCCAAGCGTAATTTATGTCTTCAGATCAGTGACTTTTTATCAAATTTTTTTTGCTCTATTTAAAGCCCAAATAGGTTTATTTATGTACCACTGACTGGATGGAAAGATGGCGTGGAATGCTTTTTGGCTGCTTAATATTTCCATGCTTTTCTGAAATGATTGAATAGGTGGCTGCTGAACTCATTTGCGTTAAACAAGAAAGAGGCACCAGACTAAGAAACTATCTGTTTATGTCCCAAGGTCCTGACGCTATCTTTTCAGATGGATAAAAGAAGTGTCGTTCTGATCGCCTTCTGATGAAGTGTCCACTGATGCCCCTGGTGCCACTTAGAAAGCATTGCCCAGTGTAAGTGCATGGATCTTTTGTCTGTGAAGTGCAGAAGGACAAGACCAAACCCAGGAAATTCTTTGATTTTTGAAGCTTTCCAGACCATTGTTTCAAAGGATTGATTGGTATTTATTATAATTTTTATTTTTTATTCTTTCCAGCTCAGAACTGCTTATATAAGTAAAATTTGGAGATATTTCAACTCCTGCATGGCATTCTAAATTGGTATTTTCTCTTTCAGTTGATATGCATGGCCTGTCCCAGGAGAATGCACAGCTCCCTAGTCACCCTGTCAGAGAAACCAGCAGATATTGGAAGATCTTTTTTATTCTTCTAAGGTGTGAAATGTAATTATTACTGTTAGCTATTGCCAGAGTTTAAAATTACTAATTCTCATGAATTTCCTGCATGAAGGAGCTGAGCCTTATCTTCTTCCTGTGTGCTGACAACACATCCCACGTAGGCTTGTTCCAATTTATTTGTTATGAATTTGCTTGCCACTTAATTGACTCATTTCTTGCTCTGCTGTCACAGAGCTATAAGCTCCTGGCAAAATGCGTGTTAGAGAATGGAAGGCCATCTCTCGTTTGGTCTAAGCTTAGAGCAGAAAGTCCACACCCGAAAAAATTTAGGGTATGTTGAATAAATAGACTGGTTTGTGTTGGAGGGGACCTTAAAGCTCATCCAGTTTCAACCCCCTGCCGCGGGCAGCAACACCTTCCACTAGAGCAGGTTGCTCCAAGCCCCTGTGTCCAACCTGGCCTTGAACACTGCCAGGGATGGGGCAGCCACAGCTTCTCTGGGCACCCTGTGCCAGCGCCTCACACCCCTGCAGGGAAGTCCAAACATCAAACCTAAATCTACCCGGTCTGGTGGGACTACTCTTATTTCTGAGCTTGACTCTTGCCTTTTGGACCAGAAAAACTGCTAAAACCGTCATCTGAAGCTTTAAGCTCCAATGCCTTTGTATCGGTGTTTTCACTTTATTTTAAAAGCAGAAGGAAACTAGTTGCCTCTACCAAGCTGGATAAGATTTAGGTGGCAATTATTTCAGTTTTACCCCAATATGTTCCACTGGGTTAGAAATTGTCAATAGCTGATTTCTTGTACTTGACTAATTCACATTAGACATTTTCTCTTAGCCACAGGAAAGGCTCAGCATGCATCTTCTGGGAAGACAGAGCAGCTGGAGTGGTGTGTCTTCTCTATGGGAGCATCTTCCACTGATGCAGGAAGGCTAAAAGGGTCTATTTTGAAGTCTCTCTGCAACGGTTTAGTGTAGCTCTCTGATGTCCCCCAGATATAAAGGAAAATGCTTAAAGTTTGGGCAGGCAGTGTGGGTTTAGGAAGAAGTTCCCAGAAGGCTCCAAATGAAAGGTCATATCCTAGCAGTTATGCAAAGATACTTGATTCTCTGGTTTCTAAAAACCCCAAGCTGGGACCTCTTCCTTTCTAAGCCTTCCATCAGTGATGCAGGAAGCTTTCAGCAAAAAAGAAACCCCTCTTAGGAGGTACTTAAGGGTGTCTTCTGTAACATACACCCTTTGCACCCTGGACAGCTAATCTTTCCCTTAGAAGTTAGGGCTACCAGAGTTGAAGGTCTCCTTCTTATCACTATTTGCTGCCCATGCTGTGGGCTTTGCTCTTTCCCCTAAACTTTGCTGAGGGGGGCTACTGGGATTTGTACCCTAGTTGCTAAAAATACCACTGTGGGGGAACTCATTTTATTGGAATGGAAAAATACCTGGAAAAGATTATCCAGAGAGAAGCCCTGCAGCACTTGCCCCATTTCCAGGAGAAATGAATCATCTCCAAGCAAACAAAAGCAGAATAATATGCCGATTTTGTAGGAGAAAAGGGCTGGCACGACAGACCCCTGCCAAACCAAGACATCTTCAAAACTTGTTAAGGTGCATTCAGCCCCCCACTAAAGAGAAAGCTGGGACCTTATAGGAGTGGAATTGAGCTGTATCTTGCTAATAGCTATCTTGGAGATACCTTGGAATTGATGATGAGATAGGGTGAGTTTTGGGGACGTGGAGACCTGACAGTGAGGAGCACGGTAGAGTGATGCTAGTTCATCACTTGGTTTCCATTTCCTGTAACTGGAAGTTGTGCTGCTGAAAACCAACATAATAATAGCCAGTCCTCGCCCCCAGGTAACGCTGAAGAAACACGCCTGGCACAAGGCTTTATTTTTAGCCTGACTGGAAGTTGAAAGAAAGAAGAAATGTTGAAATTGAGCAATTTTCGGACTTGTTTTTCAAGGTCTAGAAGATTCTGCTGCTCCGCTAAACATGCAACTGCCCAAACTTAGCACCTCTTCTTTATTTCCCGTCACCTCTGTCTAACTTAAACCACAGCAAATAGACTTGAAAAGCTAAGGCACTCAGGTGGGATTTAGGTGGCTGGCATAATTTGCCTAGGGGCTGAATCTCCATTTCCCTCTATCCATTGGCTGCATCCCTGATAGAAGATGCAGGAGCAGGTACTCTGGGAGTGGTTTTGTGTGAATGCCAGCTAGAAATAGTTGTCATTCTTATTGTGCAAAAAAAGTCTGAGACTTTACAAACTTGATCAAAATGAACGTGCAGATGCCGCTTGACATAAAACTGACACATTGACAAATACTTCTCGCAGTAACTTCAGAGCCAGGAAACTGAGAAATTAGAGAAATACTTTTCCATTAGAGATGCATGCACCATTCACTTTACTCAAAACTCTCTTAATCCGGGTGACTGTGCCTCACATCACAAACTTCCAATGAGCAGTTAAACTTTGGAGCTAAGATGCTCAGAGGCTGTGAGTAGTGAAATGTCATTTTGGATGCTCTTTGCAGGCAACAGTTACTACTTATGGCATTTACTGCTTCAAGTGAGCATCCCTATAAATGACTGCCTCTTTAGCTCTGATGATCAGACTGGTAGCATAGAGAGGGATGGAAATTTAAAAGCACATCCTGATGACTCAAACAATTTTTTGTTAAGTTCTTGTAGTATTTTTCTTCATTTTTTTTTTTTTTATATCCACCATTACTCAAAGCTTCTTGGTCTTCTGCTGCTCTTGCACCATGAACCAGTACCTGGTTTAAACCAAAACCATCAGAAGCAGACTCAAACATTTAGTTCTTTTTGTTTCTTTCCCCTGCCATGAACGTCTCTGCAAGATTAAGAGCTTCTTCCACCCTCAGTGCTGACTGTCCTTTGGACAATCTGTGTCATATGCTAGTGGAGCTCCAGGGGGCAATATGATACTTTTTTGCTCTACAGCTCCTCAGTGACCAGTTATGTTCCTGGGCTACCTCCCTCGTGACCATCAGAAAGGGAATTGGGGTTGTACTGTGACAAAGCTCCCAGACCAAAATTCAACTTCATATTACTTTGAACTTTGGGTAACCTTTTTCTGACTGTTCCTGTTGGGCCAACCCCTTCAGCTGTAAAGCCCAGTGCTGCTGCCTTCAGCCAACCAGCCTTGCCTGTTTTCTTCCCATATTTTAGCAGTTTGCGAATACAGTTTTCAGTGGAAGCAAAGTATAAAACTAAAAAACTGAGGCTACATTTATGGAAATATAGAATGATTAGGGTTGGAAAGTCATCAAGTTCCAACTCCCTGCTTTCTCAAGATTCCCTCTTCTTATTGTTTCAATTTCCTGAAATATACCTATATATCTCCAAGGAAAGACATCTCTCTGTTTCCCCTCACTACTTTCTCTCAAGAATATAAAAAAAATATATATTCCAATTTCCCTCTGAAGGGAAGACAACTCTTTCAAAGAGTTACAGGGAATAGCTCCCACTTTGTTCTGCCCAAGCTGTTGACCAGGAGGGTGGAGGGAAAATTTGTTAATTCTTTTCCTGTGTATTTCGATACACAGAAAAACACACTGATTTTTCTTGGGTCTTACACCAGTATCCTTTCCGTGATTAGGAGGAATATGCAAAACTCGAACTGCACAAAGCCGGCATTTTTCTGTTATGGGGCATATTGTATTTCTGCAGTACAGCTATGCACTTGTGCAGATTGGAAATACTTTAGAAATACTAGCACAAATTGCCAATCTCTCGTCTATTTCAGTGTAGCTTCCTTTCATGGTTTCCATCACTTTTTCAGGGAGCAGAAACACTTATTCATACAGTCATCCACACAACCCAAACAGTATGTGTCCATTGGAATAGGCTAGCTGAGATCTAGACAGACTTAGAGGTGGCTTATTGATGATACTAAAGTAAAAACTAAGCTTGTAGTAAGTGCCTGTCTGAATGGTACTGGCAGAAAATGAATGCACTCCCAGCAGTGGAAGTGGAAAGCTCTGATTTGGTATCTATTCACACTGGTTTTGCAAAAATGCCTTTCTTCCAAAGGGTATGCAGAGGTCAGAAACCAGCTCTTGAAAGCAAAACTTTTAGCCAGCCCTGCTTCCAAAATCCAGCAACTAAATCAGAAAAGAAATATCATAGCTGTCACCTTACACAGTTTCTCCTGGTGCTGTTGTACACAGAGTGAAGTTCCTCAGGACTGGATCTCTGTTTCTATAATTCACTTTCAGCATCTTGCCTTCTTCTCTGAAGATGGTTCGTCAGAAGTTATCGCCACTTCTCCCTGCAGGCTGGTAAATGAGCTGAGCTGTCTTCTCATGGAGCATCTCCACACCTTGCTTCTCGACAAGTGGCATGAAGCAATGGCAGGCAACCCAGCGAGGCTGTCGGTCAGGCTTGGGAGAGGTTTGAGCTGTGTTTTCTTGCTCTGTGGATATTATTCACACAACAGCAGGTGTTCGAGCATGAACTCCTGAGGCCACTGCATCGCCACTTTCCTTAACAAAAAACAACTTCGTTTTCCCTACTCAGCCAGTTTGAGCACCAGTTCTGGGTGCTCTGGGTTATAGTTTTGTCAGCTTGAACAAAGGTGTAAAGATAATTTTCCAGGGTCTCCAATCAGTATTTGAGCTGTTTGATTTCTGCAAGCTGGTCTTTGCACTCCAAATTTTGATTTCCTTTTGTTTAAAAGACTGTGAGCCAGACTTCTTTGATTGTTGAAGCAGGAGAAGAAAGGGTTTTCTTCCACCAAGGAACTGAGGAGCTGAGAAAATAATAGGTATTCTTTATAGAAAGACTTTTTAAGGTGAGATTGTGTGGTGCGTCATGCTGGAAAACATAAGTTAGTGCTAGAACTGTCGAGGTAAGAGAGGTACCATTGCTGATAAAATGGATACCATTGCTGATAACAATATAGAAGTTTTAATTGAGGACAAGAATTTACTCTCACACAACTAGCTGGCAGTAAGCTGAGGGTATTTACCTCCTTAATGACATATGGCCTTTTTAATTTGTATTATAAATAGATGTAAAATCCAAAGCTAAATAAGATCCCCAAAAGGTCTTTCAGGGAAACACTTGAAAGAATAAGATTTAATGGCTTGTGAAAGGTTGGTTAAGAGCACTGCCCGGCAGAAAACAGACCTGCTATACAGCTGACCCAAGAATATTTGCGGAGACTAAAACTAGTATAAATTCAGGCATATTTCAGCTGAACACATTCCTCATGTCTGCATACATCCATCTCAACAACGTGAATGGGATGGCCTCAAGCTATCCCCATCACTCTTCCCTGGAGGAAAACCGGCACTAGTTCTTTTCCTGTTACCAAACATCCTGGCGACAACGATCAGCCTTTTGTCTAAGCTCATGCTTTTAGCAGGAGGCTGCGTAGATGTAAGGGCTGCAGCTATCTTGTCTGAGCAACTTCAGGAGACCTTGGCATTGGCTTGGTTAAAAAAAGGGATATTTGGACTGGCACAATTCTGGTCTAACTAACTTCTTTTCATATAAGCCAGGAGCAAGCACCAGAAACAGAGAGGGAATGGAATTTAGAGAGAGTCGCTTAAATAAGGAACATTTACACCTTTTCCCTTAGGACCTACCTGTAGTTGTCCTTCCTGCCTAGCGTGCGATTTCGCTCAGCAGTTGTTATTGCCTTCTAATGAATCACACTCAGCATCTCCCTTTGAATTTAACTTTCTTTTTTACAAGAACACTGTTAACCAACGCCTTATGGTTGCTCTGAAAGTTTCTAGACATCTGCAATTTCCAGCTGCTTCTCTGGCTTCAGTTCCCTCCTCCCATTTAAAACTGGCTTATAGCGTTCTTGGTTTTGATTAGTTTAGCTGAGGTCTGATGAAATTTACTTAAACTAAGGCAAGGGAAGGGTGATTCAAGCCAAAGAGGTATCATCCATAGGCATTTTGTGGTCAAGTTTCAACTGATGACCAAAGCTGAAGTAAGAACACTGCAGCTCTTGCTACCTCAGCAAGCCCAAAGGCTATGTGGTAAGGACATTGGGACAGCTTGCCCTTGGAAATGGCAAAGGCTCCACCCCTCTCAGTGTTCAAGGGCAGGTTGGACAGAGTCTTGTGTGACATGGCCTAAGGCGAGGGGTCCCTGCCCATGGCAGTGGGTTGGAAGTGGATGCTCTAGAGGTCTTTTTAAACACAAACCATTCTATGACTTTATGATTCTATGATTCTAAGATTGATACCTGCCTAGGAAAAACCGCATGTGTACCCAGGAATGCACTGATGGTGAGAGCAGCTTTGGAACTGCTGAATTTGCCTGCCTTGGTATCCTGAATCTGTAGCAGAGCTGATGCAGGGCCTGGAGTACAAGTGTGATGAGGAACGGATGGGGGACCTGCGGGGGTTAAGTCTGGAGAAGAGAAGGCTCAGGGGGGACTTTATCGCTCTCTGCAACTACCTGACAGGAGGATGGAGCCAAGGAGGGGGCTGGTCTCTTTTCCCAAAGAACAAGAGACAGGACAAGAAAAATGGCCTTGCCGCACCAGAGAAGGTTTAATCTGGACACTAGGGACAATTTCTTCCCCAAGGGGTGCTCAGGCATTGGAACAGGCTGCCCAGGGCAGTGGAGGAGTCACCGTCCCTGGAACCGTTCACAAACCATGTAGGCGAGGTCCTCAGTGACATGGTTTAGTGGTGGCCTTGGCAGTGCAGGGGAGCGGTTGGACTTGATGTTCTTTTCCAACCTGCTATAGCACGCAGAGGTAATTATGGCAAAAAGATGGCTGTGACTCAGTTTCATGTCTTCCCCTTCTCTGCAGTGCTTCTGATTTTGCCAGGTCTCTTCTTTGCAGCCAGGTTCCACTTTCCTTGCTGTTTCCCCAGCGGATGCATTCAGGAAGTGAGCTGTTCTGCTTCAGAGGTTTTGCAAAGTTAACTCCTTACAGCTGAGTCAGTTTTTTCTTATATTTCCTACTTGCTGACTTGGACAAGGTACAGCTGCTTTGACATCACTGGCCACAAGCGTGGCTGCCACCCATCCTTGTCTGTAACCCTTTATTTATAAGGACATTATAGTTCTAGTCCAGAAATCGTTCCTATCCAGAGCTGAAGAAAACCTTCCCAGCAGAAACCTGTGGGTTACATGAAGTTGTAGGTAGTGCTAAACGGCATGGTCTTTTTCTATCCTTGTTTGATCTAGATATTGAGCAAAACCAAAAGGAAGTCCTGAATCTCTTTGGAGCTGTTGTGGTTTTGGTGTCACTTAAGGTGAGCTTTGAGGAAGTTCCATCCTGCCTGCTCTGAATCCCTGTGACAATTACCTCTCTCCAGTTCTCATGTGATTGCTCCAGTGCTGAAGACATGGGAAGTCATACATAAGATTCTATAAGCCATAGTCATACTTTTGTAATAAGAGGCACTAATAATGTTATTTTACATTTACTGGTTTAACACAAAAATCGTGTTTTCCCAGTCTGAGAGGACTTGCTGACACGGCTGTGGCTCCCCAGGTTTTCCAAGTATGCAAAAGCAGCAACTGAAAATGTCAGTATACTTCTAAATCTAACATTTCCAAGGCAAGATGGTGTCTCCATTTTGGGAATGAATCACACCAAAGCTTGGGGACCTTTTCAGACTCAGCTTTGTGTCAGACAGCAGCAACTCATCACAGCGTATGAGACTGCGAAATCGTGTGCTGAGGGAGAATGGATTGTGCCCAGCTCTGAATCTTCTAGCATGTGTTCCCAGAAAGTCTGACCTTAGCACAGACACAGAAAGTGCACAGCTGCAGGCGAACACCAAGTCTGTCTTCATTCTTCAGATAGGATTAAAGGTTATGAAGTCCAGATGGGGTGTGTTGTAATCTTGTTCAGTAATGAACCCATTACAAGAATTATTGCTTCTATCATACTGTGCTTCCTCCTTTCCTAAAATCCTTCACCAAAACCTGTGTTGTGTAAAGATGCCCTGTCTGGGACATGTAAAATTGCAGCTCGTGTTACTGATGTTGCAGCAGCTGGACAGCTATTACAATAATCCCACCTCTGCTCTAAAACCAGCCTATGGGTAGAAGGGTGAAGATCATGCTACAACCTAGATCCATGTCACAGGTTCCCAAATCTTGCTTTGTAATGTGGTCAGCATATAATGACCAAAGATGATCTTATATGACGAGTACAGCTACATTTTAATGATTGCATTTCCTTCGGGATTGTTAGTGGGGAAATTCAGGGTTTTTTTGACCAACAGCTCACGCATATGTTCTTCTGCTGCCAATTGTTAATTCAAAAGGCCAGAAATCACACAGTTATTTTGAGTGAAGAGGAAAGAAAATTGATGATTTTTATTGGGCCATTCTTTGTCATTGCATGTTTACTGGAAGCTCTTTTTTGGTGTTTTCTTCAAGGATGACATGATACTTCAGTCACTTGTCTGGAGCCTGAATGTTGCTAATTGTAAAAGGCATATTTGATATATTGGCATACATCCTTGGTAAAGGACCAGCTCAGGTCCTGCAGTGCAGGGAGTGCAAAGATCAGCATCCTGCCTACCCAATCTTCCCAGGTTCTGTATAGAAGTCAAAGATTAACCACAAGACAAGGGTGATGCAAGCTATTGTCACACACCCAAACTCAGTACCTAGATGAAAATTGTTTTGAGGACTGAAGTACTAGATGATCTGAAAAGCTCAGTTTTTCTGGGAGATTTGCACCAGTCACTCGGCGACTTACAGCATTAGAGATGAGCTCTATCTCTGCTCTTCTTATTCCTTTGTAATTTCATCTTTTGCACAAAAGGTGTGGAACTTGTTCTGTGGAGATGCTTCTCCATGACAGAAAGAATAAAATATAAAGTTCCTTACTCACCATAGAGAGATAAATCATGTGAACTTTTTAAATTTAACAGTAGAAAGCATCCTCATTTAAAATACGTCAGTTCTCTTCAGGTTACCCTTTGTTTATCCTGTTTGTGAAGCTCCAAATACTTGTTTGCATATTCACTTTTTTCATTCCCACCCTCCTGTTCTAAATGTCTGGTATTTCTTTTAGGGCCAGAACCTAGAATTTCTGCAACCGGGATCTCGGGGATCTCAGTCACTGCTTGATTTCAAAGGACCAGAGAAATTACGCAGCAGGGTACGGATGTCACTGGAGCAATGCAGCAGGAAGGCAGCTTTTTGATTAGAACACAACTCTTACTGATGCAGGCTTCTCCGCCATTTGTATCCCTCTTTCCTTCCTGAAACTTTCACCCTGCTTCTTGTTCCCCTCTATGTCCCTCTGTGGAAAGTGTTTCTGGGAGTGCGTATTTGGCTTCCTATCAGGCAAAAGCCATATGTCCCTTATTTCTTCCTGAATCTCATCTCTGCTGGGGACAAGCCACTGTGCTTCATCTGAGAGGGGGATTCCCATCACTGCTGATCTCATATCTGAATTCCTCCCAGAAGCTGTTTACAAAGGAGACCCGAAGAAAGTATCTGTAAAGCTTTTCTTTGACATCTGTTGGTATTTATAAAACATTTAGAAAACTTTTTAATTTTTACTACAGAGCTGAAAAAGGAAGAACTCACAATGATAAAAAGATATATACAAAACACCTGCTTGGTTATTTAGGGCTTGTTTTCATTTAATTCTGGGTAAGTTCGCTAAGGTATGCAACAAATGTGATTTTCCACTCTCAACTCAAAACAAAACTGAAATCGAACCCATAACCAGCACAGGAAGGAAAAACACACACGGCAAAGCTCTAAGGAATGGAGTCCATGAGACAGTAGTCCTCTGCCTGCTCCATCCTGGATTGGGTGTTAGAATTCTTTGCAGTGAATTTCACTTACAGCACGCAGATTTTTCCTAGTTTCTGTTAAAGAAAACCCACTGGTGCAAATTTTCGCAGAACAGCACATTTGTTTGAAATTCTGTAGCAGGATGGAAAAGTTTTTAAAGTAACAAAAGTTGAAAAAAGACAAGAATTCTAAATCAATACTTCATCCATTGGATTTTCGAAGCTTTTTTAGGAGTGTATAAAATTTTGCAATTTTTTTGTCATTGGAAATCTTTACTCCTTTTAAATTGAAGTGGAAGTTTTTAATAATATTGGAGCAATTAAGGCTGTAACATACAATGCTATACCTCTTAATCTCTCATTTGTTGTAGTCCACTATTATATCATTGTAGGATATTTTAAATCTCTGCAATTGGAATGAGTAGCTTTATGAAAATAATATGTGCCTTTGATATTGAATTTAAAATTAATTGTGTACCACAGACTGTCTGACATTAGCCCCTAGGGCATATACAGGGCAAAAATGCTCTGCTCTCATAAACTAACACCCTTTCAAGGGTTACTACATGTGTGAAAATACCAGTTATTGGTGATATAATTATTGTTAAAGAAACCATAAAACCTCTCAGCTTCGGCTTGGAAAACTTCGTTTACTGGTCTTCTGACAAATCTTCACCCTAAAACGTGGCAGATTCCAGCAGTTCTGCAGGGATTTGCTAGAATCACAGAGTTCAGCAAAAGGTGGGACCTTGTGCAAGCAAGAATAAATAGAAATCCTCATATATGGATGATGGAAATCATATATGTTCTTGACCTGTAGACTTACTCTCTAAAAGAAAATTCTTTATTACTTTGGAATGGTGAACTTTGGATGGTGTGTTCTGGACTGGATCACAAGCACTTCTCTACTCTTAGAAACATAGTCAAGTTGATCAGAATTTCTTCTACCCATCTCTTTCCCTTCTTTGAGTTTCAGTTAAAGAGTTTCAAATTGCTGAAGGTACAATAAAACCTAAATCATTTCAGTGTTGGTAGAAATTTCATTATAAACGTTTTCATCTGGAAGGTGCTCAAAATATTGCCTCATGGGTAATATCAGTAATGCAGGAGCAAGACAAAGCCAAGGGAAAATGCTCACTTAGTGTGAGTGAACAGTTAGAATAAGTAGACACAAACTTGCTTTGAGCAGTTCTTGCTTGTAAAATTTACTATTTAGAATGACCATTTCTCATGGAAATTAGGAACAGTACCAATGACAGATTTCCTGATTTAGGTTGTAGATGTGAGCACGACTTATCTTTGGGTCGCTGACTTGAATCCAATGTCTTTGTGCTTTGGACTCCGTTTTATAGGTGACTCATGGATAGAGCTTCGTTGAGAACTGCATTAAAGTTTACTTTCTCACTTTAGCTTAATGTTCATAGGCGTCCTGGATCTAACTTCAGCTGTGCAGTTTTTTTCAACTTAACCATTATAGAAAAGGCCACCATGTTTTGTTTCAGTGTAATTGAACCCCAGACTTGTAGGAGCAGTTCACTTGCTGCCAGAGGCTGTTGGGAATGCCGAATTTGTGTGATTTTGGGTATTAACTTACTGAGCAAATCTTCAGTAACTGCCATCTACCCATCCATCCTTGTTTTTCAAGTAGGACGTATACACAACTCCTTGACTTTTGGGTTCAGACTAAGTTTAGAGCCAATTTCCTGATTTGATTTAGCTCAGAGAAGTGACTTTTTGGAAATTATTTAAGGTCAGGGGACTAAATGCACTGCTGATACCCTATTTCACTCTCTGATTCCTCCCTTTCTTTTGACTCTTGTTTCTTTTCTTTTCAAATAGAGACAGATCTTGCTCGGATGCAAAAAAAAACCAAGAAAAAAGATACTATATCTAGTGAAGTTACAGCTTATTCATTGCTATTTTTCAAATTGGCCAGAAAATGATTTTATTTAATAGGCAACTTCTCAGAAAGGAGATTTTGTACTAAAAAATGGATCTCAGTTCAAACAATACTCTGATTTTGTGGTTTATTCCTTTTTTGATTTAGTGTTCTTCCTCTTAAATGCTGACCGAAACTGCGAAATTACAGAGAATATGAAAACAAACACAATTTTTTATTGAAGCAAATCAATATTTCTGCTGTGCTGCTTAGAGTGGGGGGAACCTCTCTCTAAATTATAGCCAGCTATTTTCTTCTTCTGCAGGCTACTTGATTTGGCCAAAGCTGGAGAAGTCAAATTTGCTACTTGCATATCAAGTGTGCTCACCTGGAATGCAGTGAGTTTAAGCTTGAAAAGGAATATGAGGAAGATGACAAACTATATAAGGAGTTTCCTGGTTTAGGATGGGACAGGAAACTTGCCAATTTCTCTGCAATTAGTTGTAATCTTTGTGAGAATGCAACAGGAAGGGAGAGGCTATGCGACGTTTTACTGTTGAATTGGAAATCTTTCATTTTAAGGTTCTTGCGTGTAATTTGCCTGACATTTATACTGTTGAGGAAACACGATAGCCAAACGGGCAAGATGGGCTTGCTGCTACCTACACTGCAATATTTATTGTGCCATTTGAATAAGCTGCTCAAAAGTGACAGCACAAGGGATATCCTAAAGACTGAAGAACTAGAAAGTGGCACTGGAAATGGAATCTGTGAGTCAGGCCCCCATTTTAAATCTGCTTTTGGCATGGATGGCTTACCTAACCATCTGCTTTGGTTCCTTATCTTTTTGGCTTCTTGGGCTGTGAGAAGGACACCCTCAGTTAGTGATGGACCTCAACAAGGCCTTGTAGATGTGGCTGAAGTTAAGCAAGAGTTAGATATTTAGCTTAAAATCAGATATAGACAAAGCTGCCGTAGATTGGTCATGAAGCATTGTCTGAATATTAAGTTATCGGTTGGTTTTCAAGTTCTGAAAGCTAATTATCTTGGTTTTGTTGTGACGCTTCAAGCAATGAAAACCTGCAAGAACTGCTGTAATTAAAAGGAATGATAACAAAAGATAACACAATTTCTCTGTTTTGTACAAAGTGAAAGAATGTGCTCAGGCTCCAGTGACTCCCCTCATGGGAGAGGAGGCAGGTCCTCCCCTCAGCCTTCCTTAGGGTCCTAAGGAGCAGAGAATGGACATGTCTATTCTTCTGGTCACGCGTCCTGAGCAATGCTCTGCCTGGCAAATATCCCATCAAGTCTCCTGGCTGTCTTTGCTAACTCACTGGTGCTGTCCATGGCTCAGGACACTGGTGGTATGTAGCTGAAGCTGTTTTGTGTGGCTGAAGCGGCAGGAGCAAACTCAGTTGAGTGTTTATCACAGCCCTCTTCCTCCAAGTCTCTGCTGATTCTGGATCGCTATAGGAATGATGCAGGACTGCTATAAGACTGATGCAGGGCTCGAGAAGACCTGAGGAGGAGAAGACTCTTCTTCAGGAGAAAAATCCTGAAAGAAGGTTATAGTAAGGTTGGTCTGATCTCTTCTCCCAAGTAACAAAAAATAGGACTAGAGGAAACTGCCTCATGGTGCACCATGGGAAGCTTAATCTGGAGATTAGGAACAATTTCTTCACTGAAAGTTTTGTCAATCATTGGAATAGACTGCCCCCGTAGAGGTGGGGTAACTGTCCTGTGAGTGTTCTCAAACAGTGTAGACGAGTTAGTTAAAAGATGTGGTATTTAGGGATATGGTTTATTGGTGTCTTTGGCAGTATTAGATTAATAGTTGGACTTGATGATCTTAAAGGTCTTTTCCAACCTAAAGAATTTGATGATCTATGACTTTCTTGGTGTGCTCTACTTTCTTGTGACACACAGAAGTGGCTGCAGGAGTCTGCTAGATTACTTTGTGCATGCTAGGGAAACCCCTTGAGGAAAGCCATCTGAGAGAGGTTTCCTTATCATCATGCACATCTTCTTCCATTAGATTAATGAGATGAATAAGGATATGCATAAACCGTAAAACCACACAGAATTTGAGGTTTCCCGTAAGGTTCCTTCTCTGGTGTTCCTTCTATGGTGTCCTTCTATGGTGTTCCCACAGAAATAGCAACACATAAAGACGAAAAGTCTCGCCAGAAAAAACCAAATATCTTGTCCTTTGCAAGCTAAAGGCAACCAGGTTTGTCAAAAGCAACATGAGGCAAGCGAATAATTTATGGCTGTGTAGAGGCTTCAGTCCAGGGAGGAGCTCTATCTTACAGCCTTCAAACGAACACAGTGGAAGAAAGAAGAAAAATCTGGTTGTGAAACTTGGTGATGCCTGCAGGCGATCAGGCTACTGGAGATGTTATTTGCTAAAGATCAAAGCAGATACTAAAAGTGCTAGTAACCGAGTGGGGTAAAATCTTCCAGATTCACAGCCTACATCTCAATATTTTGCTGCTGTCAATCCAGTTGTCAGGGTTTTTTACTTGGGTTATGCTTTTCTCATTACTTTAACCAATATTTCAACTGTGTACAGTTCTTGTGTTGTCAACATGGAAAGGGCATGGAGCAGTTGGAGCAAGTCCAGAGAACAGCCACGAGGACGGTGAGGGGCTGGAGCACCTCTTGTATGAAGACAGGCTGAGAAATTTGGGGCTGTTCATCGTAGAGAAGACAAGCTGCGTGGAGACCTCAGAGCAACTTCCAGTGTCTAAAGGAGGCTACAAGCATGCTGGAGCGGGACTCTTAATCAGGGACTGTAGCGATAGGACAAGGAGTGATGGGTTCAAACTTGAAACAGGGGAAGTTCATTTTAGCTATAATGAAGTTCTTTACTGTGAGAGTGGTGAGGTGCTGGCAAAGGTTGCCCAGAGAAGTGGTAAATGCTCCATCCCTGGCAGTGTTCAAGGCCAGGCTGGACAGAACCTTGGCTGACGTGATCTGTCCCTGCCCATGGTAGGGGGTTGTATCTAGATGATCTTATGGCACTTTCTCACCCAAACTCTTCTATGATTCTAGGATTTATAGTTGTGAATTGGTGTGTTTCTTAATACAAAACAAACAGAAGAAAACAGGCAATTTTTAAAGTGGGTTTCCCTTCTGTCCTTTCACCTGTGCTTTTCCAAAGATTTCTCTCTTTGTTTTAGTCTTTTTGATGACATACAAGATATTTCGGTTGAAATGAATTTGTAAAGTTCAGCAGTTTAGGTATTTTTGTAAAATTTGTGTAATACTTGCTGAAAATTCTTCATTTTTTCACCCCACTTTTTATATTTTCAGGCTCTCAGTTTTAAGCTTCTGTCTCTGACAAATAACATGCGTCATCTTCTGTCTTGTGATCAGTGACAAAGTATTTGTAAAGCTAATGAAGACCTACACCACAATGTAATATCCTTTCCTTTAAGGTTTTCAAGGGTTATTGGGTGTCAGTCAGTATGACCTGGATGCTGTTGTACCAAAATACATTTTGAGCATTCTCAATACATTATAATTATAAATCTTCTTTCTCTATGGCATGTCGGGTGCTTCTGTGCAGTGGTTTGAAAATGTTTGTTAAAAGAAAGCCATTTAACAAGTGTTTATGATCTGATGTGGAACTCTAGGTTGAATAACTGTTGACTAAAACCTTTTTACCCAGAAAAATCATCCCCATGAATGACATTGAATAGGGTATTTTTCTTGGGAGCATCATATATTAGGCACTTCGGCTTTTAAGGTAAGGAAATAGCAGTGGGAGAGACATTATCAAACATCAAATTACAAGGGAAATGTTTCACATTTTTCAAAGAAATATTCTTGGGTGTCTTTATTCATTGAACTTCTGTATTTATTTTTCATCCCACTTTAAAGGTAGAAAACTCAAATATCAGAAATTGCCCTAATGTGCAAGTTCTCTTTTCGAATGTGGTAGACCAATACTTTGAGACCACTGGTTCCCATCCTTAAAGTTAGAAAAACATTGGAAGAATTCAACCTGACTTTCACTCTTTGCTTAAATAGCTTTCCATGTTTGAAGGTTAAATGCTTCAACGCTGTGAGGACTTTTACCTGAGGAGTAAATACAGAAAGACGTACTCTGTAAGGTTTTTTCTTGCAGTCTTAGTAATTGGTTTTGAAAGAGGAAAAGGAAACGCTGTAAGCTACGGATGGAGATTGCCTGGTACTTTCAGAGGTGGGGAAAAGATTCCTGAAATCCAGCACAGTGATGTTTTTGGTATCCATTCGTCCACATGTCATTTTTCGAAAGCCTCAAACTTTGAATTTTCAGGCTGGAACTAAACCAAAACAGAACCAGCCCTGAGCATGTTAGGTCTATTAAGAGGTATCTTCCAGGAGAAAAAGCTGTTCTGTATCTTTGGCTACAGAATTCACCAGGATCTAGCTCTTTCTGCCACCAGGGATGGGGAAAACCCAGAGCCAGCTGCCTTGGAATTAGTGGGTGGCTTTTAGGTTGCTCTCT
This sequence comes from Strigops habroptila, assembly GCF_004027225.2. NCBI lineage: Eukaryota > Metazoa > Chordata > Aves > Psittaciformes > Psittacidae > Strigops > Strigops habroptila. The sequence goes on along the minus strand of NC_044291.2, from coordinate 9,134,563 downwards.
GTGTCTCTCTTCCAGCTCTCTGCTCAAGCAAGCAAGTGATCTCCACATCAGTGCAGCCAAACATCCAGAGGCCACTTTCTTTTGAGTGCATGAGAAATCATAGGATTTGGCCTTTCCACCTCTCCTGAAATTCAGTTGGGTGAGGAGAAGTTGAGTTTTGGAAGCCTGATACGATTGCTAATTGCTTGTTCTTTGCTGAATGAAGTTACCTATCTCAAGGAACCGAAAGAAAAACCCCAGCAAACATCCCAAAATAAAAATCACCCGTAGCTGATGGATGCTGCTCTCAAAGAAGCAGAATGAACTTGGTTTCAATTCCTAGTTTTCTTCATGTTTACCTTATAAAGTGGAAGCAGCTTTTGCATCTCTGCGTTTCAGCTCCCAGGTCTTGCTTACAGTGACGCATTTCTTTCCTCCTACCCATTTCCAGGCATTTCTCTTAACTTCCTTCTTCTTTGCTATGGTCAATAAAATGCAGGGTTTCTTGGCTTCAGCTTTGAAAGAAGTCCTTAATTTTGCCTAATAAAGTAAGGTGTTTCATAGGAAAAACTAGGGTGCCAGATGAGAGGTTCTGGTGGTGACTGCAGCATTCAGGGTAACTGCATGGAGTTGTCTGTCTGTGCAAAGGAGATGGAAAGAAGGGGTTCCAAAGTTTTCATGTCTTTGGGTTTTCTCAGCACGCTTTGGTTACTTAGTGACTCTGAGTCAAACCCCAGACATCTTAGGGATGCTTGCCTTGAAGTATTTTATCCTTTAAAAAAACCCCACATTTGAGGTCAAAATTGTTAACAAGATGGTGTACTAGGAGGGATCTTGTCTAAGACCCTTTGTGTATGAACAGTTTGAGAGTTTAAGCTAAAACAAGGCAGAAAATGGGAATACTTCCCACAGTCTCATGTCTCTTCCAGCACCATCAGTGCTCATCTAAGCCTCTAAATTGCCTCCCACTTTGTGCATATCATTTTGACAGTTGAGGCTCAGTGGTCTCCTTAGAACTGTGTTCAGTGGCTAGACCTTCTCTGTCTGCATCTTCTCCAGTTGCAAGTGGTGCAATGGTCACGGCAGATGCTGCAGTGCAGGTGCCTTTTTGCGTGATCCAGAGCTGGCATCTACGCATTCTGCAGCCAGCCTCCAGCAACCATCCAAGCTTTTCTCAATGCATTAAATAGTCTGTTTTGATGCAAATTTTGCCAAAAATAGGTCTTCAGTCTAATATCCAATACTCCCAGAAGAACAACAATCTTAATATGATACTGAATATATGGAGGATTTATGGCTCTGTCGGACGTCGTTCAGATAGAGAGAAAACAATGAAGGAAAAAAAAAATTCAAAACCTTAATCCTGAAGCTTCCTATTAAAGAAAAAAAGAAATATTACTTGGAAAATTCAGAGCATAGTATACATAAAACTCCCAAGGGAAAGAAAGCGAGTCTGTCCTGCCACAAGCCTGAAGTCAGGCTCCTCTGTAATGATTTTTCCTCTCTGATTATGCTTTAAGGAGGTAAATGCGTTCTTCTGGCCATGGTGTACTGGGAGCAGAGATGCTGCAGGGGTTTCTCCACTGGGAGCAGAGATGCTGCAGGGGTTTCTCCCCTGGGAGCAAGAGCACATTTTTTATGAGCAAGCCCAGTTAAACACTGATTGTTTCTGTTTGGTTTGGCAGACTGAAGAAGATGTGTTGCTATTTCAGCTCTTCTCCCAGATCTCTTAGTTGCAAATATTTACAGGAGGTCATTTTTGTTGCGTGACAGCTTTTCTTGTCCCATATCTATTAATGTTTCCAAGGGAGTAACTCAATCGCGCCTCAAGATCATACCTTGGTGAAATCCATCTGTAAATAAGTACTCTAAACCAGTGTGGTTTCCTCAGATGTGTATCAGGGTGCTCACGACATACAACAGCAGTAGCTGGAGTTCACACTGAGCGGAGAGAGGGAAGGTATGGGCTGAATGAAGCCATCAGCAAAAATGTAAAAAATGCCTATGACACCAATGGAACTGCATGAGCTCTGTGAGAGGATTAGGACTTCTCTCTGCATGACAGTCACTCGTGCATGCGTACGTGCTCTGGAAGCCTGTCCCCTCTGGGTAAGGATAGCTGACGTGCAGGCAGTCATCGCGTTAATAGGAACGTTATTTAGGGGACTTCACACAACTTTATTGAACAGCTCTTGTTAATCATTCCCTGTCACACATCTCTCCTACTTGTTAGAACAGTTGTTGAAGATAGTTCATACCAGTAGTTTTCCCTGTGGAAGTCCTGCTTTGGCAATTTGGCCCTCGGGACCAGCAATGGATTAGTGGAATGCAACATGAATTCTTAAAATAAAGCAAGCCACTTTACTAGATAATGAATTGTTCTTAAAAGTTCACTTGCGCCACTGCAGATCTCGAAGCTGGGAGAGATATTTATTACTAAGAAACTGCAAGCGGAATTTATTCCTCCCCCAGTGACTCCAGTGGTTTTGTGGGAACCCAGGGGAAATGCTAGGGAAGACCTGACCTCTGAAAATCTGCTCCTCTCCTAAGAAGGCAGTCAAACCTTTGCTTTTGGTGCCCGCCTGGCTCCACATGCCTTCTACTCAAAGGATCCTGAGTGAAGTTGCTCTCTCTTAACTTGAGCTGGCCCAAACACACTGCAGCTAGCTGGCATGCTGGTGACTCTGTGGAGTAATACTGTAAATTGCAGTCCTAATTAGAGACTTTTGACCTGCATGGATGATAATAAGTCCAGGAACAAAGACAGATGCCAGTAATCAACGGCTGAATCAATAACTTTAATCCTAGAACAGAGACACCCCATACTTACTCGAAGTAAAATCTTTTAGACTGAGATTTCAGCATCTAGAAAAAAATGCTTTTGTAAACTCATTTATTTTCTTTTCTCCCCCTCTCACCAATGCAATATTTCCAGCAGCAGATGCATTCCTTCCTCCAGTGAGGAACATTGCCAATATTGTCTCATTTCGCTGTGGAGATAGACAACAAGCTGGGCAGAAGCATGGAGACATGCATGACAGCATCCCTGAGTGGAGCAAATTTCCCCCCAGCAGTGAATATTTTCCAGTGACAACAGGCAGTCCCAGGGTATTTGGGCACTGTGCATGCTGCAGAGCCACTGAGTGCCCTCAGCGTTCTGGAACTTGGGATCAGGCCTAGAAATTTCCCACTCCATAACTTCAAATGTCTTTCAACTGCCGATGACTATCAGGAAACCGATATGTTGGACTCCATGATCTTAAAGGTTTCCAGACTAGTTGAGTCTATGATTCTAACCCAAGTGAAGGATCAGGCTCTGTGGTGGGCCGTATGACAGGATGCTTGGTTTTGCTGAGCTCCTTTGCTGCCTCTTTTTGATTCTCAAGTAATACTTCCCAGTGGAGAGAAGTAGATTGCTGTGCAGCCCTTGCCGCAGAACTGGGTGACACCAGTGTCCACCTCTTACACAGCCAGTGTAGGAGGGGGAACTCCACTCTCTGAGGCGGTTGAGGGCTGTACAGACAGGGAAAACAAAGACTAAATTACAAGTAATATATTCTCCAATATAAGCAGTAAATGAGAGTAGAGAGCTCACTTGTGAAAGAGGAGACATTTGACATCTGTGGGTGGGGATCAGGGCATAATTTGCAAGGAAAATACAAAAACCAAAAGGCTGTTTTTACATCACATCCACATCAGAGCAAAAGTGCTGGTAGAAAAGGAATTACAGAAGTGGGAATGTGCCTGTGGCTTGGAGGCTGAGGAGAGCGAACCAAGACATCTCAGAAGAGCAGGAAAGCACCAAAACAGTGTTTAGGCATCTTGGTGTTGTTTTGTTGACTGACTTGCATCACAAAGAGATGCAGACAAGAGCCTGTGTTGCGTTGAGGAGGTCCCCCAAGGCAGTTTACCCATACAGAAGGTCTACCTCGTCACATCAGCCTCTTGTTTTGCCAAAGTGGTGTTTCTGGAGATGAATCCTGAGCTGAATGCACTGCCTGCTGCCAGTAATGTACTTGTAATACATTAAAATGTGGGGGCGTTTGCTTCTGAGTTTTAGAGGTTTGCTAAATTGACAGTCTGGGGAAAGCTATTAAACATGAAATATTCCCAGATGCTGTGGTGGTGACTTCTAGGGCTGCTAAATGTTAACAGAGCTCTTCAGAGAGGGCTAGGTAACTGCTTTGTAAAGCATGAGCTGAAGTTTTTAGTCTTCTGTTGAATTTTAAGCCTAAATGAATGAGCCTTGATTTTTTTGCACCAAATCTTGACATTAGACAGGCCTGAATGTGCGATGAAGGTGAAATAATCTCATTTGTATCCTCTGCTGCAAAGGGAAAGGTGTACTGTATGTCAGCAGAGGGAACTTGGGAACCTTTGGAGGTAGGGGATGCAGCTACTTCTGAAAGGATATTATAGGGTGTAGAAAGAAAAGACTATCTTGAGGTGCCACAGTCCTTCATAGAGGTTATCAGTTAGCTTTTCAGCCGAGCATAAAATTGAGCATAAACACCTCCGCTCACGATTATGAAATCGAGACAGCTTTAATATTAGAAGCTTTGCATCCTGGAAATGGACATGCTTAAGGGGAGGGATGCTAAGGGAGCAGCTGTGTGGTTCTGAGTTACCGGCTGGGCTTAAACCATGACAATAAAGAAAATGTCCTTTTCAGCCCTCCTTACATCACCTCCTCTGTTAAAGAAGTATGAAGGAGTGACCTCCAAGGTAAACTAATGAGATGCCACCAAGCATAACACAGAATCTGGTTTCAATGGACTTAGAGATCTGTATGGAGGTACTGGGGTTTTCCACATTCTGTAATATCTTACCTTCCCACTAGATAACTCAGTATCAAAGAGGAACAGTCCCACTGCTATAGCAAAAGGTTCTTTCGTATCATCTCCTTTGTTTTGTCCTAAAGAATCCCCTGATTTACATACAGAAGTCCAACTTCCTTTTCTTCACAAAGCGAAGTCATCTTGCTCAAGGGTCAGGGCATGGGCAGCACTTGCTGCTCATCATCTCTTAGAAAGGATGTAATTTTTCATCCTTTGCTTTCAGGCACTGGTAAGAAGGAAGTGTCATTACACCTCAGCAAACCTCAATTTTGTGTGATTTTTTTCACATAACCATGCCCTGGTAGCTCTTTGCTTGGTGATGCCTTAATAGATTCCTTCCACTTTGTTTTCTGCATGCAGAATTATTTTTTGCTTTGGTATATTTACAGAAATAGCAAATTGTGGGGTTGGTGAAATGAATCCAATTGTGAGAATTAGGAATTGAAGACTTAAGAGTTTTCTGAATCATAACTACTGTTCTGCTCCAATGTGAAATGCTAAAGAAATGTCAAAACACCATGAGGTTTTACTGAATAATCTTATCGTTGAAAAGAAAGGCATTAAATGGGAGGTTTTTATTCTAAAGCAAGGTACAACGTTTCTGGGATGCACTGAGAGGGTTTATTTGGAGGGAGGGGGATGGTGTTTAAGGGTGTTTGACACATTCAAAAATGAAAGTGAGATACAGGTCTCTACTAGAGAAAAAAATTTAAATTGGTGTGGAAATTTAAATTTAAATTTATGTGGAATCATAGACTCATAGAATGGTTTGGGTTGGAAAAGACCTAAAGATCATCTTGTTCCAACCCCCATGCCTCACACTAGACCATGTCACTCAAGGCTCTCTCCAACCTGGCCTTGAACACTGCCAAGAATGGAGCATTTACCACTACTTTGGGAAACCTATGCCAGCACCTCACCACTCTCACAGTAAAGAACTTCTTCCTTTTATCTAATCTGAACTTCCCGTGTTTAACTTTAAACCCACTCCCCCAGGGCTAAGTCATATGCCACTGCCCAAAAGTCTCTCTTTAAAGCCCTTAAAATAAAGGTTTGTGAAAATGCCTGGAACTTTTCTTCAGATGAATTTGGCTTAATTTCACTGCCCTTGAAAAGTTTAGGTATATAATTTTCTGCATGTATTCTGTATGTGATTAATACTTATACAAAAAAATACCCAAACCCTACACATCTGAGAACCTATATAACATGCAATTCACAGCACACTTCAACCACTCTGGCATGAGTAAATGTATGCCCTTCCCAACTATAAATATAAGCTCTTGGTGGGTTTTAATTAGAATAAGAACAGACTCAGGAATAAATATGAATCTAATAAAATGCTTTTATTTTTTTGGTTTAAGACGAAGTTCTTCTTTAAATAAATACTTCAAAACGTCATTGTCAGAAAGCATCAAAACCGTTCTCTAAAATAAATAGCTATTAAGTACAATAGAGCTAAACTTTATACCATGATTTTTACAATTTCTCTCACATAAAATTAAAATATCCATATGTACAGTATCAATAAATATGCAGCAAATACTTTCAGTGCCTTTTTGATATTTTAATATAAAACCGTACAATCAATGAAAGACCATATCTTTGTGCAAGAATGAGAGCATCTGGAAAGCTAGTTCAGTTCATCATTCAGCAAAAACCCCAAACACTCGTGACTAAATACACCAGCTTGTAACTTCTTTTGCAATGCCTTTCATGCTGTTCTGAAGAATTTTGCAATAATGCTTCTAAGGCAAAATGAATTTGGAACTGTCACTGTTGGCAAACACCGATCCTGTTTTTGCAATTCTGAACCTAGCTTTGGCACCAGGTCTCAGAAAAAAACCCAAGAGTGCAGTTCTCTTTTCCTTCAAGAACTTGTCTGGCGGATGCTGTGTGTTAGAAAACACGTTACTTATTCAGCTGCCTGTCTGTGAGCTGAGATTTTTATAGCATAGGACCTTCCGGTGAGTGCAGATCACTTCCACGTCATCTTAGCTTATGCTCTGTCCTGCAGGATGCTTAGGGCACAAAGTCTCCATGCTCTGCCAGAGCTCTTCCTAAAAGCTGGACATATTAACTGTGACATTGAAATTGTCCCCAGCTGGGAGAAGTGCTATTCATACAAGAACAAAGCTGTCAAATAGCACATCAAGCTGTGGTTGGACATCTTGGCCAAAAAAGATGAGAGCTAGGAACTCTTGTGGGTAGTATTCTACTCTGCAGAATGAATTTCATGGAGCAACAACTTAATCTTATGAAAGTGAGGTTCTCCTGTCCCTCAGGATTCATGTCCACGTGTAAATTTGTTAACTCTAAACACTACAGAGATTCAGCCTTGCCTGTAAGCTGGCCAGTTTTCTCCAGCCATCTGAGAAAGTGCAGTGCAGTGATCACATTCACTGAGTGCTGCTATTATCTTACTTGAATTTAGCTAAAAAAAAAGACTATGCACATCCCTCTGCAGTCCTGGGAGAGAAGCACCTCTCTTATCCTCACCTTTCCTAGGTTATGTAGCCTTTCAGGAATGTTCATCTCTTCCCCCTACCTGGCTAGGGAAGGATCCTAGAAAATTGTTACACCTTCTATATGGTTAAAGGTACAAACACAATATTTGATGGGAGAGGCTTTATATGCCAGTGTATTTAGACCACAGAGATGATGTTAAGCTGTTACTCAGTATGTGCAAAGCACAGGATAAAATGGCAATAAACCGAATTCTGCTTAGCTCAAGTTAAAATACAAAATAGTAATAAAATTACAATTTGCTTTTGCTCTTCTTTTAAATATGAGTTAGCAATTGGATAAAAAACCCCAACCCCCCCAAGCTTTTTGGTGTTACCGGAGAAAGCAATTTGATTCCTACTTTCTGATTAAACCTTAGCTCATCTACAGAGGCTGCTTTTACAGGTGGATGGAAACCAGGGTAAACATGTCCTCCGTCAGAGTTTTCAAGTAAAAACCTGCCTTAAGCGTTAAGCTTTTAATCAGAAACCTCTTCTGAAGCAATTTAAATATGACACTCTGAGTTCCAGCCTGGAAAACAAAAGAAATTTTGAAAACACAAAATAATCTGCCCAGTGGGCAAAACCTTCTCAATTCTGCTAGTGTAATGAAAGAATTGACTTTCTTGGTAGCAGAGGAATTGAAGATAATTTATCCAGAAAAGGAAATACATCACCAGTGGATGCAGTATTATGCTGAAAATGTAAGGACAGCAAAGTTTAAGCTAGAATAGGGTTAAGGGTGCCCATAGCTCGGCTGCCTTTATTTTAACCCTCCCTTGGCCAGGATTTCCTAGCTTGCTTGTGCCTGGAGCTGAACAATGGGAATCATTAAATTGCTAAGCTGCCAAGGAGCTCTTACGTATGGTTAGAGTTGGGGCAAACCTGGCTTTTTGGCTGGGTGGCAATACTGTGCCTCCTTTCTCCCATGGGTGCTCAGTGTGTACAGCTATGTTGCAGTTTCTGATAATCATTGGTTTTCATTAGGACTTGCTTTTAGAAAATAGATTAAGAAATCGCAAAAAGAAGAAACCAGCTTTTCCCCACCCTGCAAAGGGACTGACAAAGAAAATCTGCTCAACCTTTATGGCTTTGCTTTTTGTCTCTATAAACCCTGGGGGAAAGACTGACTCAGAGTTCACTCTGGTAAGGCACCTCTAGCAGTGCTTAAAAGAAGGATCATTCACACATTAACACACAAGAAAATATGTTCATATCAGCATTATCTAGCTCTACTGGCTGATTGCTCTTAATTGTGCCATTTGGTTAGAGTTTTTGAAACCAGGATCAAAAGTTGTCACATTAATTAAATTGCATTTTATTATCATAAAGCTTAGAAACATAGGGTCAAGTCAGTTCTACTGGTAAAGACACACATCTGTGCTGAAGCACAAGGCATTAACAAAATCACATAAAATTCTTTACAATAGCAAAATGCTATACTGGTATCTAATACCCAGATCTGGGCAAAGATTCTTGACATTTCCTGATTCTTCTAAAGAATGAACTTTCTCCTCATTTCTCTTCTGAAATGATGGGCCATTTAGGAGATAAATAAAACAAAGCACAGTGTGGGCAGTTATACCCTACAGAGGTGAAAAATGAGGTTCCTTCAACTTCTCTTTCTACTGGTGTGCTCGTCCTAATAACTACTGAACTGTTATGTCCAAACTCATCTCAGCAGTATCCTTTTAATCTTTTGGGTTATGTTTTGCTAAGAAACGTTACACTTCTACACCCTAATCCTGCCAACATACATGTGCTGGAGATGGTCCCTGTAAGCACTCCTTGATTTGGAGGGTTGCTCCTACAATGGCGTAGCTGGTGGTAGCAAAGGTAAAACGTTTCATCCCCTTTTAATTTGAGCAATGTAGATTCCCATACACCAAACAGGAAAACTGAGCTTGCTTTTACAATAATATCCCTGTAGCCGTATGCTCAGGACTAAGTACAGCACAAATATATGTTAGCAAGATTGGAGCTGTGATCGATCTTATTGCTTGATTTAAATTGACTTCTGTATGTCTGTGGAGAGAAAGTTAATGCTTATATATCAATAGTTTTTAAGGCGAAAGAGAGTGGTAGGTAACTGAAACTAAAAATGAGTATGGGTTATATTTAGTGTTAGGTTTTGGGCGATCAAAGAGATTAAGGAAGAAGACAGTTCCTAAGAATTGATGTATTGGAGTACATGTGATCAGGCTTCACATATATGAAAAATAATACTTCTTGCAATGGTTTTGTTCTGAAAAGTGCCTTTTTTTTCCTAAAAATATATTGTGTCAAACCCTGAAATCATGCTTTTTTTACTTATTTGGCAGAAGCTGCCTCTTTTACCCTTTTTCTCCAGCTTGAATTTTTTCTTACAAGTGTTTTAGTTTTATATCCGCCCAAACCAAAACGTATTTTCAGTCTGACCACAGAAGGGCCACTTGTTCACATGGCCAGATTGCATCTTCCTCTCATTCAATTGAAAATGCTGATGCATCTGCATTTTCACCTCTCTAGAAATGATTTACATTAAAGATGATTTTTTAATTCACTAAAAGCAAACAGCTCAGAACACTTCTTTCCTTATTTCACTTTGGGAAAAAACTGAGCATCCACTTCATGGGTTCAGCCTGAGATAGTTCACTTTAAGTTTTTTCTCTGCCTCATTTAATTGGCTTTACTCTGACTTCATGTCACTGACACCCGTGGAGGCGTACCACGGGGTCAGAATCAACCCCTGCATATTTATTCTATTTGTTGGTGACCATTACAGAAACAGTATTAGCACTCAGAGGGGGGAAAAAAGGGAGAAAGATAGGTTTTCCACTACGGTAGATGTGTGGATTAATATGCTTGCACCACTTTAAAACAAGTAATGCCAAATATATTACTTTGTGTTATTTAAAATGTGCTAGTGTGCTAAATGTGCTAAAAGCTGATATGGGTAATAAGGTGCAAAAGCTGGCTCTAACAGGACTACAACAAATATCGTGGTGCCATGGAGAATGGATCAAGAAACTCTCTCTTGTAATGGAGTTGCAGCAGGCAAGATTTTGCTTGTGAAATGCACTGTTAGTGTACAGTGCACACAAATGATGTGTCTTGTGATAGAAAAGGCTTATTTTGCCAATGAGCTTCCTAGAACTTCTATGGAATATCTACACACGTGTACGTTTCATATGTGTCTATATGTGTGTATATACCCCATAGAACTCTCTTTTATACTATGCAAAATACTGCATTCAAAACTCCTCTCGCCCAGATCTCATATTTACCATCATTCAGAGCATGAGGCAATAAAAGGATGATAACTTTAGATACAGTTTTCTTGGTAATCTGCTGTACAAGCACTATGGACTCAGAAGGATGCTACATCATCTCATTTGTAGAAATAAAGAGCTTTCTGAATTTCTATAACTGTCTCAAACCAGCTAGAATTTGCACCCCAATTTTTCCCAAGGATAAACGAAATCCATCCTACATAACACTTCACAGAAGCTTTCCTATCTAGTTGCTGAGAATCACCTGTCCTGGACAGGTCACTTTTAAATCCTCCATTTATGTGAATTACCACGTGGTTTTGTGGTCACCCAAAGTTCCTCCCCAAATTACAGAGTTTTGAAGAGATCCTAGCTTCTTCCAAAAATATATTTTTTTCTTCCCCCTTCATTGGTATTTCCCTGTGCTTCAGCTGTGCTACTGACTTTTCCTTGTGTGAACAAGCAGATCTTTATATAGCAATACATTATGTCCTGCTAGGAAGAGGCTTGCTGTGGACAAAGCAGCCTGGTCTCTCTGCTCTTTGGGCTGCACATGATCTGTTTTGTAGCTGGGGTCTCTCCATCAGAGAACTTCTTTACCCATTTAAGTTCTACATCTCCAATCCCCCATCCCCAGTGCTGTGTATTCCCCAACCTCAGTGTCTCCCTAACACAGTGGGCTTTTGGGCACTACCATGGCTTTGAGCAGAAATATTAAGGAGGCAATCAAACCATGCTGTCACTTCTGGCCAAAAAGCAGGAAATGAAGGAAATCCAATGTGGTGAGGAAGGAAAGTGATGCAGAGAGTGAAGCCTGTCCATTGCAAGAATGACTGAGTTGTAGGTGCTCAGGTGCGAGACCTCCTTGGCAGACTAGAGTGTAAAGTCCAAATCTGAGAACATGACATAAGTCACTGCCAGTGATATATTTATTGTGGAAGGAGAAAATAAGCTGGGGAGTTTCTCTGAGAGACAGTAAGATCTTGCGTAAGGTCCCCTTGTGGTTAGGGGACTGCTGCAGCATTGGCAATGGTTGCAAGGGGGAGCACCAAGACAGTGATTTCTTTAGCTGCACTTGTCTTGAATTAAAACATAACGGAAAGCAAAATATTGCAGAGGTTTTCTCTCAGAGGTTCAATGGTTGATTTAAAAAGTGTGGAAAATTTTGCTACATGTCTCTCTCTCCCTTGTCTATTCTGTTTTCCTAATGTTAGGACCTAGCAGGGAGATTCTTCTTTCATGCTGAAACAGAAAGTGTTTGTATGTATGGTTTACATAAATCTTTGATGCTGTACATTGCCTTAAAGAACTGTCAACACTTTCTTGGAGGGAAAAAATCAAGTAGCTCCTGCAAAGCACAAGATACAATTTAAATCCACTTTAGAGGGAAGCTGAAGGGATTAATGAAGCAGTTAATGATTAATCTGAGCTTTGTTAGTGCAAAGTACTGAGCAAATCCAGTTATAAATATAAAACCTGTTTCTATGATTCTATAAGGAAATAATGGAAAAGAGTTATCTTTTAGAACTGAGAAGCTGAAGAAGGGTCATGCAAAACTATACGGGAAATACTGGAGAAAGTTCAAAAACACTTTTTTGAGTTGAGGAATTTATACACTGGAGGTGGAATTAGTGATGTAGCCTAGCTGTAATATTCCAGATCAATAATCCTACCCACAAGTACAACCTACTCCTCCCTATCTTTAAAGTTTTGAAGAGCTCTCAGTTTTTACTTTCTAAAATGTATTTTTCCTCCAATCCTTCATTCATTTTTCTGTTTGGTTGATTGATGGGTTTTTTTTGTTTTTTGTTTTGGCTTTTTCTGTTTTCTTTTTAGTTGTTTGCTGTTTCAATTCAGCCTACAGCTTCAGCTTTCCCTACCCCTTAATGTAAGGCTGCAGAAAGCTGCAAAGAAGTGACAGTACAGAAGGATAACAGCACAGAGTTTGCATCCCAAGATACACCCACAATGCCAAGATTCAGTGAGATCACACCAAGACCCTGATGGGAAGACCCTACCAGCTGCTGTCAGGGACTACAATAAAAAGGCACCAAAGAAAGTTTTGTGCTCCTTAGTGTAATCCACCAGCTTGATGTCACTGACATTGACCATTAGCTTGTCTCCTACTTCTAAGGAGACCACAGCACCCAGATAAATGGGCTGGAACCAGCTATTTCCATTTTCAGTGAGGGTCTTGGTGCCAGTCAGCAGCTGGGTGGGCTCAGGATAACTGTCAGTGACTTTGGTGATGATCTCAGTGACAGAATTTGGTTTATTGTGACTTTCAATGGGTCCTCGGAAAGTGACCTGAGCATAGACATAGTAGTCCCCAGACACAGGTATCACCAGTGAGTTGCTGGAGTAACTCAGGTTGTTCTTGGTAAAGGCCAAGCCTCGCTTGTCTTCCCACTGCAGAATGGGCAGATGGTTTCCCACGGTGTTGGTGAGATCTTGTTTCTTCACTGCAGGAAGAAGAAAGAGGAAGAAGGGGTGAGTCAGTTTGCTTTAACCAGGGATATGTTGCTGGAAGCAATGTGAGATCTCTGCTCCAAAAAGTGACTAGTATAATGGGGTAATCAAAATTATAGGACAGAAATGTTCTTATTTTACAGCTTGAAAACTGACATGAAGCAGCTGCAGGCCAACTGTCCAGTGATGGTTTTGGAGGGTGTTCCTAGGGCATTCAGATTGAGCAACCAGGAATTAAAGTCAAGGATGTTTTTGGAAGACCTTGGCCAGTACAGGCTGCCTAAAGGAGTATGCTATGACTGGATGTCCTGGTTGTGGGCAGATCCTGAATGATGAGACTCTCCTTCCTAAAGACTGAGTCTCATGGCACTGTGGAGCAATACCCTATGCATGTGACGTGCTATCTTACCTATTTATGGAGTAAAAACCTTGTCCTTAATTGAAACTGGGGCAGTTGTACACAGTTACCATACCTGTAGCTAATGGCTCAGGACAGTAATAAGAAATACTAAGGCATCATTTCTTCAGTAGCTATGGATTGCAGTTATGTTTCTTAGACACTACTGTGCATGGAAATATTTCCCCATGATCAGCACAATCTATCACCACACACTGAGACACTTCTATTCCTGTCAAATTGCTTCTGAAGGATGTTAGGTTTTCTTATCCCTTGTGTCAAGCTTCATAGGTGTTCTCAATGAAATATTTTGCTATAGAATTGCCTATGGTTTACCAGTGTCCTTTGGTTTTAACAAAAACTCCTAAGACCCCACTGCGCTTCAAGAGGCCCAATTCTAAAGCAGCACATTACATTTAAAACCATTTTTCTCTCTTTTTTTCGTTTCATTTCTTCGATGCTTTGCTGAAACAAAACCCTAAGCTGGTGTTAGCCTCAGCTTTGTCCAGAGTTTTTCCCAGTCTTATGGCTAGCTGATCAAAAGCAAAGCTTTAAGCCAGACTCCAGCATCAGCCTAATCCAGGCTGAGGATGCTCCCCTGGCTGCAAGGGTCTCAGGGGGTGGATCAGGAAACTGCTGCCCTATTCCCTTTGCTTCTCCTTCACTCTTTTAATTTCTCTCACACAACAGCCAGGAGAATAAGTCCTAGAACTTACTAATTTTTTTCTGCAGGGAAGCAAAAAAGTTTTTTCTTCTCTTTACTATCTGTGACATGAAATTACTGTGGTAAAACAGCAGCTGAAGCAGTGCAAAGGAAGAGGATAAAAACCATTCAGATTCTGCCAGGTGTTAAAATGAACTTGGAAAGTTAATCTTAAATGCTGAGAAAGACTGAGGCAGCAGATTTCCAGGAAATGAGATATTTTTCATAAGCTTGAGTAAGTGTTTAAAGTTTATTTTGATTCAGTGTTTGGGGAAGGGGCACACTCGCATGGACAGGGATGCAAATGGAATGCAGGTAAGTGAAAGCTTTGATATTCTCTTGACAATAACCATTAGTTTTATCCTGGGTAAAATGAGATTCAGAAAACCCAATGTGCTCAGCTCCCAGTGGCATCTATTTCCCTCTCTTTTCTAGAAATTAGTAATTCCTAAAGAGACAAGGTGTTAGGAGTGTGATTTCTTGCATATTCTCTGAGTAGCACAAACAAATAATGGGGGTTTTTCTGCCTACCTGTCAGTGCTGCTGAAGTATCAAATCTTTCTGGTCTTTCCCCAAGGGGCAATGTACATGACGGCAGTATTTCTGTGTGGGAGGGATTGTACCAGCAAGCCAAGCTAAATTGTAGTATTATAAGAACTATGAGGCTTAGAGCCAGTGGAGCTTTTCCTGATACAGAGAGAGAGGAATAAAAGAAAGTGGAAGTGCTCATGCTCTGCCTCCATCTTCATCTGCTTCTCAGTGTGTCTAAAGACAGGTCTGAGTCCTGGCAAAAGCTGAAGTAGCATTTGGGTCACTCTAAGGTTTACAAGAGGTTGGAGTAACACTTCTCAGAGATTTGTTGGTAGCAGATGAAACATTTTTTAAGATGGGAAGGATCAGAAAAGATCAGAAAATTTTCAGAAAATGTCCTGGGCTCTTTTCCATCTTGGGAATTTTCGGGGGAAATTGAAGAGAAGCTGCATGTGAAATATTCTTGTCCATGTAGAATGACACATTTAGAAGCCAGTGACACCCAATTCTTCAATGTCTTTTATAACTAATAGGCAGCTTAGTGAAGTACATGATTTCCTAACTTCTAGAATTAAGCAACTCTAAGTTTTACAGCTACAACTTCCCTTTTAGGATAAATCTCACACGATGGTCTCTATTTTCAAGTTAATTAGTTTTTCCCATGCTTTCGATCCTGGTCAAGAGGAAAAATTCCTTTTCAAATGCCTTTGAATACAGCACATATCCTTTTCTAGCAACATTTTTACTTTATAGTTTTCATTTACTTCGTTCATAAATAGATGGAGCTATACTTCCTATCATGCTAACTCTTGAAGTCAATGAAATCTGCTCTTAATAAGGGATTCATTGCTACAGTTCCTTCAACTTTTCCATCCGCTATAAACTTTTGGCATCTCTTACATGTGAAATTACTTCTCCATTCCCCAAATCTCTTTTGGTTTAGTCCTTTGCTGAAGAATCCCTGTTGCTTGGCAGCTTTTGGGTACATTTTGGGGCATATTGCTGAGCATGTGGGGTTTCTGCAGTTCTTAGCCCCCACTGGTGTGAAAGCCTGGTACTGAACACTGGACTCTGAGGCCAGACTCTGGGTCTCAGTAAGAGGTTAGAGTCTGAGTCTCATATTGTAGTAAAGCCCTTGAACAGCATGTACTGCAAACTCCTGTGGCTGCAGGGTTATTAAACTCCCCTGCCCTAAGACAGTCATTACTTCCAACAATCAAGTGGAACCAGAAAGTGATGTTCTACCTGGATTTAGCAGAGCTTTTGGGGGCCATTGGCTGCATAGTAAGTGTGAGCCAGGTACTTTGATGGGGTTTCTGCATCATCCCACAGGCCAGTAACAAGAAGGAATAGGCATTGGTGTGTATGGTGACCCAAAGTGCAACCAAACAAGTCAGAGAGGGGATGGTGGCATGGCATTGTCAGCACTAAATGCATGTTACTGCACTGGAGAGAATGGGAATGAGAAAAGTCCTAGCTAAGTATTTTTCACTAGCTATAGCCACCCAGGAAGAAGAGATCTCGATGCCAGTTTGGTTAAGTTCCAAATGCTCAGTGTGTGTTAAAAAGACCAAAAGCAGGTGGAAAATTCATAAAAAAGGAACAGAAATGAAAATATTGAGTCATTCTGCTATTGCTAATTCAATGGTGCATTGCTGTGAAAGTACTGTGGCTAGTTCTTGTTCCTCTCACTCTTTTTCTTGCCTTCAGAACATATGTGTCTAAACAACTATATGTGACAGAATGTATGTGCTAGAATAGAGAGCTGGAAGAGGTTTCCTACAAGTGAGAGTTTGTAGTCTACCACCTTCACTTTGCAAAATATACCTGCTGTGGGGGAATGTCATATAGACTTGAAGAATAATTACTCCTTTTTCACTTTCTATGCATGAGCCATGGCTCCTAAGAAGAGAAGACAAGGGAGCACTGAAGAAATCATTATGCAGCAAGTTTAAAATAACAGGAAATATTTCCTGACTGCAATGCACCGCTAAGCTTGGGAACTCATTGCCACAGAGTTCAGCACCAGAAACATGTTTGGGCTAAAAAAAGGGTCAAAGATAAATTGACATGGAAATTAGGTTCTCTGATGGCTACATGGTACAGCAGCCTGGGTGTTGCGTCTCTGCTCAGAATCCCCTTAGCTTTTTCTTTTCATGCTTGCTGTGGCCAAATGTGACTGCCCCCTCTCTCTAGCATGGGGGGAATTGAGAGACTTACACTAGCAGACATGGTTATTTTGCTCTTGCAAACATGCACTTAAGCAAAGATATGATTCTGAACAAGGATAGGTCAGTTTTGGAGCTCTAGCAATCTGCATGCAAAAGGGGATGCTACCAAGGAAGGAGCTTGTGGATTAAGGAAAGTAAACTATGCTGGGAAAGAAATCACTTCTGGAATACAGATTGATTTAATACTGTAGGTGAATTTGTGTGAAGCATCATGCCACTTCTTGCATGTTTCAAGTTACTGACATGATCCCCTGGTACAACACACAGGGTGTTGGATTTGCCTCTGCAGTGCAGTTTTGAGAACTGTAAATTGCTTTGGGTCGGAGCAGCTGGAGAGCCTTTCAGCATTCCACTTCATCCGCATGGGAACCAGCCATGAATTTTTCCTCTTTCCTGAAAATACCTACATTTTCCAGGTGGGGGAGGGCTCAGGACAGTGTCCTTGGTGTGGTGACAGATACACCTTCAAGGCTGAGGTGGTGAGATGCTGCAGATGCTGGTAGCCCCTTAGAAACATATTGCACCCTACCCTGCAACAGGGCTTTGTGATAACACCTTCCTAATACAGGATAAGGGCTTGGAGGGGTTCAGCTGGCCATTACCCTTCCTTTGCTTGCTCTGACATATGTTAGAGTTGATCTCATGGCAAACAGGAACAATTTGATGGCAACATGGTGTGTGTAGCCTGAGCCAGATCTTGCAGAAAAAGAAGTTCTAAAACTGGTCTTATTTTACCTGATTTTCTTCCAAAACTGGTAGTTCTTCCCACTTCACTGCTCCATGACGGCTCCTTCCCTTGCCTTTTCTAAGGGTTTCAGCAGATCACTAAGATACCAGGCACCTATCTAAGTACAGTTGCAAGAGCTACTCTTCCAGTGGAAGAAACATAGAATCAGAGAATCCTAGAACGGTTTGTGTTGGAAAAGACCTTAAGATCATCTAGTTCTAAACCCTCTGCCATGGGAAGGGACGCCTTGCTCCATCTTGGAAAAGTGTCAACACTTCTGTTGACTTCCTCCTTTGCAGGGCCTTTCCTACAAACACAGCCTGCAGTCAATATCTCTTGTGGTCAGCAAGGCAAAGCTGATTATTTTCCTTGCAACACCTGATCCTATCAGATCCATATAAACTGAGATTACATCTGCTGGAATACTCATGGGAAACGCTTTATTTTTGAACAAGCATTACCTGTCAGGTGAGCTCTTGGCTTTTCGGCACTGGAAAGTGTATCTGTAACTGAGGGAAAAAAGAGAAAAGTAGTGAGTAAGCATGTTTGCTGGTATTCAAGTCAATGAGATGTGAGTGGCGATCAGTGAGGAAACCTGCACAGCCCCTTTCCATTTCTGCATGTGGGTCAGGAGTTACTTGCTGAGATTGTTTATGACACCACTGCAGTAATAAAATCCCTTGGCATATGGGTGAGCTAGTCAGACCTACTGTGGTGTTGATAGGGCATGTCATGGCCATGTCTTATATTGCTGGAGTGTAAACTGAGGGGAGCTGTGGTGTACGTGGATCAGACGGTTGTGTGCATGAACTCCCGAATCCATGTTTTTGCATGTTATGCTGATTCCAGAGAGCTGCCAGGGATGTCTGTGCCTGCACTAGAAGGAGCTTGCCCAGCCCTGGGGTTAGGAGTGCAGTTGCACTTTTACTATGGCCCCAGTTATCTCCCTGCATCTTGTCACTAAGGTTTGGCTCGGTCTGCCCTGGCTTGTTTGCCCTGGGAGGGGTTTGAGTGCTGTGGCAGCGATTGCTAAACCTCTGCACACAAAGGTGTTGGGGATGGGGGGAAGAACTGGCAAACTTACCAGTATCTACTGCCCGTTGCTTCAGAAAGCGAGAGCCCCTCTCTTCTGTGACCTGCAGAAGAGATTCCAACTGGTTAGCTCCATGCCGCAGAGTGTACAGCACCTCCATAGAGGATCTTGTTTGTTTTATCCCAGAAAATGAATGTGCTACAGTAACACTATTGAATTCAGCTAGAGTTTTTGTGTAAAAGGACAAGCCCTGACAAGGCTTTGCTTCATTGCAAGAGCTCTCTGCTCTTTGAAACTGCCTGTGTCTCCGAAAGAGTGCCAGGAACAGGGCTTGGGCTCCTGTAGTGCTGGTTGTGTTCAACTTCAGTCTTGTTCAGAGGCTAGACAAGCCCTTGGCATAACTGGGAGATGACTGGCAGAGCAGCCGATGTGAATGAGTGATTGTTAGCCCTCCATTGGGATGGTGACTCCATCCAGCACTACTGGAGCATCTCTGCTACTTAGACACTCCCCTGTTCCTCAAACTTTGCAGAGCAAGCAGAGCAATGTGAGTAATTCCTCCCTGTCTCAAGACTGTCTGGAATGTTGGGCAGCCTCCTCATTGGATAGAGAGCAGCTGAGCCTGTCTGAGAGTGCAGGTGGCAGAGGGTGCGTTCTGCAGCTCACTGATGCTCCACCAAGGAATGGCAGGGTGATTCCCAAATCCTTGCCTCTTACATTTCGGTCTAGAGCTGAACCCCTGCATGCTCATAACCCATCCCTGTGCCAACATGCATTTGCATGGCAGCAGGACGTGGCCCTGGGCTGCACCAAGTGGTTCTGAAGTTTAGGTCATGCAGTTCAAAGGGAAGCTGCTGTCTGTCTGCCACATGCCTAACAGGGCTGGTGCTTCTGAATAATGCTTGGGCACAGCCAGTGGAATCTTGCCAAGCGCCAATTCTTTTATGGCTCCTAACTGGAGGATGCTGTGGGATGCTGACTCTGAATCCGGCCTCCCTGTGATGTGAGGAGCATCCCTGATGCTTTCCCCAGGGCACAGTTCATTGCAGGTCTATGCCAACAGTGTAGTTGCAGAAAACACACAGTCTGGGATATGCAGCCAGCTCAGGGTTGGTTGTCAGGAGCTCCATTACTCAAAGTTTGTTAGGAGCACCTTGGTCTGATATAGTGTGTTTTATGAACAGCTACAATAAATACATCAGAGTAAACTGCCACTGATCAGTTTGCAGGTAATGATTTGATACATATTACTTCATAAACCAGCTGAAATAGTATTATTAACACATAGATGCTGAAGCTATCTCTTGGTGCCTGTGTCTTGAGCAACTTCAAATACTGCAGGAGAAGTAGGAAATAGATAATATATAGTGGCTGGGGAAAGAAGACTGGTTCTGGGAGAAGAGTCAGACTGCCTGGGTTTGGGGACTGCCAGCTACACTAGTAAGCCCAGAGATATTTTATTGTTTTTCTAGAAGGGAACATCCATATGGCCCTGCAGAAAACCATGATTTCTAAAATAGTTATTCCAGGGTGTGGGAATAAAATGGAGAAGGAAAACTGCAGGGAAAAATCCTCTTTTTAAAACCCATTCCCCACCTATACACTCATATATAGCCCAGCCACAGCACTCTGCTCTGTGTTGCAGGAAATACTATTCAGAAGAGATGGTGGTGTGAAAACTGTGTGGCCGGCAGAAAAATTGTGTTGCCCTGCCAGTGAGATGTCTGGGCCTTTCGTTATGACTAATGACTTTCTTAAGGGTTCTGTCTGCTTGCTGTGGTGTCTAAATATGACTGTACTTCTGATGTGACACAATCATAGCCAGGTGATGTGACACTGTCATAGCCAGGTGACTTTGTCCTTGCCTTGGTGGGAAGCACAAGATGTGTGTGGAGGATTTTCCTCAAACATTCCTCCCTTGCTTTTGGCCAGATGTATATGTGTATGAGTTGATTTACACCATTATTTATGCTATACTTCCTACATATTTATGAACTGACATACTTTCTAATGACGCTCAATACTGCAATGAGCTGCAAATCAATCACAAACCTGCATTTAATCATATAGTTTCGGTGGGACTGTTTAAATATTTAAAGCCTAGCTTCTGCTGAAGTACTGTATGTAAACTTGGATGTTGCAATACAAACAGAGATGATGAGAAAGTGGGAAGGATAGCAAGGAGAATTCTGGGATATTTTGGGGTTTTTCTTGTTTTTGTTTTTTTTTAATAAAATAATGTTTTTACTGAAAGCTGAGGAGAAAGCTGCATTCAGAGATGCTAAAGCACAGTGTGATGCAGTTAGATAGAGCAGGGTGTTGCGAGGTGTGAAGTTATTCTTGTTGCTTGGTAAAGTTAGGGTTCTTACTTTCCCTAATTGTGCTATTTGATAAGAATACATATTGCTAAAGCCAAAAAGAAGGTCTGAACATCCCCACTCACACGCTTTGCCTCTTGCACCTCCAGGAAGGGCTGGGGCTATGCAATGGAGAACTGCATAGGAAAAGCAGCTTGGCATTGTAGGCAGAGAGATTAATAAGCAAAATATCCCTAGCACCTCCATCCTATCTGTTTTCAGGACAAGACACTGTTTTACAGGCAGGGTCTGTACAGGTCATGCAGGGTACATGCACACACAGTTTTGCTAGCTCCAGAGATGCCGCATGGCCTGGGCTGGGCAGTTTTGGTAGGGACCTGTCCTGTGCCACTGAAAACTGGCTTTGATGCCTTTCAAGGGCCTTTAGGTACAGGACAAGGGGGAATGGCTTTAACCTGCCAGAGAGGAGATTGAGATGAGCTCTTAGGCAGAAGGTCTTCCCTGTGAGGGTGCTGAGGCGCTGGCACAGGGTGCCCAGAGAAGCTGTGGCTGCCCCATCCCTGGCAGTGTTCAAGGCCAGGTTGGACACAGGGGCTTGGAGCAACCTGCTCTAGTGGAAGGTGTCCCTGCCCATGGCAGGGGGTTGGAACTGGATGAGCTTTAAGGTCCCTTCCAACACAAACCATTCCATGATTTTATGATTCTATGATTCTATGACTTTAAAGTCCCTCCTGTACTGCAACAGCTGCCTTCTCCATTGCCAGACTGACATGGCACACAGGTTCATGTCAACCCTTTGGACAGGTTTTGGAATTTCCCCTTACATTGCTTGTGGTCCTGGCATGCCAAGGATGCCATGAAAATAAACCCAGGTACCAACATCTCCAGTGCTCTGATATTATGGCCTAGCTGAGTGGGTTACTAAGGCAGCCAGAAGATGCTCTCCTGGCTGCTGTGCCGTTCCTATGGTAGATTTGTGCACTCAGACTGAAACTTGGCTTCCCTTTGGGGAAGGATACACACTGCTCCTGGACCTTCCTCTGGAAAGGCATCACTAGAGCCTTTTATAGATTTCCTGCTAATAATGACACCAGCCATGTGTCATTGCTTAAAGAACCCTATTTCCTCACCTTGTTCTGCCTTGAAGAACAAAAGAAAGTGATTATTTTTTTCCAAAAGGGAAGCAGTGTAGTGAGCCTGGAAGGTGTCCAGGGAGGAAACTCATCATCAGACTTCAATTATTCATGCAAGATGCATTATACCATGAGAAAGAGAGAACGGGTAGCTCAGGTATTGCTGTGATGACATAATTTGCCCTGCTATTTTCTAAAAGGGACATTTGCAGAGGAAATGGTAAGTTTGTATCCCTTTGGAAGCAGAGTGTGACACCATGTGCACCCACACAGAGGCAGAGATGAATGAACTGCCTCACCCTGCAGGCAAATGCAAGAGGCAGAACCCTATTGTACAAACCTTCCATAGCTCCCCTTTCCCTTCCTCCTTGCTCCGGGGAGGATGGGCTTCTGCTTTTCACCTGCTGTTGAGTTCCCCCCTTCCCACTGTCCTCAATGCACATGAAGTTGATTATCTCGCATGTGTGAGCTCAGCTCTGGTCCTGGGCAACAGGAGGACTCCCATAAGCTCGCTGATGCAAGGGTCAGTGGGAGAACACACATCTGGTGCAAACTTGGGTCTGCATGTTTGCTCCCAGTATGCCCAGGGCATCCACACCCCAAAACCAGTGCCACAGAGAGCTCTCACACATGCACCTGGTCTCAACCTTGTCCTTCTAGGTAGGGCTAAGGTTGGATTTAATTAGATATTAGGTCAAATATTAATATTAGATTAAACATTAGATATTAGAGGGGAGACTGCGATGAGCTCTTAGGCAGAAGTTCTTCCCTGTGAGGGTGCTGAGGCGCTGGCACAGGGTGCCCAGAGAAGCTGTGGCTGCCCCATCCCTGGCAGTGTTCAAGGCCAGGTTGGACACAGGGGCTTGGAGCAACCTGCTCTAGTGGAAGGTGTCCCTGCCTGTGGCAGGGGGCTGGAACTGGATGAGCTTTAAGGTCCCTTCCAACCCAAACCATTCCCTAATTCTGTGATATGATTCTATCATTCTGATTTGAGTTATGAAAGGGGCACATGAGGAAGGCGTGTCTTTCAACAATCCAGTTGTAACACTGAAGATGCAGAAGGAAATGCAAAAAGTAATTTTCTTAGGAGCTTTTATGCCCAGAAATGTTCCCATAGACTGAAACAGCCTATAGCCATGATGAGCTGCAGGACTGAGTGCCTGGGCTCAGCATGACACAGCTCTATGGGGAATTAACAGAAAGTCACATAGGCAGACAGAGCACTCTGCTGCTGGACCACACTGGTGACAGTCAGTCGCCAGCAGTGAATGAAAAACTCAAAAGATGCAGGATCCAGCTGAACTGCAGCTCCACCTCTGGGCTTGGCATGAAGGCAGTGGGCAGCCAGCCAGGCCCAGTGATTATTCTCTTCCTCACTGGGACTCCCAAGAGGCTGTAAGTTATCTGATCATCTCATTGCATCACTGTGAGAGTACTATGCACTAATAATCTGTGCATATGCATGGAAAAACACATTAGCGTAGCCCAGGATAGAGCGAATCTAGTGGCTTAAATTGTGCTTTTCCTCTTCAGGAGACAAACCCACTCACAGAAATACTTCTCTAACTCTGCCAATAAGGTCAAGAGTCAGGAACACAGTAAAATCAGGCAGGCTAACATTTTAGTATTATATCGCTCTAAGATCATTTCAAGAACTGAACTATTCCGCTCTGTACAACCTCACAGGACACGAACAAAGAGCAGTGCAGCTGAGACTGCCCAAAGCACCTCTTCACTCCGTGTGCACCTGCTCTAGCTGGCCTGAATCATGGAAACACAGGCTGGTTTGGGTTGGAAAAGACATTAAGATCAGCCAGTTCCAACCCCCTGCCACAGGCAGGGACATCTTCCACTAGAGCAGGTTGCTCCAAGCCCCTGTGTCCAACCTGGCCTTGAACACTGCCAGGGATGGGGCAGCCACAGCTCCTCTGGGCACCCTGTGCCAGCGCCTCACCACACTCAGAGTAAAGAGCTTCTTCCTTATATCTAACCTGAACTTTCTCTGTTTAAGTTTGAACCCATCACCCCTTGTCCTATCACTACAGTCCTTGATGAAGAGTCCCTTTCCAGCATCCTTGTACTAGCAGTAAGAGAGTCAGTGCAGTAACATGCACTTTCACATATGCAAGAAATAGGCAGATTTAACAGCCCAAAGTACTGCCCAGGCCTGATGCATCTCCTCTTAACTCTGCACAAAGGTTTAATAATAACACAGAAGATGCTGCACGTTAAGGCCAGCGTCACTTGGGTGTGAGATGCAGGCTGTGCAGACTCGAGGTCAAACTGGGGCTGGCATGTCTCTGTGCAGCCCAGAGCACATGAGTACAGCCATGGGTACAGCTGTCAGGCTCTCCAAACATCCTTAGGCTAAATATGTGTGAGGTTAGAAATCTGCCTTCAAGGCCACTTACTATCACTGCTTTGTTTTTTGTGGTTTCTAAGTGAGCCTAAAACAAGCAGGATAATTACTTGGGGAATTTCAGAACTAAAGCTAAAATTCAAACTGTAATTCTTCTGACTTGTAGGTGTATATACATCCTTCTAGCATGTGGCAGTCCTCCTGAATTCATAGTCTACTGTGGAAACAGGCACTTGTTTGCAGTCTGGCACAAAGAAGGAGAGGGCGGCATAGAAAAGCATTAGAAGCAACCATAGCAGCAAGCTTGTATTGCTAGGAGCAAAGTGAGTTTAGCTGTTTGTCAAAGGAGATGAACTGAGGAGATCCCTAGATCTAGAGAATGTTTTGATGGGGAGTAAAAAATGGGATGTGAAATTTCGGGTTAGACTCCTTAATCGTCTCAAATCATGCCTCTGCAGGAGTTTCTATTAATAATAAGCAAGAGCTGTAGCTGCCTGTCCAGTGTTGGATGACGGGCACTGACCCACTGACATCACCAACACAGTCAGCAGATGCTTGCTGAAATAGGACACTGGGAGGGGAATTCTCATTTCTTAACATGAAAGAAGGGAGGAAAATGAACCATAGTTTCAAAATCTGGCTGAGATCAGTGGAGATGCACTGATTTCCGTCAACTAGCCATTTTTCTTAACTGTTTCCTACAGCATGTCATTGAAAGTTTTAAAGTTGTGCATTGTACTGTGACCTTAATGAAATTAAGAGGAACAGAAACCGTTGCCTACAAAGACCAAACCAAAATAAGATTTATCCCAGGCAGATTTGCTCTGCATGAGGAAGAAGGAATGTAATGGTGAGTTTCTTGCATTTCCTTAAACATGAGAAACTCATGAAGAGAATAAAAGAATCAAACAAATGCAACCCTGGAGATGCAGGACACAGTGCAGCAAGATAGAAATCAGCTGTCAGTCTCTTACCTGTCCAGCACAGGAGTTGGGTGCTCTGAGGTGTCCGACCAGCATGTAGGCAGTGGGCAGCATGAGGACCAGCACGGAGAGCAGGCACAGCAGCACTGCGCAGCGTATCCTCTTCAAATCCTCCCTGAGTTGCACCCTGGCAGCTGGGTTGGTCCCAGAAGCCATTTCTTCCATGGTTATCTCAGCCACACGGTCCATGCCAGCGCCTGTTGTGCGAGCTGCTGCTGATCCTGGATGAGAACTGGGAATGGCAAAATCTCTTCTGGTGTCTGCCCTGCATGGAGACCCCCATTAAATAAGAGCTGGCCCGAGTGTGGGAAGGCACCGACACACACACCCTCCCTCCCAAGGAATGTACCGCCTACAATAGAAACCTAGCTCAGGGACAGAGAGCACTGCAGCTCCCCGAGCTCCCCGCGGTGCCTGCTGCCGGCCTCCCTCTGGCTTTTTTTCCCCCTTCTGTGCAGAAGGAAGCTAGGAAAGTCCCAGTGGGTGGAACCAGGATAAACCCTGCTGCTGGGCTGGATAAACTTGAAAGCTTTTCCGCCTGGCAAAGGGAACATGAAACCAATGGGAGTGAAAGTGAAAAGCAGGGGGAGAGCAAGAGCCAATTGCAAGCATGTGGTGTCCTGGAGCCCAGCAGTTTCAGCACACCTCCAAGGAGAGAAGGGAAGAGACTTACAGGGAGTGTGAGGGTATCACAGGTGGCCCCAAAGAAGGAGTCTGGTTCTCTGAAACGTTGCTTCATTCCTGTATCTTAGCAGAATTCACAGCAGGCTGCAGTCAAGGTACCTTTTGTGCCAAACAATCTAGGGTCAGGCCTAAAATAGGGTGTTGTGCAGTTCATCTTCTCCCAGTTCATTGCAATTGTGCTTTCACAGGAGCCTGTTATCATATCTTGGAAAAACTGTGACTTTATTGCACTTGGGAAAAAAATGATGTCATCTTTATTGATAGCTGCTATCTGTGATTAAAGGACTCACTGCGTATTGGCAACCTCAGGAGCTGCTCAGCAACTGTTTTATGAGAAACAAGCTCCAGCAGCAGCTGATGTCCAGCTCTCTTCTCCCAGGGAAGTCTGGTTGCATGCTCGCACCCTGGCTCACAGCAGTAGCCCACCCTCCATCCACTGGCCTTGGCAGGGTTTAGGAAGGCCTTGGCAGGAAGTCTCCAAGGAGATGGTGACATATACACTTATCCAGATTGTTGAAATGGGATTTTTTTTCCCTAAGAAAACATGGTTCTTGCCAAAACCGAAACTTTCTTTGGTTTATCCACGCGCACACACTGCTGTGCAGAAACTTCTCCTTTTTCCCTGCGTAGAGAAACAGGGTGGAAACTTAAGTATTTTTTAGTGAAAGAGCAACAAGTTTTCCCCCACCTCCCTGTGAGAAACATTTCAGATTCGTGTTATTGCAAAATAGTATCAAAGAAAGAAAAATACTTTCTCATATCTCATTCTGTCTACAAGAACCCCCAGTAAAACTTCAGCCAGCTCTTATCACTAGCGCTTTGATTACACTGCCAGAAGTCTTCCTTTTACAATAGTCCAGCTCTGCTCTTGATGCACTAGAAAGCTAAAAGTCATGCTCTGAGTAATGTATAATTTAGTTAGTGAGGATGGCTGAGGCTGCCAGCAGTGGGGATGGGAATTCTTGCCAGCAGACTGGACAGGGAATACGCTAAGGAAAGAGAAAGTGGGAAAGAGAAAACAAGAAATAATGAAACCCAGCATGGTTTAGGGAGACAGGACAAGAGAGCTGCGAAAGCACCAAAGGACTTGTGCTCTAATCCGAGCCAAGCCACAGAAGTCCTTTGTGACCTTAGGCTAGTGACTGACTTTCTTTCCTTCTTTAATTCATCGTTTGATTTCATTAAGGCTGTAAAACCTTGAGGACAAGGACTGCTGTCTGGTTTTACAGTACCCAGAACTGACTTCAGGGCAGCCATGGCTATGTTCATCATCAATTTAAAAACCATAATGAGCAGGAAGGTGCTGCTAAGATGAGCAGAAAGAAAACTCATATTTCTGTGAAAGTGCTGTGTAGAGATGTAATGTATTCCCCCCCCACTCCGGGGTCCCAGTTGTTTATTCTAGGGCAGAGTACAAAAAACCTAATACTAATATTTTGGCCATGAATGTCAAAGTTAATTTTCTCTTCATCGTGAGTGCCACTAAATGTTTAACATCTATTCAAGGCATATGCCTTACAAGCAGCCAGCCACACACCTCCAATCCATAAACCAGCAACCCCCCTGTGGTTTATTGGTTTTTATTTTCCAGGGAATTCCAGTGGAGTCATGAGTTAAAACAGCTCAAGAGCTCTTAAAAAGCTTTTTTTGACCTGAGATTTCTTTCAGTGGTGTGTGACCTGCAAACTGTTGGCTGTAAGAAGACGGGTAGCTAGAGCCTTGGGGAGTGAGGGCTGGGCATTGAGATGAGGTGGAAACAGATCCATGTGCCTGGCTCGTGAAGCCAAACTGAGAATTTGTTCCTAAAAATCACAAGAAAGGAAGGAAAAAAAAATCTGTTTTTCCTCTCCAGAGTGTAAGTGCATCTAGTACACAGGTTGCCTTTTATTTGCAAGAAAGTGACTTGCCCAAGACAGCTCAGTAGAATAAATCAGAACAGCCGGAATAAAGCCGGGTCTGCAGACCAGCGTTGGTCTTCTGCTACCTTTGGTTGCACTGCACCACCCAAGGTGCTTCTGCCTAGAGTGTTTCCATCCCCTAGCTGCGGAACACGGAATGACCTTCAGTGTCCACAACGGTCACATCTTCCCCTTGAATGGAGCTGTCAGTCATGGTGCTTTTCAGATGTCTCCTGGGCTTCCTGGTGTTCTTAACCCTGACTAGTGGGTACATTCTTCTGCTCACATCAGAAGTGTTCCAGCCTGTGATCCTTCACTAGTTTCTGTTTATTAGAGACATCTGCAAGGGTTACCAACCCAGCTCACCTCTGTACTTTAATAAGATTTAAAGAGGGGAAATGATTTACTGTGAAGTTATATATGTGGGACTTAGAGATGTTTTTACAGACAAGAAAAATCCTGGAAAGAATTAGGCGTATAAAGAAGCAGCTTGTTGCTGGGGCATGCCACCTCCGTGCTGCTGAGGTTTCTTTTCTTTCCGTAGTTATCTTTCTCTGCTTTGTTCTTTCTACATGCTTGTGTATGATGTGTA